>NC_136277.1:28094107-28790107 GCF_964198595.1 Lampetra fluviatilis | reverse complement strand
CATGAGCTTCCATCTGTAAGTAAATAAAAGTGCAAGAGTCGCTGCTGAGACACAGCACTGAGACCAAAATCCACTGCTGGGTCTTAGAAACTGTTGCTTGTGGTTGGAAAATCAGCGACGATAATAATCTTAAAACAAATGCAGAGCATATCTGAGAAAACGAAACATTTATTGCGCCTGGATAGACATTTTGAGAGCAAAAAAAATCAGAGCTACAGTGTTATTTTTGTCAGTTAAAACTGAAAAAAACTGTTCACTCAAATTTCAGCCATGGAGAAATAGATCACACGAAAAATGGCATTCATAGGAACAGCAACACCACATATGGCTGTAGCAGCTCATGCAATGCACACAGCATTCTCATTCGTGTGCATGCTTTACGTTGGCAAAAGAAGAAAAAAATTACCCTTTGGTTCTTTCGGTAAAGTCACGTAGAAAGAGAAAATAAGCAATTAAATAACAGCATACGACGTAACGATTACAACGCAAGCAATCATCATCACGTACAAAAACCGATCAAACAAAACCTAGTAAACTAAACTTAGAAATATTACATTATATTTCTAAGTTTACTAGGTTTTTTCTCTCTTTTTTTTGCAGAACCCCTGTAAATGATAGCACAAATTTCGCATTAAAAGCACGTAAATATTTACGCGCTTATTTATTCGTAGATCTATATTGGTTTGTGACCAAAAATAGTTGACCGTCAAACTACAAGATCATTTTCGTCAATTACAGTCAGAAGCAATGCTAAAAACGTCTCTTCCCCCCCCCGCACCAAAATAATCCTCTCACTCCCATTAAAGCCTTATCGGGTTGACAGCGAGGGTTGGCGTGAAGCACAGGGTGTTTACGCAGCAGTGTCTGGCTTTACCAATTCCACCAGCCCGGTTGCCGTGGCTCGCCGTCAGTTGGCTTAGGCAAAGCCCGTCACCGTGGGGGAGGTCGTAGAAGACAGCCACTGAGGCGTCGCCCACGGGGTACAGGCGCCCGACTCGAGATCGGTGTTCCCAGTACGCTACGTGGCACCAGCAGGGCTGCTTCATGGCATCCGGTGACAGGCTCTGGTCTGGAAGAGAGGGAGGGAGGGAGGTGAAAAAAAACAACTTAAACAAGTCAAAACAGCAATCCTAATAAAGTAAATAACAAGTGTTTTCCATATATTTATTATCATTGAACAATAACTTGGGAAGCCAAGTGAAAACCTGTTGACATGTATTATTGTGCGTGGGAAATGTTTTCAAATGAATTGTTTTTTATTTTGTGTTTTTGTGGATTTGCTTATATGAGATTTGTTCATATGAGTTTCAGATTTGCATATGCGGCTAAGACATTGGCAAACTAACTGTGCAAATCTTACGGCCTTTGATGTACACATTAGAGTATGCAGAGCTTTGGGAGAAATTTTTGCAGGCTTTCAATTGCAGAGCATTCATCACAGCAACAATGGTACGAGCAAAAGTAATCATGCCTGTGCTTCCAAAAGCAGATCATTCACTTGTAGAGTTGTAATTTCTCAATTACGTTACATACAATATACATTCACTCCGATTATGAAGTGTTTCTCCAAACATGAATGTTAATGTATAACAAGGTGTCAATTTGTATATTTTTTACAAATTTAACTTAAGATTTTACGTTAAAGAAAACACAAACAATTCTCATGAAACAGCTTTGAAACAAATTATTCAAACGGCTACAATTCATAAAGCAAACCTGTACAATCTGTTTGTTTTAAAAATACAGCATTTACCGATAATGTTTGTCTACCCATTCATAAATACATGAACGTGTCTTTCAACCCTCCCCACCCCCAAACTCTCCAGGGACTTCTGCCTTCCATTAAGACATTCCTTCATGGATCTTTCATTTGATTCTTCTCTCTCACTGCCTCTATCATCCTCGGTCTCTCTATTTATCTCCCTCTCCCCCGTAATCTGAGACCAGAGTCGGCCAGAGGCCCATTAATATCTGACATGCCACAGCCCTAGCAGAGACCTTAGAAAAACACGGGACCTCTATACAGTACCTCGCCCAGCCAACCAAAAACCATTTGCCCAGCTAAATGCATTTTAACTTCAAAACTGGAAACAGAAATTGGACAGGAAAGGCAGCAGAAGCCAGACTTAGTCAAAATTATTAATATTTGAACAGTCCCATCTGATTGTCATCTACTAATATCAACAACTCACTTCTGTGTATGTATATTAAATATTCTCCCTTAAAAATAAAACAGTATTTGAATGAATATATGGATATATAAAACATATTGCAAGCACTACATTGAACATTGTTAGACTGACATTCAATATGTTCATATACAATGTGATTAGATTTAAAGTTATATTCCGCAAACAGACCATGTAGAATCAGAAATAATATTTTGAGAACAAAATTAACGTACTGAATTTGTCCAGTGCTTGTTAAATTTAAACCATACCGAGATTAGAATCAGAATCTTTTTTATCCTGGAGAAATAAGATGAGCTATAAAGCTATTTTTCACAGATGTCAAGTAGGGGCAAGTCAGAAAGTTACAGCAAACAATACAAAATACGACTGGAGTGCAAAGGATGGGAAAGATGTATTCACAAAGTCAATGAAAGCCATATAATGGGGCTAATTTCCAACCATGTTTGTGGTATTATATTTGGAACTGCCAAGAAAATAATAAATGTTTGTAAATTAACTAAACTAATATATATTTTAAAGTACAAATTTAGTTAAGAAAATCACTCCACCCTTCTCTTGTTCCACCTCATCGTCTGCCTTCCATGATTTCCCTCGGCCTGCATTTCCTTGCCGTGTTTTTCAGTTGTGGGCTTTTAATGAAAATGTTATTGTTAAAGCATTTGTATTTTTATTTTGCAGCATATCCACATGCCTAAATAATGTTTACTATCACATCACAATGCCAACTATGACATGTGGATCAAAAATATATACACCGATAGTGGAAGAAAAGCTGATGTGTACAAACGTGGAAATAGATGCTACGATTATACTGAGCGTCAGAAAGAGGACCACACGGCAGACAGAAAAGGCAAATGAGTCCTCATATCGATTGAGAAAAATAATTGAGCCATGGCATGACACAATGCAAAAGTCTATGATGGCCAATTGACGATATTGGTGATGGAATGCCAGTCAAAGGAAACAAGAGTGATGATAGGAGTTCATATGCAGGAATTGAATGGGCTGTGGTATCAGGGAACCGTAAGATATGGTGAGAGTGAGGCCTTCATTCAGCAGTAGGCAATCACTGATGATGATGGCATCTACTCTATTCTGACAATTTGTTTTTTAAAGCATTCACTTTAGTAGGACGTATGTAGCTATTGGGAGGCAAACTTTTAAGGCTCAAAACAGGGTGACATGAAAATACCATCTATTTGAAGACTTCAAAACAACAACTGAATATATTGTTTGACATTTTAAAGATCAAAATACCAATGCATTTTTACAATTCTGTAATAGGTTTTCCATCCAGATTATGAGGCAATATGCTTACATTTTTAGTTTACACCACACAAAGTACTGTTTAGAAGTAAAGTTGGCTGTACAAAGATGTGCACAAAGAAACACACAAAACGCATTTCCAAATGGACACACGTGGACAGACGTGCACAGAAAATCCAACATTTATTTGAGAGTTCTGAGTTTTGATGCAAGCTTGCTGTAACTGTTATGATTATAGATATATGATTGTATATACACTTATGTAATCTGCGACACACTGCAGGGGATTGAAAAAGTTTCTCGGACTGCAAACCGCAATCCACAGAAGGGGGCAGACTAATGGGGAGCTGCATGAATGGAACTGCAGGGAAATGCTGATGTGGTTTGTTGAGCAGAAAAATATTTTGCATTCTTTAGACTTGGATATCAAGTCCAAAATATGCAAATAATCCTATATTATAGACCCATATGGCAGATTTGCACCATTTAGGTCTAAGAAAATGTTTAACTCATACTCCGCAAATTTTATCGCGGATTAAATCATCCCTAAGCCTTATGCTAATCTTCCACTTTAAATATGAAAAATGTTCATGGACCAATCGAATCCTGTAGCAAATTCCTCCTGAAATCGTCGTGGTGTGCCGCAGATTACAGGATCTGCGATATTGCCCCGCCATATCAACGACGATTATTGGATTTCTGCAGAATATTCAAAAACACACACACACATTCATGCATTCTCACAAACACATGACTTTGTGGGTACAAAGCAACAAGGTGTTTTGCCATGAATAAAAATTACGTATTTGTCACTCTTGTCTAAAAACTATCGAGATCTGAACAATTGTATTGATAACCTGTGTGGTAAGTTGTGGTGAGTGGCCTCAGGATTTTGTAGTTCCATGAAGTGTTCTTAGATAGACGAATAGACATAATATTTCTCAGACACGGTAGTAAATAACCTAAAAGGAGTAAACGTTGATAGTGAAGTCTAAAAATGTGTTAAAATACAGAAAATAAGCAAGCAACCGCCTGATGAAGAGAGCAGCTCAAATATGTTACATGCAAGCACGCCTAGCTGACCTTTGCCATCTGTTTTCAGACCATTAATTTTCATTAGCTACGCTTGCAGAGCCATGCCATTTAATAGGTGGGGGTGTTAGATGGGTATTTGTTTTAAGGGAGCCTTTTGGGAAATACCACTAAATATCTGAGGTTGTTACGACTTAAAAGGGATTCTTTCCAATACCAGTTTCCAACACTGCCCGATAGATATTACATGAACATTCTACATTTGCAATACACGATTCAACTGCAATGAAGAGGGTAAATATGTACTGTATATACAGTATGTTACAGTTCTAAACAGATATGTTGATACAGCGTTGGTCAACAGTTTTACAGCCTACAACAACAAAAAAATAATTTATGTGATTTTCTTCAACTGTTGTTATTGGAATTCCACTTTAAGTTATGTGTTCCTTTTGTCAGTCCACTTCCTGCTTGCCATGGCCTGATCCACTAAGTTTCTCTGGACTTAAGTGGTCATTAATACGAGCCTGGAAAATAATGATTTGAAATGTACGACTAGCAAATACTGCTTTCCTGCAACAGGATATGTTTTCTCAACACGACTTCCTATTTAATAGAAATCTCCAAATTAGTTTTCAACAACTCTCGCCCGAAAAACTTTTTGAGTATCAACAAGTTTATGCTGTCAAACAACTTTGTATGTTTTTACAACACACACTATTCGTTCAGTGTTCTGTTTTCTTCGAGTGTTTTGTAGAATATTATTAACAAGTGACTTGTGCAATTCACGGACAGCCATTTCCCCCAGCTTGATTTTCTTTTTCTTAAACAAAGTGGAAATAATAGCAACTACCAAAACAAATCACATTTAGCATATACAGGCACAGTACATTAGAGCAAATTAAACATAAACCATTATTGAATTGTTACATGCCTCGTGTGATAGCTCCTATTTTTTTACCACGATACAGAATTGACCCACTTTTCCTTCTCTCCTCTCCAGGCAAAGTCAAACACACGACTGCAGATTGTTGCTTATGGTACATTGTACCTTCACATCTGCAGTAATATTTTTGGTTAAATCCATCCACTGCTGGATTAGAGTCTCCTCAAGCCATGCAGGTCGTGGGGGTTATTTGACCATACTTCATCACACTCGTTAGCACAGGTTGGTGAATGCAGGGAGTATATTTGAGCATTGTAGAGCACAATTGCATTTGCTGAACAGCACTCTGATGACAACATTGTGTCACAATAGCCTACAACACCTGTGTTGTGCACGGTGGTCACCAATAAGGACTATCCAAGCTCAACTCTGCTGAGCTGCCAAAGTCTTATGCGATCGGCCACATTTTAGGTGATTAGGTCATAGACAAGCATATTTATTATGGAGCTGAAATGAGCAATTCCTTCTTTGAGGCAAGTCAACCAGCTCCATTCTTTAAAAAGCATTTATTTGAAAAATATGTACATAAAAGTCGAAGCACCCGTACCGAATTTCCTGAAGGACCACAGGGTGCTAGGCTGCACTTGTTTCTTGGCCCTGTAAGCGAAGGGGGTGGTTTTTCATGCCCTCCACTATTCATTCCTTCCCAAATGTTCGCAGCATCAGGTATTCATTTCAGTTCTAAAAGTCCTAAAGGGGCCCTTGCTGGGTACAGTGGCTGGACTCCAACCTGGGTAAACTGATGTGGAAGTTCAATAAAATATCTGGTCCAACCAAGTTTTATATTATTCTACACTCTCCAGGAACCAACACATCATCAACAACATGCCAATGCAACACAAGTCAGTTTTGTTTTCAAGATTGGCAGACACCTAGAGGTCATAGATGTTGGGGATTAACAGTTAAGCTATGTCTAATCACATAAAAGATATGTATTTAATGTTTGCGGCACATTTTGCAGATACATTATTTGAGGCGTCATATGCTGCATGTTTCTTGCCAATATTGTGGTATTTTACTAATTACCAGCTTAGCACAATAAATTACTCGTGTATACAGTTAAGGCTAATAAAGTCACATTTTGCAGATTTATCTCCAATATGACCAAGTTGTATTAAATCGCTTTACTGTAAAGCTTGGGATTTTCAGGTGTTTACCTTTTCTGTGCTTTCAAATGCATTTTTAAAACAGTAAATATGTTCTATTATTTAATGACGAAAATCAAGTGATCGGATTCTTTGTTTCAGATGGTTTTAGTACTCTGAAAGACAGCATCTTACTGTATTTGCACAAAACAATAAAACATAGTTTCATTATTTACACTATGATCACTAAACAAGCATAAACTTAAACATCTCTCCACATTAAAATGTCCATTCCAAAATGTTACTAACTGGACAAATCGGCAAGCAAGCTCGACATTATAAAAGCAACTTTACAAGTTCTTTGAACACGATTTTATAACTGAAAATGTTTATGACTATGCAATAAAAGATACATGTATCCTGCAAATACCACAAGAAGAATTCAATAACCTCTACAAGCAGAGGAGAGGCAAAGGTTGCTGCTGACCAGGGGCCTCCCGTTGGTGACGAAAGTACAATAAAGCAGTTGTTGCTGGACTAAATCTGGAAGGATGTCATTTCGCAGATACAAACCAGAACCATAAAAAAGTGGAGCGGGTAGAATGTAGGGAAGAGGATGGTGGTGGTTGGGAGAAAAGGCAGGATGAAGGGGGGGGTAATTGCTGGCTTTAACAGAAGAATGTTTACTTTAGCCGGTAATGGGGTTTCAGGAGGGCGGGGTGCATAGGGCTGGGGGTAGGGTTCAGGAATCTTATCTCTAACCCTCAATTTACGTTAAAAGTGTGCTCCAAAGTCCCCTTTCTAAGTCCCTCTTTCCTATCTAATCACTAAACACACACCAACTCAGGTTTCAAGTCCTACTCTGTAAAATCGCAAAAAAGATTGCACGGTCTACAATGCAAATGCAATGTTTTCCCTAATGCTAAAACAGTTAAACAGGTTTTCATATTTTAAGATTTTCCGTTGTCTAAAATTATCACAAAAATTACTTAAAAAACCAAGCCACAGATGTCATAAATGTGCATGTTGCAACGCATTACAACCGCAATACAGTACTTGTGGACGATAGGAAATTAATTTAACTAAAACAAATTTACATGCAAAATAAGCAGTAATGGGTTTTTTTTGCTGTTGTTGTTGCACACCCATTTAGATAAGGTAATTTCTTCACAAACACGTAAATTCTTAGCAAGGCACGGTTACTACACCCGCCATCTTGCACCGTGGTTAACAGCAGAGCCCCCAAAAGAGACTGGGCCTGGCCTCTGCCTGGCCTGACCAAGGCGAGCAAGGGGTGTGGATTAGTGCTGAACAAACAGAGTTCACCCCCCCCCCAAACCCAAAAGCTGAAGCCATTAGGCTCCATGTCTGAAGGCCGTGGTGACTGGCTGAGAGGTTGATTTGGTAGGGGGCGGAGGGCGAAGGAGAAGGGAGGGGAATAAGCTTGGCAGGAAAGCAAAGACCTCAATGGAGTGAGGCAGGAGTTTGGGGGATGGGAGGGTCAGCGGAGCATTGCTCGCATGCTGTGATTAAGGCCAAAGTAATCAAATGCCACTACCACCCACCTTCAGCCCACTGAAGATTACGTGATGCACATTGTACAGTAGTATTGTTGTACATTTTTCAATTTGAAGGCAGACCAATAAGACACTTTTAAGACTCTCCGGTCATGGATATCACTACATGCCATTTATTTAAACCAGCAACCATTAAAGTCTACTGTACATGCATCTAACTTCAAAAGTACTTGAATAACGTGCATTAACTTCTGACCTAAAGAAGAGACCTTGCATTCACTAATGCAAGTTAACTTTACTTTTACAGGCAAAAATAACTGGATGCAAAAGTAAATGTCCTATTTTTTCTTAATTGCTCCATTATAACAAATGCACATAAATGCATTCCAAGCTTAGATGGTGGATAGCCTAGACAGACATTCTCAATTGAACATAAAAGTTCTCACTATAAAATCTAAGCATTGTAAAATGCAACTAAACTATAAGAATGCAAGATTAAAACAATGTGTGTGGGGGTGGGTAGTATGGTGGTAGTACAAGAACATAAATTTTGTCACTAGTCATATTTCTTGCAGATTTACAAATACATTCATATAACATGCTTCGTCACATTTTTGCTTCAAGATAAATTAAAAAACAAGGCATTACAAACAAAAATTCGTAAACCAAACCTTGGCCCACAGGAACATAGCGATTTGTGCACATAAGACCCTATAATTTTCCATGGGGCGGCCACCTTTCTGCGTTCCTGATCATTAATTAAAAGGCACAATCTCAAGTCAAACCTGAAAGGAATTCATACCATGAGGCCACAGGCCGTACAGGCAAGAACTGCTAATTCTGCTTTCTCGCTCCCAACCCCACTCTATTTCTCTGGTTTCAAATTACGGGATAAACTAAGGGGTGGCAGTGATAGTCAAGCAGTTGGTTTTATCCACACCCGAACAAACCATGGCAGATGCGGACAACTGATGCGCAAATGGAAAATTTAAAACTCTCCAAAATACGTCCGTGGTCATCCAGAACAGACCGTACAATATGTAACGACGCAATTCTCGATCCACAAATACAAAGGAGACATTACAGCGATACACTGCACTGCTCCTGACGCGGTTATCTGGCTTGACCCACCTGAATGTGAAATTATAGTTGCTACTCAGCATTTACATCAGCCGTACGAAAGAAGAAGAAGTTGGTTTTATGGCAGCGACAAAGCTCTCCTTCGCAGTGTGCCCCAAATTACCCCATGCTCCTGTATCAGATGAAGTCCTGCATGCAATTTGAATTTTTTTGTTGGGGAGGGCAAGTAGGAAGCCTAGTTGTGGATGTGGGAGGAAGGGAACTGGATGGGGGAGGAGGGTAGGGGTTTTGAGGTCTGGAGGAGGTTATTAAGACCGAAAGCCATCGTAAAAATCACTGCACGCGATGGGAAGAAGCAAGGCAAGGCAGAATGAAAGAAGGGGGTGGGGGGAATTAGGCAAGGCGAACTCGTAAACCAGACTCATGCCAAACGGGAATTACAGACGACTTGTAAAAAACGAAAGTCACACCGGCACAATAGACAGCATAAATTGAAATATGTTAAGTCTCTTAACAGCGGAAAAGTGGTCATTAATGCGATTTTATACAATAGTTGATTATTGACTGCTTGATAAACTGAAAAATGGAACGTGATATTTGGAAAACACCGAATGAAAAACGTTATTCAAATAAATAATATTTCTGAACTTGCATTTTCTATTTGACCTTTGAAGTGGAATATGTATGATGCCTATAGGTGACATTTGGTGTTAAATAATGACTAATAATGCTTGTAAGACCTTGAGGGGGTAAGTCTGTGTTCATGATGGACTGAGAGACATTTCTGGCTTGAAGTTACTTTGCACGGCATGGTCTGTTTAGAGGAGGGGGTTGCAGTTTAAACTTGAACAGGAGCCAGGAAGGCTGTTCCCTGAGGGTGTGCGTGTGCTGTGTTGGGGAGGGGGGTGCTGGTGGAAAGGATTGGGGTTGTGTGGGGAGGGGAAGAGTGACAAGGCGAGAACAACACAGGCAAAGCAAAGGGAGAGCAAGGGAAAAGGAAAAAAATATATATGGCTAAAAAAAACAAAAAATAGTGGCGCAGACCAGGAATGTGCAAGGGTGCCAGTGCTACCCATTCAATGGTCTTGTGCAAACGGCAGCAAACCTTTAAAGCAGGCACAATTGTCGAAAACGCCAAAACTTTCCACAGAAAAGTCATGTGACAAAACTGATCCCGCACGACCAGGCAAGGCGACAGGATGGAAGTACTCTAGCCTCATTGTTTCCGCAAGCCGCTTTTCCCGTTCAAATCCCCAAGGGAATGGTGGGAGGAGTACTGAGACCATGCGATTGTACCAACCAGAAACTGCTGTCTTCACTTTATCAAGTTAGTCATGGACCCAAGAGAGAATTGGACCGAAAATTCTATACACACAGTAGGCCACACCAGTTTCCTACCTTAAAGCATTTCCTAAATATGAATGAATCACCCCTGAAAGTTGGCAATCAGCATGAGTATTTTTTTTTCAAAATGAAAGCACAGAGAGACTGCCAATATCATTTGGTGCCACTTAGTTAATCCTGTCGCACAATCTGTAGTGAGAAGTCATTTTAGGTCTGCAGTGTAAATTAACCCACGGAATATTAAGCCAAGTATGACCAACCTCATTCACGCACCCTGCCATGAAACTAATGCCTCATACACACGGGACTGCATTACCATGTGCTTATACTTAAGCGCTTTAGCAAACCATTTTTAGCCAACAAGGTTAACGTACACACATTTTTTTCTAAGTGCTTTAAATGCTGATCTAGTCCCAACAAGTGTTAACAGTTTAAATCATTCTGCTCCATTATAGTTAAATGTGGACTGCAAAACAAAGTACTGCGAACAACTGTCACCCTATATATTACAGCCGAATTCAACTTCAACTACTTTACTTTAATCATCCACCACTTATTGCAGGCTGGCATGTGGCATGTTGAACTGTATAATGTGCAGTTTACAGTTAATTTTACAATTAAAAACTTGAGTTTCACTGAAGTGTACTTCGCTGCAAGACCTTCACTTTTGCGTGTTAGAGGCATATATTACATGCGTCCTATTGTTTATGTAAGGTGTAACGTTTATCTAAACTCGCATTACCAAAAACTGTTCTTTTTAGCAGACATGTAAATATTTAATTACCGTGTGTGTAAAACTTGTAGGGAATCTGCTATAATTATATTCAATATAATCTGTATAATTGTAAGAAAATACTCAAAACCATGCAGATTGACTATCAAATTTCACAAACGAGTTAAACTTAAACCTTTGCAACATCTTACATGCGCAAATGAAACAAGTATTTATTTCAGCAATGAAGTATTTTTTGGCAGAATTATAATCTCCAATATCCTGATGATACACCGCCCTTTTCATTTACTAAGTGGTAGTTCTAATTTTCAACTTCATTTCCTTTACTTAGAATTAGGCTGAACACGTTAAACATAATGTATCCTGCAAAGTAGATCTACTTTTTTAAATATATATAATAAAGGTAAAAATGATTTATATAAATTTTCAAACTTTTGTGCTCAGGGTCATTTACAAATGTGGGATTTTGGACATATCACAGCATACCCTGGGCTACTTTTGTTAATGTAGTAAAAATATATTTTATCTGCCTTAAATAATTTAATTTTTACCTACGTGACTTTACCGAAAGAACCAAAGAGTATGGATTCCTGCAGTCACGAAAGCTTCCAATCTAGATTGCCTTAAAGAAATTGCCCTGCAGTCTTTCGTAATGCCTACAGACTATGCCCAAGCTGCTAAAATGGAATAATAGATCCTATGCAAACTGAATCAATGGAAAGTCCTCCAACGCCTAGTCTATCCTGCTAACTAATATGAAGGGTAAAAACACGGCACAATTTCAAGTGCAAAAAAAAACCTAAGAACATAAAATAGATTGAGTAAATTGGTGCTTTCAACGTTTCTTCATTACTTTGTCTTCCAAAGCACATCATTTTGCAAACGATAAAGGACTCTGATTCTCCATTCATTCGTCTCAGACTTTACAACTGTAGGTCATAAACCCTTCACTCACACACAGCATGAAATCTGTGTTATCCACTCCCTTCTGCCATTTATTAACTGGAGATTTTTGCACTGTTTTTGACTGCTCCTACTGACATTATCATTCCTGGTTTATTCATTACACCCGTTTCACACCTAACTGTTAAACCATGTCCAGTCACCATAAACTCAAATTGATTAAACTATGTATAAGCTTCACTTTGGAATGAGAATTATACTAGTATGGTAACACCAGCTGAGCCAACAAAGTACGGCCCACGTGTTCAATGTGTTTCAGTTATAATTCACTCAACACTATACTTTAATACATGTATACTAACTTAAAAAAATAGTTCAACACTGATAGCACAATGCTCGAGGTAGTTTGCAAAAGTGGACAAAACCTTGACTATATTTGTAGCTTCATCACACGAATATGCAAGAATAACCAATTCTGTACATGTTCAAAGGAAGCAGTGTTGCACACACACCGCACGAAGACACCCCAAACTCTAGAAAGAAATTACACAAAAACGCACATACACCCAAACTGGTTGCAAGCCCCTCCCTTAACCAGACGCATGAAAGGTATGCGCGGGCGATTACAGGTAACCATCACCTGCTGTCCTTGTAATTACATGGCATGAGGGCGCCACGGCAATTATCTGTCCATCATCTTACTCTTGACACAATCCGGTTGTCTTCATTCCTCATCTCTCTTGCCTTCTCTTCAAACACGACGACGACTACTTATATTCTATCTCAGTGCTGTACTACTCTATCTTAACTACTCTATCTTAAAACTGTACTGAACGCGGTCTGAGCTGTCTTTCTTGTACACGTCAGGAAAAGCAGAAGGAAAAGTAAATGTAATTTATTAATTAATCCTTCTTGCAACCTCTCAACTCAACTTCACTTGCAGTAATCGGAGAGGGCATTTCATTGCCTCAAGAAAATGTGGTTTAAAACGCATACCCACAGCTTCCATGAAGTGCTATGCGGGTATGTCTGTACGTCTCAAAAATGCACAGCTACAAGCTGATATAGGCATAAGATAAAGAGAAGCATGAGGTGTACCATTCTCAATTATAATGCATCATTGTTTTTGTACGAGCTGCAGACATTTTGGATGTGCCAGATATTAAAAACTCTATCCATATCGACGCAATCCGATTCGAACAACCCATGCACGTGATTTGTATGTTAGATGCTTACCAGAAAACTGTGGTGGACTTTGTGAAGCTCCTGTTTCTGTAGATGAAGTCGTCGATTCAGAGAGATCTGTAAAATTAAACAAGATATAAAGCTTTGTAAAAAGTGATAACCAGGTATATGACGTAATGTCATTCTGTAGAAAAACAAGCAGTTATGAAATCATGAGGGGCAACAAACATTAACTCGACACATTCAACACTTGAACGGAAAGCAAGGTTTACGAATAAGACGATTAATTTAGAAAAAAAGTATAAGAAGCAAGTTTCGAATATAGAATGCATTTATATAAATGTTTCCATCAACATCAGGATGGATGTTCTTCATCACGTGTCTATCGTTCTAAAACAAACGGTGCTTAACTGCGTTGTGTTGGATTAGGAGATTGGAACATTTGGAGCAGTTGAGAGAAGAGGCGAGGTTGGGAAGAGGATGACTTCACTGAACTTACCCGTAGATTTACTCTGCTCCACCAGAGGGAAACGTGAGTAGGGAGGTGGGGGTGATTCTGTTAAAATGGTTGACAAAAACACATTTTAGAATGGAATATTAAACCACGTTTGCTTCACCAATAACACTTTTTTTCTAGCATAAAATAACACAATCAAGAGTACGCTTATAACGCATAAACTAAAACAGTAAAATACTCAAAGAATCACACTAAACGTGGCAACCACAGATACAGTGGAATATCAACAACTTTATATGGATGTGCACAGAAGGAATTTCCAACGGGCTGAAAAAACCCCCAAACTTAACCCACAAAGCAAGTGAAAATTAGCTGGTAATGATAAGTGATAACGACCATAAGAGCTGACCACATACAAGAGGCAGAAAAAGGGATTATTGGGCATTTATCAGTCTGCCGTCTGTGGCTCTATTTTATATATTTTTTTGCTTAGCCTTGTTTATTCCACGCAAGAGCCAGACAGGCGGGAGAGAAGCATTAACCAAAACAGCCCGCTTTGTTATTCTTTGTGTTTGCTCTGCGTTTGTTGCGGGCAGTCCAAGGGGCAAAAGAGATTTCGGTCTCTCCCCAGATAAACAAAAGTCTCGGCTGGCGCCAGGCATGTATGCGCAAGTCTCTACTAATCGCTCAAACCCGACGTTTCCCTCCGCCTCCCGCCCACCCTTATCCCCAAACCCCACCCCCTCGCTAGGCCTCTCGCGCACAGCACGTTTCATGCCAAGTTCCCACCATTCCACCAACCCCAAAAAGAGAATCGGGGCTCAGGTATTTAAACACTCAGATCACCAAAAAAAACGTTGAAATTCGGTCTCGTGGGTACACCGTAAAGGCACTGTACAATCACAGAATTTGTTTTGGAGGGGAGGGGGAATGCCCGCTGGTGGAGGTTTTTTTGGCCAAGTGCTTGCATTTGACAAAAAAAGTTGTGGAAAGTTGTATTTACTACCGACGCTGGTGTAGCCATGTGAGCCACAGTTACACTTCGCTATAATTGAGGCGTCTTGATGCAACTGGACTCGCACCAACACGCCCCTGTTTCAAATGCAACGTGCTGTTAAGTCCCAGGCAAGACCCACCCATCTCACCCTGATGTTCAAAGAGCAATACATAAAATGATAAGGTAGCGAGGAGACATTAAAAGGACAGCGTATGATTTTGTTTTTCTTCCATCAGATGACAAAAATGGTGATAGCTATGATTAAAAGAAAATGTGAACTCCAACAGGAAAGCAGTGTACAGTTATGCCCGAATATATACAGTACGATAATGGATTTTGGTTTGATGCCGGTTATGAAAGCGCATAACAATATTGGGCCAAAATATAAAACACCTGGATAACAACCGTTAGGAATATGTATGTGTTACGAAATATGCATGTGTATTACACACTACACACATCCAGTCTCTTAGCAGAGCTAAATAGCCTCACACCAGGGATTATATTTTATATACTATTTTGAGACTCATCACTTTAACGAGGAAATTCTGCATAACATTGATTCAGAAATTGAACATTTTAAATTGGAACCTGATACAGGGTTAGAAAGTAGATTTTTAAATATACATATACTGTATTTATAGAATGTTCTTTTGGACGTTTCATTTTCACAAACCATAAAGTTAAAGCTTAAGATGCAGTTCAACGTGTGTTTATCTGAATGAACGCCTTCATTCATTTTGCAAATCTTTATGAAGTAGTGTAAGTGAAATAACATATATGCTTATGAAAAAGTGCAAATCATCATAATACCTTGGTTGTGTTACAAACACACATGATTAATTTTAAGCATACTGTATTGCTATAAAACTTATCAGCCCTGGTTGGCAAACACATATTTGCACTGCAAAGGTTGTACAATTATATAATACTTTGTGATCCTAAGACCTTTCCCCAATCTCTATTGCAGTCATACTTTTGCATAACTTGCAATTGACCAAAATCTCCCAATCCATGATGCGGTAAATGCATCTAAAGTTAAATTATTGACGTGTGAAAGCTGCTGAACAATGCCCCATCCTCATTCTACATCTGCACATTGTTAATCCACTGCTAGATGAGGGCCTGCCAACCCCGTGCGGGTTGTGGGGGTATTTGACCATACTTCACCATACTGGTGAGGGTTGAAGATGGTGAGCATGGAATACAAGACAACTGATTTTGCTGTAATGTCCTTCGCTGCCCACCACGTAACCCGACAAAGCTAACAATCTGTTTTTGCATGGTGATCACCCACCCAAACACAATCCAAGCTCAACTTTGCTTAATTTTCGAGATCTGGTGAGATTGGGCTCATTCTGGGCGATTCTGTCATACGCAATCATTAAATTGCCAATTTATTTAATGCCAATGTCGTCGTCCTCTTCGTCTCCAGAAAGGTCCTACATCATGATGTGTGGTTAATACCATTAATGAATGAGTGGGATGTCAGAGGAAACCAGAGTACCTGGAGAAAACTAAAAAAAACATACAAAAAAGGAAAACATTCAGCACTGCCATCCCCTGACCACAACTAAAAGCCCCATGCCTAATACACCTAGCAAATACTGGCAGTAGCCCATCCAAATAACCAGGCAAAACTCTGCTTAGCTTCAAATGTCTGACAACACCAGTATATTTTAGCACGATTTGGTCATAGACATTTGCCTGCATAGTCCACCAGAGGCCAATAAAAAGGCCCAACGAACCTACAGCAATTCCTCTTGTAAGATTTTACACCATAGGTTATGCCAAGATAAAATCACCTTTTCCAAAACGAGCCTAACACATTTGTCCAAAATCGTATCTGAACTCATCTTTCCCATTATTTTACCTTCTTACTTTTAGACTAAAGGCACGAGGCAGCACAGAAAAAAACAATACGTCTGTGGCATTTACACAACTTTAAACGTTGGATAACCGGACCATTTACAAATGTCGCACATTTTTTCATGTTCACATTTGCGTTGTCCGATTAAAAATATGAATGTCTCGTTAGCAAACAAGGCACACGTGATATTTGTCTGTCCTACACGCTACAAAACACGCTGCAGAGTGTTTATTAAAACTATTTGTAACAAACTTTAAACACAATTGATGCATCGCAAAGGTGCGACCTGGCAGCACAACCCTACAGTTACACAAGAAATTCTTGGGAAAGTTTTCTTTGGCATGTCGCTTTGAACCCAAACGCCTCACTGGGTAAGCAAATACTTTGCCTTTCATACCTGCTGAGAGCATCCTATATTTGGGTTTCTGTGGTTGTGAACAACCTAGCAGACTTACATATGCACAAATACAGCTGATATATAGAAAACAGTATGAGTAACACCAAATAAGATTTCTGCACACATTTACAATTTCAGTCGTCATTTGAGGTATTGCTTTGCACACAATTGTTCCCCGTTGCTTACTAGATTACAATAAATTGGATTTCAGAAACCAAATGTATGGGTATATTTTTTTAAACTATCGTTAATAATAAAAAAATACAATATAGGCTGGCACGATACAATCTTACTTTTGACAATTACTAAAATGAATAATACCAGAGCTAAATTTTGATTTAAAGCTTTCGTGACTGCAGGGATTAATATTATTGGTTCTTTCGGTAAAGTCACGTAGAAGGGAAATAATAAAATAATCAAACAATTAAATTCTCACGACGTTTCGACTGCAACACAAGCAATCATCATCAGGTGTGAAATCCACAGCAAGAAAATTTGAAAAAAGTGGATTTCACACCTGATGACGATTGCTTGTGTTGCAGTCGAAACGTCGCGAGAATTTTATTGTTTTATATTTTTATTATTTTATTATTTTCCTTCTACGTGACTTTACCAAAAGAACCAATAATATGAATACCAGAACTGTTTCAAATGTATCTTTAGTACCATAACGATGTATGTAATGTTGCTTTTTTTGCATCATCTTCTTCTCCCCCCCCCCCCCCTTACAACTTGTGGGGTTTTCCCGCAGGTGTCTCGTACGTAGTAAAACCCGACTATCGTATAAATCAACTCACTCGGTCAAATAACGAGCTGAATCCAATTTTATATGACGCACTCATGACAAAAGCAGTAAAAAAAAATGTGTAACAACCCCACTGCACCATGCACTGTGTGATCAATCTATTGGATGGGCCGGTTGTCGCTCCCTCTCTTCTGCTGGCCAGTTTCAAATTCCCCCTTAGCCCACTCTCTTGCAGCCACAAGTTCAAAGCCAAATACCACACTCCTCTTCTCGATAATGAATCGTTGTTGTTATCCATTGTATTCACAGTGAAAGCAGACGACTGAAACTTGTTTTTATACCATTTCGAGGTGAAGATAATTGTTTCTGCACCCCTCAAGAGTTGTAATGGTTTTAAAAAAATCAAAACAGTATAGCCTATTGACAGTATAGCCCATTTTCAATCTCATATCACCTTTATAAAAAAAAACAAAGGACTCGTTAGAACGCCACGAACAGAAGCACCAAAAAAATCCGTTATTAATAACCACTGCGCGCACACACACACACCGTTCATGGTTATGCTTGCCTCTGCTACAGCCTCCACTGCCATTACAATTGTACACCAACTCCAAGAAACAGCCTTAAATCTCCAAAGGCACGTGAGTGAACTTGGATCATCTACAACGTGGATAAAAGCCTTTTACCTAATTACCCAGAACGAGATTGATCTCGTCAGATTTAGGAAAGGTAAGCAGAGTTAAGTCCTGGATAGTGCTTGGATGGGTGACCACCACGCACAACAGGTTGTAATAGGTGTGCTACGAGATGGTCAGCAGATTTGCGACTGTGGTCATCCATAAGAGACCATACAATATATAACGACGCAATGCCCGATCCACAAATACGAAGGTAGACATTGCAGCGATGATACAAAGCACTGCTGACTGATGTGGTTATCTGGACTTGACCACCAGAATGTGAAATTGTAGTTTTTGCTCTGCATCTACGTCAGCCGTATGAGAGAAGCAGCAGCAAATGGCCTGTGCAAAAGAGATGCAAACGTTGATGCTCGAAACATTCACTCAACCTGCACTGACCAGCAGAGTAAACTCTGATCAAATAACCCTAAAGGCCCGCACAATGTAATAAAACCTTAGTCTGTGCATATAAATAACAAATCCTTTTGTATATTTGCAATGAGAAGCGGACGAACCAGAGCTGCCAGCTCAGTATTGAAAAACCAACTTGGAAATACTGTGCTTGTCATTCAGACGCTGGTAAGGGTTAGGGCTGGGGGTTAGAGGTTAAGACTGAGGTTAGGGGATAGGGTTAAGGGCTAAGTTTACGGGTTGGGATATAATTACGGTGGTGTTGGGGTTTGGGTAAGCGCTCGGGTTAGGGGCAGTGTCAAGAACAATGTTAAGGTGACGGCTAATGTTAGGACTGCGTTTATGGACAAGGGCAAGTCCAGGATTAGAAACGAAGTTATAGTTACGAATGGGATTAAGGATAGAATTATATTTATTATAACAAGCTTGAGGCTATGTTAAACGTTGGGTATAGATGGGACAGAAATTAAAAAGGTTAGGGCTAGATTTATGGCTAACGGTTTAGCCTGGTATAACATCAGGGTTAGGAGTTAACATTTTCAGCCAATTGGGTCAAGCTCGCATACTTAAGCGTTATTTTGAAAAAAAAAATGACATTTCTGGAAACGAAGTTCAACATCCATTTTACCGATGCGGTGGTGTTAATTCCCCCCCCCCCCCCTGTCACAGCCCTTGGCTCCAGTTTCCCGATGCCCTCGAAGTCCCCATGGCCCCGAAGCACTTGTGCCCCCATGCCCCATTTAACCGAGCCCTGTGTCTCCGATGTCCATGACCCCCCCCCCCGTCTATGCCATGCGGCTGCCGTGCGTGCAATCTGTGCCCCCCATGTCCCCGCTTCCAATGACCCGTGGTCTGTCTCATGTGCTAGGTTTGTGTGACCCGTGGTCTGTCTCATGTGCTAGGTTTGTGTGTCCCGTGGTCTGTCTCATGTGCTAGGTTTGTGTGTCCCGTGGTCTGTCTCATGTGCTAGGTTTGTGTGTCCCGTGGTCTGTCTCATGTGCTAGGTTTGTGTGTCCCGTGGTCTGTCTCATGTGCTAGGTTTGTGTGTCCCGTGGTCTGTCTCATGTGCTAGGTTTGTGTGTCCCGTGGTCTGTCTCATGTGCTAGGGTTGTGTGACCCGTGGTCGTCTCATGTGCTAGGTTTGTGTGACCCGTGGTCTGTCTCATGTGCTAGGTTTGTGTGTCCCGTGGTCTGTCTCATGTGCTAGGTTTGTGTGTCCCGTGGTCTGTCTCATGTGCTAGGTTTGTGTGACCCGTGGTCTGTCTCATGTGCTAGGTTTGTGTGACCCGTGGTCGTCTCATGTGCTAGGTTTGTGTGTCCCGTGGTCTGTCTCATGTGCTAGGTTTGTGTGTCCCGTAGTCGTCTCATGTGCTAGGTTTGTGTGTCCCGTGGTCGTCTCATGTGCTAGGTTTGTGTGTCCCGTGGTCTGTCTCATGTGCTAGGTTTGTGTGTCCCGTGGTCTGTCTCATGTGCTAGGTTTGTGTGACCCGTGGTCTGTCTCATGTGCTAGGTTTGTGTGTCCCATGGTCGTCTCATGTGCTAGGTTTGTGTGACCCGTGGTCGTCTCATGTGCTATGTTTGTGTGTCCCGTGGTCTGTCTCATGTGCTAGGTTTGTGTGTCCCGTGGTCTGACTCATGTGCTAGGTTTGTGTGACCCGTGGTCTGTCTCATGTGCTCGGTTTGTGTGTCCCGTGGTCTGTCTCATGTGCTAGGTTTGTGTGTCCCGTGGTCTGTCTCATGTGCTAGGTTTGTGTGACCCGTGGTCGTCTCATGTGCTACGTTTGTGTGTCCCGTGGTCTGTCTCATGTGCTAGGTGTGTGTCCCGTGGTCTGTCTCATGTGCTAGGTTTGTGTGTCCCGTGGTCTGTCTCATGTGCTAGGTTTGTGTGACCCGTGGTCGTCTCATGTGCTACGTTTGTGTGTCCCGTGGTCTGTCTCATGTGCTAGGTTTGTGTGACCCGTGGTCTGTCTCATGTGCTACGTTTGTGTGTCCCGTGCCTGTGGGCCCTCCCACCCGGTCTCACCTGGCCCGCACAGCCTGCTCAGGTGGTAGGGGTTACAGCACACAGAGTCGCCCTCGACGTGGCCATGCTGTCCGCACACGCTCAGCCTCTTCATCTCGGCCGTGTGCCGCACCTCGGGCCAGCGGAACAGCCGGCAGAGCAACACGTGCGGCGGCGGTAGCGGGAGACCACAGTCGGCGTCCGTGACCGAGGGGCCTCCTCCTCCGAGACGGGGCGACGAGCGGGTGGCCGAACCCTCGACCGGCACGAGCACGCAGGCCGTGCGGGCCCCTCCACGGCTCTCCACGGCCTGCAGCAGCGCCTCCAGCTGCTTCTCCTTGAGGCGCTTGAGCAAGGCGTGCGTGAGCGCTTTGTAGGCAGAGCAAGCGGCTCCGTCGTCCCTTCCTTCTCCTCCGCCGCCGCCACCGTCCTCCTCCTCCTCGTCGTCGTCCTCTTCGTCTCCGCGTCCACGGCGTCTTCGCGTTTCGGTCGCCTCCTCGCACCTCATGCTCGACGACAACGCCGACAGCAGCAGGGACGACGGGGGAGACGACGGGGACGAGGACGACGACGGGGACGACGACGAGGCTGCGGAGGCTCGGCCACGCCACAGTCGCCGGACGAGGCCCGAACGCCGGGAGCGGAACATGCGAGGAGGCGAGGCCGGGGGGGCGGCCGGGGAGGAGGTCGGGGGGGCCGGGGACGAGGCCGGGAAGGCCGGGGAGAGGGCCGGGGAGGAGGCCGAGGACGAGGCCGGGCGGGCGGGCGGCCCTAGCGTCCCTAGCGGCCCTGGCGGCGGCGCGACCGCGGCCCGGCGGGGGCAGGGCGGCGGGGCCCGCGGGCATGGGGCACCATCCAGACCTCCGGGGCCCCGACGAATGGCGACGAGCGTCTGGGTCGCACCACCCCCGCCGCTCCTCCTCCCCTCCAAGCCGCCTCGGGCTCCGACCGCCCCCCCCGGCGGTGGTGGAGGAGGCAGCGACAGCAGCAGCCCCCCCGGGGCCTCGTGGGGGGCACAGAGCTCGCTGACCTGACCCCCCCCCCCTACCCCACCACCTTATCACAAGCTCGGACACCCACTCACTTCTAGCCCGGAGCCTAACCTCTACTCCAATGCCTGAAGCCGACACACGAATCTGCCTCGGTACTAATTCTTATGCCGATTCTAATTACCAGCCCTTCTTACCAAAACATTAGCGGGTAATCTAGCTACCAAGCAGACTATGCTGTTATCTTTGCAAAGAATGTTAACCTGACCAACACTCCAACCTTAAGTTAACCCACCCGGCCCCTTGACGCCGACTACAACCGCAGTTCAGCTCCACGCCGTGACTTTAATTCCTCTTAGCCCCGACGACTTCTTAGCCCTTCTTACCAAAACATTAGCGGGTAATCTAGCTACCAAGCAGACTATTGCAAAGAATGTTAACCTTACCAAGACTCCAACCTGAGGTTAACCCAACTCGTAACGCAGATAACCTTTACCCGGATTCGAACCTCTCTCACTGCCGCCCCAAGGCCCCCCACGTGCACGAACCTCCCGGGGCGGATTTATAAGTGACCATAAGCTAACAATGCTAAATAAACTAATCTACTAAAAAAAAACCTCGTGAAAATTGTTGCATATAAAGTAAGTTGCCGTATTACGGAGTAACACAAATGGGGGTTGTGGCTAAAATGAAAAAAACTGCCAGCGGCTTCGGCCGTGTCGCTATCGCTTGCTAACTCGCATGGTAAAGCACCGATGATGTTAGTTAGAACGCATTAATTAAAACTAACGAGGCACTGACCACTCGAGGCATTAAGGTCACGATGAGGAGCTCTCTACGACCAGCAGGGCATTTATAAGGCGGCGGTGGAGGAGGAGGAGGCGGCGAACGTCGCTAGCGGAAAAGAATAACGTAAATAAAACATTAATTTAACCCCCTCACTAAAAAATAATTTTACCCCGAATCGATGCAAACTTTTCGGAAAAAAAACTACCCCTGGAAGAAAGAAAAAAACGACATCAAAGATAACAACGATGATATTCTAACTATAATAATAACAATACTAATGGTTAAATGGGAACAAGCGGAGCACGGGACGAGAGCAGTCGCGTGCGTGCGATCCCGCGAGTGTGCGCGTGGGGGGGGAGGGGCGGGGGGGTGGGGGCGGAGCCACGGGGCTGTGGGGGCGGAGCCACGGGGCTGTGGGGGCGGGGCCACGGGGTGTGGGGGCGGAGCCACGGGGCTGTGGGGGCGGAGCCACGGAGTGTGGGGGCGGAGCCACGGTAGTGTGGGCGGAGCCACAGGGTGTGGGGCGGAGCCACGGGGTGTGGGGGCGGAGCCACGGGGGCGTGGTCTTGTTTTAAAGGGGACGTGACCTACGGGGTAAGTGAGGGGAGGGGGGCTTTAACCCCCCTCCCTTCATCTTCTTGGTTCTTTCGGTAAAGTCACGTGACTTTACCGAAAGAACCAAGAAGATGAATCCCTGCAGTCACGAAAGCTTTAAATCGAAAAATCCCCCTCCCTTCACTTAGGATTTCTTATACGGAGTTTGTACGGGAGAGGGGGGGGTAAATATTGACTTAAAGCTTTCGTGACTGTAGGAATTCATATTCTTGGGTCTTTTGGTAAAGTCACGTAGATAGGTTCAAATAAAAGAACAACAAAAATTACGACGTTTCAATCGCATCACAAGCAATCGTCATCAGGAGAAAAAAATCAGGAAAGCTGCTGAGGCTGGATGTTTTAAAGGTTTTAAATTAGTGTAGCCCAAGGGTCATAAGCGAGTGATGTTAAAGGGAGAAATTTGTACGAATTTTATGTACTGTGTTAAATCGAACCTGGATTTTGTGTTTGCTCATGATTTCCAAAAGGATTTCCAAAATCATGAGCAAACTCTAAATCCAGGTTAGATTTAACACAGTACATACAATTCGTGATCTGATCCCATCTGTGAAGGATGTGATCCCTGACATGCAATACCCCGGCGTCTACAAACTAAGCTGTGTCTGCGGCAGTAGTTACATTGGGGAAACTAAGCGACATGTCTCGGACCGTGTTCGTGAACACAAGGCGGATCTGAAACACGGTAGGACCAATACCTCGGCCATGGCTGATCATTGTTTTAATGCGGTGGGCTCACACGAAATTGATTTCTCTAAGTCGAAGGTACTTTGCAAGCCCACTGGCTATTAACAAAGATTCGTTCATGAAGCCATCCATATATATCGACACAGACACAATTTCAACCGAGATGGGTACAAACTGAGCAATCATTGGAAGGATGTTATTAACCAGTTTAAGTTATAACTGGCTGGGATGTTTCCATCCTACCTTCCGATGTTAGTAGTTATTTTCGACTCTCTGGTTTTACATTAACAGGTTCAATGTCTTTACATTAACAGGTTCAATGTCTCACTAACACAGCCACCGTTGCTCGTTCTCCTGGATGTGGCGGTGGCTCTGCGATCTTACATTGACATGCTAATCTCTCACAATACAATGGCCACCTCTGCAGCTTCGTCGTCGTCGTGGAGGTAGCTCTCCGATCTTACATTGACATGTTAATTTATCACATTAACATCACTAGCCCCGCCCACTTCGCTGATGACCCTTGGGCTACACCCATTTCAAACCTTTAAAACATCCTGCCTCAGTAGCTTTCCCGCAATTGTTTTGTCCTGATGACGATTACTTGTGTTGCGATCGAAACGTCGTAGTTTTTGTAATTTTTTTGTTTTTTATTTGAACCTATCTACATGACTTTACCGAAAGACCCAAGAATATGAGAGGGAGGGGTTAATACTAAAAGAGGGCGGGACCTAACAGGAGAGCTCGCATTACCATTGGCTGCGAACCTAACAGGAGAGCTCGCATTACCATTGGCTGCGAACCTAACAGGAGAGCTCGCATTACCATTGGCTGCGAGCGGCTACAGGCCACGCCCTCTTTAACCCGGGCTCCTCCCCTCAACCCCCCTCGCCCACATCCCCCACCCCCCAGCGCCCCCTTCCCCCTCCCCATAGTCTAGACTCGGCGGCGCGCGCGGGAAGAAAAAAAACACGCGGAGGGGGGGCGGGGTGGGGGGTAGGGGGGGGGCTCGCGTTACCCGCGCGCCCAGACCCGTGCAGCAGAGTGGCCGAGCCGATCGATCGATCGATCACGTGGCGCCCGGTAGGGGGCGGGCAGTGCGGGGTGGAGGGTGGTGGGGGGAGGGGTAGAGAGAGGGTGGTGGTGCAAGCATTGAGATTGGGGTTACGTGGGGGTGAGACAGGAGAGAAGACTGTTTGATGTCCTTTATTTAGCCGCCGGTAACTCATTTGAATTTATCGTATACTTTTACAATGTAAGGGATCCACGAGTCGTATGTCCTGGGGTTTTTTACCAGTGATTTTTGCATTTTTTGTCATTTCCCCTGTTCCAAATTTGTGCTATCGGCGTTCATCTAAACTAAAACAATTTTTTTTATCTTACCAGGTAAGGCCCACTATAACTCTGTTTCAGAAGCGACCGGGCCACAAATGATAGCTCAAAGAAGTGGCTTATCATATGGGCAATTATAGCAGCCAAATACTCAACGAATTAGACAAACAATCCAGAAGTCTTGCAGAACAGTCGAACCGTTCGTGTTAGAGAACGACCCACAGAAGTGGATATCACAAAGCTACTTCTGAGATCCCTTTAAGTAACCTTTGGTCTACACAGCAGATGGCAGAATTTCCTTACCCACTGTGCCATATGAGTGGTCAAATGGAAATGCAAACAATATTTCACTTCTATTCTTCACTTTTAAGGGATGACATTTTGAACAATTATATATTTTTCCATTTAAGAAATTGTTGAATGTGTTGAGATTTTGTGCATTGTTATTTTGCACCACTGCCATCATCAAATAATGTCCCCTTTATTCATTTTAAATATCCCCTACTACACCTACCTTGCCACCACACCTGATATGGTATCTACCAGAGGTGGGACAAAGTCATTGTTATGCAAGTCCAAGTCGAGTCGCAAGTCATCAAATTCATGACTCGAGTCTGACTCGAGTCCAAGTCACATGACTCGAGTCCACATCTCATAGGTGGGACAAAGTCATTGTTATGCAAGTCCAAGTCGAGTGGCAGGTCATCAAATTCATGACTCGAGTCTGACTCGAGTCCAAGTCACATGACTCGAGTCCACACCTCTGGTATCTACTAATTTCTGCACCAACTATTTTACCATCCATATGATTGGTCACATGCACGTTAATCCACTGCTGGATGAGGGTTTCCCCTAGGATGAGCTAGATAGATAGGCGATGCCTTTGGGAGGCCAATATCCAGATGGAATAATCTCTGCTTGTTTCTATGTATTGTATTTGTATCAAGGTCAATGTACAAGCCTTTAGGCCTTTTGGGCTGGGATTAATTCCACAGACAGATGGAATTAATCTGTCCTTTCAATAATCCATATCTAAAACACAATCACTACAATGGCACGTACTGCACTGTATATCGTATGTGCCAGGTTTTGCAATCCTCTGTCTGTTTATACCATACTTTCACTGTTATCACAATTTACAATAGATTAGGTGTCAATATGCAAGATTTAGAACACAATTAATGATCACAATTAAGTTAAATTAATTGTCTTTTTATCCAAAATAAGAAAAATCTCAGCATATCCCAAACGAAGGTGTTCACCAGGTCATGAAGACGTCTCACGTGACACACGTGACTTAAATTGGTGCACGTATTTCAAAGCAGAAATGCACGTCGTATTGTTTGAGGGGCCTATTACCGAATCGCCTGGAATGTGCCTGATCTCGTCAGATCTCTGAAACTAAGTAGGGTCGAGCCTGCATAGCGTTTCGATGGGCAACCTCCGTGCACAGCAGGTTGTTACCGGCCGTTGTTACTGAAGTGAACAGAAAACCCCCATTGTTGTACTGCACTCTATGCTCCCGCGTCTCTCTTCCCCATTGTCATCAACCTGCACTGATAACCCTTACGACCCACATTGGTATGGCGAGGCCATCATCCAGCAGTGGACTGAGGAAGGGCTGTGCATGTACACGTATACAATCGTGCGGATGGTATCGTAGTGGGAGTGTAAATGAAACACAGCATGAAAGAGCGCCATCTACTGTTGGTTGAACAGCCAATCGGAGAAACTCTAGAACTCGGACAAGTGTCTATGTCATCTTGTGGACCGCTGCTCTGGAGCAGTGGTCTTCGTTGCAAGGCCCGTCGGCCACTGGTGACCCCTGGTGACCTTTAGTGCGGCCCTTGACGTGGGCCCCCGACAATACGCAAATGTGAAAACACCCCATAATGATGTCAAACTCCAATGGTCTCAAATGGTGTGGCGGCCCTCATACTGATGATGTCTTGTCGGCGAAAGTGTCCTCCCCCCGAAAATTAGTGAAGAACACTATTTCTGGGTCATTACCTGCAGTGAAACGGCAGTTTCCAGTAAATGTCGTGGAGGCTTTGGAAAAGAGAAGACAGGACTGGATATTTATGAAGACATGAGATAGGTATATTGTAGGGGTCGGCAACCTGTGGGTCTGGACCCGTATGTGGCTCTTTAAGGACTGCTTTGTGACGTTGTTTATTAAGGACCATCTTCTCGTATTCACGTGCATTGCGGCTCTTGAAATATGTTTTTTAAATTTTGGTTAAACTAAACCTGGTATATACGAACGCATAGACACATACAGTATTATCTATTAACCGACCCAGGCAGTGCCAAGCCATGGACACTATTGATGATGTTGACGATGATGGATTTCCAAGTTTAAAAATTTCCTTTAAAATCGTGATTTTCCGATAAGCAAATCACCCACAATGTACCAAATCTCAACAGATGGTGGGCTCTCAGCATGGTTGAGCCTGGTTAGTGCTTGGGTGGGAGATGGCCTGGGGTTACCAGGGGTTGTAGGCTTTGGGGCTTCAATACACTCAGGCGATGTCAGTAAAGCAATGGGTTCTCGACTCTGTGCGGAGCTTTTATTGTCACCCCCTCCGATGCATGTTTGGTTTTTTTGAGTATGTACTCTAGTTTTCTTCCAGATACCAAATACTCATTAACTAAACTGGTCAAACATCCCAACGCAGGACCCTTATGAATAAAATCATTGGCATTTTGATCAAACGCTCTCAATTATATATTTTTGTAACGTAAATTGTAGAATCTTAAAACTGCATTGGTGTTATTAGTTCACGCACAGCCCCTCGTGAATCTACTGCTGCATTGAGGCCCTCCCCTCACGGTGCAGGTCATAAAAAGGCCCCCATTCGACCATACTTCACCATACCGCTCAGCTGCTCAGTGCTGGTCGACAAAGGTGGGGTGCATAGACGTAGAAACGCATTGGTGATTAAACCCAGCAACACATTGCGAGTAATGCAGACCTCATCGTTTTTCAGAGACCGACCAAGGGAACAGGGAGAACAGAGGGGGGTGGGAAGGGGGGGGGTGCAGGGGAGGGAGACGAGGCGGCGCCAGTGCCTGTCCCTGCGCGTGGAGCCGGCTGCCCCCCCCAGGGCGGGTTCTCTGTTCCCACGCAAGGGGCAGGGCTGGCTGCCCTTGGGGAGAGTGGTGACGCTGGCGGTTCGGGGGCCGTGTGGTCGCGATAAGAGAGCGGCGGGGCGGGCTCCTAGCGGACGGACTTTGGCCCCATGGGGGTCACGCACAGAGATGGCGTGAGGGGGCCGTGATGAGAGCGTGGTGGAGGGTTGTTGTTGGTTGGTAGTGGTGGTGGTGGGGTTGAGGGTGGGTGATTAGAGCGAGTGTTAGCGCGGAGGTGTGCGCTGTTCTTGTTGCAGTAGTGTGGGCGACTCGAACATTTGACGTACGTCTTATATTTCACCAAACGGATTCGGTAGAAGGGAGAGCGGCGGCACACCGGTTGGCGCACCGCGATATGGAACCCGGCCGATCCGAGTTTGAATTCTGGCCGCGGTGAATAGCAGTGGCGGTGAGTGATGTCAAAACTGGTCCTGTGCTCCGCTCTCTAAAAGAATCCTGCATCGACCAGCCGGGCGAAGTATGGTCAAAACAACTCCCAATGACGAGCATGGTGTGCGGAGAGACCGTCAAACAATTTATCGACAGAACAGGGCTGTAATTCTAAATCGAATCTGGCGCATGGCAATACGTCCTGAAACTAAATGCCAAAATATGAATCCTTGCAGTCACGAAAGCTTCAAATCTAGAATTAAATGCCAAATGTCGTCTAGCCATGATTATCACTGTTGGATACGTACGGTGCGAAAGAAGTTCAACATTCGGTACCGCATATAGAGAGAGAGGGCTTCAGGAGAGAGATTGTGTAGGTTTGCTATGCCTCCGTTGAAGGAACGCAGACTATTGTATCGTACAGTGGTTTACTGTTATGGTCCACAGTTTGGGTTGCATGGCCACAATCGCTCTGCTGTGCAGGCTTGTCTTTAATTTTCCACTCATGCAGGAGACGTGCGCAGCAGCCTGTCGATGTTCTAATTGTAATTAGAATGTAATTTGATTAAGTATCAAGTACTGTACGTGGGGTAGAGGCGAATGTGCTCGCTGCAGTTTAAAATTTGTTCTTGGTGGCAGTAGTGCAATGCCGTACGGTAAATAGGACCATTGATAAACATTACTTGTGGCCCGTGAATTCCAAACAAGAGATTTAATTATGAAGACATCCCCACATTGGATCTGTCACTGGCCACTGCTGTCAGCCATAGCCAAAAGTCAAACTCAGGTTGCGCAATTCGCTCACCATTGCACCTCTGGTCCCCCTCTTTTAAAATCTGAACTGAGAATTTGAATTTAACTCTTGTGACTTGGGCTTGATCTTTTTTGCTTTATGTTTTAGATCCCACAGCTGTGTAGTGTATATGCAAACTAGAAACTATTTTATATTTGACCAGGGAAGGCCCACTGAGCTATACAGTATAGCTATTTTTCATAAGCGACCGGGCCATGATTGATAGCTCAATGAAGTGTAACGTATATAGCAACGAGAAAAACTCTAAACGTGTGTTTCTAAATGTGTAAGGAAACACCGGAGGACCCGGTGAAAAACCAGACGACAACGGGGATTACAAACTCCAAATATACAGCAGGCGTCAGGGTTGGGATCTAACCCACGACCTCCTTTTAACACGTAGGCTTTCGCGACCAATATCATCCGTAATGTATTATCCACGACCTCCTGTATACCTGGCGAGGTAGTCAACATCTGGCCATCGTGGCACCCGGAATGTGCCTGCGAGTCACGAGACATCGTCTTGTCGCTTCGTTTAGGTTTATATTTTTTATTACTTATATCTTTGTAATGAGATTGCATTAACAAGATAGCAGATATTGATTTTATTTAGAAATTGGTATTGTGATTTTGATATTTTTGTAAAATTACTCAGCTTCCAGATAAATAAGGCTTTGGACTTATGTTGTGGATTCGTATGTTAGTTCTTTAGCGCCTTGCTGTGGCAAAATACGCAAATTAATTCACCCAGATGTAGTAGGTATTTTAATGGTAATTGAAATTTACTCGAGACATCAATAAATATGTAATGAGACCGACCGAGGTGTGTATGGTGCGGTTGCGTGTTAACGTTAAGGTACGTTGGGGTGTGTTAGTGTGGAAGGAAGGTTGGAGTTTATACTAAAATGTAGGTGGCATTCCTCTGTAAATAAACAATTCAGTCAAACGAACACTGGGAGGTTCTGATCTTCGCTTGCTGTTTACCAAGTAGCCAACATTCCACATTCCTATGGCGGGGGAGGGGAGAGGAGGGGCAGCCACACTGTATGATAAACACGATGTGACTTCCCACAGTGATACAAAGTTTATCGAGCCCAATAGATATTGTAACTTTCTACAGCGGAATTATTATTATTTATATTACCATAATCTAACATCCTTCTCCAGCCAATGGGGACACTCATAATCTCACAACAAAAACTATGTGCACAGGAGGACAGAATAATAATACACGGTGCAAGCAGGCGCGACAGAGCCACGCATCCACCCCGAGCCGGTGGCTTCCGTGACGCCTGCGCGCTTTCTCCCTGTGGAGCCGAGATTCATTTTACCCACAGAGGGAGGAGATGGAGAAGGATGAGTGGGGGGTGGGGGGCATGGCGGTGTGGTGGAGGGAAGAGACGAGGGTGGGGTGGGTGAGTTGCGAGGGGACGGCGAAAGTTTGGCATGAATGGAGCAAACGAGGTTTCGCGTTGGGATGAAGAGGAGTTGGGGATGGATGCAATGACGAGGGGTGGTGGGTGTTCGTGATGATTATGGATTGGGTAGATGACAAATGGAGCTGGTTAGGTCTGGGGATTAAAGGGATGATGAGGGTAATGGGGGAGGGGGGGGGGTATAATTGCTGCTTGGAATGATGAGGAGTGATGATGAAAAGGGAATGATGAGGTGTTAGGATGATAAATGAAGACTTGGGATAAGGAGAAGTGGGGATGAAAATGGTGAGGAGTGGTTGGGATGGTGAGGGGTTTGGATGTATGGATTCAGGGGTGGACTACGGAGTGATAGCAAGCATGGGGGGGGGGGGTGATGATGATGGATGTGGGACGACGAGGTTTGTAGGTCGAGAGTTGGTGGGTAGGTAGGTAGCTCGTCGCCTTCCTCACTGCGTGTACGCGACAGGAACGTTATGAATGGGTGGCGGAGACCAGGCAGGGCTGGGGAAGGCGGTGGCCAGGGTTGATGAAGGGCGGTGGGGGTGCAGGGTGCAGGGTAGGGGGGGGCTACTCTGGGGCGCCTCTGGCTCCGCGGGAAGAGATGCAGACGTACTGGAAAGTGAGCGGAGTGGTCAGGGCGCCGGGATGTTTGTTTTAACCCTCTTCCTCTAGCCCGGGACGGCTTTGGCTCAGCACTTAACTCCACCAGGAGCCTGGCATATTGGCACACGGCGCACGCATTTCAATCGAATTAGAAAAAACAAACCTCCCTTGCCCAAAGCCGCACGCCATTTAGTCTGGATAGATGTGTCGATCTTGGGGGGGGGGGGGGCAAGTACTGTTGGCATTCACGCGCCTATTAACACCAGCGTATGATCAATTCGCACCGATCTTAAATAATGTCAGATGCTAAGCAGGCGTTGAGCCTGGGCAGTGCTTGGATGGGTGACCACTGAGTAAAATGGGTGTCGTAGGTTGCTGCGGGGCCACGTTATTAGCAGAGGGCGGTACAATGCAGTCCATTGTTGTACTGAACTATGCACCAATGCCTATGCTCTCCGCATTTACTCTCCTGCACTGACCAGTGTGGTGACATGGCTACATAACCCCCCGAACCCAACACGAACCCGCACAGGCGCGGAGAGGCCCTCATCCAGCAGTGGTTGACGAAATGACTATAATGTAAATGTTAAGACCAGTAAAGCAGACGCTGGAGCATTGGAGGTAAGCAGGGTATGAGGTCTGTTTTGGTTCATCACAAAGTTCCGAGTGCAGTACTAATTCCAGTCCGTCTTCGCCTACGTGACTTTACCGAAAGAACCAAGAATATGAATTCCTGCAGTCACGAAAGTTTTAAGTATAAAAAAAGCCCAGCTCAAGTCCTGATACAATTTGACAATGATGTGAACCATGGCCAGGAATCAAACCTAGGCTGCTGGGAATGGAGAGCAAAAAGCTACCCACTAACTTGATATGTCTGGCCCTCTTTCAATCCACTGCTGGATGAAGGTTTCACCATGCTGTGTCGGCCACGGGAGTTGTTTAGCTATACTTCACCACGCTGGTCAGTCGCAGGTTAGTGGCTCATATCACTTCGCAACTGAGGTTATCCATGGCCGTGAATCGAACTCAGGTCGCCGGGTTCAGGGTGCACTGCACCAACCTCTGTCCCACCGCTCCAACCCTATGCTGTGTATATATATGCACAGGAAATCGAGTGTTTAACTGAAAGTTTGCTAAACTGTGCATGCTATAAGCACGACCTAGTTTACCGGCAACGCAAATGTTGTTTGTGGCAGCGAAATAACGCAACTGCAGAAACACGAACATATGTTGCTGCAGTTTGTAACAAGACCGACTTGCCCGTAGGCACGTGCCAACCCAAGTAATATCAAAGTCACTCTGCCCATAAGTCCATTGCAGCTTCTCAAATCTCTAAACTGCTTTTTAATGTATTTCTCCCCCTCTCCATCATGTGTCACAGTCTGTCTCACATGATCTGCTTCTTCTTCTTTCCTGTCTTTGTTTCGTATTGGTATTCTCTCGACGTCTCTGCCAGTCACCCTCTCCGTGTCCCTTTACATTCAATCCGGCTCTCAATTCCATTTTCTTTTATCCTCTCACCCAGCCTCTCATCTCTGCCCCTTTCTCTGCCCGTCTCCCTCCTCTCTCTTATCTTCCTCTCCTCCGACACCCGTCACTTTCTCTCAACCCTTTCCCTCGCGGTCTGCCCACGTCAGGGGACTGTGCGTTCTCTGTGTTCTCGATGTGACGTGACATCACTCTCATCTCCCACTGCAATCGGAACTTTCAAGCTGTTGCCACAAACAAAACAATACTCTCTCACGGGCCCGACACTCAGCAAACACGCGATCAGGTGTGAACACGAAACATCGTAGCTGTTGTCACATTACGAATTCAATGTTCATGCCGTGTGTACATTTAGCAGAGAGAACGTGCCCAGGTTTCAGCGTCCATACGTCCGATTATTCACGTGTTTTTTTTTATCCTACACTGGACATTCTGTTGCTCTCTAACTCTGTACCAAGTATGTGTAATGTGCGTATGAGTACAATGCGTCCTCAAAATAATGTGTGCGGATATCCCGTGTCCCGCATGTAACAAGTGTTTCTAGGGGAGACCCCTAAAAATGGTAGATTTTTTTGTCGTTGAAAATTGCAATCCCGAAGCTCAGGAATTGAACAGCGAACGGTGACTTGCTGTTAGCTGGAGCTGCATCTTCCACTCTGGCACTGTGGACTATTCTGGCAGTGGATTACGTCCCAGAATTGGACTCGTTATTTTCAGTGATTTTAATTGTCTGTAATTTCTCTCATACTGTATTGCTTTTTATAATCAACGTTTTTGGGTTTAGATCGCGTTATTTATAAAAGTGTCGTAACCCTCCACCACCCGACACGGCCAATCAGTAAAAAAACAAGTGTCACGTTGACAAAAAGACAAATAGTTCACTGCGTTAGCCCTATTTGTCTTGTCAACGTGACACTTTTTTTCACTGATTGGCCATGTCGGGTGGTGGAGGGTTACGACACATTTTTAAATAACGCGATCTAAACCCAAAAACGTTCATTATGAATAATATTGGTCGCGAAAGCCTACGTGTATTGCTTTTATAATATATATAACTGTAAATTCTATACATATTTCTATCGTATAAAAAAGCAATACAAATAACATTACAAGCTGTAACTGGGGCTAAATTTGGTTTGGTCTTCGTGAAAATAACACCGAGCACCTCACTCCTGAATTAGCCCGGCATTTCGAGGACACAGTATATACGGTGTCCCCACGTAATCATACACTTTGCTTTGCACATTGACAAAAAAAAGTGGTAGCACAGACATATGCTGTCCTCCACAACCCACTTAAATCTATCAAATAAAACTCGCTAAAATTATTGACATTTTAGCCCACAAAGCATCACGGGGGAAACCCCACTACACCCCAGATGCCTCATTGTGGCATGCATGAGCACCGCAGCTGGATTCAGCCAGGAAATTTGAAAATGTTCAATATTTTAAAATGTTTAAATCCAGACCGTATAATCGACTGCCACAGACGTGCTTTAGACAGTGATAAAGAGCTGCCCCTTCGATGAAGTGTGAACCCCCTTCTAAGCTTCTGGATTACAGCCCGATGTCAATCTATTGCCAGATAAAGGCCCACCCGTGCCATGTTGGTCACAGGGATTGTTTGATCATAGTTCACCACATTGGTGCAATGCATGGTGAAGTGCGGGGGGCATAGGGCGAGTTCAGATAAAACATTTCCGCTGATATGATGCGTAGTAGCTGGGAATCCAACTCGGGTAGCTAAGTTCATAGTGCAGTGGACTAAACACTTTTCTACCGGCCCTGCCCAAAAGAGGTGATTAGAACAGCTTAAAATGCTGGTATTAAACTGCCAAAATTATTTAAATATAATAAACAAAACACTCTTCAACACATTCACTCAAACAAAAATCTTACTGCAGGAATATATTTCACAATTGTTATGGCCATTGCCAACAGCTTTACATATCAAGACCAGTAAAAGCATTGGGCGAATTTGCAATAGCTGCTTACTGACACGTGCAGGTAAAGTTGTTACTTATTTCGCACATTTAGCAAAAAAACACAAGGGGTGTGTACATCTTCTTAGGAACCAACCTTAAACTTAAAAGTAACCACGATTGATTCGATACCGAGGTTTGCCAAACTCTATTCTTCACATCGCACCAGTCTAGTTTTACATTGTACAGAGCGTCAGGTGAGTTAAATGTATAATAGATTAACTTGCATATAATGAAAGTTGCGTCGAAATGCGTGTAGCATGGTGGCCGACGATGAATGGAGTTTGGTCATCTATGCACTGTAAAATGATTACACATACCCTCTCAGTCGCAAACCACGTAATGAACGTAAATGCGCAATAGATGGCAAATGGTTGTTTTCATAAACTATTTAAGCCGTGTAATAGCCACTGAGACAAAGGTGGTCCATGAATCTCTTAACACAAATGCATTTGCCGTGTTCCGTGCAACTGGAATTACCCTTGCCTCCCTTTTAAGACGCGCCGTCTCAAGGCGGGATCTCAACTGCTTAAACAAGGACTGCCCGTCTAGCATGTACTTTATAGTTGACATGACATTACGTTTGTACCAGCTTGGTGAACACAGTATTCTTCCCCAAAAAATGTTGACCGCCACCACTTATGCGTTTTTGTTTATGCGTGTAGGTGCGCCGGGATTTTGGTGGCATGGTGGTTATCACACTGCACGACAATTCCAGCAACCCACATTAACAACCAGGGCCACGATTCACATCAGTGACAACAGCTATGTAAAAACTCTCCTTCCCCCTAATTCAGACTGAAACGAGTACCTGGCGTGGTGTGGATTACCAACGCTGTGCAATCAAAGGTGGCTTGCTTACTTACTATTGGCGGTGCTAACACCACTACTAACCTCTTTGTATGCCATACCAGCATTAATGTGTGTTCCCGAACATTTAGCCTGGCCAGATAAGACTTTGTTGCTGTACGTACGTGGAGTGCCCATATCATTACTACTGGAGAGCCTCCCTCTTTAATTTTGACGAGTTACATTCAGGCAACACACCACGGTACTACAATATGCCTGCGCAGGCAGGGTGTCACAGTTGGACGTAAACAAAACAAGCAAATTCGTTACGGGTTTAGCACACCGGTGCATTGGAGAGTAAACCCACAATTCGTTACTGAACTAGTAACACATTGGCACGTTTAGTTTACGTGACAAACCTTACTAATTGGATGTTGGGTGGTGGCGGGTTTAATGACACATTTATATTTACGCGATTTAATATACACGTGATCTAATTAGGATATTGGGCGCAAAAGCCGAAGTGTTAAACAGTTGGACGTACCCACGATTTACCACACTACAGGACGGTCCATTTACCCCAGGTCATTCGCGTGGACATTGGAGGAAGCCTGCACGCTGATCTACAAAGCGAAGTGCTCAACAAGCGGCACGCAAACACCAACCAAGCGGGACGTCCATTAGTGTGCCTCCTACACACTAATTCCCACTGTGTAATTGTGTTGCACACTCTCAAGAGCCCGATTCCCGTCATTTGCCAATGTCGTGCTATCTGCTGTAGAGCATTAAGAACCCATGACAGCACTGCCAAAAGCGTGGACATCTGTGAAAAAAGGCTTTATAGCTCATCAGATTCCTCCAGTATAAATACATATTCTGATTCTGCATGTCGTAAATATATTTTAAACTATCCGCAAGTGAAGATTGTAAACAACAAATACCCCCCAGGTAAATATGGTAAACGAGTGTGCCTTTGAAAAGTGATCAAGAACTAAAATAGAAACTTCATGTCGTTTATTAAATTACATTAATCAATCAAGAGTTTACGTGGTCATCATCACTGGAATCGAATGGATCTCCGATTCAATCGTGAGACCGGTGGACGGGCACGTGTCCCCGCAGTTCCGTCCGTCTCATCCACCGCCGTTCAGGAAAAATAAGAGGTAACATCAGACGAGATCAGTGCCATAATCATCTGGACTACGTCAGCCAAGTCCAGGCACGCAGAACAAAACCAGGGCTAGGTCAAAAAAATATTTATAAGGGGGCCCCACCCCACCCCGGTCTTTCTCCAGTGGCTCTGACCACACACTCTGTGATGGGGGAGGGTAAATCAAACACAGCAGAGGAAGCTCGGTTTACCTACAGAGCCGCTTCTGCAAGTCGATGCGATGCCACACGCTGTATTCACCACCCACAGTCTATCGCAGCCACAGCTATGTGTTAAAGTTTGAGTTTCCGTTTTCAGTCATTTTTCACGTTGCATCAATGACAATAGAAGTGTAACAAGTAAATAAAACAAGAAAACCATATAAACCTACAAAACACACACGCGTGCGCACCAATCCTTTCCAACCTGAGCTCACCACCGATAACAAACCTGAGCCTTGGTTGTGACCTTCAGTCCTCAAGAACCCATAACTTGCTCAGGAACCATTTTTAATGATCACCAATTAACATACGTGCATGTGAATTTCTAATTTGTATATTTACAAACCATGAACTGATAAGTGTAAGATCATGATGCGAACCACAGAGCTAGACGTCTTCTGACCATAAACTAACTGATCTAGGTTTTATCAACTTTTTTTTGTAAATCTACAGCCATCTCTACCATCAATATGCTTAAACGATTGTCCAAAATAATGGTAACAAAGTGAAACGAGACATTTTACCCATTCCAATTTAACCACCATCATAGTACTTTAACCAAATGCCATGTCCTTCACCTACATACACAACATGCCCGAGATAACGTTACTAAAGCTGTAATATGTTTCTGACCATCAGCAACTTCTGAATGTAATTTTGAACTTTACAATTAGGACAGAGAGTGAACATTTATCTCCATGATTTTAAATGGCAAATGAGTTAGGAATCATTGCAATTATATATATTTAAAAAAACCTCTTTAACGTTGCTGATCTTCAACCTGGCATGTAAGTTGCCCTGTTTTCTCAAAATGTGAAAATAGGTACAACGGCATGTGATTATACAGATATATACACTCTATGTACAGGGTGTAACAAGTTACTACACATACATGTACAGCCCTTTGTCAATGCACTACTGGATTCGGGGCCTCCCCACACCGTGCAGGTCGTGGGGGATATTTGACCATACATCCAACATATTGATCAGTGCAGGTTGCCAAAGGTGGGAAGCATACACGTGGGAGCATAGATATATACAGTGCAATGTATTTTGCCGTATTGAAAACTAAATGACTTGCAATGATCACGTATTGTTCAACTTAACGCAGTCTGACACGGTATAATATGCATAGACATCTATATTAAGTGGAAATAAATTAAAGAAACAAAATATAAGCTTTTCATAAGTCCAAGAGAAAATGGTAATGAGTATCCATCTAACGGATGCACCACCTCATTGATTAACAGCGATTCATATGCTCACAATACATGCAACGTGCACAAGAGAATGGACTATTTACAATTTATGAGTGATACGCTCATTCTACATTTCAGTTAATGGAGTGATTAAAATTTTACAAAGACGGAGAAACAACAACACTAAGACGGTAAAAAAAAGACAAAAAATATAGATTTTTGAATTGAACTAGGACCCCCAAATCGTGACAATTCATCAAATTGCTGGAGGGTGAAGAATCATTACAGGCCTAGTAATAACACAGCAGCCAATTAGCCCTCACACAAAAAAAGGTTTTGCAGCAACGGGGACAATCGATTATGACTTCACTCAACCTATGCATGATCACAATTGCACTTATCTCACATGCGTAATTATACGCCACATAGTATTAATTACACAAGCAACCCACTGCCTGCCTTGGGATACCGCTCAGCGCAGCAGGGCCGCCATTTGCTCTCTACGTGTCAAATAACACAGCTGGCCGCCCTTGGAAAGAAGATGTACCATCTCAAGGGGAATATTCAGGAGACATCTTAATAAACAAATATGTTGAATTTCGTTTGCACCATACGTAGCCAACTGTGCTAATCAGAGGTGCGGGGGAAGGACAACAAACTAAACACAACAAGCAGTTCTAAACAAATTAGTTTTCAAACTAAATTTAAAAGTGCATAGCTCCAGTGGCTTCCTAATATCGAAAGAGCATTCCAGACGGCCTCAGAAGCGCATCTGAAAGCGCGCGATACAATGACCGTCTTTGTTCAACGGTTAGCCAAAAGCCGCTGCAAGGATGACCGGAATATAGTAAACGAGGTTAAGAGTTCAAATCCCGACCAGGGCTAAGCCCCATTATTGATGTCCCTTCTGGGGAGTAATGTGGGGATCACCTGCTGAGGCTGTTGCAATCAGTGGCGAGTCACCAGTGATTGTCCTTGAGAGAGATAGGGGTATACAATAATGGGGATTTCCACCTCCGGATCAGGATGAACAAGCAACACTTGTTTGTGCCAGGGGGATGCTGTTTTTAATGTTGATGTATCTATCCAAATGGAATAAACTACAGGCAGTGAACATGAGAAAAAAAACGCTATTCAAAGTACAGTGGAACTTCGGTATACAACCACTTTGGAAAACGTCGAATTTAGTATACGTCGTGTTTTTTCGAGAAAAAATGTCTTGGGATACGACGTCTTGCTTGGGATACGACGCGTTTGCTAGAACTTGTATGGGTCGGGATGAGTCACCACGTACAGTACCCTCGTATACCCCGTTCACGACTGAAACAAAACGAGAGGGGCAGGGGACGTGGGGGAGAGGGGCGGGGGACGTGCGGGAGAGGGGTGGGGGGCGTGGGGGAGAGGAGCGGGGGGGGGCGTGGGGGGCTGCCCCTATGGAGGGTGGAGCCCCGGGTCGAGGCACGCGACCTGTGGGGTTGAGGCACGCCACGTGACCAGCGCAGCTGGCAGCAGCGCTGGTCACGTGGCTTCTGTATGCATTTTAGTAATTAGTGTCTAAATTATTTTATACAACCCCATTAATGTATAATATGCCATATAAAATATCATTTCTTTTCCTCTGGAACGGATTCTTTCCTTTCCCTTTATTTTTTATGGGAAAAATTCGTTTGGTATACGTCCTTTTCGGTATAAGTCCTACTTTCTGGAACGAATAACGACGTATACCGAGGTTCCACTGTATGCACATATTTGCACATCACTCACTACGTGTTCAATACTGTCTGTAAAACATATATATAATTTACAGCCCCTTTTCAATCCACTGTTGGATTAGTGCCTCTCCATTCTGTCAGTCATGGCGGTTGTTTGACCATATTTTACTTTGTTGGGTCAGTGTGGCATAGTGAAAGATGCTTAGGATCAGTAATCACTCGCCACTGATGTTAGTTGTGGTCGGGAATCTAACTCAGCTTTACAGGCTCATAGTGCAGAGTGCTAACCAGTACATCACCTCCTACCCCAGGCTTGATATAATCATATATAGTAAGTAGGTAAAAACACTCTTTTCATCTCCTTATTTCCAAATCCTTATTAAATGCTGTTAAAAAAAGTAGTCCAAAAATTGTGTATACATGAACTTAATATATTTATGCATAATATGGTAACTTCTAGCATTGCATGTTTTGTTTGCACGCTTAAGAACTGCCAATTGGCATGCATGAGCAGATATTGTTTGTGATCTGAGAAAGCCTGGTAGATGAGACACCGTCTCAATGGAGGTCTCTGCAACGGACACACAATCTCATCGGTATTCTTACACAACCGCTGTGCCCATGACCAATGATCTCATTTTAAGGCCAGAGAAATACATTCTCCCAAGACCACCACAGGCTCAATAAACTAATTCAGCCGATTTGACATTCCACCCATACCGTGTGGTTCTTCGCGATTACAGAACTACTTGTGAAGCCAATTTGTATTTTTTTGCATCCACCCACTACCAGCATTTCCCTTTGCAGAACGTTACAATCTACAGTAAAAAAAAAGAAAACACAAGGAGTGTTCTCGATTTTCTCTATGTTGCCGTCGTTCTGTTGATATCATTATTGGTGTGGGGGGGGGCATTTTAGACGACTTTGCAGACCGGTCGACGGTGACGTCTTATTGCGAAAAAAAAATACACCCATCAATTTGCCCCATAGTTTAAAGAAAAGAAAATTGGAAGCCGTATAAGATTTCCCAATATGCATGAGACCCAGATCCGCGCCGAGCTTTAACCCCGATCTTATAAGAGCTCCATTCAGGTGCCACTGTGGGCAGATCTGCCTGCACCCTTTTTACCGCGGCGCTGGGGTGGCAGGTGACCCCACATGACCAGGCAGCCCTCGTTCACGTGACGCAGCAGTCGAGCAGAAGGCAGCGTACGCGCTCAGCCTCTGCCCCTGACTGCAGTTTCAAGTGCTGTTTGTACAACAAATAAAATACGACAATAATAATAAAAAAGGGACTGCGGATCAGTTTATGTTTACGCTCGCGTGGAGCCCAGACGACTGGACGCATTAGAGGAGGCAGTTTAACTCGCTCGGTAGTTTTAGGAGTCCCTCTCGGTGGAGACTCTCAGGAGTGGTCCATGCTGTCCAGACTCCCCCCCCCCGCCACCATCCACCCCGGAGCGATGGCGTCGTGAGAAAAGTTCCTGGCGCCGGCCACTTCGAGCGTTTGCGTCTTCGGATGTTGGAGGGGGGCGGGGGGACGGGACTGGTAAGGGTATGGTGCCGCTTAGAAATTTGTTGGAAGCTTGTGGTCATGGATAAGATGGGTGGGGGGGGGAGCAGGTGGGCACTGCACCCCAAACGACATATGGGGTCTCCTCCCAAACCCACGGCCTACCCACTACCTTGCGCCCACCACCGCATGTGTCCCGACAGTTGTCGTCAAACGCAATCGACGGGGAAGAGCTGAATCTGGCGTGGGGACCAGTGCAGCCCCACGGCGGTGTTGTAGATGAGCGACCAGACGTAGGGGACGAAGAACTCCTCGGGGCTCTCCTCCTCCACATACTTGAACTTGAGCTCGGGGAATTTCTGCTCGGACGGTGAAGCGGGAGGGATGGGGGTCGGAGCAGGAAAACGGTGAGCGAAGGCGAGGGGGGGAGACGACGGAAGGGAGACGAAGGGGGAGAGAGGTCAGTGGGGGACGGCGACAAAAGCGAAAAACAAAAATTCCTTCGGTAAACAAGTAGTGAATATGAAACACGATTACTTTGAAGTACAGCTTCTCAAAGTATATACCCAATTTTGTTGTAACGTGTTTACATTAGTATTATTATTTACGGTCGACATGTTTTGTTCGCTCACGAAGGGTAAAAAGGGCATTTTAGTTGGAACCTTCATATTTTTATGAAATAATGAATGAATGGCTAAGCTGTCTAAAACCAGGGGCCCAAATTCCCACAATAACAAAACAAGACTCCTCTGCTGGAATTCTCTGAACATCCCAAAAACAGCTCTTCTATCTATATGTTTACAAACCACGCCTCTATTGCCATGGCGATGTGCAGACCCCCATACATAAGAATGCCAGCACTGGTGCCAATACTTGAGAATGGCAACATCATTTCAGGTGCGCCCATGCATTAGGCTTGAAACAATGCATGGAGATTCATCGATGTAAAAAAATCCATTCTTACGCTCAATTTATATGCCTCGAATCTTGTGAGCAGCAATCAATTATTTGCAATTACGTAAATTTATTTAAACTGTTTTTGGAAACTTAGGCAATTGGAGCAAACAAAACTGTATGAGACTGAACAAGAAAAACTAAAAATGAGACAGCCGGTGAAAGCATAACGAAGAGGAATCAATTCTTACAATTTAATAGCAAAGATGAATTGCAACAATTCACTTAATCGCTGGTGGGGGGGGGGAGTGAATTGTTACATGCCTACTCCTAACCATTCACGTGCGCTACAATATTGCTGGTTGATAATTGGTTTTTTACCCATTTATCTGACAACAAAACTGACACCTTTTTTTACGAGGAATCATGTTTTTATAGACCACAATACCTGCAGTCATAATGCAAACAAAAAACATAACTCTGATAATGTATGCACTGTCCTTGAAGTTGATTGGTCCACACCCGAGACAGCTTTCCTTAGAGCCTAGTCTCACATGGGTTGGCGTCATCTGGTCCAACCCACTTAGAGACTAGGCTCTAAGGAAAGCTGTCTCGGGTGTGGACCAATCAACTTCAAGGACAGTGCATACATTATCAGAGTTATGTTTTTTGTTTGCATTTTGACTGCAGGTATTGTGGTCTATGCAAACATGACTCCTCGTAAAAAAGGTGTCAATTTTGTTGCCAGATAAAAGGGTAAAAAAACAATTATCATATTTTTTACTGGCAAATGAGGTACCAATGGAATATTGCAGGTTGTTGGGCTTGCCTGCCCTCCACAAAAAAACTATTTTTGCATGAAAGCTTCCACACAGAGGGTGGGTCATGTGACTATACTTAACCACACTGGTCAGTGCAGGTTGGTGAAGGCAGGGAGCATAAACGTGGGAATGTAAAGATACAGTTTAACAATGGATTTTGCGACACTGCCCCCTGCTGCCTATGGCAACCTGTTTGTCCATGGTGGTCACCAAACCAAGGACTATGCAGGCTCAAACCTGCTTAGCTTCTGAGATCTGACGCGACCGAGTGCATTCCGGGCAATTTTGTCAGAGGCTCAATGAGCTTTTACTTAGTTGAAGTAAGGGCTCTTCACGGGCTCATTGCTAGAGGGCACCTAATTTTAACTTGGGTAGAAAACTTTCCAGCCCGAATAAAAGGATACGAAAACACTCGAATCGGCACATAAAAGGAACAGTCGTACAAATAACAAAAAAAAAACATGAGCGCATGAGGGAAGGCGCTGGCCATGAACAAACATTGAGGGCAGTTCAGTCCGTCAGAGTTCCAGTTTATCATTTGTGCGATTAATCCGGAGCAAGATTCGGCACTGGCGTCAGAAATCCAGTCTGCCCGCGATACGCCATGCCTATCATCGGCACCACGCCGTGGGGAGAAGCGTGGAAGGCAGACGGGGGTTGAGCCCTAGGCGCCTCTGGAACACGTCCGAGCCAATCTAAAGAGGCGCGCACTTGGGCCGATAACGGGGAAAGATTCCGCGTCAGGAGTTGGGGTGGGAGGGGAGTGCCAGCGGAGGACGGGGAGCAAACTGTAAACATCCCGTCTAGAGGGACAAGGGGGCGCCTGTGGTCTTTGCCAACACTTCATTTGTATGCCCACCCCCTTCGTTCCGCCTCCCCCCAAGCCACCCCAAAACAATACTTTTAAATGAACTGCCGTAATACCGCATACAATGCCATTCAACCTGACCCACGAGGGAGCTGAATATGTACAAGACCGAGCCTTAACAAAAGTGAAGACGAAATAAAAAATGGATATTCAAGCCAGCTGTTTATAAGCTCCCTGAAGCAGTGGTGTTTGGCTGATGCAATACAAATTGTGATATTCCTTGCTGTATAATTTCCCTGGTGTCATCATCCTAGGCTCCCGCCTCACCAGGACTATGATGAAAATGGGCGTGGCCAATCTTTACACATTTATCGTGTATTGGTATTAGGTGAGCTTCCATACCACATAGGTATCAACGCTCTTCGCTTACCAAGTTGCGCTCAGAATCTGAATATTTATTTATACCGGAGGAAGCCAATGAGCTATAAAGCTCTAGTTCACATGTGCCCAGTCGGGGCGGGTCAGAACGTTACAACAACAAACAATACAAAAACACAATAGAAGTGCAAAGTATAGGAAAGGTTACCGAAAAAACCTGAGAATATGAATCATTGCAGTCACGAAAGCTTCAAATCTAGAATTAAAGGTTAGCAAATCACAAAAAACTACAAACTCACTCCAGTGAGTCGACATGGCACACTGACCTTTAGCCTGTCCTTTGGAAGAAGGATGGCTCCTTGCTTGATGACGTCCACCACCTGGTCCACAGACAGCCCCGTGCCAGCCTGCTCCAAGCGGGCCCCGAAGAAAGAGATCACCTAGGGGTGGTGGGAATATTGCAACAAATTTTTGTAGCAGACGTGGCACAATTGTCTTTATGTAAAAAGCAAAGCAGCAATGGAGCCTCAAGACTCTTTTCTCAGGAAAGTCCTTCAATCCGATATTTTGGCCAATTCCTGATTAAAGTATTCTGACGCTGTTCATGTGGCTAGTCCTGCTGTTCCCGCAAATGATTATGCTCGTGGTGCTTTGGACGACGGTTCTGCTGTTGCTGATGGAGTTTGATGATGATGTGTATAATTACATCAATCCTGCAGACACTCAGTTGCAGGGTGAGCAACGATGTCACATTCGGGGTCAAGAATGATATGAATTTGGATGGCTTTAGAAAAACACAGTTTCCTCCGAATTGCCAAAATCAATTTACATCCTAATGGCCAAGCTAGAGGTGGGCAAAATACATTCAAATTACAAATTATTGCTGGAGTACTGTAACGTAGATACCTATTACCAACAAACCGTGTCTCAAATTACCAATCACTTTAAGGTGTGCGATTTAGATACCAGTTACAAATTACAAACGTAACCAAATCGCAATACTTGAATCGCACGGGATTTATAGACTGCCCATCTCTGTGTGCCCGGTGCCCGCACGGCGCAAGCTCACGGTGTCGATGTTCTGCATAACGTCGGCGAAGGCGGGCTGCGCGCGGTACTGCTCGAAGAGCTCCCGCTTGTAGAGCAGTGTATAGACCAGGTTCGGATTGTGCTGCAGAGAACTGCACAAGCACGAGTTCACCACCTCCAGCATCATGCGGATCACCTCCTCGATCACCGTCAGGTCCTGCGCCTGTGTCCCGTCGGTCGGGACACAAGAGCACACGACAACACGCAAGCATGCAAGTGGATAAGCGGACGTGCGAGTTGAGTCAAAGGGGTTTATTATACAGGGCAGCGCGGTAGGCAGGGGGTTTTATTAAGCGCCATAGTGGCGAGATATTAACTACCTCGCTTAGTATGCAGGAGATCGTGGGTACGATCCCAACCGTGACGCCTGTAGATTTGGAGTGTGCGTGTTCTCCCCGTGGTTGTGTGGATTTTTCTCCAGGTCCTCCGACTTTTCCCTCCACATTTTAACACATGCATTTAGAGTATTTGGCTGCTATAAATTTCCACGCAATAAAGCCACTTCGTTGAGCTATCATTTGTGGCCAGGTCTCTTCTGAAAAATAACAATATAGCTCAGTGGGCCTTACCTGGTAAAATAAAAAATAGTTTCGTTTTAGTTCAGTATCAGCTTCTGTGTATTACATTTGCCAAACGGTGACGGAATTCTGTGAAATAAAACTGACCGAAACATGTGATCCTGCGCTGTAATTTCCTTTTCATGCAGAGGCGTTGGTATCTTCCTCCCTGGGGTGGAGAGCAATGGGGCCGAACGCAGCAAGCAGACTTGTGGGAAAAATGTGGCCACGGCACAGTATCACAATGGCCTCGTCTTGTAAGCGGCGTCGTGGGATCTGTTTAACATTGGGAAGCCGACGAGTTGACCGGATGTCTCCGCTAAAGAGTGACGTGGCAAACGGCCCCAAGGACCCTGCAGGGGGCAGCGGGAGCGGATTTTCACCTTTTCTGCGTTTCCACGAAATTTTGCACTTTTTTTCTGGGCGTGGCGGCACACGCCTGTAGTCTGGCTCGTGAACTGCGCTGGGATAATATGTACGAGGCGCCACATGAAAGGGGCAGCGAAGTGGCATCTATAGAAGACACCCAGATGCAGGGATAGCTGTAGGGCAGTGCAGAAAATAGGTTGCCGACCTATCTGTGAAAAGTTGATTCACTCGCTTGGATGAGTTTACATGCAAACAGAAGAGAAACTCAACAAAAATACCAAGCATGGTCCTCTATATAACAACGCTTGAATCAGCAATGCTGTCAAGGGTAAACAAAAAAAATTATTACAAAAATAATGTTTTGTTTTATATAGGGGCGTTCATGGAAATTGCACAATCGCTGAGGAACCAGATAAGCTGGAAGGGAGCCAGGTGGTGACCTGGTGCCAATAATTCTCCAAGCTCTGCAGTCTTCCTTGTATCAAGATGTGTTCAGCCAATTCATGAGTATTAATACATGTGGGAGCAAACCGGAGCAACTGGAGAAAACTAAACCATGTGAGGGTGCACCACTCTATCCCATACAGAAGGGACACAAATAGAGATTAGTCAACACTTTGCTGTACCGCATGGCACCTCGACGCTCACTGGAAGGACGGTTCGCAACAGTTGTGCGATCCATCAACCCTTGTTACCTCAACAGTGCTGGATCACAAGTGTATGCCACCAGCACCTGGCATTAAATAAATGCCACGTATTTACATGTTTACGAACTATGTAGGAATGCTAGGAAACGTACGTAAGGTACTTGGGAATAAATACAACATTTTACTATGTTTTCAATCATTAATGCACTCCTTTTATATACAAGAAATCCACAAGCAATTAGGCAAGGCTTTAAAGACCTGTTATCACGATTTCGCAAACTGATTTAAACAAATATTTAGAAGATTCGTCTCATTTTTCGGAAAACACAGTGGCGGGACGATCGCGAGGGCTCAAGGCCACTGGCTACCGGGACGCAGGACAGAACTGGGGGTGGTGCGGTAGGTTTCGGAGGCGAGGGGGGGGGTTTTGTTGGGGGGAGGCAACGTTTCTCAGTGGCGCTGCTAATTAGAGATTTGTTTCTGAGCCCCGCAGTGAAAACATGCAGCCGCTAAAGTAAACGAGCGGGGCTTATCTCTGCCGCCCTTATCCAAACCCTCCCCCCCCGCCCGCCATGGCCCCGCCGGCCGAGCCCTTTCCCATTAATTAGCGATTAGGCTGCCGTCGCCGTCTGGGATGATATCGCGGCGGACGGACGGGCAGTCTGCGCCCCTGCGGACGGACGCACAAGCGGACACCGCGATACGATAACAAGTCACGAGCGAGTAGGACGAGGGTTTAAGGGGGGCCGCGAGGGGTGGGGACGGTGCTATTGGAGGGTGGCGGTAGCAGGCAGTGGCGGGGAAGTAGGGGCTATGGGAGAGCCAATTTTTTTTTCCTAAACCCAAACTAAACACAAACGGGATTACAGAAATCCAGGCCCCAGACCAAAAGCAAAACCTGTGATGGAAAAGTATCAAAGTTTGTTTTTTAATCGTACAAAAAGGCAAAGAAAAGAAGATATCACGGTGTGGTCTGCTGGGCAGGCGACAGCGCTGCAGTTCAGTGCACACAGAACGTGAGCTTCTGTCTGGGCTGGGGTTCAATCTCGGCTCAACGGGACCACGGGCGGGGGGTGGCAGGGGCTGAGGAAGGGAGAGGTGGCTGGCTGCCGATTCTTTCTCTGGACTGTACTGTACCACTCTGCAGAACGTTCCGGTCAAACCCGTAAAACCTCAAAACGCGCAAAATATGCACACGTAAAAAACCGCAAACAGGGGACAGAGCTTTCTGTAAATGCATGCTCAAGCCAAACCTTCTGTTTTAACAATGCTTAATCTTCAATTATAACATAATTATTTAATTCATAATACATTATTATAGTTATTCAAAATGTGTATGAAGGTCTCAACCAGACTCAACCCTCGATTTAAGAAAAGTTCCATGCATCTGGAAAATATTCAAATTCTTGCATGAATTGAAATATTTTGTAACGTGCACAACCCTTGTTCAAGCACTGCCCTGTTGCCTGGGCGGTGAAGTCTCAATCACATCATCATGATCACAATAATGGCTCCTACCCTCACTGGATATTCAGATTCCCCATTCCTGCACGATCCACAAGTCGTTAAACGTGCTCATTGCCAACACACACATTCAATTGTTTATTGTGTATTGTCAGCCTAAAAATGTTCCTATTTTGTGGTGCTTGGGTGGCTCAGGGGGATAACATCATGTCAGAGAACTGAGCCCACATTGCTAAGATCGATGACTTTCAATACCTTTAGCCACCCGTGCTTAAACCGGGTTCTCAAGCATAGCGAGTTAATGGTTCTCAGCTTGGTATTCAACGACTGCACAACAGCCCATCGTGTTAAATGCGGTTTGTCACTTCCTTTGACATATTTCGTCAATGCGAATGAACATTTTTGGTTTGCTTGCCATTTAAAAAGTGTGCCCCTAGTTGGGATAAAGAGGCCCATTCAAGAAACTTCAGCAGCACTTCAATGACATCACATTTTCTGGGGCCATTCTTTGACACAAGGTGGCACAGGACGATAACCACTACTAACCAGAGTTGAAGTTACTCAGTCGAGCACAGAGCTTGTGTGGCTGTACAAACAGGCAGTGGGTATGAGGGGTGCGAGAGTACGTCGGTGTGTCGGTGGCGCAGGAAACGTGGGCATGCCTTGGAATGCCACCTGTCCCGGTTTTCCCAAAGGTTGCATCCCAGGGAAATCTGTAAAGTCTTCCTTGATAGTAAAATTCCTCGTCTGTCAGTTGCGTAATTAGAATCTTTATTTGAACTGGAGGAATCAGATGAGCTATGACGCTCATTTTCACAGATGTCTAAGTCAGGGGTGGGTCAGCAAGTTACAACAAATACAAAAAGAAAACAAGAGCAGTGCTAAATAGAGAAAAGGAAAGTCACTAAAAATAAATAAAGTATATAAGTACAAATTAAAAAAGAACAAACATTCCTGACGATTTTTCAACACTAAATGCAAGCTAGGGCAAGGCATCAAAACAACAACAAATAATCCACCACTCAAGATAATTTATTAATGTGTACTATACCCTCTCTTCCGGTATTGGGAGACAAACTTCTTTCCATAATAGATCCGTTTTTTTTCAACATTCAGTAGAGCTTGGGGGTGGGGGGTGCACGTGAGTGCGCACTCACGTAGTCGGGTAGTGAGGGGCTCCCGTCCTCGCCCAGGGATGCGCCGTGCATCTGTGTCGCCTGCTCCAGCACCTTGTTGTGTTTCCGTGACAGCAGTTCCAGGAGGCTGCTCGTCAAACCGCGCGCGATACAACCCGACCATCGCATCGTTCGTTGGGTTGCCGCGATACCAAATTTCGAGATACAATACGATACGATGTAAATTTTCGTGATACGACAATTATCGCGATATCAGTTTCCCATCACTCAGTAAATGCATTTCACATTTTTTATTGAAGTGTTTTTGTGCTATTCTGTATTTCCAGTATGAACAAAGATTACCTAAAGTTCTTCAGCTGCAGTTCACTCAATACAAGGCTGCCATAACTTTATAGTTGCCAGTAACGCAAGATATAAATCATGAAAGCTACCTCTATAATAGTCTAGGCCTTCTTTCAGTCGTGGCGTAGGAAAGCAAGCCTGTTAAATCGATAGTACAGATATTTATAACCTAAAGTTATTTTGCCTAAAATGTGTCAGCAATAACTACTTCTTTAATAAAGGAGTTACAATAAGACGATAAAACAGATTATATGATTATCCTTATATCGTTATGATAAAGTGTAGTATTGACATATTGCGGGAACCATAATTGCATGGCGCGGTAGTCACGTGGGCGACAGCACAGGCCAAACTTGGGCTTTTGTGTTTACGAGAGTGTATAAACAAAAAGAACCCCAACACTGCCGCAAAAGAAAGGGAGAACATGTATATTTACATGCGCTAACACACATGTGTATATAATCATTTATGCACGCACAAACACGCGTGCACATGCGTTACTACTTTTTGGGTGAAATGTTTTTATACAAATAATTTAATTGTCAGTCATTCACTGCGAAGAAAAGGAGCGAGTGTTTACTTAAGATGCACCCTGCTTTAAAAGAGACTTCTCCCGCAATAAAACTGGACAATGTAGGACAAGAGTGAGGGGGACTGGAGTAGTTTTTTTTATTCTTCCAAAACGGGATGCACGCCACGGCCCTGAATATCCTTTAAAAAGCACAAAGAATGAGATTTCCTCAACATAACGGTCATGGCAACAGGGAAACATGACCCTCCATAGGGCTCAACAGTCCGACAGTAGCCAAGTCGGATCTTGTGTTGTTTTGGATATTTTTTTCTCTCTCTTCTGAAGGTTATTCCCATGCACGGTGTCTAAAATAAACTGAAAGCTGGCTGTGGAATTCCTTCAGTATCGTCACCACCTCCACCACCGTCGCCACCTCAAGTTGTCGCATGAGTGTGCCGTTCATGTGATGATCACCAGGGGTTGTGACGCTAATTATCCCAAAGCTGCTGAAAGCCTCCGTGTTTATTGACTTTTCCAAAGTAGTAGGAGAAATAGCTCGGCTTACACACATTGAAATGTATTTGTTTGAGTTGAGTAGGTTCCCATTTTCTAATTCGGCATTGTTTCCCTTCAACAGCTACCGCTGGCGTTGTATGCAGTGATTAATACGTTGTTTTTGAAAGCTTGTTCCTGATTTTAACTGTTACTGGATAGAATCTGTCAAGCATTGCTTACTTCATCTAAAAAAGTATTCACTACATCCAAAATGCATTCATGCAACTATATATATAACATATGCATGTTTTTCCTGTTTGCAATTTGGGAATGTTTTTTTGGAAAGGTTGATACATAGGATTAATACTTTTGTTTTTCCAAACCTGATTAGAATAAATGGCACTTATTTTGAATCATCCCCCTTAAGCTTCACAACTTTGCGTAAATTAATTTGGGATTATAAAGCAATGTTTTAAATAACTGACTAATTCCTTTGTTAAGTATTTTTTTTATTTTGCATCTTGAGATAAAAATTCATGTATGTCCAATGGGCTGTTCTAACTCTAAATCACAGAAACTTACTTTATGTGCTGCTAGCTAAATACCACACAATCTCTATTTACATCGCGTTTAAACGCCAACGCATTTCAATATGCTCATTGAGGATAGAGCAGATGGCTCATGCTCACAATAATCTCACAACAACAACAGCTCACAACCTCCGAGTGATTCACAAACTTGACCTTTAAGACAGGGGACAAGAGACGTGCATCACCGCCACACCTGGCTACGGCAACATCCACACATGAGGTGTCATTGTTCATTCTGAACAGAAGCAGCGGCACATCCGAGGCACTGAATACACTACAATGAGCAGCAGGGCCGAACCTCATGATGCGCTGGGCAGCATACTGATGCAGCGAGTGGAACTGGGCAGACATATTGGCGAGGGCAGCCAGGCAGTTGGTGTGCAGATATTTGTCCTACAGTCACACGATGGAAACAACACATTGATGAAAAGGCACCAAAAGCTATATTACACATGTACTCACATGCATACGGAATGGTTCTCCGAATTAAAACACCGTATCTGGATACCACTCATCGTATTTTACGAAAAAACATTCACATAATTTTGCTTAGATAACGATTTACAGCTGTGCCGATAAAAAAAATAGGGTCTACCAATATGACCTCCCAGTGTAAGAGATTCAACAAGATGAATCAGGACAGGGGGCGGAGCAGGGGTGGAAGAGAATGTTACGAGAGTTGCGCCGCCGTCTGGCATTTGAGCGCCACCGCACGGCGCTGCCGTCACAACAAAGGAAGCGATTGGTGCCAGTTCGGTGGGCAGGGGGGAGGAGTGAGGATGTAGGAGACATGGGGGACATTGGAGAGCAGTGGACAAAGTAATATTGCATGGCTCATGGGACACACAAACCGCCAAGATGTGTTCCCGAAATATAATAAGTTGTGAGGGCAGCACGAAAGAAAAGTAACTTTGTTCCTTCTGACAAATACAGCTCAATGCTATTGACAGATCTTAAATAAAGTTTATAGTGTGGGAAACGAACAAGCGTTTTACTTGAAATGGCTCATCAGCAAAGCAGACGAACAAAGAGAGCTCACAGACATAACCATATTCCACTAAAGTATTTTCAATACACTTGTAAATGGGTGTGAATGAATGAATATCCTAAACGAGGCTGAAGCATGTTGCAAATCTTTTAATGCAAGAGTGCACAACTTTGGTCTTCGAGGGCTGCATTCTTCAAAGTTTTATTTATAAATTAAATCTCCAACCACTTTACAGCTAAAAACTATGAACAAACGTACACTTCATAAAACTGTGAATTAAATTAATTGTTCAATTCGGTAACTGAGAGCTCAAATGCAGTCTTCTCTCATGCATTCACCGAAGCTTTGAATGAACAAACGCTCAACATGTGGCTGACAGCGGAAGACCACACTTGGATTACCAGTGGCTGCTAAAACCTACGTGTGAAACAAAGAGCTCAGTTGGAACGAAACCAGAAGACATTGGCGGCCCTTGAGAACCGGAGTTGTGCACGGAAATCGTCGCTTTTGCAGCATGCACACAAGGCCCTGTCGCGTTGGCACTAGTTCAGAGTGATCGCACTATGAAGTCGAGGGGGGGGGGGGCGGGGCAGTGGGGGGCTTTGATAAAATCGGCCGTGGTGACGCACACACGAGCGACTGACCCGCGTGCGCGTCATGTTGTACTGGATGGTGCGGATGACGACCAGTATTAGGAGGCTGCCCAGGGAGATCTCGGAGAGTGCGCGCTCTGTGTACCACGGCACGTTCCTCAGCATCTGTGACACAGGAGAGAGTGCATGCGACAGTCGGCACACAATCGTGAAAAATCATTATAAATGAACGGAATGTGACATTGGAAGGGGTGTCTTGTGTTGGTTGTATAAGAGGTATCCATTGGTAGAAAGATCAGAAGTTGTTCTGGGGTGGCACCCTTGTGGCAGTTTGTTGGCATGGCGATATCTCACAACAGCATCTTGAGGTGCTGTATAATTTAAAGCTGAATTATAATTGTATTGTACACAGAGGGGCTGGAAGGGTGAATTGTGTCTCAAACTGTGGATGCTGGGTTGGGCATTTGTGATTCACATATAATTTTGATAACAAGTGAGAATAAAAACAAAACTATGAAAAAAATAAACAAAATAGTTTGCAATAGCCAGCTAACTTAAAGGAATTGGCCTTGATTGGTCCTCCCTTGTCATACCTGCCGCTATTTAAACTTCATGTGAAGTGCAATAATGTAGCAGTATTAAGGAACAATAAAAACAGCGCTGCTTTGGTTTACTGTAATTAACTTCAGTGAAGTTGCTGGGTTTGCAGCCATTATAAACAGAAATGGATCATTAAAAAAGCACTTTGGTGGCGGCGCACACACTCACCACCTCGTGCACCGAGCAGTTGAACGCGTCGTCCTCGCTCATGATGAGCAACACGATGAGCGACATGTACACGTGGTGCGAGTTCTTCTGCTCGGCGTGGTACAGCGTCTGCAGGATGGGCAGCACCTGTCACACACAAAAATAAACCCCAGCAACCACAAAGCATTAGAAGACAAAGACCGCCCCCCAACCACCTGTATAGCACATTAAGAGACTGTAGGGGCAAGTGCTGTGCACGAGCACCTATGAAGGCAAGCACAGCACATGAGAGGGTGGGTGGCCAGCACCACGCCCGGCCGCCTTTGTCTCATTGTCTCCCTAGTGGCGACATTTACACATTGCACCAGGTACTCATTTAAGGCCAAGTCGCCCTTGACCAGTTCAAATAATCGTCATTGGCGTTGGCCGTGAGCGGGAGTCAAAATGGGGTTACCGAGTTCGTAGCGCAGCGCGCTAACCATTACACTATCACTTCTCACTAACAAAGCATTTTATACACACACATACAGCAAGTATATTATAATACATGTTTCTTCAATGGTCCAATAAAAAAGTGGGCTATTATATGGCTTAAACAGGTTACAAAAAAACAGCAAGTTAACATCTACGATCATTACATATTTTTGCTCGGGAGAGAGTAGGTGTAATAATTTAGCATCGTACGATTTCCCAAACTCGACCCCTCGTGACCTCCCGTGATCCACCTGTCACCATCGCCAGTATTCTATAAATACAAATGAATCTAAAATACATAAAAAATTCGCCTGTGACCAGATCAGCTGGAATGCACCCAATTCGCGAAATTGCAGAAACCAAGCAAGGACTGAACCTGGACAGCGCTTGTGACACACAAAACGGGTGTTAGATGCCACAATGTGGCTATGGCGTGGGCATTGAAAGGGATCGCAGCAAAATCTACGCCCTGTTAGACTGTACCATGGTTCCTACGACTCCACCTCCCGACCACGTCATTGCGAGTGATCGACCGTGCGATTGCTGTGCACGTTCCGGGTGGCGTGCTTGCGTGCGTGCGTGCGTCTCACCAGCGTCTCGGTGTCGGTGCGTGCCAGCACATAAGTGCGCACGTTGGTATTCTGATGCAGCAGCAGATAGAGGAAGAGAGTGGCCTCGTCGGTGCCTTGCCGCTCGCACAGCGCCGTGTACAGGCTGTTGAAGTTGATCTGGAATGTGGGCTGCTCCTGCGGCGCTTTGTCTGTTATGATATTCAGGTCGAGTCAAAAAATACCTCGGGTCAATTATTCGGCCAATCAAATGTATTTTTGTTTTATGTACAGCAATCTGTCTCAATCCAATAACTGGATGAAGGCCTCCCCACACCGTGTCGGCCATTTGGGTTGTTTTGACCATACTTTAACTGCGTTCGTCTGTGTGGGTTGCATTAAGCGTGGGAGGTGGGGAGCGTTGACGTGGGAGCATAAAAACAGAGTAGAATGGATATGGATACAATGCTGGCCGCAACATAACGCCACAGCCTAGAACAACCTGTAATGACCTCTTAAGCATGGTGATCGCGAAGCGTGAAGTACGGTAAAAACATCCCCCATGACCGATATAGCATGGGTGAGGCTTTCATCCGGCAATAAACTGACAATGGAGTTTACATCACATAACATGTATGGGTACCTAAGGAGATGTAGTTTACTTGCAATACTGACACCGAATTCCAACGCGTTCCACCTGGCTGCGAGTGTGACAGTTGAGACTGTATGTAAGTTTAACTTCTTTCGCACCGTACGTAGCCAAGCGTGCTAATCGAATCGCACACCTTGCGTGTTGTGGAAGGACAAGAGCGCTCGGCGATATGGGTTGGCCTGCTCCTCTGTCTCGCTCAGGTTCATCAGCGCCAGCAGTAACAAGAGGCTCTGATTGGCCAGCGGCGAGGACCCCTCAGCGTGCTGCTGCGGGGCGGCCAGTTTGCCGCCTGACGCCGCACCGCCCAACGTCAGGACGGTCCACAGTCCAGCTGAAGAGAAAGCAAATAACAACACGACATATATCTATATAAAACTATTAATTTATTGATGTTTGTCATTCATCTCATAATGCGAGCAACACAAAGTCGTTCAAGAATCAGCAATACACAAAAGCAAAAAAAAATTACATTTCTCAACAAAAAGTCTTTATGAAGAGAGGGAGGTAACCTGACCTGGAAAGCAGGCAAACATACGACATGGCCCATTATGATTGTCCAGCACAATATCTATTGACGACGGCTGAATTGCAATATTTTCAAATGACTGTATCATCATACTACTATTAATGATCATGAAGGTTGTTTGTCCATCGTTCTGCTTTTTTTTTTAACATGCATTGCTGTGTATATTTTCTATGTGATTTATGTACTTCTTTAGCTTACACCATGTGTATGAACATTATTTTTGGATAATACATTCATGAAAAGCCTCCCTCTTCGTGCCAGTCACAGGGGTTTGTTGACCTCGTCATTCTGAGACCCGCTGTGCACACGGCCGCAGTGACAAAATTGTGCCAAAAGCTCCACCAAAAACGATTGTAGAATCTAGACATTGTAACAAATTCAGCACTTAAGTAAACACGGCCGCTAGTAGTCCACAAACAGCTGCAACTACCACGCTGTGGAATCATCTCATTACAAACGAAGCTCGCATGCAGCATTAGAGCGCAAGTGGAGTCCACTCACCACATTTAGCACAAAAGTCGACCTCTGTGACATCTATAAGCAGATTTAACATTAGTTTGGTGGAAGGCAAAGATGACAGGACAATTATTAACAGAAGCTAGCTTAATTTCTAAGTAATAAAGACCCCATCAACTTATCCATAACAGGTCTTAACCTGTTTTTTTTTATTCTACGACCAATTGCATTCCGATTGTACAATCGGTCTTGTCATGTGTCAACATCATGCCAGGGACTGGCCCGGATGAATCTACCACAGAACTACTTCCTGCATCATTTCCATAGGCTTATCCTATCCCCAAAACAAGACAATGCTGCTTTGTCCTCTATAATGGTGGTAATTCTATGCATCATTCACTGATTTATTTATGTAATTTAGTCCTAAGCAGTCAAGTTAAAAAGCATCAACATAAAATCAAATTTTATGCGACGGTGTATGGTTGTAGTCACTGATGACCAAATCGTGAGTACCAATTCACTATCCTTGGGACGCTGGTTTGATCATAGGGAGCGAGCCAGGATATGAACCTCAAACCAATGAGCATAATTTTTTCAAAACCTACAATATACACGTTCAACAATGGGCAACAATGATTCTCTGGCCTCCAGTGATTACAACTGTCACGATTCGATTCAACGAAAAATTAGCTTTTACGATCTCTTTTGTATAATTTATATTTTATTCTGTTGCATTTATTCAGCCTTGCTTGCACCATTATCCTTAATGTAACATGTAAATATAATTCACAAATTATAAGCGATCAATTTTCACAGGCATTATTCCTTACATGTATGGTGAGAATAGAAATAGACATTAATCATCGAAATCGATCAATCACTTTCTGATGTGTTATCAGGAAGTACGCACAGCAGAACAACACACGGCACAACGTGAAAACACATCCGTTCGTTCTTCAGCACAGCCACGAAAACCCGTGTAGTTGAAGCGACGTATCTTGTTGCAACGCACAACGAGCGACGTAATGAAAAAAAGACCGCGAGGGTTCGGTGAACGTACAGGCAAGTCCCGAGAGAAGGCCGCTGCCCCGGGCATGGGCGCTGGGGCTGCTGATGTGGGGGGGACATCGCTCTTGCCTGATGAAGTGGTACATGAGGGCCTTGACCAGGCGGCTGGCCAGCTCACAGCTGCACACACGTGTCCACGTGGAGATATTGCAAAAAACGCTTTTTTAATTACACAGCCAACACGAAGAACAATTTTTATAGAAAGTAAAAAAAAAACTGCAACCGATAACAAACATTTTTTGTTTACCCAGAAAATAAAATGTTATACATCTCAAAACTATTTCTACAGGAAGGCCCCACTGTGAGCGGTTGTCAAAATTCCTTTTTTTGAGTATTTTTGCGGGTGGCAGAAAACCGGAATGCATGGAAAAAGCTCACACATACAAGAAAAACATTTAAGTGCTGCGAAGATTATTTTTTGCACTGCCTCCTAAAAACATCTCACTGCCTTGCATGTGGTTTTCTCCAGCACAATAAGCTCCATCTCCATGGCATCCACCAATCCAGCCTCGCAGTCGATGCATCGACAGACACGCCCCATTATAATGTGGGTGCAATTCTTACATATATTTTCTGTTCAACTTCCTCACGCAATACGCTCGAATGTGTTTGACACAGACCAGGGTTCTTCAACTGGGTCACATCTAGCCTGTGAAGGCCAATAGAATGACCAACAGAGCTATGGTGTGCCAAGAAATATGGTTCAGATTAGTGAGATGAAAAAGTGACAAACAAGAGACAGATGACAAACTTGCAAACAAGAGGTGAAAATGAGCGATATGAAGGCGAGAGAAACAAGAGACAAAGGTGAGAGAGACCTGGAGGCAAGAGGTACAGATCTGTAGGTCATGTACAGATGTTATGGCATTACGATACCACGTTTGTATGGTGAACTTCTTTTGCACCATACATAGCCAACCATGCTAATCGGAGGTACACTGGAAAATATAATAGAAGGATCCTAATATAGCGGATATAAAATTTAATCAAACCACCCAAGTGAATGCCAACAGTGCCCTGCTATGTAATTGGACTGCATTTGGTGAATGACTTATGTTTAGGCTAGTGCCCACTAACCTGCGCCCCTGCGTGAAGAGGTAGTAGAGGGGCCCATCCCGCACCACGTGCCGCTGGTGCAGCTGTGCCGCCAGCAGCACCATCAACGTCGTGACCGCCTCCAGGTGGATGCAGTACGTGATGTCCCTGGGGGGCACAAACAGGATTGCTACATATTCTCAGGTTTTTTCGGTAAAGTCACGTAGGTAAAAACATTAAAATTAATGAAAGTAAAATAAAACAAAACAAAATAAAATTCACGACGTTTCGGAGGCAACACAAGTCTCCGTCATCAGGTGGGACCGTCACAGCCGAATTAGCTGCATCAAGTGAAGCAATGATTCAAGATGTAATCCCTTATAAGCAAGTTGAAGGGAGGTGGAGAGGGGGGGGGAGAGCTTATCAGGCTGTGGTAGCCAATGAATGGAAACGTATCGGGAGGGAAGAGGAGCGGTGATCAAAGACTACAGCCTGATAAGCTCTCCCCCCCCCTCTCCACCTCCCTTCAACTTGCTTATAAGGGATTACATCTTGAATCATTGCTTCACTTGATGCAGCTAATTCGGCTGTGACGGTCCCACCTGATGACGGAGACTTGTGTTGCCTCCGAAACGTCGTGAATTTTATTTTGTTTTGTTTTATTTTACTTTCATTAATTTTAATGTTTTTACCTACGTGACTTTACCGAAAAAACCTGAGAATATGAATCATTGCAGTCACGAAAGCTTCAAATCTAGAAGGATTGCTACAACCACCCCATGGCACCCACCATACACCACGAGCCGCCACACTCAAAACTCAGCACCGCACCACCAACCAGTAATGCTTAGCAGGACATGACCTCAATGGCTTCAGTTCTTTCCATTCGGTTCCAATTAAATTTCTCATGGCATAATGTGAATTCCAGCTATAATATCATGTCCATCTGGCTTCACAATATGCTGTTACCGTACATTGTCTTCCCAATACCGTACGATTACCAGCACACTCTGTCCACTCATTAGACTCTCTGAAAGGACACCCATCACCAAGCGCAGGTTGCACGTAAAGATTCAATTACCCTAGCGATTCGATAAACCATTGCAATTCGGGGTCAATCTTGTTTGTAGTTCCTTCTGTTGTGTTTATATTTATGTCCATGCCATAAGCTTAAACGTAACATTAGCATATTAAATACATATAATTTCAATAGTCACTCTCACACAAACAATGCAATGCATGTATGGTAGTAATATGTTATCCTTATTAATCAATGTATTGCCGCATGCCAAATGTCAACCCCGCAGCCGTTGGCCGTGCAGCAGCTGCCCCCTAACGGTCCTGGTTTGTATCTGCAAGTGAAGGTGCTCCCAAGTGGTTAAACTTCAACCTTGCTGCAGTCATCTGCCTCCAATGGGACTTGTAGATTTACATTTTCATGGAATATTTCTACACAAGCCGCCGTGTTATAATTTTCACTGATTCATGTCCTTTATTCAAGTGAGATACTGAGATCCTTTCATGCACTTGCAAGTGGAAAACTAGGAACCGTATCACTGTAGAGCTACTAGTACTTTAACTCTATTTGCAGGTTACATTCGAGTAACCATAGTTGTACAGCGAAATAATTGTACTTTTAATACGAGAACATTTAGTTTGGATTTGGCCTATAACACTGGTCGTACAGCTAAATTATCGCTTGTGAATGATGACATCACGGGTCATTTAAAATGACTGTTACAGAATAAATTTGGTAATAATTAGCAGTATAAATAACTGGGCAGCTGTCATGGGAATGCATAAGAAATTAGCAAACGCTACAGAATAGTACGGAGGTCAGTGTGTTTGTCACGGCATAAACCTCACATCTGAGCAATTAGCCACAATTTTCAAGTGACTTACAGCAGAGGTACTTCAATGATGAGGTGAATAAGGTGCAAGACCATGTCCTCCAGCAGAGAGCCACCTTCACTTTCACTTTCTGCAGGACACGAGGCACAGAGCAGATAGAATCCTAACTGTCTTGTCATTGAAGGTATTTTAATTATGTTTGGAATGTGAAAGGAAACAGGCTTATCCCGATTCATAGTTTTTAAGTGACAACTCGTGTGTACATGTACTCAGCCCTTTGACAAGCCACTGCTGGAAGGCCTCCGCACGCCGTGTGAGTCGATGGGATTATTTGACCGTACTTTGCCACACTAGTCAGTGCGGATTGGTAAAAGTGGGGAACATAGATGCAGGAGCACAGGATAATAATCGATTTTGTTGTGCTGAGTATGAGCTCTCTGCTGCCCACAACTATAAAAACTAAAGCATTTTTTTCACCAGATAAGATCCACTGAGCTACATAGCTCGCTTTCAGAAGCCACCTGGCCACAAATGATAGCTCAACGAAGTTGCTTATCACGTGCAAATGTATAGTAGCCAAATACTCTAAATGCATGTTTCTAAATGTGGAGGGAAAAACGGGAAGACCCGGAGAAAAAAATGCACGTGACCATGGGGATAAAAATGCAAACACCAAATATACAGGCGTCAGGGTCTGGAACGAACCCATGAGTTCCTATATACCAGACGAGGTAGTTAACATCTCGGCAGCTCCACTGCCTATAACAACATGTTACACATGGTGGTCGCCCATCCAAGCACGATACAAAGATCAATCCTGCTTAGCTTCCAAGATCTGACAAAATCAGGTGCATTTCAGGCAAAGCGATCAAAGGCTACTTCCAAAATGAGACCTATTAAATTGCTGGGTCATGCCTTCCTTCAAATGAATGGGCATTACCAGCATCCGAATAATCTTGAGTAGCCTTTATTTAATCAGGAGATGACCGACTCACCTAGGCAGGAGCCTGGAGTGACAGGGCTGTAGGTGAAGTGCATCGCAAGCTCCTCCTCGCTCGTGTGGCTCTGGAGTGCCTTGATGAGGCAGCGCACAATAAACAGGGCATTGTGCGCCTGCCAGATAAACAGCTCACTGGTAGGAGGGGGAACAGGAAACAGACCGGAAAGCAGGATTGGACGGCAGTGGCGACAACAAAAAGACAAAGAATCCCCCATTGTAGCCTTAACAGACTTTTTGGTCAAGTGCTGTTAGTGAGTAGCACCCATTAAGGCTGAAACGGTATACGAGGGGTGGGTGGGTAACCAGCACCACGCCCGACCGCCTTTGTCTCCCTCATGGCGATGTTTACACATCACACCAGGTACTTATTTGAGGCTGAGTTGACCTAGGGGAGGCCCAGGACAGGTTCAAATAATCATTGCTGGTGTTGGTCGTGAGTGGGAATCGAACTCGGGTCGCCGGGTTCGTTGAGCAGCACGCTAACTGCTACACTACCACTCCCCTGAACAACATGACGTGCACACACATCCCATAATTCAGACGCTCGCTCAGTGTTTGTCTAGTGTGCATACAGCGTCTGTGGACTGACAGCACTATGGCATTTCATTGTAGATAATGTTTGCCGTATTACTTTTTAGTCAATTTGAAGGGATTTTCTCAGAAAAATGTGCAAACAAAAACGTCAGCGTTTAAACTGGAGTTGAACAAAAGGTCAACGGTTAAGTATTTTTGGAACTGAGTGCTCAACTGCTTAAAAAGAAACAAAAAAAATAATCCCTCTTTTAGTCTCAACTTTAAATATAAAAACTAACAAGTTTGACTTCACAATGTGTGAGCAATCAGAAGTCAGACTCATTGGGGCCACTGGCAACTGGCAAAACCTGGTGTGGCTCTATAGATCAGTGTAAACTGAAATATAAAACACTGCGGATCACTGCCTACTCACTTTTGGCATTCTGCAGAGATTTTCAGTTCTTTGGTTCTGCTGATGAATACATTCACGAGCGCGGCAAAGTTTCCCGTGCGAGGATTGTTGTTTACTGCACAAAGCAAAACGAAGTGAACATTATGCATGAGACATGATTGTGGTTCTCACATCTATGCTTCATAAAATAAGTAGAATTTATAAATAACCAAACTAAATTTGACCACCATCGAATTCTGGAATTTGACCTCCAAGTTCTCATGTATAGTGAGCATTCAATCATAGCCTGGTGAGCAATGACTGCACAAAGAAGTAATTGTTAAAATTGTGGCATTTCTTCTTCATTTCAATCAGGCACGTTTCACAGGGCTTAATCAACAAAAGCTGTGCATTGCTACAACTCTATTTATGGGGTGACTATTTTATAACGAGACCCAGTAAATTTCAAAACGGTCTATGATTACTTTTCTTGAAATAGAAGGTCGAAATCCCAATGGATGAATTTTTTCCCAGAGGTTTGAACACACTGTTTATTTTAATATAATTTCATCTCACTCATTATTTTTACATCATCAACATCAGCCACGGTATAATCCATTGCTGGATAAAGACCTCTCATCGCCATCTACGTCTCTCACAAGTGTTATGGCACAATCCATGTTGCTCTTGCAGATGAGCTCATCTCTCCATGCCCAACTTTGCAGTCTTCATTGTGAAGTTATTTAGTTCATTACCAATGGTTGCTAAATATAAAATGATTGATATTCATGTTTCTGCTTTAATTTCGCCATCCAATGTTCTGCAAATATCATATATCACTGTGAAAAGTCTCGGTGAGATTGTATCCCCTTGCCTAACTCTTCTCCTGCTCATATTTTGTAACCCTTTTCATGCAATCGCCATGTAACTGTCCAATCTTTACAAAAAAATTCACTGATTTGTAAAAAAATAAATCATTCAGGCATTGGTTGATTCAAGTGTAAAAGTAATGTAGTAAATAATAAAATCATGGATACGTCATGCACACAAGTGCTGATTGATCAAGCACTGTGACATTTACATGGGTGACTTACTCAGGCTCTTGCAGATTGATTCCGTGGCTTCCTCCAGAAGTCTGGAATCCGAACTGTGTAAAGCCAAGAAGTGAAATTAAACCGTGTTTAATGTGAAAAATTGGATATCCTTCAAACACAAAATAATCAACTTTGATTTTCAAACTGGAAGAGAGCCTCCATCAGTCCAGTATCCACAAAAAATACACATTCCAGCAGCGACTGCTTGAGTGCTAAACAAAATCAACTAATGAATGCATAGAAATCTGTTTCCGTCACCAAGTCAATCGTGGCTAAATTAAAATAAAAAACTGAGTTGTATATAAAATACAATAACACCCAATAACATGGTCTAAACATTGGACATTATTTTTTTAAACCTCTGATTGACCTCAAAGAACAGCCAGTACCTCTCGAATTAATGTGTGCCAGCTTGGTGTTTATATCATGCCTATGTCAAGAATAGCTCAATATTATTATTATGCTTGTTCACCCAGGGAGCCTCATAACTCTTTTCAGGAGGGTCTTGGCAAGTTTTTTTGGAGTGCAGGGCAATGATTGCGAGTAATTCTTCAAATTTGGCAAATTATGATCAATTAGGTAAAACTAGGTGAGAGGCCATTGAGACTAATCATCTCTTTTTTAAGGAAGATCTGGATAAGTTGTTCAAAGCCGACATTTATGAACTCAGGAGGCAGTTGAGAGAGCTCGGCTGTAATGGAGCCAGAATGAATGATTCTCAGTGCTAATTCCCAGAACTTTAGATTTTAAGCAAGATCTATAAAGAAAGTTATTTTTAAAAAACGTAAAAAGATAACAAAATTAACCATATCATTATCCCAGTGACGATTGATAGTTTCCCGATGCAACTCTATTTGTAAAGCACTTCAAATGCAAAAAAACATGCATTAAAATATCAAAAAGTACACCGAATGCAAATATCTGTGCAAAAATCTGACACTGCAAAAACCTGTCGTCTTATGAACATATGCGGAGGTGTGATGAACATGGCATTTTTAGAACTCTCTCAAGTAAGAGAAACTCTAAACTGGCCTTTCTTTAGCCAATGAAAATCTTTACACGCCTCACCCAGTTCAAGGGACAGCAGCTGAGGGGGATAAACTGTATGGGTGCAGCACCGTCTACCTGTTGGTGGGTGTTGCAAAGGAGAAGGAGAGCAGCTGATTCCAGAAGGGATCGTTGTGCGATACAGGCTCGGCGCTGGCAAGACGCCGTAGGTACTCGTTGTCCGTCAGCTCGCTGATGCTGCTGCTGTGCGCCCCCATGATAGAAGCTGCGTGCGATCACCCGCTCCCCCACAGCATGGCCCTGGCAGGGGGCAGCGCGGCGCCTTTAATGTTGGCAAGGGTTTACGGGGCTCACGCATACGTGATTACGTACAATCGATACGGCAATTCTCACGTTGGCGAGAAATATACGAGTCTCTCGTGCATATACGCGTGCGGATGAACACGCTGTGAGATTGCAAGAGAAGAGCATGATCACTTGTTCTTAATATCCAGGTTGAATGTTAATCTTTTTGTTAAGTGCTTTAAATGTTAAATTATGAATGCTCTTTTATCAGAAGACATCATTGCTATAGAGGTGGCCGGGTGGTTTCATGAGATAGTCCCATGTCAGAGCCCTCTGATCCCAAGATGAAATGCAGTATTTATACGTAAATGAGACCAACATCAGAAACATCTTATTGTAGGAGAAACTAAAATCAAGTGATGTAATGCAGCTGTAGCTAATATGTGTCAATAAGTGTCTGGTGTGGGTGGAGTGTTGATATGGAGTGCTGGTATGAATCCAGAAACCTACGTTTTGATTCTGAGCCACGGTTAATACTAGTGATCCTGAGTCTGCCACTTTACCAATCTGCACTGACCAGCATGTTTAAGTGTGGTCAACGAACACCCTGGACTCACAAAGCATGGAAGGCCTTCATCGAGTAGCGGATTTAGAAAGGGCTGCAAATAATAGATTATCTTATTAAACATATCACGCTCTTCATTGTCATCCAGAGTGCAAATTACATGAATGCCGTCTGTGCGTTGAAGGCGTAGCCACAGGGCTTGCAGCCGTGAAACATTCCTTCAAGGGCAGTGTCAATATTAGAGTAAAAAACACTGATTCAGCAGACTCTTAATAAGCCCTGCTGCAGACTGAACCCCTATATGGCACCGGTTGGCCCAAGGGGAAGGCATCAGTGGGTGCAGACGCGAGACTACTGGAAGTCCAACTGTGATGGAAGGGTCAACAAAGTTGTGATTCTGACATCATTCAGTTCGGCGGGTCTTTAATTAATTCCTATAATCAACAATATATCTAGCGGACACAGGCATCGGGCACATACAGTACATCGATGTTTGCCATCGTCATAATCCCCTGGTTCTGACACGATCCTAGCTTTGACAAATCACAAGCCCCCATCACACACAACCCAAGTCATGACACAGCACTTGCTGACCCGTGGCTAACACCGACACATCTCTATACTGACACAACCCTAACCCTGACACATCACGAGCACTGACACAGCTCTGCCCTGACACAACATTAACCTTGGCGCCTGATTAGCCCTGACACAGATATAGCCCTGCCACATCACGAGCAGTGACACAGCTCTGCCCTGTCGCAGCCTTCGCCTTGACACATGGTAGCCGAGACACAGCCCTAGCCCAGACACAACCCTAGCCCTGACACAAACCTAGCCCTGACACAGCCCTAGACCTGACACAGCCCTAGCCCTGACACAGCCCTAGACCTGACACAACTCTAGCCCTGACACAGCCCTAGACCTGACACAGCCCTAGCCCTGACACAGCCCTAGACCTGACACAGCCCTAGCCCTGACACAGCCCTAGCCCTGACACAACCCGAGCCCTGACACAGCCCTGACACAGCGCTAGTCCTGAAACAGCGCTAGTCCTGACACAGCCCTAGCCCTGACACAGCCCTAGCCCTGACACAGCCCTAGCCCTGACACAGCCATATACCTGACACAGCCCTGACACAGCCCTAGACCTGACACAACCCTAGCCCTGACACAGCCCTAGCCCTGACACAACTCTAGCCCTGACACAGCCCTAGACCTGACACAGCCCTAGACCTGACACAGCCCTAGACCTGACACAGCCCTAGCCCTGACACAGCCCTAGCCCTGACACAGCCCTAGCCCTGACACAGCCCTGACACAGCGCTAGTCCTGACACAGCCCTAGCCCTGTGACAGCCCTAGCCCTGTGACAGCCCTAGCCCTGTGACAGCCCTAGCCCTGTGACAGCCCTAGCCCTGACACAGCCCTAGCCCTAACACAACCCTAGACCTGACACAGCCCTAGCCCTGACACAGCCCTAGCCCTGACACAGCCCTGACACAAACCTAGCCCAGACACAACCCTAGCCCTGACACAGCCCTAGCCCTGACACAGCCCTAGCCCTGACACAACCCTAGCCCTGACACAACCCTAGCCCTGACACAGCCCTAGCCCTGACACAGCCCTAGCCCTAACACAGCCCTAGACCTGCCACTTGGCTATCCTAGACACAGCCCTCGTCCTGGCACAGCCTTCGCCTCCGGCATAAACAGAGCCTTGACATAACCACGATGTCCGCATTACCTGCGACAGGCAGTTGCGATGCCCCCTGGACTTCTCGCCTATGTGGCCGTCTCACACAGACAATGTCGATGACGACGAGGAGGAGGACGGGAGAAGGACGAAGAGGACAGTAGGATGATCGTGCGGAGGGGAGGGGGTGATCGATTCCGCGGTTCTCTCGCCGCGAAATCCCCGGGCGACAGCCGAGGCGGATCGAACAACTCCAAACATCCACGTCGCTCGCTGGTGCCGCGTGCTTCTTCTTCCGGGGTAGAGGTCACCAGTGGGGGGGGGGGAGGTCAACACCCGATTCCAACGCCACCAGTCGCGATTCGATTCCGGTCATAGAATCGATTCCCCATACCGTGAGTTGGGATAACTTCCTCGAACAGCATTGCAGGGCGAATGTCAGAATTATAATGGTTGGTGACACCGGATGAATCCGACGAGCTATGACGCGAATGTGATTGTAATTGTCACAATGTCACCCTTTGATTTAGATTTTTAACCGAGTAAAACGTCTTCGATTTGTATTTATATTGTACCTCGGTTTGTGTTGTATGCTTGAATTTTGTTACCTTTTTGTTTCAAAATCTACATTTCTAAAATGTGTAATAGTGTGCTTAATTGCACGTTTGGCTCAAGAAAATATTCAGATGCTGTCGATTCCGAATCCAGCGAACCGAATAATCGATATCGGATCGATTCACCCACAAAACGCGGGGGCCCGCGTGACGTCACCTGCGGCTCCGGCAACGCGGACAACGGATGTGGAAGCCATCTTGGTCAGGGGCGATGAGGGAGGGGGCGGGGAAAAGCTCAAACCCCGTGACGTCACGCGGTGAGAGGCGGATGACGTCATTGCACTGCCGTCATTCGCCACTTAAGTGACGGTGACGTCACCACGGCGCCTGTGCCAGTCTAGGTGCATCTTGAGGCTGCAACGTGAAGTGTCTGAAGGCTCAGGTGGTGCCCAAGGGGGCGCCTGACTGAGATGACCGGGCAGATGCACCGTTAGCTGTAACCACCCCCCCTCCCCCCTACTGCGCCAACTCGCTGCGTTTTATCCGCCACGGCGCCCCGCTCGTTGTTGTGAGCAGCGTTGCTCCTCTGTAGTTGCTGGCGGGGGCGACCGCCTCCCAGCTGTCCCAGTAGCAGCAGCAACAACAGCAGCAGCAGCGTCTCCTTCACGAGCCTCCAACACCAACAAACCTCCGTTCGCCAATGAGTCACTTTAAGATGTTTTCTTGTTCATATTTTTGTTTTTTTATTCGTTGCGGTTGCACCCGATTCAAGAGCCGAATGGCTCACAGGGCTACACCTAATAAATGAAACTTGAACTTGACGGGGATGTCCACGCGGTGCCTGTGCCAGGCTAGGTGCACCTACAGGCTCCTCCCCCTCCCTCCCTCGCTGGCCACGCCCACCAAACAACCCCCACGTAAGATGGCGGCTCCGCTGCCTTCAAGTTGTTGAGGCGCTGCTCGACGTTGTTGCGTTTTGCCCGGTTCGTCGGTAACACCGCCGATTGTTTTGACTGTTGTTGTTGTTGTTGTTTAAGACTGAAACTTGTAGCACCGATTCTAAAGTAAGTAGCCATGCGCCCTTCAACGATATCCGAATTCTAACTCGTGCCGAGTACGTCGCGCGTGGTAAGTTGCAACGCGTTGCGATGATCAACACGAGTTTATATTTCTTTTAAAGCGCATAGCGATTTGCTTACGTTTCCTATACTTTGCACCCCTATCGCCGTGTTGTTGTATTCTTTGTAACGTTCTGACCCGCCTCTGTATTCTAAGAATCAGAATTTTTATTGATACTGGAGAAATCCGATGAGCTATAAAGCTCTCCCCCCCCCCCCACACAGATGTCCAGTAGGGGCGGGTAAGAGACCTGTACATGCAATTTGGGGAAAATGTATCTGGGGAGTTTTATCGCTCTATAAAAAATATATATAAGAATATGGTTTTCTCTCCTTTCCGGCAATAAAACAGATGTGAAGATATTCTTGGTTCTTTCGGTAAAGTCACGTAGAAGGGAAATAATAAAATAATAAAAATATCAAACAATAAAAATTATCACGACGTTTCGACTGCAACACAAGCAATCATCATCAAGAATATGAATCCCTGCAGTCACGAATACTTTAAATCAAAAGATGTGAAGATGTTCAAACACCATGAGGCTCTAAAGAAGGCTGCTCCTCTCTGGTGTAGACTAATAAATTTCAAAGACAATGCATCAAATATTACCATAACATGTTTTGTTTGCATGTTCACAACAAGTACTTGTGGTTAATGCAGACTTGATTCCCTGCAAACGTTTTCTATTGGGTGTCTGACCACCTTAACACTTGCTGTATTTGCCAGCAAGGGTAAATACCTACTCTTATTTTTATACTTTCATATTGGCAAAAAGGTCCCATTTTTTTGTATCGCTTTAAATACGCAAGCGTAAATCTGCTTTTACTCGACAGCTTGTGGTGGCGTCTTCACGCTCTCTAGGGAGTGGCAATGTCGAGGAATGCCACTCGTGAGCTCCTCTTTACCTTGAGGCGCAAGCTGAGCAACGTGGACCCCCCCCCACCCCCAAACAAACATTCATTCTGACGTTTTAAAATAAGCAATGTTAATAGATGTTATGTTGGTCGTTCGGCAGTGGTTGTCCTGAATCGGGGGTTATTGCTTACCATGTGTAGTAGATTTTTTTTTTCCGGGGCGCTACGTGGTGGAGAAACATCAATTGCTGTACTGTACTTGTATGTGCCCAAGTTTGTAATTCCCGTCTCAACCAACTCACACTGACCGGTGAGGTATGTTCAAATAAACCCCACGATCTGACCAGTTTGGGGAGGCAGGGCCTCACCCAGAAGTGGATTAGCAGACTGTATGTACGTTGAACTTCTTTCGCACCGTACGTAGCCAATCGTGTTGTACGTGTACACACGTGAGTGGAAAATTTGTATAGATCTGTCAACAATTGTAAGTAGTGTAAGTGGGATTGCATCCCTTGGAATGAAATGGATTTTATTTGGCACAAACTATGTTTTGCACATTTTCATCTAAGTGCCCTGCTTGGTTCAACGGCAATGTGTGCCTCATATTCAACCTTGGGGACTTTTCGATGCAAAGCTATAACATTATGTCACTATGTTGTGTTCAAGTCTTGAATAACGTTCCTTGTTTGCACAGGAGCAACAATGAATATGGAATTGGAAGCGCTGCAGAAAGAGGAGACGACGCTTTTAGAGCTGAGAAAGCTGTTCCAGGATCAGCTGAACCGACTGAAGGTTAAACGTTGAACTCATTATCAATGCTATACGTAGATCGGCGTATACAAGTGACGGAGGAGGTCTCCTTACACAATGCTGATGGGTTAACTCGGGGCTGGCGGTTAATGCTGTGTGTCTGGGATCTCCAGGTGGAGGAGCTGGCACTCAGAGCGACCATTCGTGCCCAGCAGCAGGGGAGTGAGCCCCCTCAGCCCAGCGCCCTGCAGCTGCTGTGCGCCACCCAGGAGGCACGTCACCCACGCTCCCTGCCCAGGGGTTAAAGTCGCCAGCAGCTACTTGTGGTCACACAGTGTTGTTTGCTGATCGGACCCTTGAAGCTACGTGACGGTGCCTTTGAGGTTACCGTATCGGTGGTTGCTTTGGGAGGCTCTAAAATGTATTCGGCTTTTTTTTTCCACTGTCAGGCGATCAGTGTTGATGTGAGGCAGGAAATGGTGAACCAACAGAGGGTGCTGTGTCATGTTTTGTAAGATCTCAGATGTGATGTTTGTGATATTAGATGTGATATATATTCGTTAAGTTTTGGACTAGGCTGAATTAGGTAATCGCATTTACGTAATTATCTCTTTTTGGAGATCATAAAACTTGCCGAGATTGAACTCGGATTCCTCGTAGGGCAAACATGGGCATTATGAGAGACTCCTATTTCCTCCTGGCCACCCCACCAGCAGACCAAGGACGTGTCCTCTTGCAGAGTGGCACCAGGATTTGTATGTTAATATGTAGGAGAGACACAAATCCCCCCCTTCACATCTGAGTGAGTGTGCAGGGTTTATTTTCAGCCGATTCTGTCCATGTCGGTGACTCAGAAAATATATCGACACTTGGCACACCACATCCATTGTACCTCTCGCTAGGGCTGTAGCTACTATTCACGTGCCTAATCTAACCGAGCGGTGACCCGGGAAATACTCAGATAGTATGTTCTGTGCAGGAGACACGGAGATGCGTAGACGACGCAGATTCCTTGAATCGGATGGCGCTGCAGCTGGACACCATGCCTTTCGGGAACCAAGGCGAGCAGGAGATGGAAGAGCAAGACGAGGAAGAAGATGAGGAAGAAGAGGTTGCAGAAGATGATTACGAAGATGATGGAGATGAGGACTAGTTTATGTGTAAATGTGAGTCCCCTGGTAAAACTTAACAGTCAACAGATGCACAAGTACTGGGGATGTTTTTCAGGGAATAGTATTATAGGGCTCTCAACCCTTTCCCAGAATTGGAAATAAAAGGCCGTGCAGAAGGGCGTGTGGCACAGTTTGTCGCCAGTTATCGTAGAGCACGGTTGCGTTGCAACAGTTCTCTGCGGTGAGTATGATGGCTTTAAAAACAATGGCGCTAGCCACTTGTACGTTTTCGTAATTCAGAGTTGAACGGGAGCCACCCAGCAACTTGCAGACGTCTTTGAATGGGAAAGGGTTAAGTGTTGAACAAATGTTCACAGGTCCAATAGTGATGCATTAACACACTAGGAGGTATTTTGTAACATTTAATTTCCCTAAAATGTTGATTTTTATATTACTTTATTGAATAGGTGCAATAATGAGAACGTCTCACATCAAAGTATATTCACGGAACACATTCATGCATACCATTTCAAATGTAAAGATGTACAATTATTCTCCTGCAAAATGTGCATGAATGGAATAATTATTGGCACGTTGAACTTGTGTGTATTGTACAAACTGTAATAAATGTAAGTATTTCAAATATGCAGTGGCGTTAAAATTAAACATCTGAACACAATGTGCTGCATAATCTAAATTAAGGTAAAACAAGACATTCCTAGTATTAATTGTCCTTCAATTCCATGGACACAATCAGTATTATTCTGAGCCAAGTCTGCCAAATGTGCATTTGAGACTAATTTGAAATCCATCTCACTGCAAACTATTAAACAATAGGTCAATAACAATCAAATACTGTGCAATAGTATGTATCTGCCATGTATTTGTATAATCACTCAAAGTAAACTGCATCGACAAAAATAAAATACAGGCTTGCATACTGTGCATGTGAAGGGAAATATACATTTTTAAAATAATCCCTTCATGTGGCAAAATTATACATAATTACAGGACAGCATTTCAGTTGCTAAGGAATGACCTTTTATAATAAGCGTAATGACTTTGTGACATGCTTATGTTGCTTAATACCCTTATTGCATGATGGGCAGTGAATTGATCAAAGCCACCCAAGTTCTCTCTGCCCACAGGCTAATAATAGATCACTCCCAAGTCCGAGTGATGTGCTATTTGCATACCCAATTTACAACTCGTCCTTCATGTAAAAATAAAACTGCTTTTGTGATGCGAAAATAGAACTAGAGAGACGACCCTTGCACAGTAACGCAGGGAATACAGGTGGGAGTCGTGGCACCATCGCTGCTTTGTTCACCGAACTGGCTCTGCCCCGGCTTTGGACTCGGGTCCGTCTCAAGGTTGGGGCTCGGGGAGTCTCCGACGGGAGTGAACGCCACTCGCCGCACAGATGCTGGGGCCGGCCCACACACGTCCAGGCAGCCACGGCCCTCCAACACGCGGTGCGGGCCGCGGTAGTTAGGGTCACGGTATACGACCCACCTGACATGGGGAAAACGACCAGGAAGGAGGCAACCAGTCAGGAAAGCTGCATTGTAGACGTGGACAAGACGTATGTGACGGAAGACCCAGATAACACATAGTAGCTGGGAAATAACCAGGGGGAAATGAGTTGCGTGGGGTACCCAGGTAAAACTGAAGATGAGATGAAAAGAACCAAACAAGCACAATAGAAATGCATACAGGAAGGACCTGAGAGATGATGAACCGTGGGAGAATAAACAGTCAAGTGGAGGATACAAGAAATACAGGAAAAATGCGGCGGCTGAAGTGGAGGGTCCAAGGAAGATACAGATGCAGATGTCACCGTTGGTGTGGAGAATGTTGGGACATTTCCCCGTGCACGGCAACGCGGCTTACTCACACCCCGCCACACACGCGCATGCTGGCGACGCGCCCTAGAGTCGGGGCGCTGCGGGGGTCAACGCCGTCGCTTGGCTCCTCGCGACTCGTGAGAGTGGCCAGGTCCGGAACGTCGACGCGCAGATCCACAGAGCGGCCACGGCCCCCTGGCTCGGAGCACAGCTGCAGCAGAGGCGGACACGCCAGGTCCTGTAGCAGTGGGGATAGAACGCGCATCTTAATTTACACCAACATTTGGAGTGGAATATTTCGAGAGAAAAATGTGTTACGTAGCAACATGTGGTTGATTAAAAAAGTAAGAACGTTCAAAACCAATTTTGTGATTGTGACAATTGATTGAGCATTAGTGGTGTGAAGGACGTCTATAACTTGGACATTTGGAAATCCAAAAGAAGCATTTTATTTTACCTTCCAATGTTAAAACGCATACTTTATAACAAACCTCAATATGTAAGCAAGAACTTAATACAGTATGTCATTGCATGTCCCGAATGATAACGAAACTTGCAAGCATTACGGCACGTGGAATGTGTCAATTCCCATTAATATGCATCGAGTAGAATGGTGTGAAGTCTTCTCTCATGCCCAGAGGGAATATTTGGAAGAATGTTGATAGACCAGATCTAAACACCTCATGCCATTTAAGGAGGGGGCCACAAACTCGAGCACAACATTGAAACGCTGCCCTTATGAAACAAGATTAACAAGTGGGTGGCAGGGCCAAGGTTGAGGTGAGCCTTCTCAAAAATGGGGCAGCCACCTCCCATCGCACCGAACTGCCCAGTGCCCCGAATCCTGGCGCAGCTGCTGCTGCAAAAAAAAACCCATCCTTAGTCCGCTGGAGGGATAACACGAATACATATGAGGAGGGAGGCCCCCAATTGCCCGTACGTATCAGCGTCGACAATATCTTGGGTTCAGGTCACCCGTGCCTAATCATGGGTTTTGTCGGCGGAGCTTCGCACCCGACGCAGCCTCCGGACGGACGCGACGACGGTCGGGAATCCGCCCCAGTTGCCCGCGTGGCGGTGTTCACCTCCGCTGACCCCATCCCACAGTCCGGCCGGGCCCGAGAATTCCTCCATGGCGTAGCCCAGCCACCTTGCGAGAGGGCAGATAAGGGAAGGGGGAGACGCCGCAGTTTACTTTGCGCGCACGCATGCACGAATGAATGCAGCGACATTTGAAACCACATTGCCTTGAAATGTGGGCCTTTGGTGATTTATTCGCGTGAAATAGTCAACTCCGTAATAAAGTGAGCGCTGGGTGTTTGTTGCTCAACCACGGTATAGCAAGGTCAGAGCTGTGAGTTGAAAATGCCACGTTCTTACAGCAGCTGCTGGATTAGCATTAAGTAGTTATGCACACAATAACTGTTGACTTATGCACCATCTGAAAGCAACTTCAACTCAGGATGTTGCATGCTACCTATTGAATAGACCATGGAATAACGATGAGACGAGGTCGATTCTCAAAAGAATATTTCAACCAAATCATGACCTTACCGTTGTGAATTTGAGTGATCTACCACAGCAATGTATCTTAGTAAAGACCCAGGTTTCTTTGATTTGGAACTTTGTTTAAAAATTACAAAAAATATTTGTTTTCGTCACGAACACTATTGACCACAGGTTGCACGTGTCATGCCGGTAATCGCAGCAAAGCAAGATGTGTCGAGCCACAATGCTGGCCAGATGTTAACTACCTCGCCTGGTATACAGGAGGTCGTGGATTCAATTCCGACCCTGACTCCTGTATATGTGGAGTTTGCGTGTTCTCCCCGTGGTCGCGTGCATTTTTCTCCGGGTGCTCCCCTCCCGGAGTTAGAATCAACTTCGTTGAGCAATCATTTGTGGCCAGATCGCTTCTGAAAAAAGATAGCTCAGTGGGCCATACCTGGTAAGATAAAATATATATATAGTTTTAGTTTAGTAGCTATACAGTGTTGCAGGTGGTGAAACTGTACCAGTGCCTGCGAGCTGGATGGGCCAGGCACTGGGTTACGAAGAGCGGGGAGAAATGGCAAATGCACCAGGGCCCCATGCCAAAACCACGCAATGCCACTCACTGCTTTAGACCCAGCGCGCTTCTGACCCGATGTGGCTGGGGCAAAGCCATCGCTGCCGTTACGTACGCGCCACGAGACACTCGGACCGAGTGGCAGCGGACAGGGCCCTGGGCAGCAGGGTCGTAGGCAGTGCGGCGGCGGAAGGAGCGACGCGGCTCCAGTAAGCGAGGGCAGTCCTGCGTTAAGGGCAGCCCCCTGCCCTGCAGGTTTGGGAAGTCGTAGAGCGTCACCTGCCAAAGCAGCGCGACACACAAACACTGGCTCTGGTGGCAGTGGCCGTGGTCACCGCCTTATCAGCTCGGGGGGTGGGGCTTATTGGTCAGGTGGAGGTCCCAATATTCGGTTTGTCTCGCACGGTCGCACCTTAGGCTATATATACAGGGTCCTTCAAAAAAAGTGTTAACACTTGTATGGCACTATCGTTTTTATTGGAAAAAGAACGGATGATACACTATCACATTATAACAAATGTATGTTAATAGCTTCAAAAAGTCAGAGTCTCCACTTGTTCGCCATCATTTTCAACGCATGCCTGGAATCTTCTCCAAGTGGTCTCCAGGACCCGGAGGCACATTTATCGTCGTATTGTTGCAAATTTTCAGAAGTGTTAAGAAATTTTTAAAGTACCCTGTATATCGCGGCTCCTTTTGCCTAATCACGTAATTTTATATGTTTTTGTTGAAAACATATCGCACGGTTGGTTGTCAAGGGACCTCCTTCCCCCATGCTAGTTAGGCTACTGGTCAGTGGAGATGACTGGCAGGCCAACTCGATGGGACGAGTGCTTGGGTTGCAGCAAGGGCCCAGCTTCATCGATGTAACCTATATTAAAATTGGCTTCTCCCAAAGGATAATGTCAATAAATAAAATGGCCAGTAGAGAATGAGCAGTGACCTCCCGGAAACTGGAGGTTGAATATGGGTTTCAACCAGGAGGCCTTGGTTGTTAGAGCAGAGCGCATACAACTAGGCAAGGAAAAAGAGATGGCAAGAAAGAACAATACCGTATACGATTTTCAAAACGGAGAGTATGGTTTTGCATTTTAAGAGATTTTAAATCGAGGGTGGTCAGATCTCTTCATTGGCTTCCAAAAGAACTTGGGGGTAAATTGAGGGATCTTCAGTTGTACATAATGGCATGATAACATTTTCGGGTGCAATACATCTGGTAGCAGCACTCTGCATCATCATCACAGTGATGAATTCAGCATGTTGCGCACGGCGAATTTGATCATTTCAGTCCCGTCACCGATGATGGAATCAAAATGCCACCGTATAAGATTATGCTTTTGTGCATGATCAGATTTGGCTCATTCTGACTGGCTTAACGTACATAATTTTAGCACGTGACAAAACAATGTCTGCATAGTTGAGAAGAGCACGGGGTCGTGGTTATACGAGGTAGACCGTTGAGGAATATCACGCGAAGGACAAATGCGTCACTGCCGAATCGTGCCGTTGGTTCTGGATTACTCTGCACGGGTGCTCAATGGCGCATTTGATAGAAAAGGTGAATCGACACTGATCCCAGAGAGCTTCGTTGAATCTCAAAACATTTTAATCGGTCTTGGATGTCTGACCAGTTCTGTTAAACCAGTGTTTGAAATAAGTGCACACTTAAAAAAAAGATGAATATGCATGTGACATGATATCCAAAAGATTACCCAAACCATCCTTTGGAGAAAATCCAAATTACAGTGGCTCGCACCGTTGACTTCAAGCGTAATGAACATTCCTCAAATAACAAACTAGGATTGGTTGATGTAAAAAACATTGCCCATGCTTAGTCCATTTGGCCTCAACGCCTAATCTCCTCTACAGACCATTATGCAGTGTTAAAAGCTATGTGTCCGTGATGGAGCTCACAAAAAATTGGCAAAAGCACAAAGGCATTACTAAAGGAAGAATACAATCATAACTCACCCGATCTTTTGGCTCAAAGGGCCTTTGCAGCTCAGAACCCATGATCCAGCCTTAAATCTGGGAATTTTTTTTACAAACATAAAACTGAACATCATTTGTTGTATAATACTGCTGCTGTCAGTATTGCTGTAATATTACAAGAATCCAATAGCCATTAAAGAGCACTAAATTGTGCTTTCCATTGGCACTTTTCACAGTTCTGCTGGTGTGGATGATATGTTTTAAGTTTATTTGGTTTAACCAGGTGAGAACTCAAAGAAACCAGGCGAGTCTAATTTGGAATAGTGACCTGGATAATCAAAATGAGGTAAGAAAATAAATACTCTTTGGGTCTTTTGGTAAAGTCACGTAGCTAAAATAATAATAATAAAATAATACCGAAAGACCCAAAGAGTATGAATTCCTGCAGTCACGAAAGCTTTAAGTCAAAATTATCACTAAATAAAGTTCAGCGACCACGCAACGAGAGAAATTATAACAAATAAACCCAACAATGTCACGTGAGAAATCAAAAGCACTGCACCGACACAACCGATGCTAATAATAAACTCCCTGCAGCGCAGGTCAGCTCGGGCAGATTATCCCCAGTACAATTACAAATTAAGTTACAGAAACATCAAACAGATACAAGGTGACCATTGTACGAACATGTAAACAGACAAGGATACAAAGACAAAGATCTTGCGTATAGAATTTTAACAGACTGTTGGGGCAAGTGCTGTTCGCGAGCGCCTATGAAGGGCAGCACGGCACACGAGGGGTGGGAGGCCAACATCACGCCCGGGCCACCTTTTTCTCCCTAGTGGCGATGTTTACGCACCGCACCAGGTACTCATATGAGGCTGAGCCGACCTAGGGGAGGCCCAGAACTGGTTCAGATAAGCATCACTGATGTTGACCATGAGCGGGAATCGAACTCTGTTCGCCGGGTTCGTAGCGCAGCTCCCCACAAAAAATGTAAAGACAAAAATCCCCCGTATAGCCTTTAACCTAATGTTGGGGCAAGTGCTGTTTGCGAGCACCTATGAAGGCCAGAACCCCACACGAGGGGGTGGGTGGCCAGCATCACGCATGGCCGCCTTTGTCTCCCCAGTGGCGATGTTTACACACCACACCAGGTACTCGTTTGAGGCTGAGTCGACCTAGGGGAGACCCACGACCGGTTCAGATAATCGTCACTGATTTTGGCCGTGAGCGGGAATCGAGCTCGGGTCGCCAGGTTCGTAGCACTAACAGCTACAGCTACCACATTACAGAATGTGACAAACATCCCCTACTTGCAGATGCTTTGAGAGATGCTGGGTGGGGAATGTGCCATCGATGACCCCGTGTGACCAATGGAACTGGCATCATGGCCAGCTTCCTTGAGTTTGTAAGCAGTGATGTCCACACACCCTACCGGTTCAGCTCCGCCAAGTCAACATAGGTTCAGAAATTAAACGGCAAGAAATCAAAAGAATGGTAAGCTGGTATTGTCGTAGTGTACTGTGCTGGAGTGAATAGAGGGTTAACACAGACGTGTGCACCGTGGAGTAGTGGCAGAGTGGTTAGCACACTGCCCTTTAAACCCGGCAACCTGAATTCAAATCCCGGCCATAGCAACATATTTGGGGAATGCTATCTCAACTGGTCCTTGCCTCCCCTTTCTCCAAACGCATTGATCAATGCGGTGAAGTATGGTCAAATAAACCCATCTCTAACATGGCGTTGAAAGGCCTTCATCCAGCAACAGATTGACAAAGGCCTGTAGATTGTGTGCTCACATGCAGTAGTATAAATACACACATGTAATATTGCCTGCTTGATGTACAGTGCTTGCCAAATGAAAATGAGTCCATTAAAACCCGGATATCGCTCAATCCCCCTTACCTAATCTCCAAACCGCCCATCCCAATCGCTGCCCCACCACACAGGGCGGTGATAGTCAGCAGACAGGATCAACTCTCCCGATTTAGAAAAACAAATGGTGACATATTTGGGCAGAGGCAAAATGCTCACGCTTCAACTTTACAGAAGGTAAAAAAACCACGAACAACGCACCCTCGTGATCCGCATTAAGCCCCAACAACATCCCTACACAAACACCGCAAACATTCGCAGTTATTCTACAGCCCTTTTATCATGCCACTGCAGGATCAATGCCCCCAGACGCAGTCCGATTAGCCCGCACATTCGATTCGCACGGTTGGCTACGTATGGTGTCAAAGAAATTCAACATACATACATGTCAGGCACGAGAGTTGTTTTCAGCATACTTTTAGACGCTGGCTAGGACCGTTTCAGATATCACACTTGTTACTGACGAGGGGGTGGGTGACAGCACCACGCCTGGCCGCCTTTGTCTCCCCAGTGGGGATGTTCACACACCACAGCAATTACTCGTTTGAGGCTGAGTCGATCTAGGGGAGGCCCAGGAGCGGTTAAAATAATCGTCACCGGTGGTGGCCGTGAGTGGGAATCGAACTCGGGTCGCCAGGTTCGTAGCGCTATGGCGTGGAATCAAACTCGGGTCAAACGTTGAGCGGTATACCAATGGTGAATGCATTAATTTAATTTCCATCAACTCAAAACGGGGAAATTGGTCACCTCTTCTGGCATTCTTCTCAGGTTTGCACCTTCTTTGCATGAAGAGAAATGCGGACTTCACCCTGGCCCACTCATTCACATTGGTATCCTTGATCCAATTCACCCACCTGCGCTCAGCCCACTTTTCGTTTAACCCAGTTTCAAGTATTTAATCGTAAGAGGTATAATATTAAATTTCGATGTAAAGCTTTCGTGACTGCAGGGATTCATCTTCTTGGTTCTTTCGGTAAAGTCACGTAGAAGGGAAATAATAAAATAGAGGTTAGTGTAAATGCAGATTGGTAGTCGCGGCATGTCTTCAGAAAGGTGAGAGACTCGATTAGCTGAGCCTTCTTATCCCGGATTATTATTTCCCATCTACGTGACTTTACCGAAAAACCCAAGAAGATGAATCCCTGCAGTCACGAAAGCTTGAAATCGAAATTTAATCGCCTCTACGGGGAGGGATTCCACATAACTTTGAGATCATTCAACAAACTCCGGGATAGGAAGGCTCAGCTAATCGAGTCTCTCACCTTTCTGAAGAGATGCCGCGACTACCAATCGCATTTACACTAACCTCTATTTTATTATTTCCCTTCTACGTGACTTTACCGAAAGAACCAAGAAGAGGTATAATATTAATTGTTATATGTACAAATCCTGAATTTCACGGGCCTCTCGCATGGACATCACTGCCATAGTGCAATGCGAGCTGAAGCAAAGTTAATCCACCAATTTAACACGTAGGCTTTCGCGACCAATATTGTTCATAATCAACGATTTTTGGGTTTAGATCGCGTTATTTATAAATGTGTCGTAACCCTCCACCACCCGACACGGCCAATCAGTAAAAAAAAGTGTCACGTTGACAAAAGACAAATAGTTCACTGCTTTAGCCCACCGGTGTGTTGAAGCGTGAAACCACAACATTTACAATTTGAGTACGACGTTTCGCTGGTAATTACATCCAGCATCATCGGGCAATTCGCCAGAATGGTGAGGCTCTGCTGTGTCTCCCGTTCTTATATAGAGCAGCAGCAGGGTGACGTCATCATTAACTCATTAACTCATCAGGTGCAAAGATTTGAGGGGGGGGTTATTGTAATTATATACTTGATTAGTAATAAGGCTATTGTTACGATGCGAGTTGTAGATTAGTAATCATTTGGAATGTGTTCTATTGTGATTATGCTACATTAATAATCAGTTAGTGCTTGTTTCCCTTATAAGGAATTGTAATGCATCTTATTTAATAATACGCTTCCAGGCCGCACTAAGCCTGTAGCTGTCTGAGCGATTAAAGTTATTTCTGTTTCTCTCAATCTCAATGGATTCTCTAATTAGTCTTTGCCAGTAGTAACTAGTTTTACACAACACTTCAACGTTGTCAAAATCAATTGAGTGTCCCTGTTGACAAGCATGTTCTGCCACTGCCGACAGTTGTGTTTGCGATAGTTTAATATTTCTCTGGTGTTCTTTTAGTCTTACACTAACGTTACGCCCTGTCTGTCCAATATAGCATCTGCCACATACACAATTAATCCGATATACACCTTCTGTTGATAATTTAGGTAATTCGTCTTTAGTGCACGTTACTAATTGTTGAATTTTGTGTACTGTACCAAATCTTACTGTAATGTTTTGCTTTTGCAAAACACGGGCTAATTTGTCAGTTACTCCTGAGATAAATGGTATTTTTATTGTTTTAATAATCTGATCGCTTTCATCAGTGTTGCTTTGCGATCGTGATTTGGCATTTAGTGCTCTGTTAATTTGAGCATTATTGTAGCCATTCTGTCTTAGTGCTTCTTTAACATGTTTAATCTCTCTCACTAGACTTTCATCATCTGACACTGTTTTAGCCCGATGTATGAGCGTCTTGATTAGAGAGGAGAAATCCTCTCTAATCAAGACGCTCATACATCGGGCTAAAACAGTGTCAGATGATGAAAGTCTAGTGAGAGAGATTAAACATGTTAAAGAAGCACTAAGACAGAATGGCTACAATAATGCTCAAATTAACAGAGCACTAAATGCCAAATCACGATCGCAAAGCAACACTGATGAAAGCGATCAGATTATTAAAACAATAAAAATACCATTTATCTCAGGAGTAACTGACAAATTAGCCCGTGTTTTGCAAAAGCAAAACATTACAGTAAGATTTGGTACAGTACACAAAATTCAACAATTAGTAACGTGCACTAAAGACGAATTACCTAAATTATCAACAGAAGGTGTATATCGGATTAATTGTGTATGTGGCAGATGCTATATTGGACAGACAGGGCGTAACGTTAGTGTAAGACTAAAAGAACACCAGAGAAATATTAAACTATCGCAAACACAACTGTCGGCAGTGGCAGAACATGCTTGTCAACAGGGACACTCAATTGATTTTGACAACGTTGAAGTGTTGTGTAAAACTAGTTACTACTGGCAAAGACTAATTAGAGAATCCATTGAGATTGAGAGAAACAGAAATAACTTTAATCGCTCAGACAGCTACAGGCTTAGTGCGGCCTGGAAGCGTATTATTAAATAAGATGCATTACAATTCCTTATAAGGGAAACAAGCACTAACTGATTATTAATGTAGCATAATCACAATAGAACACATTCCAAATGATTACTAATCTACAACTCGCATCGTAACAATAGCCTTATTACTAATCAAGTATATAATTACAATAACCCCCCCCCTCAAATCTTTGCACCTGATGAGTTAATGAGTTAATGATGACGTCACCCTGCTGCTGCTCTATATAAGAACGGGAGACACAGCAGAGCCTCACCATTCTGGCGAATTGCCCGATGATGCTGGATGTAATTACCAGCGAAACGTCGTACTCAAATTGTAAATGTTGTGGTTTCACGCTTCAACACACCGGTGGGCTAAAGCAGTGAACTATTTGTCTTTTGTCAACGTGACACTTTTTTTTACTGATTGGCCGTGTCGGGTGGTGGAGGGTTACGACACATTTATAAATAACGCGATCTAAACCCAAAAATCGTTGATTATTAATCCACCAATTTGGAGGGCGTTTTCAGTACCGTTGGCTGTAGGTCAATGCAATTAAGAGCATAAACACGCAAATCGTAAACAAACAGGATTGGAGTTTAGTTATGTAAACTTGAATAGCAATGCAACATCACATTCAAAACATCCTGCAAAATTCAATACGCCAATTTTGATTAATTTTCACTTCACAGGTTTGTAACACACACATATTTAAATGCACATATTGGTGAAGTTATGCGTTCATTCTTACAGCACATCCAAACCAAAGAAAATGTCTATACTTGTCCCGTGATGATCCTCCAGCAGCTGCACACACAGCCGGATGGATGACTATCCAGCAGCTCGGGTCCCAGTAATCACACTGCAATAACAAAAGTCTCGTCGCTCCTCGTGCACAACTCAGTCGATGATCTCCTTGCAACACCAGCAGCAGAAGAGGAAGATCAGGCAGTCGCGTGCAGAGCGCAGAAAACCCTGTGAGTAGCTGCCCTGTTGCTGCTGCTGCTGTTGTTGCTGCTGCTGATGTTGTGGCTGCTGCGGCTGCTGCTGCTGCTGGTGCTGCATGTGCGAGCCAAGCTCTCTCTCCACGCTCCGCTCCATCAAGCGCCACACGTAGCGCGAAATGGACAGCAAATCTCCTCCTCCGCCTCCTCCTCCTCCAGCGCGGCGGGGGCTGTGGTAGAGCCACCCAGGAGCGAGTCCGAGGCCACAAGGGCAGAGCGACGGCCAGACGTGCATCGGTAGCGGGCAAGCGCGAGGATGTGCGCGCGTGCTCGCAGCGCGTTAAATAGGGGGGCACACACAGTGGGGGTCACAGGGGGGTCACAGGCTCCCATCGAGGGGCTCAGCGGAGCACAATGGGAAGCGCGCGGTGCGCAGATTGCATTCAAGCGGAGAACGAAGCCGGCGGCACATTCTGCTGCGTGTTTTGACGCCGGTACCGCAGTTACAATTGACCGATTAAACAGAAAAAACTAAAACTGTAAAGTGTACCTCTTTAGTGGCCATATTCCAGGTGATTGTTACTTCACAGGAAAATTAAGTAGGCAACGGAATCATAAGGGTAATGGTTACACCATGTAACACAATTTTTGTTTCTGGGTAGTGTTATTTCGTAATTGCTTATGCCTAAAAGTATTTTTAAATGCCTATTATTCCCCACAAACTTTGCTTTTGTGACCAGTAGTGATATTTAGAAATGTACCTATTTTCAATGAGAAAACAGGCTAATTTGTCTTTTCGTTCACATAAAGTCAGAAAAAAACCATATTAATCAAAATTAACATGTATTTATATACTAAACTAATACAAAAATGACTACAACAGATTTAGAAGCGAGTAGTTTTTCAAGATTTACGATTATACTGCAAATCACTTTCACGAATCAGCTCCCAAATGTAGTCTCCCATCATGTTCTCGTTATACTGTCTTTGGTAGCGGCGTTTAAAGTCCAGTATATCCTGGTGGAAGTGCTCGCCTTGCTCCAAGTACGCTCCCATGTTCTCCTTGAATTTATCAAGATGAGCATCAAGGATATGGACTTTGAGGGACATCCTTCAGCCCTTTTTCTCTCCGCCTGATGAAGACCACTTGTGTTGCAATCGAAACGTCGTGGGTTTTTGACTTTTATATATGATTTTAACTTTATTTTTTATTTTCTAAGTTACTTTACCGAAAGAACTAAGGAATGAATTCCTGCAGTCACTAAAGTTAAGTAAAGAATCCTGCAGCCCATTGTGCTGTAGTTCTTCACCAGTCTCAACAAGCTCCACATAGTTTTCGACCTTGTGATTGCCCAGGAAGCCACGAACCACTGCGAATAAGTATAACCCGTAAAAACGAAGTTTTTAACTATAAATCCTTTATATGCGTGGCAGCGAACTTAATATAAAGGATTTAAAAATATATTCGCCTGTGGAGGACGCGGGGATCGATCCCGCGACCTTTGGCATGGGAAGCGAGGGCACTACCAACTGCGCTACTCCGCCACGGTCTGTGGAGGGGTTACGCTCTGGGCTCTTACACTGTGCGTTCTATTTGAATATATGTAAAATAAAAAAATTTTGCCTAAAAAGTGTAAAATGTTGGGAATTTTTTTCACGAACATTGTCTCACACAACGAGTCTGTGTGGAAAATGTCAGCTCGATTGGATCACGGGAAGTGGGTTAAAAAACGACCGAAAGATTTGCACGGTCGTAAGCAAGCAAGCACGCAAGCAAGCAAGCAAGCGAACTTAATATAAAGGATTTAAAAAGATGTTCAAAGCTGCTTTCTCCTTACTAGCGAGCTTCTTGGGGAATTAATTGCACTCCAGGATCTTCTTTATGTGGTCCGACGAAGACACCGGCTTTGACCTTTGCCTCAGACGGCTTAGGGAAGAAGTCTTGAAGGCTGCCGACTCCTTATCTATAGCTCTGACAAATAGTTTCGTAAGGACCAATTTAATGTGCAGTGGTGGCATCAGCACCTTGCGGGGGTCCACCAGTGGCTCCCCACTTGACATTGTTCCTCCCCACAGAGAACTCGGTCCACTGTGGCCAGTCCCGCCTGTGGTAGTGCACCTTGGTGTCCAAATCTTTTTATATTTTTTGTATTACGTTAGCATATATATGTTAATTTTTATTAATATATAATTTTTTTCTGATTGTGACCGCAAACACAAATTTGCCCGTTTTCTCATTGAAAATAGGTAAATTTCAAAATATCACTGTCCTGGTCACAAAAGCAAAGTTTGTGGGGAATAGCCATTTTCTGTACTTTTTAGGCATAAGCAATCACGAAATAACACTTACTACCCAGGAACCAAAAAGAATTGGTAGTGTTACATCTCAATCATTACCCTCAGCATCAACATCATTTGTACTAACATACTCACCAGAAGCAGTCCAAGATATTGCTCCAGATAATCTCAGCTCCACAAATTATGGGAATTAGTTAAAATTAAGATCAGTTTTATTGATAATAACTTTTGAAATAGCATCAACTGTGGGTTGCAATTTACATAAAATATTTAAAAATCATGCATTCCACTCAATAAAACACCATCAGTTCAGTTGGGTGCATGTCAATTTTATTTTCGTACAAATTCCATGAGAAAAATCAAATGACAAAAAATATGATGCTAAAAAGCTGTCATCTCAGAGGCTTCCCAATCACTGCAAATCAAAAGTCACATTCCACCTCTGAATATAAAATACATTCATTACCCAAAAGCCAGGACAAGGGAACCCCCGAAAAGAAATTAAACTACACACATGAATACGTATCATGCATAACATTGCCGCTTTATTTCAATGTCAATGGTGTTGCATTTCCTATGGATGAGGCGCCAACTCTGTTTTAAGAGACGGTGCTGTCTGCTTATATGACCGCCTGATTGGTTAACAGCACAATCACGTGCTGCCAATTGCATCCACAGAAAAACAGCACTTTGTATTCAAGCCTCAGGATCGGTCGATTTTTATCACGCGTCTTGGTGCACGTTACTGCACAAGCACGTCTGCCAACGATTCGTCCCCTCTCCTTGTGAACATTGTTGCGCGACGGACAATTAGGTTGACTTCTCTTGCGGAAAGGCTTTTTTTTTTAAAGAGAATCCTGAATACTTGACGCCATTATCTTGTTGCAGACAGATGACATAACAGGTCATGGATGGAAAGGAGATTATGGATCCTACATTGTGCACCCTCTTTTAACAGTGCAGACATGTCCCAGTGCACGAATTCTCAGTTGGAGGGTAGATGAGCAACTGCATCATAGCTCTTCCCTTGCACATCTCAGAATCGGCACTACAACTTGTGATTATTTTCTACAAAAGGCACATCTCATCTCTTAAGGCTTGGGCTCATAAATGTCCGTACATTTGTTGACAGTCTGCATGTGTGTATATACTGTAAACAGTAAATACATCTTTCCTAATAAAATACACTAAAAAAATGGAGTTGGCAAACCGTATTTGCTCTCCAGAGTGCAAATTAATGAACGGGTAAAACACTCAAGGAAAAAAAGCATCACAGAATCGTAAGCCAGAAGCAAAAAAAATCCACCCACTTCACTTATAAGCAGCCACCACAAATAATTCCCTGGAACATGTCCTTGCATGTCAACAGTCCACTTTTTGTAAATTACCACCACAAAACAGTGGCTTCATGCAGGTAAATGCGTCGAGGTTCAACACGCTCCTGGCGTGGCTGAGAGAACACCACTAGCTCGTTTATTATCGCAGTGCATTTGTGATCGCAGTGACAAGTGTGCGTGTTAGTTTTATTAATTTCTAGTATTCATAGGCATGTTGCACGAATGCTCATCTCAAGCAGTTGAACGGACTTCCTCGTGCTAGGATCGAGTCATTTGGGTTTGTTGGTTTTGAATAGCTGGCCACATGCCAAGGAACCTGCATTGTTGGTCAGAGCTGCAAATCACACGATGCAATGCAGCATCCTCAAATGGTTACAACACTATGGTTTAAGACGTGCATCCAAGGGCACCACTACACATGCATACGTGAATCAGAAAACAACAAAATCAACTGTATTTCAAAAACTTAAGTGGTCAGCATGTGGCAAGCTGACAACATTTAAAGATTGCTCCAAAAACTACAAACCTCAGGTTAGAGCAACAGAAATTATTTGTACTATGCAACACCTCCAAGAGACAAAGTTTAAAGAAATCAATTTAAAACAAAAAAAGATGCATTAATCTTTCAGGAGTGTTCCTTAATAACTGGTCTATATAACCATAGACCATGCTTTATGACCCAATTGCTGGATGAAAAACACAGTACAAACAGATCGTTTGTAAAGCATAATCTGATTTCATGGTACTTGTGTATATGCACACTTGCATTTAACAAATCCTGCAGAGGGTATAGGCGGACACAAAAGCACATTAAATGAAAACAAGAAAGAAAACATCGTATATAACAAAGAGAGCCATTCAATGACAAACACCAATCCCTGGCTGAGAAATTCCAATTCACAATAACCGTTGTGACCGTGCAGCTCTCAAGGGTGGCACGGTGATTACCGAATGATGGTACACGAGGGACATGTATTGACGTGCAGATTGAAGAGTGATTTAGCTTCCCTGGGCTGGCATCCCTGGTTCGTCCGGTGCACGGTTAAATGTCGCAAAAGCCCACAAACAGGGGCTGGGCTGCTATTCCACGCCTGCACGCGTCACACACATACACACGTACACATACAGCTGTTGGCAATCCAATGCTGGCTGAGGGTCTCTCCATGCCACGTGGGTTGTAGGGGGTTCTTTAAACCACACTTCATCATGCTGTTCAGTGTGGATTGATAGCAGGCCAGATTAAGAGTGGGATCATAGACACACAATACAACAATATAATTTGCTGCACCATCCTCTGCTGCATACAACGTAGCAGTTGCAAAAGTTAATACCTATTTGCACTTGATAAGTCACTCTTTCAAGTACAATACAGGCTTAAATATGCTTATCTTCAGGAGGTTAGACACATTCTGGGTTATGGTCATTAGGCACAGAACCTACCGTGACACTGATCGCACACTACGGTACAATCCCAGAAATCCATGGTTGATTCCTGATATTCACCAATGCCAGTGGCAAGTAATTCCATGTACATATTCAGAACATCCTCAAGAGTGCCAAGACCTTTTCAAGAGGGTCTTTGCATTGAAATGTTTGGCCAATTTAGAGTTTGTTTTGCTTGTTGGAGGAAACAAGAATACAAGGAGAAACCCCGTGCATCATAAGGGCTGGTACTCAAAGATACAAAGTCGGAGTTCATGAACACATTTGCTGTACTGCCATAACCAGCCCAGTAGGTTTGAGTTTTGCACAAATGTACAATTCAACAACCCTTGCCTGCACAGTGCTGGATTTCTGGAGTGCCACCACGCTAAGCCAAGCAGCATCTCAACATGGCATGGTCCTAGTGTTCATCAAGTCTAAAAAGAGCATGTGATCTAGCGCACGGTGACATCAGCACTGGCAAAAATTGTGCCAACCTCACCACCCTTGCGATTCGCCGACCTTGAGAGCTTTAACTGTGTAGCTGCTCGCTAACAGGACTTTTAAACTAAAATGGGAGAGATTTATCTTTGTTCGAAACAAAACCATGTGTTTATGTACGTTTGAAGATCAAAATTAACTGGGTAAAAAAATTTCTTCTTCGAAATATGTACAGACTCCCAGGTTGATACATTCTGCATGTTTAGATCTTATTTCTTGCGTGCAAATGTTTCAACTTTAGGGGGGGGGAGGTGGGTTCTAATTGATGCACTCAAGCTGTAGTGTTGAGTGACTACCAGTGGAGTGTAAGTATTTATTGTAAATGATTATTCACGTTTGCATTGGCAGTATTGCCCAGTTCTTATTTACCTTAATCTAGTTAGGCATGGGAAATGTTTTTCACTATATCCTGGCTCATTTGTTAGTCTCATGATGACTCGCCATAACGCCTAAGTGCTTTGTGACGATTGCTTCCCTGGGCAGCAATCAGTGTGTAATGGGTAGCACTGTACGTAATATAGATTAAGATTGAATACCCAAGCAAGAGAAAGCGTATGACAGGGTGCCTAGGGCTCATCTGGCAGTGTCTAAGAAGAGGTATTCCTGAGGTATACATGTCCGGCTGATCCAGGATATGTATGATGGAGGGAAAATGCATGTGCGAAACAGCTGTGGGGTGTTGGAGAGCTTTCAAGTCAAAGCATGAGTGAAGCAACGTTCCGCGGTGAGTCCCTTCGTGTTCACCCTGGTGGTGGACACACTAACGAGAGATATTCAGAGGGAGCCCCCCTGGTGTATGCTGTTTACAGACGATATTGTGCTGTGTGGTGACAGCAGAGGGGTAGTGGAATATTATTTGAAGATTGAAGCGAATGGGTTGAGGATCAGTCGGACAAAGACGGAGTACATGGTGGACAATGTAAGTGGAAATAATGCAGGAGGATTGCTAATTTTAAGTGACCAGTTAACGAAGACAAACGAGTTTAAGTGCCTGGGTGGAACGATGTGTGCCGATGGATCACTGGAAGGAGCGATGAGAACAAGAAACAAGGGCTGGATCGCTGAAATGGCGAGAGACGATTGGTGTGGTGTGCGATAAGAGGGTCCCCAGTTTGGTTGAAGCGAAAAGTTGGTGAGGCTGGTGCTGATGTATGGGGCCGAGTGCTGGGTCACAAAAGAAAGAGGAAGAACCAAGCTATGGCAGTCACGGGGATGAGGATGTTGCGGTGGATGTTGGGTTTAGCAAGAAAATGGTGATAAATTAAGTAGTGAGGAAGTGGTGCGACTGGACATTGTGGCCCGAGGAGTGGAAAGAGCGATAGTGCAGGACAGGATAGCATGGAGAAGGTTGGCAAGGACAGAGGACCCCACGAGTGGGACAAACGAATGGAAGAAGACCCAAGCCAGGATAAGAGTTAAATAAAAATGCCTAATATTGCTCGTGCAAACTCAATTAGTCGCAGGTGAATGTGATAAAAAAAATAAAGCCTTTTTTTTAGGTTTCCACATAAAGAGACACAGATCTCTTGCATAGCCTTTTATAGGCCGTTGGCACTATTGGCGAGCATCTTTCAAGGCCGGCACTTTCAGTTCGTCTGTCAGTTTAGGTAAGGGTCAGAGCCAAAATGCTCTTTTTCAACGGTGACCCAGGCAAAACAGCCGAGCATGCTCAGCGCACAAGGAGATGATTTGGCTCGCACCATGCCCTGCCACCATTATCTCCCCAGTGCTCATGCTTTACACACCACACCATAGGCAAGGCCCATGCCAAGTTACATATATCACTACTCACCGATGCCGGTTGTGTCTGGGAATCGAACTTGGGTCTCTGGGTTCGTAGTGCAGTGCATTAACCAGACACTAACACCCCCCCCCCCACACACACAAATCGCACAAGAACACACGCACGCACACATACGTACTGGACCATGCGGCAGCGGTGCTTTGCAAGTCTGCTGTAGGCGTCGTTCACATCAGTCACGCTCTTGTCGCTCCACAGGCGTTCGGCCACTGCGCTTGCACGGGGCCTGGGGAATCAATGCACGCACCACAAGTAAACAAAGTCAAAGACGCCACGTGTAGCCTACATAGGCTCTTTGGGAAAGTAAACACTCACAGTATTAAACATGCCACTCACTATGCACACACAAGCCAAGCACAAATATATTAACCACACACCCCTTGCATAGTAAAACACCAAGCACATAGGACACAAATGTGGCATGCATACACAAATGTATTAAACACACACAAGTTGTGTACACAGGTGATACATGCACAATCCACATGCTCATTCTACCATTCGCAAAGTCTGCAGGGAATGATTTTCACCAAATGCAAACAGTCCAATTTACACCTACATATGCTACGCAATGGACATTTGAGTCATATGTGCATCCCTATATATTGTGATAGCTAACACGTTTTAAATTTAAAGTTTGATATACGCTTGCAAAACATCAATGAAGCAGAGTAAAGCCCAGTGTTTACATATACAAATAAACATTTATGTGAAGATACTAATATTCTTTAGGTGTGTAATGATTCACCACCCCAGAGCATGAGTGAATTCTCACAATTCGGGGTTATAGTTAACAAATCTATTCATTTATACGGTTCCTCTTTTCTTCACTTTCGTTTGTAGAGTTACGTTCACTCCATTTGCCTAAATGTAACATTGGCACATCATGTGCATAATGTTAATGTACATATTCATTAATTGCAAATAATACTCATTAGGCATAACACAATGCGTGTACTAAAAGCGAAAAACTATTTTTTGCATGGCGAACCGACGGACCTATGATTAGCATACAAACGAGTGCAAGGAGACCGCGCGAGTTTCTGCTCACCAGAGTCTGGGGGTCAGATTGGTGCCATCCACATACTCGCCCCACAGGCACGCCTCGCCTCCAACCACCAACTCCTTCTGCTTATCGGTTCCTGCGTTGGGATGGGGGGGTGTGTGGCAGTGCGGAGGTAAATGTATGTAGACCTTCTTTCACACCACCGGTAGGAGTCAACCGTGCTAATCGGAGGTGCAGGGTAGTGAAAACAAACTAAACACAAAAAGCTGTTCTAAATAAAGGAGTTTTCAACTTAGATTTAAAAGTGCATAGCTCCCAGCGGCTTCTTACTATCGGAAGAGCGTTCCAGATGGCCGCAGAAGCGCATCTGAAAGCCCTTCTAAACTCAACATACAGGCAAATCTAATCCATTTACGACACCTACTCGCAACATGTAATACTCGGAAAGTTGTCTCCCCTCATTAATTACAATTCAAATGGGATTTTACTAACTTTGAGATACACTTTTAGGAGTGCCGAGTTACACTTGTTTTCTGTTGGACCTTTGAGGTGTCCATATCCATTAATTGGTGCAAATGCAGTGGGGTGATCTTCCTACGACAGAGAAACGTCCTTATAACGTTTCTGCTTTGAGCATTTTGACGTATATATAGCAGGAAATTTTTACAGTCACTAAAATTCCTCATGACCACAATTAGTAAAAGTTTCACAATTTAATATGTCCTACACTTAACAATCAAGTAGGTTGGTCTCCTGAAAAATGTTCTCAACGTTTCACTATATCTGTAAAGTGGCTCCCTGGCATTAACACAATTACATCAGGTTTGCCTTTAACATTTAAATAATTATTATTGGTTCTTTCGGTAAAGTCATGTAGAAGGGAAATAATAAAATGAAACAATAAATTATCACGACGTTTCGATTGCAATACAAGCAATCATCATGTGTGAAGACCACAGCAAGAAAATGTTTTGATGATTGCTTGTGTTTTAATCGAAACGTCGTGAGAAGTTTATTTTTATTATTTTATTGTTTCCCTTCTACGTGACTTACCAAAAGAACCAAGAATATGAATCCCTGCAGTCACGAAAGCTTAAAATCGAAATTTAAATAATTGTTAACATTTCTTTAATTTACTATTAAGTTCTACACATGTGATTTTTGGATGCGTGTGCATGCATTTAGTTATGGGAGGCACTAACGCACACACAGACGAGCGCAGGTGTAGAGGCATGCATGCAATCACCAGGGCTGTTAACAGACCTCCAGCAGTCCTTGGCCCAATTGATCCAGTGGCTGCCCCTGCTGATGGTCTATGCCTAGAGTAGAAATTTCAATATCCAGAGCTACAGCCTTTTATTAAAATACGTGCCTCAGCACAGATCTCCTTGCCAAGCCTCACCTGTCATTTTACTGTCCACGAAAGATGTCATGCAAGGTAAACGCGATGTGAAGGAGGCAAATGGCAGAAAGCATTAATGGCAGCAAGCGAGGAAAGGAAAGGAAAAGGTTTGATTAAAGGTAAGATGTAAATTAGGGTCTTATAATGACAGTTTATCATGCACAGAGGGCATCAAGAAAAGCCCAAGGGTCTTAGAAAAGGATACGCAAGCAAATTGCCCGAGGTCTATTAGAGCTTAATAGCCAAAGCAAGAGCACAAGCCGCCTGGAGATCATGCAGTCCTTGGGCCCAGATTTGCCAACACCATCGGAGGTGGTATAAGTTATATGAAAACCTCTATCAAAGCGTAAAAGATTATGGGTTGTCATAATCATTAAAATCGTTACCACATGTTGAAAAACTTTATCAAGTGGCTTGGTAAAAGTTTTTCTCCCACTAACGTTCTGCCAGCTTGGATGATAATGGTAATTCATACTCTGGATCGCAGCTCAAATTTCGGTCGGCGGACGTCGCCCACCGATGCCGGGAGAATCTAAGGGGACGCACCGTTGAAGTCGAGTGGCTCGACGATGTAATATTTGGTCCAGTCCTGCCCATAAGCGATTGAGTTGATATACCACGGCGCTGACAGCAACGTGGAGAAGCCTGCCGCTGTCACTTCCGCCATCTCTTGCTTGTAGCGTTCCGCCATGAACTTCCACACGTGCACCACTGTGTCCGGCTTCAACTGCAAGTGTAGCACAGTGTAGAGCGGAAGGATGGGCGCGTGGGGCAAACGGGATGGACTGGAGTTCTTCGGGCATGGACTTGAGTTACAAGGAGGGATGAACCAAAGATCTTGGAGAGTGGCATTGAATAGTGGATTGAAAGGTGAAGTTTATACAGAGAAGGGTTAGAAGAGAGTTTGTATTTACATGAAAGAAAGTGTAAATGTTGGGATTTTAATGCTCAGAGAGAGAAAATGGAGGTTAACAAACCTCAGTCCTGAAGCTGATTGTAGAGTATTTAAAAATTATAAAGACCGTAATCGGAGAAAAGTATCCTTGAGCTGGACCTCAAAGTAGGCCCACTACTTAATCCTAGCTGCATATGTTACTGTGTAACAGTAAACAACGTCTGTAGAAACCAGATCTCCTCCTATTGCCCTGCCTGCCTGAACTGCATCCTGCGAACATGCAACTGGGTCGCTTCCCATTTGAGCCACACATCTGCTGGGTTGAGAGCCAGCGATTTCATTGACTGCACGCATGACCTCTACACTCGCACAACCTCACGCCAAGTGTGAAGTTAAGGAAAATATCTTTCGTCCATAAACATTTTTTTAAGAGCTTGCCCAATGGGGAACATGGACATCAAGTTGTCTGCATAGTGAACACCACATTACTGATTGAATCTTGACTTAAAGCTATCGTGACTGCAGGAATTCATATTCTTTGGGTCTTTCGGTAAAGTCATGTAGATAGGTTCAATGAAAATAACAAAAAACTACGAAAAGGGAAAAGCACCACCCCCCTTTTCCTGATGACGACCGCTTGTGTTGCGGTCGAAACGTCGTAGTTGTTATTTGTTATTTTCTTTGAACTTATCTACGTAACTTTAGAAAAAGACCCAAAGAAAACATTATGGATTGGTTCGTGTGAATTGTCAGAAGAGATTCATCCATGTGGAAACAGTGGTATTTTGGCATAAGTGATGCAATTTAAAACTAAATGTTTTAGTCTGGAGCTGCAAAGTTTGTCAATCTAAGCTGAAGTTGGCCGATAACATCGTCACTTACAACTGCACTGAACCATACGATATAGAAGCCTCGACTCATTCAGGTGCCTTGTATTGGTTTCCAAATTGTTGGTCAACTATTAAAACAAACTAACCCTACAAATTAAGAAAACAATTGTTGACATTTGTAGTCATTAAATCGGTTTACTGAAAAAATATATACATTCATGGTGCATTATATACCTAAGCTTTTACTTGCTGCTCAAATGTAAAAACTACAGCAAATAATATATATTATTAAATTCGTATTAAAATGTAAGACAAACCACATGCCGTTTTAAGTTTTACATACTTCACGATTGTGCTTGTTTTTGCTCTCGTAAAATTAACTGGAACTGTGATAAATAATGCAGACATTTTCAATTTCATCCGGAAATGTTTTTTTTGCTTTTTCTGCATTGGACAACCAGTTTTTTGTTTGTTGCGGTTGCACCCGATTCAAGAGCCGAACGGCTCACAGGGCTATACCAAATAAATGAACTTGAACCAGTTGCATCGCAGACCCTACACCACTATTAATTCCACTCTATACGTGGGGGGGGGGGGCAAGCGGCCCAAGGGCCGACGCAACCGACCGACAAACTTAAGCGGCTCCACGGAGTAGTAGTTGCGCCAGTCTTGGCCGTAGCTGATGACGTCCAGGTACCAAGGCGCAGACAAGATGACGGGGTAGCCTGCGTCCGTCACGGTCCACAGCTCGCCTGTGTAGTTATCGTTCTTCCATACCCCCACCACCGTGTCGGGCTTTAGCTGGAAAACGACGGAGCCCGTGGGCGATGCATCAGCACGTCTCCCCCCTCTGTCGCTCGTGCCTTTTGCTGCCCCCGCCCCACTCTAGCGAATTACTGAAAGCCTGCGGGACTGCCAATATTTTACTTTCATTCTCCTCCATTTGTGTATTGGGGGACTAATACCTAACAGTGCTGCTTAATAACGTGAAATACTTACAAAATCTAATTATTTGTCGTTTTGAGAAAGGTCCTGTTGGATGTTAAGACAGATTCCATTTCGAGTTTATGCCTTGTGAAGAAAAGAGTACCAAGAAAAACCTGCATGAGAGAATTAACTGTGCATATTATGCCTGCCCATAGACCTATTTTCTGTAATGTTCACTCACTGTCCCTTAACTGAGATGGTACCTCTTATGAATGTGAATAAAAAGGTGGTAAGTGGGAAAGGAAAGTGTTTTACAAATGCGGTAGAAGAAAACAAAAAGCAACCATTACCAGCAGTAGACAAAGCTACAGCCCCATGTGCGTACCTTGACACCATTGTCAAACACCTCCTGCCACACCATGTAGCCTTTTTTGTACGAGGCCACGATGTCCAGAATTCTATCAAAGGATAAAATATATATATAAAACAAGGATTCCAAATCACAAGTACATTATATACATCTTGCAAACGTAGCCGACTACATGAACTGCACAAGTGGACACAATCTAAATCCATAAGTGCATTATTTAAGATGATTGTTGTTACAAGAGACCAACCCATTTATTAGTGCTGAATGAATTTGAGATGTTTAGGCTGCCAGGGCTCTTTGCTTACTGTTGAATGTAGTAGGACTCCAACTTCTTGTAATCCTTTCCAAAAGACATCTTCTCCATGAAAGATGTGATATCTGGGTTTGATTGCCTGTGAGCAAGATAACTGCAGCATTAACTACAAAATCAACCACATGGAAAACTATATTTTCAAGGGATGAGAGGGCACATGAATCAACAAACATCCAACAACCACTTACCAGCTTGTTAGTTTACAGTTAATTGCTGAAACTGTCAAAGCTGAAAATACCAAATAAAAAATTACCCCCAAAATTTTATTTTGATACTAAAACGAGCAGCCTGCATGTCCTTTGGACATGACCATCCATCTGTCAATCCCTCCAGCCAGCAAACTTTTTCCGAACATAGCGGGCCGCACATCCTATGGCCATGATAGTCTCTCCCCTCCCATCAGCCAAACATTTTAGCGAATATAGTAAGATAGTATGGATAATATATCCCGCGCATTTGCACAGGATACAGAGCTAAGGGGGTGGCATGAAATTGGCGCGACGCACGAACCCGGCTCAGCGCTGTGGGGTGCAGGCAACTTCATTAACAGAGGTACGCGGTGACATCGCCACCGCGCACGAGAACTTGCCGTCTGCCAGGAATCCAGCCAGGCAGCCAGCCAACAGCTCAATGTGATCTCACTTGGAAAGAACAGCCATTGCTAAACAATTTTTTGTTTCATCAGGTAAAGCCCACCGAGCTCTCTTTTTCAGAAGCAACCTGGCCATAAATGATAGCTCAACGAAGTGGCGTATCACGTGGAAATTTAAAGCATGTCAAATACTCTAAATGCATGTTGATTATAATTATATTAACTAATAATGAGAATATTAATAGTTATAACAACCAGAGAAAAGCAGAGTTAGACCGACCAAAACCAAGCTGCGCCTAGTAACATTGTACTCGGGGTCTTCCCCTCACTACTCAAACAAGAGGCTCTCACCAGCAGCTGAAGCTGACCTCATCACCTCCAAGGTGGATATAATGGTCCGGGAAAACATTGGCGATCTCGTTGAAGAGCTTTTTCATGAAGTCATAGGTAGAGTTGGTCACAGGATGCACGGGACCAAATAAGCCGGAAGGCTCCTTGCCATTGTAGCAGGGAGTCAGGAGGTTTGGCTCACCTGGGGAAAAAAAAATTACACAATTGTGAATTCAAACGAAATAAGGAGAATGACCAAAAATGTAAGTGCTATAGAAATAGCCCATTCTAAAAAGCCAACACATGAAAGAAACACACCCCAAAACCAACTCACTTTATCACCCCTCCCCTCCACAGTTCAAATGAGCTCAAACTTTCAAATCCCATTTATGCACTTTATGCACTAACAACTGTAATTGGTCACATCCGTTTAATGTCACCATTCATGATAATGGACCTAGTGAATATAATAGTAACACACACACGTTCATACACACTTGCATACCTTTCCCCCAGGACTGAGTGTGGCCGGGGGTGTCAAACTCGGGAATGACGCGAATTCCTCGTTCACGAGCATACCATAACACAGCTCCTACATCCGTCTCGGTGTAGATAGCCCTGGATGGGTCGTATGCCCCCTGAAAGAGTCACAATGGCATAGAGTTTTGGCTTGAGAAAGGGGGGCTGACCATTTAAAATAAACTCAAGCGGCAAAATATAGCTAAATCGGAGGTGGCTAGATCACTCAGGGATAGCATCCGTGCCAGATAAATAAACCAATTTTATTCAGACGCTTGGTGCTAGTTAAGAAATGCCCATGATTAAATCCAGCTCATGTTTGTATTAACATGGTTATATCAACAGTCATTAATAGCTGCGTAAAAAAAAAAACTATCAAACATTTGTTGTTAAACTCAATGTAACCTTTGTCAGCTATAATAGATAATTCAGCAGTTAACTAGATCGTAAAACAACTCAATGTGCTTGACTAAAGACTTCTATCTAGAACAGATAATTGAAGGCTGCCAGGAAAAAAGCATGTTACGGAGGCACTGATATACTGATAGCACAATCGCGATGTAGTTGATAAGAAGTACAATAATGCTCTTATCCATCTCATCTCACCTTTTCGCTGAGCTTGGGGAACGTCTGGCTTTGGTACGGGAATGACTGATCATCCACAATGTGCCAATGGAAGACGTTGAACTTGTTGTAGGCCATGGCATCCTGTGACGAAAAAGGAAATTAAATGGGCATGTAACGATTTGTCAGTTAAAAACGATGCTCACCCTCCAAAACATGCATGTAATCATTTAATAGTGTTATTTACAATAGGTTTAATTTACATCATAATGTGATCCCCTTAGGAAACGTAAAAGAAAGCAATGAGACAAAAAATTTACTCAATAGACTTGTGACCCCACAATCGTAACAATTCAATGAACAAAACATGCTGGGGGGGCTGGAACTAAACTAGCATCAAAGAAAAACGTGTATAAAAAAATTGGTAACGTGGCAACGGCATGCAAAAGGTTGTGTGAAGTCGTGCAACTTAGAGACACATAGCACCACAGACGCAGGCAGACAGTTTTCCACGCACCTCCAATTAACACGGTTGGCTATGTATGGTGTGTGAAATAAGTTCAACATACATAAATAGTTCTCACTCCACATTGTCACATCTATCGCCACACACACAGCATGACTCACCAATGTCTCAAGGATGACGATTAGAGGCAGGTAGTGACGCGATGTGTCCAGCAGCAGCCCGCGATGCCGGAACCGAGGGAAATCCACCACCTCAGTCTTGTTCATTAATATCTTATTGTGAAAAAAATACACATCATTAAACTAATGTCATGAATTGACAATGACACGATCAAGCATAACCTCTCAGAAGCTGGAATTTCCTACAACTCTTTCAAACTAAAAACAACGAAGTTCCACTTGCAATGTAAAACATGGTTTGTCACTTTGTTACAATAAAGACTGTGGGAGGAAAGCTACAATGTGTCGTTGTTTTCTCTTTTTATGGTACATGCACACGACTGCAAAATACACTGTGGCAAGAAGCCAACTGGTGGGTCATGACGAAAGCATAAACCGTTCCCTTGTTTGTGGAATCACAAGTCATGTTATTTGGCTTAACACAACAATTTGCTTAACCACAAGTAATGTCACATGTAGGCATCAAATGTTTATTTGGCTGAAATGTACATTTTGAAAGTAGAGTATACGGTGTTTTTGCTCCATGAGCAATTATTATTTCTCGAATTATGTGAATGTAGTCCTCACCCCATCATTGTCATCCCGGTAAGCCAGTTGGCTGAACGTCTCCAGACCTGTAGTGAATTATAAAACACCAGAACCATAACCTTCAGCAAACAGCAAACAGAGCAGTGAGTTATGCTACAGATATTTTTATTATTATTTACTGCCCTTTATCAAACCATCTGTAAGATGAAGACCTTCCCATGCCATGTCGATCATGCCAGTTTGTAACTATACTTCACCAAGCCGGTCTTAACAAGCATGAATCCGCTTGTATTTTTAAGGGTGGAAAACCGGCATCATATTCAAACTTAGAAAATTTACGTGGTTTCTTTGCAAATGGCAAAAGGGAACAATTTTTCATGGCAGATGGCATTGTTTTCCTTTACAAATAGGATTCATACATCAGCATTTGTCCACAATATATCACGTTTGCTCTGTGCTGTGAACGTACACAAACTCAGAAGCGGCCTCACCTCGGAGGGCCCCCCACACAGAGGGGGCCTGCAACAGAGACTCGCCCGCTTGCACGCTCAGCTCATCTGTCAGGACAGAGAGACACCTGTGAGATGGAAGAACTGCAATACAACTGACACATTCCAGGTAGGGCATTCCAAAGTAAACCTAACTATTTTATTTATCAGGTAAAGCCCAACGAGCTATTTTCTCTTTTTCAGAAGCAACCTGGCCACAAATAATAGCTCAACGAAGTTTATTATCACTTGGAAATGTATAGAAGCCAAATCATCAAAAAGCACGTTTGTAAATGTAGAGGGATAACCCGGAGGACCTGGAGAAAAATCCATGCAACCACGGGAAGAACATGCAAACTCCAAATACACAGGCATTAGGGTCGGGATGGAACCCACACACTCCTGCATACCAGGCGAGGGAGATAACATCTCACCACCGTGGCACCCCAAAGCCATATGATAAGCACACATATTCGATGTCTTTTAAAATTTAGTTTAATGCTCTGCATGTTCTCAATGGTGCGACTGTAAAATTATGCATCCCAGTACTCTGCCATTTACTTATCAACGAGCGTGCAGAAAATCACCGACCCGCAACGAGTGAGTAGAGAATAGTTGAACCAGTGTGCATGTATTCTAATACAGTTAATCTGAAAAATCAAGAAAATCCACCCACATTCTAAAAGGGTTAGCTGCATTATAAGGAACCGGTTCTTATTTTCACCACAACCAGCAAGAAAAAGGCTGCCTTACAGGACTCGTTTGAGTCGAGGCCGGGGAAGTCGTTGCAGTCGTTGTGGCTGCTCTGCACGAGAACGCTCAGTGAGGAGACCTCGCCGACGGCGCGTGTCTTCGTGGTGGGCTTGCGGTGAAGCTTGCTCGAGGCCCCCGGATAAGGCGATCCGCTGAAAATGATATTGTAGTAGCGGCGGAAGGCATCGTCGAGGACCTGGCATCCAACCTGTGTGTGGCATAGCGCAATGCACTGTTAAAAACCGAATTATTTTGTCTTCAATGATACGCGATTACAGTTAAAAGTACCAATCAAGCGAACTGTTTTCAGAAACAGCTGGGGTATTTACAACCTCTTGCAGATGCGTATATTAAAAAAGAGCACCTTGCACAGCGAGTCATCCTCAATGAAGTCTGAGAGTGTCTTTACTTCAGATCCGCTTCTGCGGCCGTCCGGAATGCTCTTCCTTCCAATATTAGGAAGCAAATGGAGCCATGCACTTTTAAATTTAGATTGAAAACTCATTTCTGTAGAACTGCTTTTTGTGTTTAGTTTGTTGTCCTTTCCCCACACCTCCGATTAGCACAGTTGCCTACGTACAGTGCGAACGAAGATCAATCTACATACACATATGTATAGTATTACGGTGTAAATGTTTAAGTTGTTTAATAAAATGGACTCTGAGTTTCATGTACTGTATACATTTCTGAAAACTGAATGAAGCTTAATTTATTTTCAGCTTTCACAAAGTAATTTCTCATTTCCACGATACATTTCCCGAAATGTAATTTAGCTTCGTTGTAAGACACGAGATATGCAACTTAGCGCTCCTATTCAACAGACGCTAAGGTGCATGAAAGCACTTCTGCAAACTTATTGTACAGTACTGTACTATGATTTTGCATACGGGGCTTTCCTCCAACCAATAAGGAACAAAACTACACGAGTGGGGTGGTCGGAGCAGCGGTTATGATCTCTGAACCTGGGAACCCAATCTCGCTTTAAGGGCACTATAACATCAGTGGACAGTTGTAGCGACTAGGTTCTGGCACACACTTAACCATCATGCACCAACCAGCGCGGTGAAGTATGCTCATACAAACCCTATGCCTGATACTCAATGTGACTTTCATAGATGTCCACTAGACAAATGTGAAAGAACTTCATAGCTCATCGGATTCCTCCAGTATAAATATGCAGATTCGGACTTTTAAAACCCGAAACCATCTTCATTTTTCCACCATCAGAAAAGAAAAAATGGAACAATATTCAGATAGTCGAATTTTTGGCATATCCATGTTATCATAGTAATTATAATGATAATGTACAGAGCTCTTGGTCAATACTATTTTCTACGTCATGACGGCAGTGGAGGTTATATGACCATACTTGGCCACGTTGGTTAGTGCAGATTGAAGGTGGGGGTGTACAATATATAAAGTACAGCACAATGGATTACACAGCCTAAAACACCTGTTATGCATATAGTCGCCAAAAACAAATACTAGCCAGGCTCAAAAATTCTGCTTTGCTTCCGAGATCTGAGATGATCCGGCACATTCGAGAGCGAAAAATCAAAGACCACCCCCAGTTTCTAATCCTTTGAAAATGTAAAGGGGAAGTAGCCTAACAAGTGTGTACCAATCTAGATTTGAAGTTTTCGTGACTGCAGGGATCCATTCTCATTGGTTCTTTCGGTAAAGTAACGTAGATATAAAATAAATTAAATCACGACGTTTCGATTGCAACCACAAGCCATCATCATCAGGCAGAGGTGTGGACTCGAGTCATGTGACTTGGACTCGAGTCAGACTCGAGTCATGAATTTGAGGACTTGCGACTCGAATTGGACTTGCATAACAATGACTTTGTCCCACCTATGAGATGTGGACTCGAGTCACGTGACTTGGACTCGAGTCAGACTCGAGTCATGAATTTGATGACTTGCGACTCGACTTGGACTTGCATAACAATGACTTTGTCCCACCTGTCATCAGGTGGGAAAACCACAGCAAGAAACATTTTGCTTAAGTGGGAGAGAGATACCGTGGTAAGAGGTTATATAGGTAAGAGAGGGGGGATGTAGCCTAAGCGTGTACCGTAAAGTCGCTCAGCGCAGCGAGTTACCAAGTGCCCCCCCCCCAAGCCTTTCGTGCTGGACACAGGAAAGTAAATGGGCGTATAAAAGTGCCGTGGTAGTGAACTATGACTTAAAGTGTACAATAGTGTACTGTAATATAAAGTTCTAAACTGCAGTGGAATGTTATACGGGGTGCTTGCAAAATATTAACACTTATAATGGGACTATCGTTTTTAACGGAAAAAGAACGGATAATACACTGGAACATGATAACAAATGTATATTAATAGCTTCTAAATGTCAGTCTCCACTTGATCGTCATCATTGTTAACATATGCCTGGAATCTTCTTCAGGTGGTCTCCAGAGCCCGGAGGCACATTACTTGTGGCATTGTTGCAAATTATCATTAGTGTTAAAAAAAATTGGCAGCACCCTGTAAATCTATTTAAAGCTCCAAATCGTGTTAACTACGTAGTGTTTCCATACTCTTTGATTCTTTCGGTAAAGTCACGTAGGTACAAAATACATTGCCCGTCATCAGGATGGAAACAACCACATCAATAAACAATGGTTGAATTTTTATTTTCCCCACTTCATAAATTGATCATTGCTGACGACGGCCACTTACGTTTCGCCCGAAACGTCGTATTTACATTTACGTTCTACCTACGTGACTTTACCGAAAGAACCAAAGAGTATAGATCCCTGCAGTCACGAAACCTTCAACCCTACGTAGTGTGTTTGTTATCAACGCCGGGTATATATCACGGCAGGACCTGCGCGCTGGAGGCCGGGTCGTGCTCCAGGCGGAAGTGGTCGTGGCTCAGCTGCAGCGCAGTCGCGGACGAGCGCAGAAGCTGCGGCAGCGGCCACACGGAGCCGAAGGGCGAATCCCCCCGCGGGGGCTTCTCCAGCCAATCTTCAGCCACCACCGTCTCGCCGGCAGCCACATGGGCAAGCAGCAGCAGGGGCAGTAGCAGCAGCGTCCGCACAGCAGCAGCAGCAGCGGCCATGGCTTCCTGTTGAGTGCAAGCGGAGGGGTCGCCGCGCCCCCCATTTTATACCTCGAGCTAGCGAGGGTGTCACGTGGTGCGTCACGTGCACTTGTAAAGTAAAGACAAAGACTCCCCACCCACACCCCTGTGTATAGCCTTCACCGACTGTTGGGGCAAGTGCTGTTTTAGTTGGGGCAAGTGCTGTTTTAGTTGGGCTAAGTGCTGTTTTAGTTGGGGCAAGTGCTGTTTTAGTTGGGGCAAGTGCTGTTTTAGCTGGAGCAAGTGCTGTTTTAGCTGGGGCAAGTGCTGTCTTAGTTGGGGTAAGTGCTGTTTTAGCTGGGGCAAGTGCTGTTTTAGTTGGGGCAAGTGCTGTTTTAGCTGGGGCAAGTGCTGTTTTAGCTGGGGTAAGTGCTGTCTTAGTTGGGGTAAGTGCTGTTTTAGCTGGGGCAAGTGCTGTTTTAGCTGGGGCAAGTGCTGTTTTAGCTGGGGTAAGTGCTGTCTTAGCTGGAGCAAGTGCTGTTTTAGAGGTTGGCTGTGTGGTGGGGGGGGGTCGTAGTGCACAGAACGACTTAGTAGGCCCTTGCAAGTGAATGTCGGTGGGAGAAAACTCCAGAGGTTGCGCTGTCAGCTCCTCTGGAACCGAACTCGTTCGTAAGTAGAGGAGCCCCCCCCCCTGCTGTGGTGGTCACGTGACACCGGCAGGTCACGTGAATGTTTACCCCCCCGGCACCCGCCACCACTCGTGACGAGCCACGTGATGTTGTTTTAAATCCCCCCCCCTTCCTCCCCCCGACGCGTCACGTGACGCCGGGTCTCGTGATCACCAACGGCTCGCGGGTGACGTCACCGCACGTCAATTTAAAAAAAAATCATTTTTACCGTGCTGTGCTAAACAGGCATTTTCATGCACTCACTTTTATATTTAGTACTGTGTATATATACACACCCATTAAAATAATATATGCCAGGTTCTAATTGAATTCGCCAATGCATACTCATACTTGTCAACCCCTTATTCCACACCAATTCTCAACGTTCATTCTACAAAGTCTCATCATAACGAAGAAACACAAACAAATAAAGAAAACATTTTTCCCTATTAAAACGGTTGTACGCCGCATAGACCTGAAAACTCAATTTCTCTGTACAAGAATACTTACCTACTCTACGGTGCCAGGCTTTGGCCACAAACGAATCATGTCCAGCAGAGGGCATCTCTGGTGTGACCAAGCCTGATGTAGGAGCCACGTCGTTAATCGCTGTATGAGTGGCTTTTAAGATTGGAAATTGGGTCATGAAAAAAACATTTCACAATGTAAGCGTCAGACCCCATGGTGTAAAGTGTATTTTCCAACGCGTATCCACTCTGATTTCTTGGCCTCTAAAGTGATATGAAGGGCCTTTTCCCAACACGTCACCTATTAGATTATTTTGCCGATATAAATTTCCACAAAAGCCACTTCGTTGAGCTATCATTTGTGGCCAGGTTCCTCCTGAAGAAGAAGCTAATAGCTGGGTGAGCTTTACCTGGAAATATACAAAATAGTTAACTTTCATTCGTATATATTTTAAGAGATTTATTTACTTTTCCTATACTTTGCACTCCTATCGTGTTTTTGTATTGTTTGTTGTCGTAACGGTCTGACCTGCTCCTACTGAACATCTGTGAAACATTGATTTTACTGTATAGCTCATCGGATTCTTCCAGTATAAATAAATATTCTGAATCTATGTATTTTCCTTTCAAGGCAATATTATTACTGTGTTGACTTTTGTGGTGGTACTGGTCTTTAAAGGAATCAAGTGTGACTTTGCATTGTATTTTGTAAAACTACGTGAAAAAAAACGTACAAGCTGTTATGCATTCATGGGTATTATGAAACAGCAATTACCTAACATGACAAGTGCGTTGCTTTCACATTCGGAAACAGCAGTGTACACATTAGTCCTACTCTATATGATATGTCTGTTTCATAGCTTTCATCGTTAAAGATATAATAAGATAGTATAAAAGTCGTGCCACTCAACATGCAGTCACCTGACAAAGAGTTGCAAAAATGTATTTATTTAAGAATAAACCAAACAGTGATGCTTCCTACTTTACATGACAAGTTGACAATGTATGTATGTTGAACTTCTTTCGCACAGTACATAGCCAACCGTGCTAATTGGAGGTGCGACAACTGAACTGGTTTGAGGTCACCAGAATAATCCTGCTACAATATATGGTCACAAGACGGTGATCTCACGTTGGTCGTCATAGTGATACATAATACGTACAAGTGCAAAGGGTTAACAAATTTTGGAATACTTCACAATGGTGAACACACCTATACATTTTAGTATGTTTTAAGGACGAGCACAACACCTAAAAATATACCAATAATGAAAATGACAATCAGTAGAATAATGCTCCTGAAGAGACTCACACTGCCAGCCACAGAATTATACTTTAAAATGTATGACGAGTACAGAACCCGTTTCTCTGCAATGGAAAATAAGAGACAGTTGTAATTTTTATACTGTTATCACAATCCTGTACTCAGAGCAGTCAAAGTAATCTACTTTGTACCGAATAAAATGGACAGGTTACATGTACTGTGATTTTTATATTCTCTAGGATATAAATAATATTCAGGTGAAAGAATTAAATTAAAAGGAGCACAAATTGAAACAGATAACTTTTAAATTAACTGTCAGTCTTCTGAATTCATTACTCCCACCTCTTCAGTGTCGCTATCTAGTATATATTCCAAACTTCTTCCGCCGTTTCAATTACATTTTTATTTGCTACACGGAAAATCCCCTTTAGCCAGTAACCCAGATAGTTTCGGTGGCATCAGCCCGGAGCCACCAACAGTTATTGTTGGGCAGAGAGGAGCCCAGCCAGCAGCCATCCAGGAAACTCAAGGTATAGATTGTTTTTAAAAGTATGATTATCTTGAACAGTCTCAAGGTTTCTTCAATGTTTGTTTGTGTACTGTTTATCTGCAGCATCTATAGATACAATCCCATTTATATTATTTATATCAAAACTGTAATTGACAACTGCTCAGGAACTAACTTTTACGTGGGAGGAATGCATGTGAAACTAATAACACCCATAATATATTGAAGAACACTGTCTTATTCGGCAAGGGCAGGTTGTCAGACACCTGTTTGCTCTGTTGTACTTTATTTTCAAAAGCACATCATTATCCAGCATGTAGCTGTCTCACATATATCATAGCTCTTGCTGTAACCAGTGCATCTGGAATCACATCACTGTCAGATGGAAATAGAGTTTGCGCACCACCAAACTTGCTCAGCCAAGGAAAAGATAATTTCCTTACACAGAAAGTGACCCACAGTGCAGTAATCAGACGTGAATTGCATCTGCTACATGAATGATTTTTCAGAAGTTCTCTTTAAAGAACTTGAAGTTGAACTGCTCACAGTGTGACTTAATGACTTTGGCAAGAGCAGGGGCTCCGCAGAAGAAGACTTGCACTTTCCCCTTATTCTCATCTGCCAGCTTCTGGAACACCTGAAATGAGAACATCATAAACAAGTTAAGAGCTAGGCGATTCAGTCTCTGCCCATACAATAGTCTTGAGTAGCTTTCTACGCCAATTTAGAGAATAAATATACAAACACACAAGTTATCACTGAATGATGCTGGACAGCACTAAATATGACATTCCACTTGGATAATACTTGACGGATGTTGAATTACCAAACATTATGGCTGTGCGGTAACATGAGTTCTCCTGCTCCTAATAATCCTGTTTGGTTTAAATATACGAAATAGTCAAAACAATTAACATCTCTTTTGGTCTTTATCTGGTAATGCTTTATTTGCTGATGGGTCGCTAAAAGTTGAACCCTGTTGTGCTCAGGGGCGGTTTCTTCATTAGGGCGATTGGGCGACGCACCACCAATGTCATTCAACCACAGAGTCACGCTAGCCGTCACTGTGCCTCTGGATATAGTCCAATCAGCGTCATGTCACGTTCTGTGGAGTACCGCCTCTTTTTTGGCGATTTCCCTCCAGCTGAGAATCGCCCCGAGTGGCCCCATAGACTTACATTCAAATATGTTTTTTTTCGAATGGGGGCGCTGCAATGCATTCTCTATGGCTTCCGGGAGGGCTCGCCCTAATGTGCTTACGTCATCATACGTGCTAACGTCATCATACGTAAGCACGTTTCATCCAACAATATAATTTGTCGCCACCTAGTGGAATCTTTAATAAAAGAAACTTGAGTGGTTTGTTTTAATAGTGAGTATAGAAACAAACAAGATGTATTGTAAGAGTCACTTTATTTTTCATTAATATTAAAGAAGTGAAGTTGCCTTTACATGCTTAAGCTGTTAATTTATCCATTGCATGGGTGGACCTTATCCTTATCAATCATCCAGACATTTGCCCCCCCTGAGAGATTTTGCAGGAGCCGCCACTGGTTGTGCTGATCGTTCAATATGACCGACCTTGCCCCAGTCTGGCCGCCCGGGCTGCGTGCGCGTTCGCAGACCCGTGATAGAGTCACGGTTCTCCTTCTGTGCCAACAGATCCAGTGCCCGCTGTAGCCCCAGCGCCATCATGTCGTTACTGATTAGTGCTGATGTCATGTACATGTGCATCTCCAGGAAGCGGCCTGCGAGTGACATCAATCAGATTTTCACCGCCACAAAGCTGGCAAAGCATTTGACTGATTTTGCCAGTAGTATAAATTCACAACGGACTTAATTGCTTTGATGTATGTATGTGTGCATGTACAATCCGTGTGTTCACTGTTGGGATGAGAGCTTCTCCACTCTGCAGGCAGTGATGGTTATTTGACCATACTTTCCCAGTTGGTCAGTGCATGATACAGGAGTACAGAACAATCGATTTTGCTGCACTTCCCTCTTCTACCCAATATGTCTATGTTTGTGCATGGTGTACACCGAATTCAAACACTATCCAGGCTCATCCCAGCTTAGATTTCGTGTCCATTGTGGGTGATTTGGTAAGAGGCCACTTGACAATATGATGAACAAGCAAATGGTTTCCTAGGATTACCGTGTGTATGTGCTCGCCACACCACCTCCATGTTTGCCATGTCAACCTAAAAAAGATGCTCGCGAACAGCACTTTCCCCAACAGTTTGTGGAGGTTATATGGGATATATTTGTATATAAAGAATAGCAGAGTTAAGGCTATTTAAACAACACCTGTACACATTACTACAGTCATCATTTCCCTCCGAATTGCCTGCAAGTATAACACCACAATAAACATTAGCAATGTGAAAACAATATTATTGACCTTGGTGTTTAAATATTAACAGTATTATGTGCATATATGTCTAATCCAATATTTGACGTGTCATGTGGTGTTATTTTTACGTGCACAATCATTCCTAATTATGTGTTGCTGACAACGGTGATATAAGTAATGCATTACACCATTGCTGTAAGTAGCCTGTAAAGGACCTCAATGGAACTTCTGCACTTATTAGTAATGCAAAGTAGGCTATTGCATATCACAGTCATAGACTGAACCAAAGCTAACATTCTATATTACCGACAAAAATGGAAATAACATTTTGTAACCATGTTTATTCTGGCCTCCATATCCATTATATTGAATCTGAATAGGGATAAAAAAAAAGGCCCTGACCTTCTGGCTCCTTGTCTGCCTGCTCTAGCTCCAACTTTGTCAAGAGGCTCACAAACCACTCGAAGGACGTCTGGTCTCGGTTAATCCAAAAGAAATCCACCTGCAGAGAGCAATGAAAAAAAATGATTTGAAACAATATACTGTACATACACAAACAGGAAGGTAAAAAAATAAATCACCATGCCCATTATTTACCTAAAATGTCAGCATATTATGTTTTCACCTCTATAAGACAGTGTTGACAATGAGGGGGGGAATTCATGTGTTTGTAATTGTGTACCACTACTGATGCAGTCAACAGAGTTCCTTAATTTAGTTTGCTTAAATATGAAGGACATATATTCCGTGCTTAGCCTTGCTGTCAGAGAGCACCTAATTAGGCTGATGTGACAGGTTAGATGGTGATGAGGGATGTTGTTTGCCTCTCTAATGGACATGTTCACATTCTACACCTTCAGAAGACGCAGGCCAGGTTCAACTATAAATTTCCTCTTGCAATGTGCCTCATTGCCAGAACCTGAACCTGGGTCGCTGGAAATGTATTGCAGTGTGAATGATGCACACTCTGTGGAGTGTACACATCTGTGATCAGAAAATAGCTTGCATGGTGGGGCATTAGGATCAAAATAAAATCTGTCATTCAAATTCAGGCCAGGGTCAACACAGTCCATTACCTCTGGAGTTGGTAAAACAAGCACCACCTTAGCCTGTAAAAGGTGTTGATGTTGAAGTCAACAGTGGTTGTTCTATGTATAGATTGATCTCAGCCATAGGTATTTGGATTTTAGCATCAACTTAAGACAGTTTGGTGCTCATTTGAGAATGTAACAGCTTTGAATATATTGATACCAAAACAAAATTACACAACAAAACACATCCATGTAATAAATGTAACCTATACATATGCAAAGATTACACACATACTCTGTTAACTTGGATTAATACAAAAATAAGTCACGATGAAATTTGTGGTGTTGACGGCAATGTTAAACATTACATGTACAAATGCAAGTATTAAAAAAATCTATGGTTGAGCATAAAAATAAGCCAGTCAGCGGATTGCAACGTGACAAGCTAAACATTGCCAGGCTAATCAGGACACAGGCAAAGGCTACTACTGACAAAACATTACATTTATTATCTACTTGCTTGAGATCACGTGCATTGCAGAGGCACTAAGCAGACTGAGGGGAAGAGATTAGAGTCCAGTTAACCAACATCTATCCTCCCTTACTTCCTGGATAGGTGCCCACTGTTGAAGCTGGAAAGATTAAGGAGTATGTATGTTGAACTTCTTTTGCACCGTACATAGCCAACGGTGCTAATTGAAGGTGCGGGGGAACGACAGCAAACTAAACACAAAAATAAGTTCTAAAGAAATCAGTTGATGATTACATGCCTTGCGCAGCCTCATGTCATGGTCGTTCATGCTCTCGCACCACGAGTATGCACAGCTGGGGCACGTCTGCTTGCGCATTCGGTATCTGCAAGAAAACAGCGCGATGAACTGGTGAATATTGTGACAGACAGGATTACATACAGTGTCAGATTAAGACAGACGGTACGTTAGCACGCGTCTGTTGGTCTTGAGGGGTCAGTCTCAGGAGAAAGCAAGTTGAGAACCTATTCAGTTCCCCTCAGACACGTCTTTTCCGTGAGCTGTCTTTTAAATACATGATGAAATCCCATACATATGACGTTATTACAAGCAAACTCCACACACATATACTGTCCCCTAAACGGACACAAATTGCATGGCAGGTGGGCACTTAAAACACATTCCAGCTCACATCCTTGTGTGTTTAACCAACGTCATTTCAGATTGGATTACAGGTATGTGTTACCACACGATAAATGCTTATAACAGAGCAAGTAGTGACTCCCCGTCTTCAAAAACCGCGTTTTTGGCACTGCCTAGTCAAGATTACCATGGGAGAAATGTGTTCCACTTCAAATAGCAAGTGGCCCATCTGCCTAGGTGATTTGCAATGCCTTGTTGGGGACCTGCAAAATGTGTCTGCCCCCTGCAGACTAATTTACCAGGTTTACAATTCACTCTCTTGTTTAATAACTGTCATTTAACATCTAAACATTGCTTGGAGCGTTGACAAGACAAATACAAATGTACTGCATACAAAAACAACTATTCTCATACTAGATAAAATGTATAGGGCCTTTCTATTCTCTTGAATAAGTGCAAAAAGGACACATTAGGTACTAAGACAAGCTACACTTGATACATTACATACAATTACAGACGTCCATGGAGAGATGGAAAGAAAGATGATGTCCACAACAGAGATGGAGAAAATTAAACAGCTCATTTGCAGGTGCTCAAATTATTTTTTGTTTCACGAGACCGCAATAAGATGGTGACATCTTGGAGCGACCTTCATCCAGGAGCGGATTGATCATAGCTGGTGATGATTATGAAAATTATTATATTTTTTTCCAAGTGACTCAGCAGTAGAGTGAGCAGCTCACAATCAGAAGGTTGCGAGTTCAAATCCTGGTTGTGGGTTGACGAAGCCCATCATTTCATTGAGGTCGATAAAAAAATTTGTACCACTTTATAGAAAAGTCAACGGTGGTTGTTCTATGGATAGACTCATCCCCACTATAGAAACGTGGAATTTCCACCACTGGCTCAGGGCTGTAAACAGGAGATGAGAAGGAAATCAGTTTGACTATATTTTGGAAGCTGGGCACAGAGGGGGTCATACCGGTACATGCAACTCTGGAGGATGGAGGCAAAGGGAGTGATACCGATCCCAGCCCCGATGAGCACTGCGTGCTCGGACATGAGGATCTGTCTCGTCGCCGTCCCGTATGGCCCATCCAGGTAACACTGAATGCACAGGACACAGCATCCCGAATTAGTGTAATGTATACGTAACAAAATATACATACTGTATAAAAAAAATGCACAGAACTGCCAGAAAGTGTGGCCTATAAATTATGATTGAGACACATTTTAAGAATCAAGAACAATGGCTATCCTACGAAGGAAATGATTCCCGTCATAGGAATGTGGATGTGCCACCATTTCCTCAGGACCACCAACAGAGATAGCTAATGTCTCCTGCTTGCTTGGATGTTTTTAACAGTTGCCTCCAAATGTTTATTTTGTCTGTAATATATCTACTGCTGGCAATGTCGATTTGTTCTGTTTATGTCTATGAGGCACTTCCACGTAACTTTGTGGAAATTATATCCATTATTGTTTCTACTCGTTCCATTATTTTATTGTCTCTGAGGCACCTTTATGTTGCAGACTTTGTGATGTTTGTCAGTATAGGTTCCCTGCAGAAGATAAAATAAAATACATTTCATTATAGCGGTCATTTAGTTTATTGATGAATACATTTATATACCAAACCAGTCTCACTCAACCCATCTCCACATTTACACAGTGTACCCAACAATAGAACAAACAAATCCATGCTCACTGATGCATTTGTAATGTGTACCAAGAAATACAGCCACACGTGTGAGGCTGGGCTGCATCAGTATATACATTGATACGGTGATTAGTAGACACCCATGTGCATGTACAGTGACATACACGAACGTCTGGATACTCTCACAGTGGGTGGACAAGTCCACCGGGCAAGTTAGCATTTGCCTGGTAAATGGTTCATGGAGGTCAGCTGTTTTCTATTCTGAGCAACTGAAACTAGTCGCCTGTAGTTGACATCTAGGGCACACTCAGCGTAAGGTACCCCAGCCTCAGGATCGGCTAAGCAGCTGAATGTGCGGGTGCTCGGTCGCCCAGTTCTTCCCTGGATAAATGTACATGTGTACATGTTCAGCTCTGTTGTCGATCACTGCAGAATGAAGGTTTCTAAATGTCATGCGGGTCATCGTGGTTACTTGAACAATATTTCACCACGCCGGTGATGGCGAGCAGGCAGCATACATGCGGAAGCACGTTACAGTAAAATAACGGATTTTGCTGCACTGCCCTCTGCTGCCCATAATGTAACCCCACAGCAGCCTATAACACCTGTATTATGTATGATGGTCACCTATCATAACTAACCCTTCTTAGCTTCTCAAATTAGGCACATTTCATGTGATTGGGCGATTATTTCACAGTTCATCCCTGGGTACAAATTGTAAAACAGCATCCCATGCAGTAGTGCTCTACCCTGCATCCTAAGAAGGGCCTCCACTACCCCTGCACTCACAGCAGCTGTACTTGAGGAGGATGCTAGCGGTTGAGCTGGCAGCACCCCAGGCTCCTCGAGCGAGCCACGTAGGCTACGAAAGGACGTGAGCCGTACGTTCTCCTGTGCCCGCATGGCTGCCGGGTCATCCATCACATCCATGCTGAACACGTGCTGCAGGAACAAGAGTGTGGGAAACGGATCTTGTGCCCAGCCACTCATAATTGATCATTTGCAGAGCAAAGCTTTGTTGAAATATTGGTCACACTCATTGATGTAATTTCAGGTTGTACTATGTATTGCACACCATGTGCTGAGAACTTCTTCAGGAACTATATTGGACATGTCATACGGATGGGTGGTAACTTGTTACCATGCACAGTGCTGAAAATATTAGCAGAAAACTCAAGAGGACGTAACAAATCCGCACATTTGCTGGGCAAGTGACATCAAAGAATGGTCTGAGAAGAAGTGGAAATATATCATGGAAGAAGTCCAGAACAGAATAACTTGGAGGCAGAGACCCATTGAGGCAACAAGAACTGGAGCAGGTTTTCATAGCTGTTCGTAGTTCAAATGTGGCAATTCGGGTTAGGTCGTTGAGTTGAACATGTCTTCCCAAGCCTTTTCCATGCACCACTGCGGGAATGTTTAGGAGTTCAACACATGGCGTAAAACTGAAGAGCACATTAAGATTATTATTATGAACGAACAAGCACCTGGGTCCAGTTCTTGCATGGAGTGGGAGTGAGGCGTCGAGTAAGCCGTTGGTAGGGGTCCTGGCACACCACTCGCCCGTCGTGTGAGCTGAAGTACTCGTACAAACGCATCGTCCACTGCCCCATGGAGCGCACGTGCAGCCACAGGGTTTCTGTGAGGCAGCGCCAACCGACATCGCCGTGGCTCTGGTTATAATGCCGCAGTATTCTCTTACTACAGTCGGAGGATCGTAGCCTTCATCAGTCTGAAATATCCCACACATTGCATCGGGTTTACATATGAGAGACTATGTGACGAGGTGGGAAGAGGGACTGGAATAGGGATGGTGGGGACTCCCACCTCACTAGATGGTCTCTCGTATGTAAACCTGTCACGACTCTGCAATATTTTAGACTGATGAAGAATACGGTCCCTTTCGGATCATCAAAACAACCCATTTATTAAATTATCAGATGGTGTGCTCCAACTTGTTGTCATGAAAAACCAAGGCTGGATTATCTCAGAATTCTCCTGAGATAATCCAGCCTTGGTGGTAAAGCCTGGTGTGTGCACTTCCACTGCAACAATTGAGATGGGTGGCATGATGAGAGGCACCTTGTTGCTCGGGGGGACTGCTGATGGTGAACGGGTGCCACTCGTATTGAGCGATGGCAGGGACGTTAAGGTAGATATAGTCGCCCGGTTTGAAGTGAAAATGCTGAGGTCTGCGAATCACCAGGTGTGTTACCTGAGGGCACAGAAACAAAACTAGAAAAGGCAAGAAATACAAAAAAAACATGCGTGCGTTATCAGTCAAGGTGGCCCTTTGGGCTGTCAAAGTCAAATGGCTCATGTCTACAAAGAAAAAAAACGAAACCAGCCAAACAAGAAACCGTCAATAACTTATAAAACCATGTACCACTTTAAAAACAAAACACATTTTTGGATGGTGACTGGATGATGGTCAGTTGGCAGTCAAACTGGATAAACTTCTGAATAAATTATTTACTACTGCTCCTTTGCCCAGTTCAAGGTAATTCATAATTTTCATCATCATCATCGGCCATAATGATGATGAATTACCAATATTCAATGAAGTCCTCCCATACCTGACATCATCTCCCAGGGTCATGTGATGCGACAATCCGTCGAGCGCCATCTCCATGGTTAATGTCCTCTCGGACATTGATGTGCTTTTTTTGCCAGTAAGTTGTTAGCCTCAACCATGGGCCATCATCTCTTCTCGTGACGTTTCCTGCTCATCTTACCTTGTTGTTTTGTCTATCCCGCACCTTGGAGGGTAGTCGGTTGGCCTCAGTGATAGGCTTGTATTACACTTGGAAGAGTAGGAGTTTAGCTGTGTTGATGTGTGTATACCACACGACATAGCACATGAAGTTACACCCTGTTCGTGTGGGCCTTACCTGGTAAAATAAAAAAATAGTTATAGTTTATAGTATGTGTGTACCACATGTACCACTCCATATAGGGCAGGAGGTTTGCCCCTTGGTGCCTTGTTGCTGTGTGTTACTGCCACCTTTGAGGGTAAGAGGGTGTAGATGTGAAGCTTGCGTGACTGCAAGGATTCATACTCTTAGTTCTTTCGGTAAAGTCACGTAGGTAAAAAAATTAAATAAAATTAATAAAAAATAAAATAATAAAATCACGACGTTTCGGAGGCAACACAAGTCTCCGTCATCAGGTGGGACCGTCACAGCCAGATTTGATGCAGCAAATCTGGCTGTGTATCAAGTTCACTTGATGCAGAAAATCTGGCTGTGACGGTCCCACCTGATGACGGAGACTTGTGTTGCCTCCGAAACGTCGTGATTTTATTTTTTTATTTTTTATTAATTTTAATTTCATTTTTTACCTACGTGACTTTACCGAAAGAACTAAGAGTATGGTAAGAGGATGTCCACAAGGACATTTGCATATGACAATTTGGAGAACAGGCGCTTAGCCGTGTTGCTGTGTGTGTCGCACCTTGGAGGGCAGTAGGTTGACCTCGGTGATGTGTGTGTGGCCTATGCGGCAACGAGCCAATCCGAGCAGCTTCTCAAACAGGAAGAGTGCGCCGGGCCCTGCCAGCCACTTCCAGAAGTGCGGCGTGTGGAGCACGAGCAGCAGCCACACCCACAGGTAGCACAGGTGTGTCCAGTAGAAAACCTGTAGGGTACACACGGACAAGGTGGCTGGGCGGCTCAGGAGCACACCTAAGGACAATTATAATTACATTTACAGCTGCAGTGTAAGTTTAAATTACAATTACATTTCGATTTAAAGCTTTCGTGACTGCAGGGATTCATCTTCTTGGTTCTTTCGGTAAAGTCATGTAGAAGGGAAATAATAAAATAATAAAAATAAAACATAATAAAATTATATATTATTATGTTTTATTATTTTATTATTTCCATTCTACGGTACAATTACATTGTCATTCAAATTTGTGACGAATTCAAACACTCAAATGTAATTTCCATTCAGGTCTGCTCAGCGGGTAGATGAATTAAGTCAGCAACAGGAATGCCAAAATTCAAATCAGGAAGATTATAAGGCTCAAAACGGTTACTTTAGTTGTATTCAGAGTGAACTCTAATTCTGCAAAAAAATATTTATGTTATAAGCTTACGAAATATTGAAACATTCATCAATTAAATATATACAAATGTATACATCTCTGTTAGGAGACTAATTGATTCACATTGGACTGCAATGATTCTATTTTTAGGATTCTTTTTAAAATGTTTACATTACTTCATCCCAATTATGCTTTAGGCATTGTGTCATGAGCGCAAAGAATCCACTCGGAACTCTCGCAGAACAGTACATCACCCCGTGTTAGAGAGCAGTCAGTGGAAGGGGATATTACAGAAAGGTTTCTGAAATGTCTTCAAGAAAACCTCTTATCCACTGCTGCACTCATAGACTTTCAAAATATCTTGAGATTAATTGAAAATGGAATAAGAAACTTTTTGCATGATATTAAGTAGGTGAAAAATGTGTTTTTCTAGACTGACATCAGCAGTCACACACGTGGGCTCTGTCACTTCAAGGGTACACCCAATAAATTTTCTTACATGATGGAGGGGTTGGAGGTACGGAAAATTATCTCATCCAGGCACTCGGGAAAATAATCCAAGTTGGAATTATGGCCGTGAGCGTTATCAAGCAAGGAGCATTGCTATAAAGTTGACACTAAAGGCCCTGCAATCTCCTGTACTAAAATAAACTATTGTGTGCGGTTGGTGTGGTCCAAAATTTGCAGTTTTTTATATGACTGCTCTTACTTTTTATTTTATTTACTGCATGTAATTTTACATTTTAATTTTTACCCTATAATTATTGAACATCTGTGTAAAACCGTGGCATTCATTGCTTATCCATTTCAGTGGAACTGTGGTATTCATGTTTAATCGAGCTAGGTGATGCTATAGCAGAGGTACCTAACAATAAAAAGAGGACTGATCCCATAATCTCTTCAGGATCAATTAAGTAAATACCTTTATGTGAAGAAATTATGGAATTTCCATAACTGGCTCCGAAAAGCCGTCAAACACAAGGACCCCCACTACTCATCTGAATATGGGGCACACTGACTCGATGTTTTAAGGATAAGAAAAAAATAAAAGCATGAGACAGGGTCAATTTAGGTATCTATTCGCGACCATTATCATCCATAACACAGGTTTTTTTTTTGTTAGATCGCGTAAATATGTGATCTAACCCAAAAAAACCCTGTATTATGGACTTTTCACCCTGCCCCCTATCAGGAGGGTTAATCTATGCCAAATGTTAATAAATTGGAGAAAATGTATAACAATATAATAAGAGAGCAAATTAAGATAGTAACATTTACATAAAGTTAAAATATAAATAAGCGGTCCTACTTTTCTTACTGCCAATGACTAAATCACCCAGTGATAATATCTATTACTCCGATTATGAGAGTTCGTATAACCTTCACTGCCTACATGGTGTGGGAAGGCTCTCATCCAACAGTGGATTGACAGATGGAGTGACAAAAATGCTGCACATGTACTTTTTATACAACACAATATATGCATTTGTTGGGCCTCTGCAGTTTTTGGTCTTGGATGAAAGTCCAGTTTGCCCTTTCCCCCCATAAATCTGACCCTGGCACTAACACAGCCTGGGAAAACAGAGGGCAGCACCTCAAAGTGCCCGCCGCGTCGCACGCAGGGGCTGGAGCAGACGAGCATGAGGCCCACGAGGACCTGGAGCAGTACGCCCGTGACGGATGCCGAACCGCTGACCCAGCCGATGCCAGGCCGCGTCGTCAGGAGAAACTCCCAGAGGCTGTAACGGGCGTCTGGCTGCCTCGACAGTGACACTGCCAAAGGCGGGCAAGCGGTTATTCTCACATTCACACATTCAAATATGCATTGATATTACTATTGCATAGTTATTCGTGGTTGTGCTGGAAAGCTATTTGATATATTTGAATACCACATGTTGTTTGTCCGAAGCGATATGTCGGACATCATGACGAAATACACAGTACAACCAAAAAACGAATTGGAGAGCTATGCATATATATTAGGGAACCTGCCTGGGAGGACAGAGATTGGGTGATTAAATCAGGTCATACAGGGGAGCAAGGTGAATTGTTGCATCACTTTATAGTGAGAGATTGTGACAGCTTGCGAGGCTGTCATCTCGCAGTGGATAGATCATGACTGGTGATGATATAAGGCATTTAATGATGTTTGCCCTCCCAGTGGTTTGATGAATTGTCACAATCTGAGGTCACGAATTGATACAAAAACAAATGTTTTATTCTTTGTCTAATTTTCAATTACTTGTTAGTATTGTTTCTCGTTTTGCCTTGTCAATTCAGTTACGTTCACTTCATTAGCATACACGCAACATCAGCAAATCATAGGCATATACTTTTAATTTCCTGTATTGTAAATAACACATTCCACAAACGGTTTGGTGCATATATCGTGAGCATAAAAATCGATGTATATGAATGAACACATTGTCACATTACTGCTGTACAAATAAGGTGTTGTGGTTAAAGTGGTGGACTCAAAATTGGAAGGGTGCGAGTTCCAAATCCAGCTGGAGTTGACTCTGCCCATCATCCCTCTTGGGTCTGATGAAGTGGTATTATTTTTTTCTTAATAATCTTCCCTGTGGAAATTCCACATTCACATGACAAGGGATGGTTTTCCTTGGGGATGTAATACTACCATTGCAGATGTAGCCGATATGGGCTTAATGAAAATGAACCACAAGTTTTATTGTGAATAAAATGACCATGGATTGGGCCCATAGGGTCATGTGAGTGCACAGTAGGCCACACCCACCAGTAGAGTAATCAATTCAGGGTACAGGGAACCTATTCAGATTTGGGTGGACGCTGTACAGTGCAGGGGTTGAGCAGTGAGATGGTGTGAATTGGGGTTGATTGCTGTGCATCTGGTCATAATTACAGATGCACGAATGCTCCTCAGAAGAACACTTTGAAATAAAGAGTTGCAGTCACATAATCCTCTGGTGTCCCTTGGTGGTGGAGTAATCCGATTCTCAGAAGGAGGACAGAACACAGCGCAGAGTATCCACTCATTGCCTCCGAAATCATCTATTATTGTTGTTTTTGTACTTATTAACCGGCCTGTCGCCTCGTAACGAACACAAGAGGAAAGGGATAGAGGGGGCCGGTTACACAGAGATGACCATCGCCTCAATTCTCACTAAAAACAGGGAGACTATTTGTCTTGTGATCTTGAGAGCATTTGTCCATGAACGCTTTGTCGTCAACCATACCCAATTTTCATTGTCAATTTATGACCACAATATTTATGAGTTTATAATAAATCATATTCCCGCTATCGTTAATTCATTACCACAATTATAATTCACTTACCATCATAACGATCAATGCACCACAAATGAATCTTCATTAATTTATCCGTGAATGTCATCAACATACTCACAAGATATAACACCAGCTGCAGTGACAAAAGCAAGCAGCATCAGCTGTTATTATAGTCTCTACCAGAAGGAGAAAAACCTCAAGCCTCATGCTGATACTGCTACACAAAAAACCTGTCACGCTCTAATTGAATTCCACCATAGTTGGTTATAAGAGGTTAGGCTCAAACCCTTAATGTAAACTCTCTGCCCAAATCAATCCTAAACAAAACCCAGAACACAAATGATGAATGTATTTCACCTCTAACCCTAATGCTGAATTGTAAATGTTTGTGAACGTGTAATATAACATTTACAGCAGTTATCATTCAGAAATTAATTATTGAAAAAAAAATCCCAATAAAGACATGGTTAGGACATGGATTGCAATTAATGTTACTGTTATGGTATTGCAGGATTGACTGCAGTGGACTATAATCGATTATAATCGAATGAAACAGGGCACGTAATTTTTTCCCCCCCCACAGCCTGTCATTTTGCTGCAATACAGAGGCAAAGGCTCCTCCCTTCCTGCACCAATGCCATCATCCGTATCATTATCATACACGCACCCTGATGTCATTGCTTCATATCCCCTTCAGAATGCTCAACCATTGTCGTCCTTTCAACTAATGTGTCCCACGAGTAAGTCAATGTCCTCTCATGCAACAGTCAAAGCAATGTCATGGGTTCTTGTGTTTGTATCTCTCATCAACACACGTTGCTCCTTTTGGCCCTAGAGTCAGTTTGCAACTGTTAGTGGTCAAATTAATTTTACGGAGGAAGGGGGGGTTGGAGCAAGATTCGGAGGACAGGAGCGAGAAGAGCACTGAGAGGTACCCTCTAATCCTACCGAAGATGGATTACCTATCAGCATATTAAGGGAACAGACTGCATTTATGGTAAAATTGAATATCATCAACAGACGCGACCCGGTTATTTTTCAACGGCTATAAATTAGGTTATTAAGTGGATGTTGTGTCTGGCACAAAGGGACTGAATGCACTCGGACCCTAAAGTGTCAGGCGCAGACACACAGCGGTGCTTGATGAAGACGTTCGCAGCACCAGTTTCTGACAAGTCGCTCGAGCGCTTCACTGAACGAGGGTGATGTCATGCAGCGGCGGCAATTACCAGTGCGGCGCTCTGGCTATACATAGCACAGCAGAATGCAAAAATAAACAGGTCAGGGGATTTGCTTAAATCGCTGAAAGGAAATAACATTTAATCCACCGGCCTGTGAGCCTTTCCCATTATTGTTACCCATTAACATGTTTATTAAACGAAGCAATATTGGACAAGTCTCAACTTCAATGAGTTTCATCAGCAAGGTTTGGCCAAGGTGATGAATAGAATGTTAGTCAAAACAAATGAGATTGATCGTGAAGGTCAGAGATAGAGCGGAGGAAACTGGCGGCAGTAGGGGACAGTCGGGGACATTTTCACCAAATTCTATGTCCGTCATGCACCCAGAATGTGCCGTTCGCTTAACTGTGGTTAATGTGGTTAAACAATTGTATTTTTATTATTTCCTCCTCACCGAAGTTGACAACGTGGCAGATTGAGTGCACGGAGGCGAGTGCAGACAAGACGTAGCCGACCATCTGGTGGAAGAGCACGCTCTGGTCGATGGGCAGGACGTGAACCACCCACGTGGCTCGCAGCCATGTCAGGCAGCGGCGGAGCATCAGCACCTGGCATCATCACCACCCACACCATCGTCGTCATTACTATTAACATTATCACCAATGGCACTGGTGGCTGCAGGGTTTAAATTACATGATTTCAAACAAGATATCAATTGGCATATGCAGAATTTAATGCACGTATTGTGTCCATAACATTGATTTTAATCGATTAATCTATTCACTGTTACTATACCGACTAGGTACCTATGCCACCACCATCATCATTGTCATCACCATTGCACAGGTTTAAATTTTTACAGGTGTGTGCAATGTATTTTGATTCTGGACAATCTGCAAAGTATGGGCTGTCTTGGGGGTAGAAGAATAGAGTTTAAGAATCCCTCCATTGTGCTGTTGAGAGGGCTTGAATTCACAAAGATGAAATCATTACCCACCTTTTGGTTACTTTGCTGCCACAAATATATGAACATGATCCTGGCTGAAAAGAGCTTATCCACTTTACGCATGCAGACACTGTACCAAATTATCTTCGTTCCTTTTGGTACATGTAATGTAATAATGAATAACATTTTCATGGGTCATCTCCGGTTATTCTACCGTATCAGGTAAAGGTGCAGCCCTGCAATTGTTTGCTCATGCCACTGCTTTTAAAAGGGCCCCCACTAGGAGGAGCTTTATATAACCCCTCTCGAGGTGATTTTGGCTTACTCTTCTAAGCTAGCCAGACATCTTGGAAGAGGTGAGAGTAACCATGCTTTATCCCACCAAACGTGACCTGCCAATTGACTGTGGAGTGCCCATTTGTACTGCTGGGTGGACAGAGGCAGGGGGGTGGGAATAAAACAAACTTTCCCCGTTATTTCAACTGCCGCGCCAGGAGACCTGTTCGTTAACCATAACACCACGAAATGTGATACAAAAGTGAACATAATTTTCACAGCCCCATATCCAGTTGTTCCACCATATTGTGATGTTATAATTTGGTAGACGCCGTCTTGCTCTCTCACCACCACGAGGACGCAGTTGAAGTTGAGGCAGAGGCCACAGGCTCGCGCCACGCTCACCCAGGGCCCCAGGCGGTGGTTCGCGTGCGCGCCCAGACCCAGGAGCAGCGCACTCGTGCACGCGTACGCGGCCATGAAGAGCAGCTTGCGGTAGTTGTTCTGCCAGTAGGTGCGCGTCAAGTAGCGCGGCGGCCCATGGTGTTGCTCGTGCTCGCACGGGGGCTTCAGCCAGCTCGCCGCGCTGAGTCGTCAAAGCCATTGTCGTTTATCCATGAGCATGAACGCATTAGCATGATAATTTTTTATACTGATAAATATACCTCCAAAGGCAGGAACTCCGCCAAAAGGGTGTGGAGGCCCTAATCCAGCTGTGGATTGATCATGGCTGATAATAACTCAAATATAAAATGTAAATATAACTCAAAATGAAATCCAAATATATATAAAATGCTGGTCAAGGTAGACTCAGTTTGTTATTCCAACAGGATTAACACAATTATCACTGTGGGAAGTTAATGGCGCCGCATCAGCAAGTACAGCTTACACAAAAATGTAAAATAAAACCAAAATAAATTCATAAAATCATGAATAAACGTGGACTATGTCCTTCTAAGTAGTTGTGACAGCAAAACCCACTTGCATGTTTGCTAACATGGATAGTCATTCTTGCTCTGGTTTGTGTCTCCAAGTTTTGGGCAACCCATCGATCTCCGACTATTTTTCAAGAGGATAATAGCAATGCACCTTTAAGTTAAGTTTTGTTCATATTGGACCATGTTTAATAGAGTCATAGTTTAACCCCTTTACGGACAGCTGAGCAGAAAAGAGGAAATGCACACACCCTATACATCCAATTAGCACGGTTGGCTACGTACGGTGCGAAAGAAGCTCAACATATATACATGCATACACACGCTGTCAACCTTAGTTGTAATGCATAAAGAACAGTTAGCATGATTGGTCGGACGGCAGGCACCTGATGGTGAGGTCCTCGAGCACGCCAGGCAGTTTGGCAAGTTCGGCGCCCAGCTCCTGCAGGGTGATGGCCCCACTCTGATCGACATCGGCAGCCTCAAAGAGCGCCAGGGTGAGCGCCTCGAGCCGGCCCTCGGGCAGAGAGATGGCACTCTCCCTGAGGCACGACTCCAGCACTGTGCGCAGCTCGTGCGGTTCGATCAGCCCGCTGCCTGCGCACGTGCAAAATAAAGCAAGGCGAAGGCCCCACTTTAGCAGGCATGTAATGATTTGCTTCCCCAGTGATTTAAATAATTGTTACGATTTTGGAGCCATGATTTAATTCAGGGATTATTTTTTGGTCTTGGTTTTTCCAACCGATTCGTATTGATTTTGTTTTATTTGTAGGTGTTTGTATTTACATTTTTTTCAATTATCATTAAAAAAAAAACTATTTCTGTATTAGCTTCAATGTGTTAATATTGCATTTGCATGTCAAAATTCTAATTAATAAATACATTTATGGATGAAACATTATTCATTCTCATTTGTACAATTTGATCCATGTATCTTAAACTCACAAATCAATGTATAAATAACATTCTGAAACTGTAATTTCACTTAACCATTTTACTGCCAATTAACGGTAGAAGCTGCCTTTCTGCGATCATATGCATTGGGCGACAGGAATTGAGGAAAAGTGAAATTAGTAGCTGTCAAGCATTGGCCTTCCATTAGACGGATACTTTATCTCAAATATATTGAATGAATAAAAAAATTAAAACAACAATAAATTTACAACCATCCACATCGTAGACATGGAAGAGAAAGGTGAGCTTGTCCATGTGTGATCCATGTACGAGGAGGCGTAGCGCTTCCAGCAGCTCCTCCAGGCTGATGGTCCCATTCCCATCTGAATCGAAAAGCGCGAAGAATCGCTCCACGAAGAACGACTGTGGAAGAGGGTGAGGGATTCATAATATTCATAATAAACGTTTTTGGGTTAGATCGCGTTATTTATAAATGTGTCGTAACCCTCCACCACCCGACACGGCCAATCAGCAAAAAAGTGTCACGTTGACAAAAGACAAATAGTTCACTACTTTAGCCCACCGGTGTGTTGAAGAGTGAAACCACAACATTTACAGTTTTTGAGTATGACGTTTCGCTGGTAATTACATCCAGCATCATCGGGCAATTCGCCAGAATGGTGAGAAATATTTCCTTGCAAACCTTCACAGGGTCAAGGTTTAGGGTCCATCGTTCATTTTCATGGTACATAGTTCAAAATCCAACAGTTAGTGTTGAGCGTTCATGGACAGCTACCCAGATGAAGGAATCAGTATCAAGAGTTTAAAATTAGCATCCTGAAGTTAGAATCAAGCATCAATGATCAGGGTCCACAGTCAGTGTCAAAAGTCCAGTCTGGGTCCAAGGTTAAATAACTGTCTTTCGAGACCTAACGAGAGTCACTGCTCTGTCTTCCCCACAGGGACCACCCCCCCCCCCCCCCCCCACGTGATCATGAGCGAGACCTCACGGACACTGAGCATGGTCTCACCTCCTTGATGTTGAGTGCTGCCTTGAACTCCCGCATGGTGATCTCTTGGCCATGGCCGGCAATACGCTCGAACTGACGCGACACCCAGGACAGCCAGCGTGCCTCCTCGCCCACGCTCTGTGTGCTGGTCGCAGGACACATGGGCCACACTCTCTTTTCCCCCAATTGTATGTACAATCGTATTACGACTTTGCTATTGCGGTCGTGTAATTGGATTCAAATCTCGTTTGGAATTCTGACTGCAATACTTTTTTTGAGATTCTTACAAGTGACCTTTTTATCCACACATTAGCGGACACACTTTGACATATTTGTTGCAAGGCAATCCAATGTGTCATACTTAGAATTGGAATTCATTTAAATGAAGTGAAGAAAAGAGATGTTACGTGATTATTTTGTAATGGTCATTGGACACCAGGCTGAGACAATGCACTTGCTATGCTTCAGAACTTGGTTTAATCACAGGTGGCCGAAACCTGAATTCAACCCTAAGATGTAAGTGATAACACCTCGGTGCTCTGATCTATGAACCATTCTGCCATCTCTATGCTCCCAGCTCAGGTGAGGTTATCCTGCGATCTTGGGGCATTTAGTTCTGTTTCCACACATCCCATTTCGAACCTCGTGAGGCTACAGGCAAGAAATCTTTGTAGCCACAACAACAAAGCCAATGCCTCTTCAATGGGATGAGCTATTCAAACCTGTTTTGCACAATGTGGAAATCCTGACCTGGATAAATTTAGCTACACCACACAAAGCAATGATTCTCCTTTGCTCTTCTGTAATTTGTTAGTGAAAGCTAACATAAAGTAACTCTCTCAATAATGTAGAAGTACAAATGACATGAAAAAACACGCTAATAGGTAAACTTTCATCCACCAATGAATAGTGTGTCTGATGATCACACACACATGATAAAACCATAGCATTTGCATCAAAAGACGAGGGCCTTCCAATTCCCACTATTCATGCCAATTTTCACTATTCACATGTATGCCCTGAAGTACTCCCTTTGGGTCAATGCATGTGCTTGCAATTAGCTGAATTTTGTCGTGGTGTTTTTATGCTGGATCATCCCACTTGTTCGTGGCGTGTTCACTGGCATATCATAGTAAACACATGAAAAATATTGAAGCGTGATACGAGGGCAAGTGGTTGAGCTGTGGTGAGTGCACTCTGCTATTAACCCAGCCACCTGAGATAAATATTCAGCCATAGCCAACATCAGTGGCGAGTGATATCTGAATAGATCCTAGGCCCGCCCTTCATCAACCTGCGCTGATCAGCATGCTCGTGTATGGTCAAACAACTCCCATGACAGATACATCATTGAGAGCCTTTCATCCAGCAGTGGATTGACAAAGGACTGTTAGTTATATGTTTTTTTATTGGCACTTATATATGTAGATTTGAGCAAAACTACAACTCCATGTACCAACACAGCCTCCAATCATGGTTATACACAGCATTGGCAGTCAATTACTATGTTTCCATTAAGTAGTAGAAGCAAACTCGGCTTATTTGACTCACTATGCATTCATTTAAGTTGCATAACTTACTGATTAAAAAACAGTATTGTTTATCTGAATAGACACCATTGCTATCATGCACTCTAATTTGTGTTTTTTTTATTGATTACAACTGTCTGAAATTGGATGGAATCTATAATATAAAGCTTATTTCGACTTAAAACTCAGTTAATTGTACATAAATGTATTAGACAGAACAAAAGTGTGGTATGAATTGTTATGTTATTTGCGGGCGGGATAAGTTTTTGGAGGAACGTGTACACTTTCATTAAGCCAATTATACAAACATCATTGAATCAACCGAATGGAACTTATTTGAACAAAAATAATTAAATTGGAACGTAAGTGTATGTACGTATGTGTTGTGGGATTCACCGCTTAAATGAGTGACTGTTGTGGCTGGGGGTGGATTTGTCCCCATAACCCAGAGCAATGGCGGAGCCAGGATTTTCAGGTAGGGGGGGGCAACCCCTTCAGCAATGAAAAATGATAGGAGTTGTTGGTAAGTAAGGACTTGTCCCTTGCTTTTTATTCGACGCGTGTGCGGCGATGGCGCAGCCATCGTTAGAGGGTCGAATTCGAACCGTGTGTGATCGGCATCGCGCTCGCTGAAGGTGAATGCCTTCAGGGAAGTCGGGTACTGTATATGCAACTGCGCACAATTCTGAGTCACTTATAACTGCTTTGCCGTTAGTTATTGCCAATTATGGACTCAGACTATTGTCCTATCATCTCATAGAGTCCCTGGCACATACTAATATGCTACACAGTGGCAGTGGGGGGTCTCAAAATGCCGATTTATTACTAATAAATCCCAATGATCCGATCTAAATTGGGGATTTCGATTGGATCATTGGGGAGGCACGTGCCACCCCCCCCCCCCCATTGGCTCCGCCAGTGACCCAGAGCCAGGCCTAATGCCATTCACAGGTGATCTCAAACAGCATTTGCCCTACCTGTAAGCAATGAGGCTCATGCCAATTGTTTTACCCAGGAAAAGGACTACCGAATGCCACACCCCACCCTATTCAGTATCAGGCTGTTGTTCAGGAGGGCTTCACTTTGGGATGTTTGTCCAATGCCATTAGCGAGTGGAAACTGGAGTACCTTGAACAAAAAATATACACATATAAAGAGGTAACACTTAACTCACCCATCTCCTGGCCACTTTCGCCGTCCCTTGCCTACAATACCTGTAATGCGTTGGTGGTTATCCAACCATCCAAGTAATAAGTAGGCTCAACCTCAGTATACTTGCGAGATCCGATGATATCGGGTGCATTTAGGGTGACTTGGTCGTACGCTAAAGAGAGCCGGCATCAGGGATGGCGGTGCCTGTTCGTCGTACCTGAGGCTGCGACTTCGAGGCTCGCCTGTTGCGACGCCGTGGAATTTCAGCCGAGGATCGTTGGTCCCGTCCGCCGTTCCTCCCTCTCGTCCCAGGGTGCTCATTGTGCACGAGCGTGGTGTCCATCGTGAGGAGCAGCTTGAGCCTCCTTTTATGAGCGTCCCATCAAAAAGGGCAGCACATGTGGCTTCGACAGCTTCTGTACAAAACACATGCTCATAAATTCTCTGGGTCGTTTTTGTTTCATGACATAATTGGCCGTGCATAAAGGGCACAAAAACCTTTTCATATAATTATAGACATGTACGGCAGCCCTTTTGTCAATCCATGACTAGATGTGGAACGTTTCACAACGTGTGGGTCATTGGGATTATTTACTATATTTTACCATGCCGGTAAAAAACATGTTGCCTCAAAAATACAACAGTAACTGTAAAGTATATTAAAAGTATGGACTATGCAAAAATAAATATGGGGTTATCCTTTCATAAAGTTTAATGGGGTTTGGCATCGTGTTTTACATTTTCAGAAGGATTCAAGTTTAACACATTGCGTTACAGTTCCTTTATAAATAGTTTTTAGGAAGTGAATACTGTAATAGTTTAAATTAACGTGACAGTCCAAATGAGCCAGCGGGTATTAGGGATGTTATAATTAGTCAATTAATAGGCTATCGATTAATAGGTTAGGGGCCGTCCATAAATGACGTCACGCACCTGGGGGGGGGGGGGGGTCAGACATTTGTGACGATGTGTGACGATGGGGGGGGGGGGGGGTGAGAAATGTGATGTCACATCAAAATGCGCAACTTTAAATAAATATAGACAACACGTTCTACTTAATTAAATATACTTTTTAATAAATGTTTTCTCCTACAACACGAGTGCAGCGCCACATTAAATACGCACTACAATGACAATAGTTTAAAGCGAATTGAAGCATGTTTTATTGGGGGGGGGGGGGGCAGAGCTTTGTGACGTCATATTTGAAGGGGGGTCTGACTTTTTGTGACGCCGTGTGACGAGGGGGGGGGGTCAAAAATCGTAAAATATCGCGTGACGTCATTTATGGACGGCCCCTTATACAATCTCTATCTCACAATACGTTGATCGATGTGCGTGTAACATTAGATGTTTTTGTAATTCGTGTGTTGTGCGTACTGGGGGGGGGGGGGGGTGTTGTCCCCCCCCACCCGCTAAATCAAGAGAGGCCGCCAGATTTACCACAATGTAGGAAGAAATAATCGTATAATGATTTGAATAATACAAATTGAATAATTGAATCGTGAAGAGGGCAACCGTGCCTTAACTTCACATCCAACGGGTTTAATAATCAGCTTTTTTTTACCGAACTACACGTACCCATTCGGACTACTAGATACAAATAAACAATAATAGCTTGTTGTGTACTGCATTTTTCTATCTTCTAACTTGGTGACCCGCCCCTACTGGACATCTGTGAAAAAGAGCTTTATAGCTCATCGGATTCCTCCGGTATAAACACATTCCTGCGGAGGGAGCTGGTAGGAACGTTGGGTTGCTCGGTCAATGGCCAGGGTCAACGGCGGCGTGGTGTATTCCGCAAATATGCCCGACTGTGAAGGCGGGCATAAGCCGGCGTGAGTAGGTTAAACGTTGAGTTTTATAAGGGCACCACGGGGTGACCAGCCCCTCCCCACCCAGCCCCACCCCTCCCACCCCCCACCCAGCCCCACCCTCCCCACCCAGCCCCTCCCCACCATCCCCACCCAGCCCCTCCCCACCCTCCCCTCCCCACCATCCCCACCCAGCCCCTCCCCACCTAGCCCCACCCTCCCCACCCAGCCCCTCCCCACCCCACCCAGCCCGTTCCCTGCACGACGGATGGACGGACACAATAATCCCCTGTGGGCTGGTGTAACCAGAGGTTCCTACCAGTAAGATTCTGATACAGCGCGTCGGCAGGTGGCGACATTGCATCGCCTTTTAATGTTTATATACTGTATGTGTAAACACGTACTGTACAGCATGTCATTTATATAACGCAACATCTGTAAGGGAAGCGGTGTGTGTGCTGTAAAGCCTTAAGAGTGTGAACAGAGTTTACACACACACAATATGACATGTACACACACACAGGTAACCCAGACACACAGGCCTGCACACACGACATTAACTCATGTGCAGATATGTCCTGGCCAAGAGTACAACAGCAGCAATTGCCACGCACGTTACACAGTAAATAAAGTATGAACACCTGTTCAGCTTACACACACACACAGCATGAACAAACATAAAGCCTAACACACACATACGCAGTACAACATTCACAAAAACACACGTACACCACAAACCCACGCTGAATAATTGACAAGCACACACACACACGGACGAACTGAAAACGTATACAGCACACACACACGCACATGGCATTGCAACACAGCGTCAACACACAACTTTTGAACAGGACAGTCATAGGCAAGCCTGACCCACGCAACGTGGACACACGAAAAGCCAGTCCACACATACCGATTCACTGACAAATCGCCCGAACCACACGGATTCGACCACGAAAAGTCAACAACAGTGGTTCCCGGACACACGTGCAACTTTAACAAGATTGCCTTCATGTCGCCTGACCACGTTCACAGGCTCTCTCAACAAATACTACAGCCAAAGATCCCCCGTATAGTATTAACAAGACTGTTGGGGCAAGTGCTGTTAGCGAGCACCTATTAAGGTCGCAATGGCACACGAAGGGGTTGGGTGGTCAGGACCAACCCCGCCCATGCCGTCTTTGTCTCCCCCAGTGACGATGCTTACTAAACACCGCACTAGGTACTCGTTTTAGGCTGAGTCGACCTAGGGGAGGCCCAGCACCGGTTCAGATAATCGTCACACACAAACCACACTCACAGGCTCTCAACAAATACAGCCAAAGATCCCCCGTATAGCATTAACATAATTTTGGGCTAAGTGCTGTTAGCGAGTAGCACCTATGAAGGCCGACACGGCACACCAGGGGGTGGGTGGCCAGCACCGGGCACTCATTTTAGGCTGAGTCAACCTAGAGGAGACCCAGCATCGGTTCAGATAATCGTCACACACACAGACCACACTAACAGGCTCTCAACAAATACACACAGACCACACACCCTACCTAGACGCACACACACTGTGTCACACAGCCTCACCATACACACAGGTCTGTTGGCCATGCTTAAAGAGACTCGGACACACGGCACGGACACTGTTTTGTCACTACTCAACAGCATGTTGTGTATGTCCTCCAGCGCCCTCGGTGCCGACAACGCTTATACAATAACACTAGACGTCATGTATATATCGTACGGTCACGTTCAACAAGCCAACAACATTCACAAATCACGCACAAGACGAGTGAGTGAAAGTTGCTTTGCAGCGGGGACGAATCACTCCGACAATAATTGCTCATGAAAGAACTGGCACGCCGATTTTATCACGTTCATATTAGTATTACATCACGATTATCACTGACTGATGTCAATTCTCACGTTTTAGATGGGTTAGAAAAGATAAAGTTTCGTTGAAATGTACTGTGGTCGAGTAACCGTAAATAATCTAAAACCAAAATGTTAGAAATTGGCCCACGGTTTATAAGACACGGGGTCGGTCTAAAGCTGCACATTACGACTTTAATCTTCGTGATACATATTTAATTATTCACGAACCCCATCAGCGAACCAAGTAATACGAGTGTGAAGCTAACACGAACACCGATTACGTTCGAGCACTGTGTGGAAATACACGAAGCCATAGCTAGGATCAGTGGCGACTGATATCTAAACCATTTCTGGGTACCCACGCCACCTTAATCCTCCCTTCCACAACCGTAGTGAAGTATGGCCTTCATCCAGAAAATGAATTGACTGAGGACTGTCAATTTTTGTTAAATTTAAGTCTAAACTTAAACGTTTTATTTGACCAGGTAAGGCCCACTAAGCTCTATACGGCTCTTTTTCAGAAGCTACCTGGCCACAAATGATAGCTCGACGGAGTGGCTTAGCACGTGGACATTAAAAGCAGCTAAACATTCTAAACGCATGTTTATTATAAATGTGGAGGGAAAACCGGAGGACCCGGAGAAAAATCCAGAGAGAACACGCAAACGCCAAATATACAGCAGGCGTCAGGGTCTGGATCAAAATCCCACGACGTCCTGCAAATCAGGCGAGGTAGTTAACATCTAACCACCGCGTCATTGCTATCTCCAGTTTTAAATCCACGGTGTTGATCATGGGGGATGACAACACATTCCTGCGGAGGGAGCTGGTAGGAACGTTGGGTTGCTCGGTCAATGGCCAGGGTCAACGGCAGCGTGGTGTATTCCGCAAATATGCCCGACTGTGAGGGCGGGCACAAGCCGGCGTTAGTAGGTTAAACGTTGAGTTTTATAAGGGCACCACGGGGTGACCAGCCCCTCCCCACCCAGCCCCACCCCTCCCACCCCCCACCCAGCCCCACCCTCCCCACCCAGCCCCACCCTCCCCACCCTCCCCACCCAGCCCCTCCCAACCCTCCCCTCCCCACCCAGCCCCTCCCTCCACGACGGACGGACGGACACAATAATCCCCTGTGGGCTGGTGTAACCAGGAGGTTCCTACCAGTATAACCTACTTTATTATTGCCGCCAGTGCGTGTTGGTGCTGGCGTATAGCATATCAAAATGAATAAACAAAAAGTGACAATAATTTGCATACCACACACTGTGCAACAGATATATAATGCAAGCACAACACGCAAGAATGTGTAAATGGCAGCCACGCTCAGAAGCGATGAACGTCAATTACTTTGTTGCCGCTTTGCCATCCGTAAATCGACACACCCTGTACGCAACGCTATACGTTACGTAAATATGCCAGTCCTCGTGTTTACGTGTGGAGGGGCCCATGTGGATTAACCGCGAAATTAACCTGCAAACGTGTCATTAACATTCGTCGACGCAAAATATGCAACACAAGAGTGCACAAACATGCCGCGCGATTCCAACACGCACCAGCCATCGCACGCACACACAGCAACACAGCCGACATGCAACCAGACAGCGCATGCAAGCCACAAAGCGATCACACATAGCCATTGCACACACGGTCACACATCCACACGCACCACAAGCCACACAAGCCATCTCAAGCACACAACCGCACGCCCAAAGGCAGTCAGTCACAAACCCTTTAATTGTTTGACGTTGCCAAGCCCCGAGATGTTCTCTCAAACAGTTTGCACTCATCTATTTTATATTTCCCTATCCAGACACATTTCTGCAGGTGTTATCAAAGGATTGTAGGGAGCAGTTTAACAAGTAGGCTGTCGATAGTCTATTTACGGAGGGTTGGTTAGAGCATTATCCGTAGGAGTAGGTTTTCTTCCGCACATAAAAACAAACCTCAGTTAATAATTTCCCCCCCAAAAAGCACAGGATGCTCCCGAACACACACCTCGGGACTCCGTGAAAACATTTAACAAAAATGTCCCGTCTGGACAACACGCACGTGTCCTAGGCAGACTTTCACCTGGCGCAAATGACTGACTTGCTCAATTCACTGATCGATTTCCACTCTTTACAAAACATCTATTCAGTCGTGTGCATTCAAATTCGCCGCAATTTGTGAAAAGAAATAATGAAGTCCGATCAAAAATAGCTTCCAGTCTCCCTAATAGTGCATTTTGGCTTTTAATTGCATTCGACCAACACGAAAGGGCGTTAATAACGACACGCTTCTTTTTTTGTTGCAAGGAATAGCGTAAAAGTGTATAAAACCTGGACAAATTCAAGGCGCCTTGTGTGCCATTTGGCAGTTTACCTGCTTTATTATGAATAAGGGTCATGATTGATTGGGCACGGATAATGGGATACGTTAATATGGCCTGCAGAGGGCACACACAACGTGCATCAGCGATGGCATTGCAGCAGCAGCAGGGAGGAACGGTGCACTGCTTTGCATCATGGAACACGATTGTGGACGGGAGTACAAGAGGCGATTACGCACTGCACTGATTGCATCGTGCCTTTCTTTGTTTACAAAACACTTGACGCAACCCACTTCGCAAAGATACAAACCTGAAATAATCGTTACACCGTCGAGGGGACGCAAGCATTAATGTACGCAAACACGACATTTGTTTACCGTGAAAACGATACATATGTGCGCTTCGTGACCTGGTTATCCCGTTTTCACCGTTCATAATAAAACAAAGCAAGCTTGGCAATAAATTATCCCGTTAAGGTGTCCAACATATCATTCACGAAACATGTTTTCTACAATGCATATTTTTAATACCTTATGCGTACACTTTACTCACTGCAGTCCTGTGTTGCCCTCCAGCGACTGCCGATTTAACTGTCTGTTTCGCGATGATGTAATCACTTTCAACATTGATTGCATATATAAAGCGCATATCATACGTTTTGCATTTAGCGTACAGTACTTCATATACATATCGCACACAGCACATTTCATCTACCCTTAGCGAAAAACTAAACTATGCATTGCTGAAATGGTATTCGTGGGGTATGTGTTTGCAATGTCGTGTAATTTTGATGGCATCGTTCTGCAAGCTGACTGCACAAATCCTTACACAAAGACAAAGATCTCCTGCATAGCCTCAACGGACTTTTGGGGCAAGTGCTGTTAGTGAGCGCCTATGCCGGCACGGCACACGAGGGGGTAAGTGTCCAGCACCACGCCCGACGCTCATAACACACATGCACACACATGCACACACAAGCACACACAAGCACACGCACACACAGGGAAACATATAGCTTAGATACACATGCTGATGCTGGGGTTAACGTTGGCTCAGCAGTAGCTGGTCTTACAACTGCACCATGTAACATTGGTCAACAGCGATATGACATTGGAACATTACTGCCCCAAATTACCAAGCCCTGCTACACGAGCCCGACGCAGCATAGACCAATTTTGGGCCAACGTTGGGCGAGTGTTGAGCCATTCGTGGCCAAAAAAATGACTGGCCCATTCAACGTGGGTCCTTTTTGGGCCATAATTGGACCGCGTGGCTGAACCTATCTTGTTTACGTTCCGGCGTGCAATGTGTATACTGCTTACCAACTAATACAGGGTACAGATATAGCTTCTGTATTATTTTATATAGCTCACACATCCTTGTTTTGACACAATCAATTACATTTAGCAGTTGTATTGTGGTTGTTGAGATATATACACGACTGTAGGATTCACACACACGCACATTATACACAGATGAACATGCACAGCTAGCCCAAGAAGTAGTTTTTTTTTATCACAACACTTCATCTAGGCTGACTGGGCACCAGAGCTTACGAAAGATTAAAGATACACATCTTTTACACGCGTGCAAAGCCGTCGTAGACACACGCTTGTGCAAACGCACCGACGCCGCATTTCAAGTGCAAAATAAAGCTCTCCCGGCGTGTGTGCTAAACCAGACCTAAACCTCCCCGAGGTTGACTCAGCCTTAAAATAGTTCCTGGTGAGATGTTTAGACATTTGTACTGGGTGGGGCGACAAAGGCGGACGGCCGTGAGTGCTGGCCCACACCAACCTCGCCAGAGCGGTTCCCACTTTCGAAGGTGGTGGATAACAGCAGTTGCTCCAACAATCCGTATGACTATACGGGGGATCTTTATCTTTGTAACCACTTAGCATCGTCTCTTGGAGGTCATCAAACCGATTTGCATTTAATGAAACTAATCCGTCGGGCGAGGTACGTTTAAGCTTAAGATGTTAATTGGAAAAACCCCAGGGCACGACACATTTGGGAAGACCAACGGAATGGTTATTATCAGTTCACTGTTGCACTAAATGCACGAATGTCTAAAATGCTCTCACCAGTGTTCATATCGAGGTATTATTTAAAGCAGGGTTAAGCCTGGATAGTACTTGGGTGGCCGACCACCACGCACAAACAGGTTGGCATAGGGTCGCGGTTTCAACGTGATGGGCAGCTGAGGGCAGTGTTGTGAAAACCCACACTGATCAGCGTGGTGATGAATGATCAAATAATCCGTCGGACAGTGGCGAAGCCCTCATCCAGCAATGGATTGACAAAAGGGGTTGTGCATGTACATATTGTTGAAATAGGGTGTTTACCGATGAAAGTCTTGGTGAGTTTTAAAGACTGTGCCGACCACCATTTGTAGCATGATTTTGATGTATTTGTTGTGAGAAATCCCACACATGAGACGAAAACATGTTACACTTCGTACAGCCAGCCCTTTTGAAATTGCCAAAACCCTATTAGCTGTATCGCCCCCTACAGGGACCAATACTACACGTACCACATCAACTCCGCACTGCAAAAAAGCAATGGCATTTTATCCATGCGGTTCTGCCAACTATTGAAGGCAGTTCGTATATCAAATGAAGCTCGGAAATTAAAAGAAGCTGAGAACATCCCATATCTACGGGGCTCTGATACACGACTACCACCACAATGCTATATGGATAGACTGACTCTCCCCATACAAACGTGGAATCGTTACGTTTGATGAAAGACTAGAAACCCTGATGAGCACCACCCTACATTCTCTTGGAACGCGAGGACACTCAGTTTTTACATAACAATGACAGGGACGTTAATTAACACCTGTGTTAACAATGTAATTAGCACAACATAGCTGTTTAAACCGTTAGCAATTCAATGCTGAAGGCCTCTCTGTGATGTTGATCATAGAAGTTGTTTTACCACGCTAATGAGTGCTAGTAGGTGAATACGAAATGCTTAAGATATTTTCAGATGTCTCGTCCCTGATGTTAGCCATGGCTTAGAATTGAACTCGGGGGTAGCCGAGGTCAGAGGAGTGTGCTAACCAATGCAGCAATACAATTCACAAAGAAGATAGACGGCTCACTAACTCAAACAGTTTTCAAGATAGATTAGCCCTGCACCCATAACTAATACACAGAAGGTGAACTAGGGCTGAATTCATATCATTATGGTAAGCGTTTGACAAACATTTAAAGTTTAACATACTATATTGGGCGACGACCCCCCCCCCACTCTCTCAATGTGTCGTCCCCCATTAAAACAAGATTATTATCATTGTTCATCAGGATTTTCTCAAGCGCATCAACATAATAATCATCTTGATTTAAAGCTTTTGTGACTGCAGGGATTCATATTATTGGTTCTTTCGGTAAAGTCAAGTAGAAGGGAAATACTAAAATAATAGAAATATAAAACAATAAAAATTCTCACGACGTTTCGACTGCAACACAAGCAATCGTCATCAGGTGTGAAATTCACAGCAAGAAATATTTGAAAAAAGTGCTGTGGATTTCACACCTGATGATGATTGCTTGTGTTGCAGTAAAAACGTCGTGAGAATTTTTATTGTTTTATATTTGTATTATTTTAGTATTTCCCTTCTACGTGACTTTACCGAAAGAACCAAGAATATAATAATCATCGTCATGGGATTTTATTTGACCCGGGGATTCAGCACTCCCATCCTCGCGTGATTCACCAACCCCGAACCTCCACGTCGCTGCTTCACAGGCACGCGCACCGCCACCACCACCACCACACGGGGCCATTCAAATCTCACTGCGCTCTCTCAGCGTAGCTGGACATTATGAATAAATTAGTGTCATTAGCGACTGCTGATTAAAAACATGTTATTCCATCATTAAAATACACGCGAGCCAGCGAGCGAGGCCACCCAAATCGTGGGAATTTCAATTGCACGAGTTAGGGCTTGACATCACCGCTGTTTTTCTCAACATTCGTTCGTCTTATTAGAGCTGTAGGCTCTCTGATATCTTTATTAAAAAGATATAAAGACGGATACCCCTAGATGCTTCTGCACACAGAGACAACACCGCATACAATCGCGTGCAATACTCCACACGGAATTTAATTCTTGCACACGTTTGTGTAACATAACCAGGTAAAAACGCCCGTTGATAAATGCCTTCTGCCATTTGAGCCCTTGATGTGTAAATATTATCAATAAGAATGCAATGTCATGTGCAACACTTGCACTGCTATCACGTGCATGTTGTTTTTTAAACATTCGTGATATGCACGCAGCATGCGCACCGCTATGCATCGTGGTGTATAAAGCGGCGTTCCGTGTGTGCATTGCTTTTGTAATTTGTCTGATTCCGTCATTCATCATCAGATCACGACCCACGGACACAGCGCAAGCGCAGCCTTGCGTGGTGCTGCGCGGATAGCGCAGATAGCGCAGCACACACCCACACTACACACAATATATACAATACATACACACTACATACACAATACATGCACAATACACACACACATACACAACACACTACATACACACAATACATACACACACAATACATACACAATACATACACATACACAACACACACAATACACACACTACATACACACAATACATACACACACAATACATACACACCACACTACACACACAATACATACACTCTACATACACACTACACAACACAATACACACACACTACACAACACATACACACACTACACACAATACATACACACTACACAATACATACACACTACACAATACATACACACTACATACACACAATACATACACACACTACACAATGCATACACACTACACAATATATACACACTACACAATACATACACACTACACAATACACACAATACATACACATAATACATACACACATACACAATACATACTCACATACACACACTACACAATACACACACACACTACACAACACATACACACTACACACACACTACACAATACATACATAATATATACACATACACTGCACAATACATACACGCTACACAATGCATACACACTACACAATATATACACACTATACAGTTCTACAGCATACATGCACACACTACACAATACATATACACACTATACACACGCAATATATGCACACACACATACAATACATAATACATACACACGATACAGGAAATCCAGAACATGACGTACACACGACACAATACATACACACTTGACACAATATACATACACTACACACAATATAATCAGCACACACTACACAACGTGCTTCACACAAAACACAACACGACAAACAAAACACACAACACACATATACTACACACAGGACATACGACACACACACTACAAATAATACTTACAACACACATTAAACAAAGAACATTACACAATACAGTACATACACACCATACAAGATAGTTACACAGCACACAACAGACGTATCATTTAACATACAGGTACAGAACATACAAATGTGTACACATGTGTCATAAGCACATCACAAAAACACAACACTACACAAACATGCATAGCACAGTCATACAGCAGTCACTAGTTTCTCAGCTCGCACGCACGTGTGCTCCTCTGCCCACGTGGAGTGCAACATTTCCACGTGTATAGCAGTCAGTAGTGGTGCCGGGCCATTGAGTGCCATTGAACGGACAATGTTTGGGGGCACTCCATTTAAATGTATAGCCTCCAAGTGAGATGATAGACAAAAGAGAAGTTATACATAAGAACAGATGAGAAGACTAGAGTTATTTTGGTAATTTGCGTGTTACATTCATTAGTATCTAAATTCGAGCAGATATTTGGTGCGTTTAGATTTTTACATTAATTGAGGGCCACTTGAGTTACTTAGGGCTCTAAACTTTTGCATAGTTTGCATATGCCTTGCGCCGCCACGTGTAACTCCGCATGGGCATATTCTTCTGTATGTATATATACATTCTGTGCAGCTCCTACGTCTATTCATAGAAATGTGGACGTGCGTCCACATTCGTTTTCCATATGCAAGTACTGTAGTCCGCTAAAACAAATGCTGCTGGGTAATAATGGTTTGTCAAGCCAATAAGCCGATGGATACGTATATTTATTTATATGAGAAAGAAAAGGTAAGTTTATATATACTGTACAGTTAATGCGTGTATACTGGCTAATTCATGTGTCAATACACGTGCTTGGAGCACACATCATCAGTTAACCACGTGTATGCATGCGCCTGAGTGCATACTATATCCATGTGCCCGTGAATTAGTCTTTCCATGTTAATTGAAAGTATGTGCTGAACATTATTCAAAAGCTATAGATATGTGAACCGACCCTGGGCTGGGTTGCCCGCACGTGTGCCCCATGGAGCAGTGATATAACCCGCATCACCATGTGTGTACTGTGCGGTTCGTACCATGTGCAGCAGTCTGTCAATCTAGTGCTGGATGAAAGCCACCAAACGCCGTGCAGGTTGTGTGGGTTATTTGACTATGTTTAACCACGCTGGTCAGTACGGGATGAAAGTGTGGAGACTGCGGGAGCTTATATGTACTGATTTTGTTGCAATGCCCTCGATGACATCTGATGTACGATGAAATATGTAATTATCCTAGATAATATAATTTATGTGCTGTGTTAAACCCACGTGTTTAGCGTGACAAATGTTATGTACTGTGGATTGTATTTTCATCACCAGCGAATAGCAATCTGCTGCTATATGTACTATATGTGTAATAACTATATTTAGACCCAAAATGATCAATGACTTGCACTGGACATGTGTGACTGTTGAAAAGCTGTAACAAAAATTAGGAATGGCCACCCCATAATTTCAACCACTGTCATCCCCATCACTATCATTTCTAACCACTACCTTCCAACAACACTATCAATGACTACACCGTCAGTGTCATTCCCCCCCACCAACACTACCGCGTCCAATCACTTTCACCACCACCACTTCTAAACCACGATCCCCCACGAACCACTACCAACCACACTTCCACTCACCATCACAGTCTCAACCACCCAACCACACACTACTATATGTGTAATAACTATATTTATACCCTAAATGTATATATGATCAATGGGCTGCACTGGACATGTATGACTGTTGAAAAGCTGTAACAAAAATTAGGAAGGGCCACCCCATAATTTCAACCACTATCATTTCTAACCACTATCCTCCACCTTCCAACAACACTATCAATGACCCCACCGTCAGTGTCACTCCTCCCCAACACTACCACGTCCAATCACTTTCACCACCACACCACGAACCACACTTCCACTCACCATCAGCCTCAGCCACCCAACCACACACTACCACTTCTAGCCACCATCCCCACACCAAGGGGAATCATCAGTAGCATCAGCAGCAGCTGCCAGTAGAGGGCCACGTGGAGCAGCCATAAGAAGTAACATCCCCCATCAGCCCCGGCACAAGGCGGGCAGCCGCTCTTTTCGCGCCGAGCTGGGAATTCGGCCGACATTGTTAGTTGCGTGTTCCGAGACTTGGGCTGAGCCACGCACAACAATATTAAGCAGGAGCAGCAATTTCAACGAAGAACCTCTCCGTTCGTCTCTCTCTCTCCACCGACGCTCCATTAGTCCTAAATACCGGCTCTTATTTTTTAAAAGCGTTACTATCTTTAAATTGTTTTTTTTTCTTTTCCGTTTCGACGTCTCGGGGTCCCCCCTCCACCTTAGCGCTCTCGCAATTTTTTTTTGCTGCTCCCCCCCCCCTCCTTCCTCTTTTTACACATACACACGCACACCTCGTGCGTCTCCTTGTCGAGATGGACATGAAGAAGAGAGTACACCTGGAACTGCGCAACAGGACCCCGGCACAAGTAAGATTATTGTTTGGTTATTTTTTTGGTGGGCGGGTGGGTGGGTAGTAGTGGGATGGTGGTGTTGTTGGTGTGTGATTATTTACAGTAAACTGTTGTAGATCAACAACAGCAGTAGGAGTAGTAAAATGCACGTTCTCTTGTGTAGTCTGAGGCCACATGGCCCGACCACCCGGGCCGCTGAAGCAGCATGGGAGGGGACAGAATAAACGAAGGCGGACATAATGGAAAGAGTATATACACGTGCACACATATATACACAATGTATCGGTAAATAGAGAAAACTGTAGAGTAAGAGGGCTGTTAGAAGAGATAAGAGATGTAGCGAGAGATGTCCCCACTCGTCATTTTAAAAGCAATGCTGTCGGGCGGCATGTGGACTACAGCATAATACAGTAGTGGTGGTTGTTGTAGAATACAACATTTGTGTAATTGTGGAGAGAATAAAAAAAACATCCGGATGAAATGGGTTAAGGTGGAAATCGATTAGAGGGGGGAGGAATCGTGTAGAAATATGAAAAATGTCGTATTTGGTTGCTCATGTTTAAAATATGGTATCGTGGTAAATTATTGTATCGACCAATTGTTTGCTATTTACGGCTATTACTGGCCCCGTTGTTATTGTACGAGGTGACTAAAGTGTGGCTTTTAAAGTATTGTGGTTATTATTATATTATTATTATGTTGTGTGGTTGTGTAGTTGTAGAGTCCGCCATGCGCACGGGGGGGGGGGAGAAGCCATTTGGCGCAATTTTCTTTTATCGAGTTGCCACATTTAACGTAATAACATTCTTGTTACACGACCAGCATCGTTTTATGTATTTTTTATTATTAATCGCGAACCTTGTTGCGTCTCGTGAACATCGTTCACTATTTTGGTAACAAAACTTTGATGGCGAAAACGGAATCCGCGCGTACATCTCTTAATTACCAACCAAACGACGGCTTATTACAACACAACTATGGTAACACAAGCCAAAGAGCTTGTTAAAGTTTAGCGGCAACCTTCCCCTCCTATCTTATCCCCATGAAAACATCTTAAAAGCCGTCGTCAACTCTTAAAGAAAGACAACAACCCCCCGCGCAGTCAATTACAGCGCACGGACACGCGTGGCGGCGTTGCCGCCGACTTAACACTCGGGACGTGGAGAAATGTTCCAAACATTTACTTTTTAGTTGTAGTGGACGCGTATTTTCTCGCATTTCACGACGGGGGTGTATTAATATTAAAACGATAGTCGTGTTAATTTTTGTTGAGCTTTGCGGCGGTCGATTCGCGTGAGATAAGAGAACGGCGCGGCTGTCGTCGTTTGCGAGGCTCTCTTCCCTCCCCCCAACCACTACGGGGTTCCCAACACTCTCTCCGCCTGCTTGTCTCTCGCTTTCTGTCTCTCTGCCGTCGTCTTCGTCGTCGTCTTCGTGATGAACGCGGCGTCGTTAGAGCGCCGACACGGGACGAGCGAAGCGATCGCCATTTTGTGTCTAACGCCCACACCCCCCCCAACAACCACCCCCGATTATTCGGTCATAAATATTCACGTTATCGGTATTAAACCGTGAGCATAGTCGTAATTAATAGCTGCGAGTGGGATTTCGGTGTTTAAAAAAAAATAAACTCGCTCCGTGGTGGATTAACATCGTGCCACACGCTCGTCACCGCCTCCCTCGCCTCGGTTCGACCAAACACGCCGCTTATTGTTGTTCGACGAAAGCGCAAATAAACAAATAAAAGCCGACCGTCAATTTTTATATAAAACCCCTCCCGCGAGATTAAAATAAACGAAGTAACGCGAAGCTGCAATGGCGGCGGCAGGAGCTCGACCCGCGCCCGCGTTGACTGCGGGCGGGGGGGGGGACGCGAGGCGCGCGAATGGCGGCGGCGGTGGCGAGAGAGCCGCGCGTTCCCCCCCACCATCACCCCCCCCTCCTTCCACCCACCATCACCCCTCCCCCCACCATCACCCCCCCCCTCCCTCCCCCCACCATCACCCCCCCTCCCTCCCCCAACCATCACCCCCCCCTCCCCCCACCATCACCCCCCCCTCCCCCCACCATCACCCCCCCCTCCCTCCCCCCACCATCACCCCCCCTCCCTCCCCCAACCATCACCCCCCCCCACCATCACCCCCCCTCCCCCCACCATCACCCCCCCGTTCCACCACCATCACCCCCCACCATCACCCCCCCCCCCATCACCATCACCCCCCCACCACTCCCCATCACCACCAAACACTTAAACCCTCCCCTCAGTCCCTTCTCGCTCATCACCAACCACCACCACCAGCCACTACAAACTCCCCCACCCCCAACTCTTACAAAGCTCTTAATCTAACCCGCCCCGGACTCCTCGGGATTAATACAAAAATAATAATATATTTGCGCAACCAAAAAAACACGCCGACCAACCATATTGGATGGGGGTAGGGTAACCACGTGGCGTTGACTGCGCGGTAGCCATGTTGGGTAAGGTGAAGTGTTCGCTTCGTGGTAACTTGCCGCGTGTTAGCGGCCTTCGCCACGTGTTGTGTAAAAGTGTGGTGGAGGGGGGGGCATTGAATGGCGCTTATTTGCGCGCACGCCGCGGTAAGCCGCGTTGGGTGCAGGTTAACGACTCGCCGTGGTTTGGTAGCCGTCATCGCGTGTTACCTCCATGTTGTGTGAGGTGGTAGGGGAAAGGGGTTTGGGTGGGTGGGGGGGGCTCCATTTGAATGGGTTACGAAAGTGCCCTCATGTTGAGTGGGGGGGAGGCCTCCGCGCATGCGCAGTGGCGCGAGCCGTCCGTGATGGACGGCGCTGAGTCTTTCCCCCCCTCCCCACCATCTGCGCATGCGCGCGGCCGCGTTTGAAAAACTCGCAAAATGGCGCGCGACGTCGCTTCCCGCTCTCGTCTCTCTACCCCCTCTCCTCGGGGGCTTCTAAAACTGTGGCACAAAAAAATGAATAAACATTTAACCCGATTGTTTTTATTTGCACAGAAATTACCACTTTTAGAGTCCAATCTGTTGTACACACATTTGTTGTGTAAATAACCTGATCGGTTAATCGCCCATGCCTGTCCCCCACTCCACTTACATAACTCTGTTACGTAAATGACACTCTACCAAACATCACAGTTTCTTGACGGCACGGTTATTAAAGGCCAACCCAATATGAAATAACGTGGACGTTTGTTTGTACGTGGTAATTAACAAGTTTAACGATAGACGCTGGCAAATGGGAATATAAAACGTAATTTTATGTAAAAAAAATGCATTCGATTTTTTATTCTGTCACAAAGACCCGCACCGCCAACTTTGACAAGCCAAGTTGTTCCTTTCGAACCGCAAGCAAACACTCTGTGTTGCAATGGCCAATTTGAGCAGCAACACAATTACAAGCTTGCCACATTAATTCTGCCAGCCTTGCCCACGTTTGATGCTGCTATGACCATTGGTGGCATTGTTGGTGTGGGGCTGGCACAGAGAGAATTGCCCAGAAATAGTGCCATGGTGGCTGAGAGCTTCTTGACGGAATGACCCCAGGCTGGCATTGGGTGTGTGGGCTGGTTGCAGAGAGCATTTCAGAATCAGAATGTTTACGTTTGGAGTAATCCGATGCGCTACAAAGCGCAGTTTCACAGATGTCATTCGGGTAAAATGGAGACTAGCGCGTGAGTGATTTTGCTGGGGGGTGGGGCCTGCACTTTAACCAAAGGTATTAACTTGACATTTTTCATGGGATGTTTCTTTTCTCTCAGGTGAAGGAGCTTGTGCTCGACAACTGTCGGTCAAATGACGGCAAGATCGAAGGGCTGACGGGGGAATTTGGAGAGCTTGAATTCCTCAGTATGATCAACGTCGGTCTCATCTCGGTGGCCTACCTTCCCAAGCTCGCTAAGCTTAAAAGGGTACGTACAAGTAACAACGCGTAAGAAATCTAAAATAGCTTGCTTGTTGCGGATGTATTAGGAATTGGGAGTTGAGAAACCGTTGAGTCACGTGGTGTCTTTATTACAGCTGGAGCTAAGCGACAACCGGATTTCCAATGGCCTTGACGTTCTGGCTGAGAAAACCCCAAACCTGACCTACCTCAACCTCAGTGGCAACAAGATTAAAGACATCAGCACCCTGGAGCCCCTGGTAATAATTTATTGCATAATTGATCAGTTTTGTAATTTGTTACACGAAGTAATTTTGTGTGCATATTGCGTGAATGTTCACTTGCAAGCAGCTGTGCAATTATAAACACTTGTTCTATTTTTTCTTTCCACAGAAAAAGCTAGCAAGCCTCAAGAGCCTGGACCTCTTCAACTGCGACGTCACAAACCTGAACGACTACCGTGACAGTATTTTCAAACTGCTGCCCCAGCTGACGTACCTGGACGGGTTCGACCGCGATGACCAGGAGGCTCCAGACTCTGATGGTGACATTGATGGTGAGGATGATGAAGGTAAGATATTTGAAGATGGCAAGCTGTAAAAATGTATTTCATGAATGACACTAAGCCTCAACTTGATTGCATTCTTTTTGGACTTGAGAAAACCAAATCACATGTTCACAAGAAAAACTGTTGGTTCACGACCCATATGCTGGATTGTATTGAGACACAACAGATGGTTCAGACGAAATTGAATTTTTTTTTAATCTCAAGATTTTTAGACCACTTTGGTATATTTATCTAAATTTGAGATGTGTAAGTAGAGTACGTGATTTCTCTTTCAGAAGAGGATGGAGAGGATGTTGAGGATGGAGAGGAGGAGGATGAGGAGTTTGATGAGGAAGAGGTTGGAGTAGAGGATGAGGAGGATGAAGATGAAGAAGATGGAGAAGAGGCCGAGGGTAGTGAAGATGAGGTAAGCGTACCGGTTCAATCGACTTGGATGATTTTAATTTATTTTCAAGTGAGTAGGTATATAGTGATAGGTTTTTACCCTTTCAACTGGTACAAAAACTGACACCTTTATACAAGGCATCGTGTTTGCAATAACCACAACACAAGCAGTCAAAATGCAAACAAAAATAAATAACTCTGATAATGATAATGATATGCATGATAATGATATGCATGATAATGATATAATGATATGCACTGTCCTTATCATTATCAGAGTTGTTTCTTTTTGTTTGCATTTTGACTGCTTGTGTTGTGGTTATTGCAAACATGATGCCTTGTATAAAGGTGTCAGTTTTTATAATAGGTGAAAGGGTAAAAACCTATCACTATATTTTGCCACTGGTAAAGGAGGTCTCTTAGTGAGTAGGTATATTTTAGTAAGGCGCACTGATTTACAAAACAATGTCAATTTTTTTCAGGATGATGACGATGAAGATGAGGATGATGAAGACGAGGAAGAGGGTATGTTACTTCATAATTTAACATCAAAGATTAGGACTGTAAATGAAATATTACTCTTGGTTATTTATGGAGTCATGTGTCTTAATAACTTTTTTTTCGCTTTGTGCAGAAGAAGATGAAACCAATAAGGGACAAAAACGGAAGCGTGACGTTGACGATGAGGGAGATGAAGAAGATGGTGAAGATGGAGAAGATGACGAGTGAAGATAATTAAGAGAATTAACAAATTTAAAATAAACCGGCTCAGCCAATCACAACTGAGAACAGGGCTTGGCCAATTGGAAAGTGCGACACTGTTGCTTTGAGAGAAAACAATTTTGAAGCAAAAAAGGAAAAAAAATGTGAGTTATTTTTATGCGGCCTTAGTTTTTTTTTCTTCCGTGATTTCTCCTTTGCTCGGTGTTTTGACTGTTTCTTAAAGTATTTAATAAAGACAAATTGTGTTGGCTTCTGGAGCAACAGAAGTAGTGTCGTTATGCTGTGCCGCCCTGGTCTGATGAGTTGTGATTGGTCGACAGTGTTAGACGTTGCCTTGACGTGTTACAGGCTTTTATACTCTGTATGTAAGGGTGATGACGATGTAAATAGCCAGATGACAGTAACCGTAATGACCAAAGCCCCCCCCACCCGACCCAGATTTTCATTTTGCAGGGAGCCCATCCATCTCCACCCACCTGCCATCCTTGCGTGCCCTGTCTGTCTGCAGTGACATTCTTTGTGGAAGCATTTAGGTTGTCTTCCTTGTCCCATTTTTGCCAAATTTGATTGTTCCTCGCTTTTCAGGTAGCAGTCCTCGTCAAGAGCCTCTTTCTGTACATACGACTTGGACAGACTGATGGATTATGGTTTCGGTGTCATCAAAGCAGCAGTCATTGAAATAGGGGATAGTAAATATTGGCAGTTTTATACCAAGCAAATGAAATGGTAGGATAGGAGGATAGGTTAAGTGTAGCTTTTTGTGATTAAATGTAGGTTTGCTCCGCCTGTGTTATTCCCCCCCCCACTTCCCTCAGTACGTCTGCACTGCAGGTGTGCTTATCACTGTCTGTACCGAGTGTGGCTGTGAACGGTGTTGTGCTGAAGAACTGAATGACCGGTTTTATTTTAATCCGAGTAGGTTTTTTCCTTTTTGAGATTGAATGGGTTGTTGACTTTCCACTGTCATACTAATTTCAATAAATTTTATATAACAAAAGTGGTATTCGCGATGGGGACTTTGTTTAAAAATAAAATGGGGGGTAAGCTTCGTGTTACCATGAACGACATAATTCAATATTGCTTCTGTGCGAGGTGACTTGTGATAAAGATGTGCAGTAAAACATTCAGGGATTTTATTACGCACGCTTGTTTTTCTGCCTGTGACATTGATATTTCGAGTTCATTGCATCCCTTGACATTTTATTCTTTGTGTGCTACTCAAATGTGTTTGACATCCTATATTGTAAAATGCTTAAACACTAAATTGTTCCCACAAAGCTGAGTCAGAAAAGTCTTAATCTTGTGAAGTAAATGAGCATTAATGCATCTGCAATTTTAATGAAATGGTGCCCATTTCATTAATTTACACCGGAGGTTCATTCATCAACCCACCACTAGGTGGACCTTAAAAAGATGGTGTTATGTAAGCAGAATCACAATTTCGACTGGCTGGCCTTGGCAATTAACAGCTTCAACCAGGATGTTCCAAGTTTACCATGTCATATTCACAAGGATGAGGCTCACACACTAGTGAGCAAATACTGTTCCCCTCGACTTGTGCATCGCAGTGACAAAGAATGGAAAGCAACAGCAGTTTCAGGCGTGCACTTGTGTGTTTTTGGTGATGTGAATTTGTCCACCATATTTCGATTTGCACGTGCACAAACTAATCTCCCAACTCGGATTACCAAAAAGCAAGCACTGAGAGGATGTGGCTCCGGTCTTGTTAGGCTATAATTGGCTCATTTTAACGTCTGCATTTCACAACGTTTTAATTTACCCCAAAGGACGTTGCCACGTGGGGCTGCAAAAAGCACGCAGTTATCGCAGTGGGGGAGGAATTAATACATTAAAATGCTCTGCTGCCGTGGAGACTGCCAATATGAGATGAGCAGTGCGTGAGCTGAAGATTTGAAGTCTGACTAAAGGGCGGTGTGCAGGTGTTGCTTTACCATGACATGCTTGTGGCCTGGCTCCTTTGGGCGTTGCTTATTCACCTGGGCACCATGAGGCTATTTGCATCGTCGTTAAAGGACAGACAAGTGGGTAACCCGTCTACCTTTTGGCCGCAGCATATTTTCAACGTAACTGACGGGGGCAGACTGACATCCGTTTCCAAGACGAGATGCAGGTATCATTTTGCTGTTGAGACAAATTGGGAAGTGAGGTATGATGTAAGCGAACATTTAGTTGGTGTATGACCAAACAACGTTGGCAATTGGAAAGTTACGCATACAGTGTGTCTTGGGAAGTTAATTGTCATGTGCAATAGACATTGCTATTGGATTCTGTTTTTTTTCAAAATGTTGGATTCTGAAAGCTTGACTCCATGTGATATGGCCAAGCATATATTTTGCCCCAAAAAATTAGATTATGCTGATTGACTTTGTTAACGCATGATACAAAGGTTATCTGGAGGAATTGGGACTGCCTTAATCATCACCTGTGACCATGATATGTAGGGTGTGGTGATAAACGAGTGCAACACTTTGCTGATTGTTGGTGCACCGTGGAGGAATGCGAGGCCTGAATATCTGGTTCTTGGAACGACGTGATGTAAGACGCCCAACCTGCTGGGCAGTTTCTTGAAAGGGGTGGTAGTCGTAGTACAGCAAGTTTTGTTACCTTATCCGAATAGAGTTTGTTCTGTCGTTCATTATTTTCCTAAAGTAGTTGGAAATGTTTTCTCCCACATGCAAAAACATAGGAATTGTCAACATGCCCCAGTATAACTGAGCCTAATGAAACCCATTTTCAGGACTTGAGGCTTTTCTGGTTAAATGCCACTTTGGTATGAAGGTTACAGTTTAAGGTAAGAACTCGCATAACGATTGCGCTTTTAGTTGATCACATCCAAGTCGTATCTTTAAACATTTTCACAACTGCCAGCCAACGGCAGACCCAATTATCCTTTAAGCCCCCCTCTTTCAAAAAAGAACGAGATAAATGCATCCCCGATGTTATTGCAAGGGTGCTCGCAACATGCCCTCTCAAGTCTTATGTATTTGTGATGCACAGGAGCGCACGGGGAGCAATTTGCCGGTTATATCCCTGACGCCGCAACGTCGCATCTCCATTCGGAAGGGTCCTTGACACGTTTTTAAACCCATGTCGCGATGGCGAATACGCAACCAGATGCAAGCCGTCAACACCAGGAGTTTGGAGTGAGATTGCTTGGTCGCTCTGCGTGACAATGTTGCATGGGGGCGCGCTTATGCAACGTGAAGTGGTATCCGGTGGAGCCTCATGTTTAAGACTCCCGCCGCAACTCATTGCACGAGATGAGTAAGCCAAACGTAATGCCAGCATTTACCAAATGATGTGCGTTTAGTGTTATCACATCTGATGTGCAGCAAAGTTGGAACTTGTGCTGTCTAGAACTCGTACGGGCATTACAATGTATCACTAGTTATCAAGTTCAGTGTATTTGTATCAAAGCTGGGGGAAAAGTGTGGCTTAGGTAAAAAAATGCATTATGGCAGCTCTCGTCTTTGGGTATCCAGTAGCCTTGGATATTACCATGGGTGACTATAACAGGAATTTAATAGGGTAGAGCCAGTGATGCAGCTTTTTTCATCCCGAATAAGCTGTTGCTTAATAAGAGAGGCCGCATTAATACAGGTAGGAACAGCAGGTTCCACACTGCCCACCAGGGATTATTTGTCTGTCGTGCACTCTGCGCAGTTCATTACCTGCCCACTCCGAAGGAACGTGTTCACGAATTTAATTTTACAAAGTGGCCGCGTTTCCTTGAGAGGGGTGAAATGTGCATGGGAATTGCTGGCTGCCATCACGGGCACCGTTTCGTCCACTCCACAATACTAGCAACCTCCAATACCGCTCCTGCGGGGAGCTTCCTTTCAATTGTTCTGACTCCTCCAGCGATGGGAATACCGTAACCCCAAGGTGGTGTTGTACGCTCGTGCTGCGTGTGGGGTAATATGGCAGGAAATCGGTGTCTCCCAGAATCGATTTACGCTTTAGATTTTGAGCGTCATCCGTGAGCAAAGCAATGTGTGGTGATTGCTTTTCCTCTGCCGGCTACTCTTGATCTTCCCCGTAAGCCAAACGCCGCATTAATTGAATTGGCCACCCGTTTGATTGTAAAAGGGGGCCTTCCAAAACGAGTCTTCAGACTTACGGAATATTTGGTTTAACACGTAGGCTTTCGCGACCAATATAATAAACGTTTTTGGGTTAGATCGCGTTATTTATAAATGTGTCGTAACCCTCCACCACCCGACATGGCCAATCAGTAAAAAAGTGTCACGTTGACAAAAGACAAAATAGTTCACTACACCGGTGGGCTAAAGTAGTGAACTATGTCTTTTGTCAACGTGACACTCTTTTGCTGATTGGCCGTGTCGGGTGGTGGAGGGTTATACGACACATTTATAAATAACGCGATCTAACCCAAAAACGTTTATTAAGAATCACGGAATATTTGTCTGGATAAACGTGGCATTGTTAACGCCGCAACGGTTCCACCCTTTTGAAAGTTTACATCAGGAGCTGTGCTCTTGGGTTGCTGATATCTTATGCAGCAGCAATGCACTTTCAAAAGAGTTTTACACGGTGGTAATAGATCGCTATTTAAACCTCGCCCTGTGATTGTGCCACTGGTCGTGTTCGCGTGACGGAAGAATTACCCTGTCATTCGTTATACCGTATATATATTTTTTCATTTTTGGCAAACAAAATCAACAACGCTCTAATACATTCTATAGATTAACAAAATATGTAAAAAGGCTTTGTACAGTATTTTTTTACATTACAGTAAATGATTACATTTGATTTCGCTAAAGTCAAATCAAGTAGTGCTTTGCGTGTAAAAGGCTAAATGCCTACAAGTAAGTACGGTATATTGCCACGAGAGACCTGCGATTGCTAAGGAGTCAATTAATCCTCACGACACTGGCACGGCCAATAATAACATCACTCACTCAAAAAACCCAGAGCCGCAGTAGACTGCATTGTCTCTGTTTAACGTGATGTTTCTGCCCCCATTCTCTTCTCCACAGCCAATAGATTACACATACACCACCACAGCAATACGTGTTTTCTGTCACCAAAGCACTATCGCAGTATATAGCATTTGCCACAGTATAGCGTGGCTGTTGTGGACAAGATAACGAATAAGTTATGGCGACATGAGAGCGAGTGTTCTGGTTGGGACACGCTATGGCGATATGCGAGACGACGAGACTGGGCAGAAAACTGCAATTCTGAAGTTGCCTAAATCGTCGCATGTTTTCTTGGATTAGAATTTGTCTATACAAAACCAAACCACGTATTTTGATCAGCAACGCCGTTGTCCCAATCGAGCACCGCTCCAAATAGACCACACTGCTCATCGGAGCGATGGTGGGTCACGGTGACCTGGGTCGCATCAATCGGGGTCACCCAGAGCGTTGGTAAGACCACGACCGTCTGTGCTGCCATGCAAAGAATGAGCTAAGGCCCCCCCCAGGGAGTGGGGGGCTCCTTGTCCCGGGCGATGATTTAACCGTCTGGGACGCCCCCCGCCCACGTGAGTGTGGCTCGGCCTCGACTCTTGCTTTCCAGGATAAGGCAATCCAATAAGCCAACTGGACACTAAACCGCAAGGCTATTATTAAGTGCAGCCGCTAGAGCAACTCGCATTTAGCCGAGACTTGGGTATGATGTCTTATTTTTACAAAAACACATTGCCAGTTAAATTTTGATTTAAAGCTTTCGTGACTGCAGGGATTCATATTCTTGGTTCTTTCGGTAAATTCACGTAGAAGGGAAATAATATTTCCCAAGAATATACATTGCCAGTTATTTCGCTGTGTCCCCATGGCAAATAACTCCGCTGAAAACATGACTGGCAACAACAAGAAAAAAATGGTATTATAGTGTCAACATTGCTTTGTACAATACGTTCAAGAGAAGGAAGAAATTTGCAGCGGTGGTGGTTGGGGTTGATTCGGGATATGATTGGCAGTGACTTCACAGAACCTTTGGTCAGGATTTGGGGACGGAAGAGGAGAGAGCAGGAACGCTGACACAAACCACTGCACGTTTAAGTAGACGGCAAGAAGTGAACAAAGGGGGGTAGGCGAGGGTTGATGGAACATTCACAGCTCGGCTTGCGCTTTAATTTAATCTGCCGGTCCACTGCGCTGGGCACTGGTGACCAGTACGAGGCATTTTTGTCGGTGCGTATTGATAGAAGAGGCCGAGGGGGGGACCGGCCAGTGCACGGTGGTGAGGTCGATGGGGGTGGGTGAGCGGTCGTGAGAGACGGTTCAGGGGGGTCAGGCATTCTTGGCATTGTTGCGCAAGTTGTGCAGCTCCAGCTCCAGCTGTCGAACGCGCAGGTCGCGTTGCGTGAGCTGCTCCCTGAGCCGCCGGATCTCGTCGTGCTGCCGGTAAAACATCCTGAGGAGCTGCTCGCAGGCACGCACGCACCCAAGAATGGGAAAAGGAGATGAAGCCACAAACCACTGCCAAGTCCTCTTCAACTGCCTAAGACTGAGCAGCGGTACTGAGGGAAGGCCGTGACATCTGAAGATGAAAACCAGGTCTGCGGGATAGTGGTGGTAGGGGCAGGGATAGAGGTCGGGGAGCTGTGAAGGGGTTTGCAGGATACTAAATGTATACATCCAATTAATCCGTAAGAATGGTAAGCGACGTGCACAGGTGCTATGGTACAACATATACAGATTTGAATGTCTGCAATATGGTGACCTGTTTATGGCAGTACATCAAGTATCTGCATAGATATTTGAGTGATATTTCTTTGTGTGGGGGGTTTCTCTGGACACAAGTGAGCATCCACCGCTGAGATGCCTGAGACGACATTCACCACAGATGCAGCGATGACATCGGTGTGCGTGCAGGTGCTGCGCTTTGTTACATTGCAGCACCAGGAGGGATGGCGCCGGTTTGGTGAGGCCTTCATCCAGCAGTGGATTGATCATGGCAGATGATAATAACGCCCTTAGGTAAATGAAGAGGTGAATTGAATAGAGGAATACATTAATTGAATTGGCATCGATGAATTTGAAGAATAAAGATTAATTAAATTGAGCAGATGTGAACTGAACAGAGTAACATACATCAATTGAATAAAGTAAAATATGACGGGAGTAGGAGGTGAACTGCATGACTGACAGCACCTGTACACACTGGTCAGACAGCCTGGCAATAATTGACCAGCAGAGAGTTGAGTTGGAGGAGATGCCCCTTGGTACTGCAACATGCACACCCCTTCGTAATCATCAATCGCCGTGGTGCAGCCAAACACACGGGGTTCGCCACCATTCACTTGCCTCATTCTCTGTCTTGGGAGGTGCGTTGTCCAAGAGGTCATAACCGTCAACTATGAGGCCCTTTCTTTCTGGCCGGCTGCCCACTCCACTGGCTCTCAGGCCCGATCGGGGCTGGGGCCTGTAGCTTGCTCGCATCGACATCAGCACAGGACCTGCGAAGAGAGGCAACAACATGCGGTTTTTTCCCCATGTTTGTTTGAAAGTCAAATGGTGAATTCTATGGAATTTACCTCTGCTTCTCCACACCCTTGTTTTTCTGCGCACTGTGCATCTGTTACTCTATAAAATGCACCTCTGCTACTGTGTGTAAATCACATGGTTGGCTACTCAATTTTCACGATGCTTTATTAAATTCACCTCTGGTATCCTATTCAATCAACGCTTTGCCATTTTATGCAATTCATTTCTGATGTTATTTCACCTGTGTAAACCTGTTTTATCCACTTGTGTACGCTATTAAAATCCTTTCTGGCACTTTAATTATCACGTGTATCTCTTCAGGTGACCTTCGAGCTTCCATTCAACTCACCTCAGCAATGTTATTCCATTAACCTCTCTCTTTTCAAGTCCCCTCTGCTACCCTGCCCAGTTGACCACTTCAGTTTCATTTATTTGGTATAGCCCTGTGAGCCATTCGTCTCTTGAATCTAAATTCACTATCCAGTGATGTTCAATTCACATTTATTCAATTCACCTCTGCGAATTATATTCAATACACCTCGCCTCTCTATAATACATTCACCTCTGCCAATCTATTGAATTCACTCCCACCCCCCCCCCCCCCCATTTATTTGGAATAGCCCTGTGAGCCATTCATCTCTTGAATCTAAATTCACTATCCAGTGATGTTCAATTCACATACGTTTATTCAATTCACCTCTGCAAATTATATTCAATGCACATCGCCTCTATAATAAATTTACCTCTGCCAATCTTTAAATTCACTCCCCCCCCCCCCCCCCCCCATGTGAATTGTCAGTCAACTGGCAGGCATCGCCGGACGTAGGGTTAACACTACGAGCGCTGCGCTGACGGAGGCGCGGAGTGCGTTCGTGGCACCTTGGTTCGCTCCGCTCAGCCACTCCCTCGCCGTCATTGAAGGCTCTGCCCCTGGAGTCATCGGGTAGAGGTCCTCTTGGTACGAGTCGGACTAAAAATACAATGACACAAAACGCCTCCATCGTCTGAGGAGCTACAAGACTTGCCGTACATGCACAGCCCTTGTCTCAAATCCACTGCTGGATATATGTTTAGTTTCTTTTGCACCGTAGCATAGCATAGCCAAGCGCGCTAATCGGAGGTGCGTGGTTGGTTATGTACGATAAGAGCCTCTGCATGCTGTGCTGGTTGTAGGAGTGCTGGTCAGTGTGTGTTGGCGAAGGCGGTGAGCATATTTGTGGGAGAATAGTACGGTACAATGGAGTTTTCCACACTGCTCTCTGCTGTCCACGTTGAACTGCAGCAGCCCACGACACCTGGGGTCGATGTGTGTCCTGCCCACATTGTAAATGCCTCTAATGCTTGGAATTACATTTCTAGGATGGTGGTCAAAATAACAGAACCTCTCAAAAGTCATAATTGGAGGCGGTCAGGTGACAAATACTGTGTCAGAGCCATGAGTCCGAACCGCCAACATTTTTTGGTACAAATTTGGATTGCCCCTTGGTACTGCAACATGCAGAGAGCCTTTTGCCTGGTTAAACCGGATTCTAAAGTACATAGAGAGTACATAATCGCAGGCCAATCACCAAAGACTTTTTTTCCAGTTAGGTGTATATGCATTTCAGTTTGATTAATGTGCCACATTCTTTGCAGGTCATATAACAGGTGTGTCCTTTGTGCAGGTAAAGAGATTTACTCAAGAAACTTCAAAGTCAGTTCTGTGATGTCATATTTCAGGGCTATTCTCTGACACAAGGTGATGCACTGCTAGTGGTGATAGTTCTGAAAGTATATATTTTTTTATCGTCCCGTGAAATAATGTTGATTGGCAACGCCACTGCGGGCAGAAGGGGATCCACTAGAGGGCGTGCTAGACAGCCCCTTTGGAGGGTATTTGGCCTACTCTTCCATGCAGGCCAGACGTCTTGAAAGAGGTGGGAGAATGCACACTTTACCCCACCACATGCAGCCTGCCAGTCAACTGACTGCGGTGTGACCATTTATACCACTGAGTGGACAGAGGCGTGTGTATTTTCAGAGACTTGATCAATCTCTTCACCTGCCGTGCCGCGAGAACAAATCGAAACGGCGACCTCTGACGTGGTGTATTGTGCTGACCATCGTGCCACAGCAGCATCTCTACAATTAGAATGTAAATTCGATTTGTATTAGTATAATAATACTATTCTTGCAAAGATCCCTGGGTTTTATCTTCCATGAAGCTTATGGGCAACCCTAAACTGCATCCATACAAAGCATCGCAGATGCGGATGCCTGATGCACAGATTAAACATTTTAAGCTATCCGCAGTGTGTGACTGTGGTCATCCAGAACAGACTATACAACATATCACGACGCCATGCCCGACCCATAAATACGAAGGTAGACTTCGCAGCGATGATACACTCCGCTGCTTCTGACGCGGTTGCCTGGCATGGTCAAGTGAATGTGAAATTGTAAGTTGTTCTTCTTGGTTCTTTCGGTAAAGTCACGTAGAAGGGTAATAATAAAATAATACAAATAAACATAATAAAATACAAATGCTCACGACGTTTCGACCACAACACAAGCAGCCGTCCTCAGGTGAAGAAACAGGGCTGTCGGAAAGACAGCGTCCCAATGAACACCGCCAAGCTTGGCAGCGTCGTGAGAATTTTTATTTTATCATGTTTTATTTTTATTATTTTATTATTTCCCTTCTACGTGACTTTACCGAAAGAACCAAGAAGATGAATCCCTGCAGTCACGAAAGCTTTAAATCGAAATTTGAAAGTTGTTTTCTTGGTTCTTTCGGTAAATTCACAGACGCTGTCTTCCCGACAGACCTGTTCTTCACCTGAGGATGGCTGCTTGCGTTGTGGCCGAAACTTCGTGAGAATTGTTTTTTTATGTTTTATTATTATTAATATTATTTTTTTTTCCCTTCTACGTGACTTTACCGAAAGAACCAAGAAGATGAATCCCTGCGTCAGCCATACGAAACGAAGAAGTGCAAAGAGAAATGTGGGAAGCTGCCACTGCTGGTGCTTGTGCCGCGAGAGAGGGCGAGCGAGGGCGAGCGAGGCTCTCACCCTGCGCGGAACGATCATGGAGATGGGCTCGATGAGGGCCTTGATGACCACGACGCGGTAGAAACGGAACACCTCGCACGCCCCCACGTCCAAGCCTCGCTTGGGCATCACCCCTGCGGCAGGGGGGGTGATGGGGGAACGAATGGGCGCGCGGTGGCAAGCGTTACCAACGCAGCCGGTGGCAAGTACAACGACGACAACAACAACAACAGCAGCAGCCTGCTGCCTCACAACTGCAGCGATACAAAGGGGCATTCATGATCATTTACCGCAGGGTCGCGTTTTACTGAAAACTTCCGCGAAATGTGCCGTGTCAAGGGAAAAATGTGAGGGGAATGCAGCGCCAAGAAAGTGGAGATCGCATTTAATAAAAAGGATAAAGAAGAAAATTGTACGTTGTAAATTACAGCTCGGAATCAAATTGTAAATGCAGAATTTTATAAACCACAGATGCACGTTGCACACTACATCAAATGAACACGTAAATATGAACCAAGAAACAACGTTCAAACCATGTGCTGCCACAAAAAAAAGCATAACTTGAAAAGATGACCGCCTCACCTAGGCCTTTTTGAGGATAGTGTGACCGGAACTCCGCAAGGAAGTGGAGGCACGGTTTGTCACTACCAATCTCATAGTAGCGGATGTTTCCATCGCCCTGTTAAATGGCCAAAGCACACATACACATACAAGAAGACAGATCTTCCATATGGCATATACAGACTGTTGGAGCAATTGCTGCTAGCGAGCACCTACAAGGGGGTGGGTGGCCAGCACCATGCCTGGCTGCCTTTGTACCCCAATTTAGATGTTTACACACCGCACCAGATAGTAATTTAAGGCTGAGCTAACCTCGGTGAGACCCAGTACTGGTTCAGATAGTCGTGACCAATGTAAGGTGTGAGTGTAAATTCAGAATCAGAATATTTATTTCTACTGGAGGAATTCGATGAGCTAGAAAAGCTATTTTTCACAGATGTCCAGTAGTTGAACTCGGGTGGCTGGGTTCGTAGCGCAGTGCAGTAGGCACTGCACCACTCCTCCCCACCACATACTCAGAAAGACATGATTACAATGTACAGCAAATTACATGAGTAATAGCCTTTTGTTAATCCACTGCTGGATGAAAGTTCCCCACATTATGTCGTTGATGATGCATCATGCTGGTCAGTGTGGGTTGGTGAATGTATCCCAGGATTGATTCAGATATCACTCACAACTGACAGCTGTGGATGTGAATCGAACTCGTGTTACCAAGTTCAGTTGCTAAACACTGTATGACCACTTCCACCTTTATAGGATAGCATTATTATTATAACATACATCAATGAGCTTTGGGCTTTGCTTATTATCATTGACAGCTCACCATTGTGGCGAGATGTTAACTACTTAGCCTGGTATGCAGGAGGACGTGGTAGACCGGAGGAGGTGGCAAGTTGACAAGTCGCCAAGGCCAAAGCGAGAGGTGGACTGGGGATGCGGTACTCTATGCGGAAATATGTTCCAGCTCGGCAACCTGGACAAACCTGGCTGAAGTTAAGCCCTGGCTTACTATTATAAATATATATACATTTACCAGCTAAGGCCCTCTTAGCAATATAGCTCTTTTTCAGAAACGACCTGGCCACAAATTATATCTCAAAGAAGTGGCTCATCATGTGGAAATGTATAGCAATGCATGTTTCTAAATGTGGAGCGAAAAATCAGAGGACCCGGAGAAAGATACACGCGACCACAGCGGAAGACATGCAAACTCCAAATATACAGGCATCACAGTCGGGATTCAACCCACGACCTTCTGTATACCAGGCGAGATAGTTAACATCTTTGCCACCGCAGCACCCCTCTGGGTCCTCTGGGAAGTTGTGTGTGGCGGTGGCAGTGGCGCACGCACCTTTCCGGCCAGGAACAGCATGCGGGTGTCAGGGTCATAGAAGGGGAAGAGGAGCCCAGAGAGGCCATCCACCTCCTCCTGCACCAGGGGCTCTGAGAGGTCCTCCTGCTCGACCACGTACACGAAGCGCATTCGGGTCGTCACCGGGGGGAAAGGAAAACAAGATCAGCGATGAAATCCCACGATTTAGACCTATGAGAATATTCTATGTCAACATCCTCATCAGCGCCGGCTTTGACTACAAGGTGGCCCTCCGGGCACAGCTGTGTAATGTATCTATGCTGAACTTCTTTCGTACCGTACATAGCCAACTGTACGAATGGGACCTTTTTTCCAGTATCAAAATTATGGGGGGGGGAAAGAATAGGCTTTATCCTTTCTGGCAATAAAGCAGGTGTTAATATCTTTAAACACAAAATAGACACCTATTGCAAGGCATCAAGTCTCCATTAACCACACATACCTGTGGAAAAACATGCAAATATGCTCTAACAACATGCATTTTCTTTGAAACTGATTGGCCTACACCAGAGAAGGCTTCTTTAGAATATTCTGCAGTGCATCAGTGTTGAAGATTGGCAATCCGTCTAAAGAGGAACAAAGACAACATTTCTTCTTAATGTTGCACGTTGACAAGTCAGCACTTGCAGTATTCTGAGGCAACGTAACTGCGTTTGATAATCAGGTTAAAAAGCATTAAGATATATATCACCACTGTCAATTTAAATGATGTTATGTTTCTAAGAAAACATGAGCTAATATCATGGGCAATGGTCCTTTCTCAGAGCTCAGTACATATCATTGGGGTTGTGTGACCATACTTAACCGCATTTGTCAGAGTGAGTTGGTGAAGGCGCACCCAGGTTTAAGTTCAGATACCACGGATCGCCACTGTGGTTAGCTATCGCCAGGTTTGCCGCACCGCACCACCGGTTCAATAGTAGAATCTGTTAACGCCTTTATTCACATCCGAGATGAACTGCCCCCACCTGGTCCCAGAGCATGATCTGCCGGTTGTTCCAGCGGGAGGAGCCGGTGGTGAGAAGCCTCTTCGTGTCACCCAGGAAAACCACACGGTTCACCTTGTGAGTTTTACAGTGAGTTTCCTGCAAGGAAAGAGACAAAGTGTTCCTATGCTCACCGCACTTGGTATCATGCTCATAATTGCTGTTCTCTTCAAAATTAAATATTTTATGGGAGACGCCACTGCGTTGGCATTGGGTGCACAAGCACACAAAACTAAAATCTCAACACATTTGCCAATAACAATGTGGCCTTAAAAGGGAATATATACGAGCCGTAATTTTGGTTCAATGAAGAAGGGTCATTACACGAAACGTCGCCGACTCAATATTTTCCCTTTATAAGGCAGAGTTATTTATGAATGTGTTGAGTAATTCGTGCTGGCAGGCTTGTGTTTGGGAATGCAATGTTCTTTTGATGGGGATTGACCTCTGCAAAGGAGAATTATTCATATTTATTTCCCAACAGCCTTGCTGGGTGGTGCTTACATAAGCCAGTCATAAGGGGGACAACGATGATGATCACAATGATGAGATTGAAGATGACAATAATTATGACAGTAATGATAATGACGATGAAAAAGTAACTGGCCAAACATATCAACCGATGGCACTCCTCAAAATAATATTTAGATCCACTGTAGCCTTCCTGGATAAATAAGGGCCATTTATTGATTAAAACATTGGATTGAATATTATTTATTGGTAATTTATCCATTCATCCAATTTATGAGAGCCCTTGACAGTGACATTGCATGGCTGGCACAGGCTTTGCTGCAAGGAATGAAATGGAGGAGGGAGTCCGCTCTTCAATTTCACCTGCTCTCAGTATTAAAGTATTTAACTAAACTATTTGTTCTTGATTTGAAACTTTCGTGACTGCAGGAATCCATACTCTCTATCATATCTGCCGGGTACTGGTCTATTTTTCCGAGTTAGTTCCCCCCCCCGCATCCCCAGCTCTCTCGGCCTCCCACTTCCAGCCCCGCCCACTTCCCCCCCCAGCCCCACGTCCTCTCTCCCCCGAGCGCTCACGCAGCGCTCCCCTCCCCACACCCCCCCTCTCTCTCTCCCCCCTTGCCCCTCCCACTTTCTTACCTATATAACCTCTTGCCACGGCAGCTCTTTCTCCCACTTTAGCATTTTTTTCTTGCTGTGGTTTTCTCACCTGATGATGATTGCTTGTGTTGCAATCGAAACGTCGTGATTTGTTTTATTTTATTTCTAACTACGTGACTTTACCGAAAGAACCAAAGAGTATAAACAATTTTTAATTTTCCAGGCAATGCTCACTGACCATTACTCAACGAAGTGGCTTATCATGTGGAAATTTATATCAGCGAAATACTCTAACCGCATGTTTCTAAATGTCGAGGAAAAAACTGGAGGACCCGGAGAAAAATCCACGCGACCATGGGGGAGAACATGCAAACTCCAAATATACAGGTGTCAGATGTCGGGATCGAATTCACGACCTCCTGCATACATTTTGCCACCGTGGCACCCCAGTAGCCTGGCGCCCGGGCCCCTCAGCCTGTAGTCCCCGGCACAGTTGCATCGCCAGCACACTCAATGGCTCCTCCTCACTGACCCTTGACCTCTGACCTGTAGCACGGCGCCAGAGCGCGGCTCGATGACGCGCAGGCGGCGGTCCTTGCAGGTGGTGGCGAGGAGGCTCCCGTCCGTGTTGAAAGAGAGTGACAGCACCACGTCACGGTGGCAGTCGATGACCTGCACCGCCTCGCCTGCCTCCACGTTCCACACCAGTATCTGCCGAATTCGCACATCCACGTGGTTAATAAAGCTACCAAAATTCTAGATTTGAAGTTTTCGTGACTGCAAGGATTCATATTCTTAGGTTTTTTCGGTAAAGTCACGTAGGTAAAAAATGAAAATTAATAAAAGTAAAATAAAATAAAAGTCACGACGTTTCGGAGGCAACACAAGCTTCCGTCTTCAGATGGAACTGTCACAGCACGATTGCTGTATACGTGCCTTTACCTAAAAAATCTAAGAATATAAGCTACCAAAAGTCCCCGTTTGGCCGGGACAGTCCCAGTTTCCGAAAAAAAGATGTCCCAGTATCCCGAAGCATTTGCAAAAAGCACAATTTCGTCCCAGTTTAAAATTCTCTGGCCCCATGCTCGACTTATGATACAGGAAAAGGGCAGGGCTACCTGAGTAGCGGGTGGAATTGATAGAGTAGGTGGGACCTATGTATGTATGTTGCATTTTTTTTGCAGCGTACATTACCAACCGCGCTAATCGGCGGTGCGGGGGAAGGACAACAAACTAAACACTGCGAGCAGTAGATAGGGCCAACATCGGAAAGCCAAGCCACTCTGTGGAAGTAATGGAGTAGGCGTGGCTATGTAAAAGTGGGTGGAGTTTTTTTATGGAGGGAGATATTTCCAACTCACCCAAGTGTCCAAATTGGAGCTTTCCAGAAATGTGGTAACTCCATAAACAACCCCACCATGTCAACACCATACACTGCAGCTCTTTTAAAAAGCAAGCCACCCGGTGTTAATCTGCGGAGTGTAAAGAAATCTGAGCATGTCTTGACTGTTATTGACAAAAAGCATTTTCTTACAGGAAGAGAAGGCATCGATTTTAAAATCTTGATGCAGACGTTTCTCCTTCAATGGGTTACTGTGAGTTTAGTTCTCGGTCTGAATTCTATCGCTTAGTAACAATAAAACATTTTGCAGGATAATAATTACAAGTATAGTAATATGACACATGATCCTTCATGCCATAGCTGCGGAACCTTTGGTATAAGACAAATGGGGTTAGAGTAAACGTCTCGTTTTGTACATCGTAACCTCCGGCTCATGCTTTATCAGGAAACTGACGACTATTTTATGATCGCTTTCACAACGTGTGCAGTGATGAAATCACCCTGCAATTGCTGGGACTCATGAAGGCCTCCACAGCCAAAAGCGATGAAGACAGAGGGGATGGCCAATATGTCGTATTACTGCACTATAAGGTAAATACATTAACTCACCTTTATTAAAATCCAAGAGATTTTTCTGATTTACTTAAACACTTTACTTTTTAGTGTCCCAATTCTGTGACCTTGATCCACCGCAACGTTTACACGCGTGGAATTTCTAAGTGTCAAGACAAGCGGAAGAAGGCAGGGGGAGCTGTTAAGCGTTCGTACATACTCTCTCCCCCCGTGCTCTTAAAACCCCACACTTAGAAAGCCGCTCTTGTGGCTCCGACTTCCCACCACATCAACTCTCTCCTCCCAGGCACCCCGCGCTCCTCCTCCCATCACGCGCTTCAAGTCCTAAGCGGACGAAGCCCGGAGTCACGACGGCCCTCCAGGGCGCACCGACCACTTCCACATGCTTAAAGTGCTGCTTCGCACACCCCTGTAGGCATTTACTTGTTATCTGAGTAAATATGAAACGTAAAGGGTTGCGCGCCTAACTGCTGTGGACGTTTCAACGCTGGTGGTGAGAGGCCAACTCTCTTCGCACTGCGGAGGAGGTCGCGTGAGGGCATGAGCGCGGTTTTTGAGTTGAGGCGAGGGTGGCTGGGTGCAGGGGAATTAAGGCCCATTGCCAAGAATTTCGGTAAAAAATAAATAAATCCAAAACCAAGTATAAGAGTTGAAACCCGCGGTCTCGTTCTGCTCCTGGAAGGTTGTGGGAGTAGCTGAGGTTGCGGCCCAGTGGGGCATCTGAAGGAGCAGTGGGGTCACTGCTGCTGAGATGGATGAGTTGTTGTTGTTATTATCGGTGTGACAGTTGTCCTCAGCCTTGGCACGAAAGGCCTGATGGCACAGGAACACGCGCAGAGGAATAAGACTCCGCGATGCATTTTTGCTGCTATAACGATAACAATCGTGATGATAAAGAGTAATTATTTATAGCCCTTTAAAATAAGCATGCCCACCATTTCTGTTCAGCGTTTTGAGATGTGGTAACATATATACGCAATATAAATCCAAACTGCATTGTAATCAACTTCTGGTTACGCAAGTTTTTTGTTTGTTTTCCTTTACCTTGATAATTATTCATCAATGCAGGTTGGTGAACAATAGGATTCAGGACTGATTCAAATGTCGCCCACCACTGATGTTAGCCGTGGCCAAGAATAATGCTGAAATTGCCGGGTTCACATGGCAATGCAATAACCGCAGCGCCACTCATAATGATACGAGAGCTTTATTAATGCAAAATATTATGGGTTGGGGTGGGAAAAGGAAAGAACCGATGAAATGTTTCAGTGCCAGACCCTGCTTTGGCACTCATCAGTGGCATTAAACAGAAGAACGACTGTGTGGGCTCTTGGTGACATCACAGAGGCACAAGCAAATGGGGCTGTGGAGAGAGGGTGAGTGAGGTGGGGCAGTTTACCCCACGCCTTAGATCTGAGGGGCCCTCAGATGGGGGTCGAGAGGGTCTCAGAGGGGGCCTTATCTTGCATTTTGCTGCAGGCAAAAACCGCACTAACAGTGGCAGCCATCGCCTGGCTGAAGCCAATGTGACCCCAGCCCTAAGGCCATAGAGACAGCAGTGATATTACTTTAATTATTGTAACACAATGCTATTTCTTTAACCAAGAAATCCTTATTGAGTCTCAATAATGAATTATCAGGGTCGTCCATTGAGAAGTTTGGCTAAATCCATTATTGCGTGTTTGGCAATATGAGGAAACGATAGTAACTATGTAAAACCCATTCATTTGAGGGAAAAAACACTCAGTGATCCACATTGCTGTACTGTGCTTGCATATCCTGGCAAGCAATTAACACCTGATATTCCCATACAGTGTCCCATCCAAGTCCTAACCGGGCAGAATTCTGCTTAGCTTCCGAAATCCAACAAGATTGGGCACATTCAGGGTATTGTTTGAGTCACGGATAACAATCGACTGGTAGCCAAAAAAAACACACCCATCACCAGCGTAATAACACCGATGTGTCCTGCCAAGCCACCATTGAATATTCCAGGATAGTTATGCATATTTTTGGCTAAATAAGCTCTGGTTCTGCAGAATTTCTACTGGCTCTGATCGTTGTTGTAGGTTATATAACCACTGTAGAAAAAAGACAAGTCCACTTTGATGTTTGAATTGGAATCTAACGGGACTGATGAAATGCCGTCAAAATACGAGTCGCGATCATGTAGACAATATCACGAGGATGGAGGAAATGCACTCGTGCCGTTTTCGTTCCAGATGTTCCAATGCATTCCCTGTCTTGGATAAATTAGAATCTGCCGAGCGCCGTTGGGTTAGCAGTGGTTTTTGTAGTTAAGTGACAATCGATTCATCAGCTAAACTTGATGTAGCTCATAACATGTGCATGAGCTAAATCGATTCATGTGTTGGCTATCGTGGTGCACGCCTGTAATATAGTTGAATCAGTTGGTGGAGAGGTACCCACCTGTAGGGCAATAGGGTCACTCTCAGACGAAGTACAGCAAATAGGTTGTTGATGTATCTGTATGGAACTTTAAGCGTTCTCCCCTTGTATTATGTGTAGGTTTTCTCCGAGCACGCCGTTTTTCCTCCCAGCTGTACACGTGTCTCAAGGAAGGAACTGGCCTTCGTGGCCTAACAGCACAAGCAGGGTCAGAGCCTTAACTGAACCTTGAGGTTCAATGAGGCCCTCCTGAATAAAACAATATATTATTGTATATTCATTGCCATCTTCGCCTGTATCTTTCAACCTCTATTCTCTCTCTTTGAATATGTTTACCCGTCATCCCGAGTGCTTCTTGGTGCACAATCTCTTCTGAAATATACAGTGGTGTCTCTACAGTATTTATCCGCTTACATTCAAGAGACTGATTGATTTGGTTGAATTGATTCATGGCCTTAATCCATGAGGCTTTGATGCATGAGATTGGTGCCTTGATATAATAATGATAAAACGAGTGGAAATGTGCTTTGTTTTTCCAGGAAAGGCTCTGAGTAACAAGGCTAATTTTCACGAGGGTGTTCTACATTGTAAAGTTTTGCTCATTCCATTAATGGAATTCCGTTGGATGGAATTAGCTTGGCATACGGGTGGAAATCGAATAAAACCCACTGACAACGAGGGGGCCAAAACTCAACACTCCACAAAGATACAGTCAAAACAAGCAACTTTGTTGTATTGCCATTTGGAAAGATATCAGAGCACTTAGCAAAACGCTCAAGCTTCAAGCAGACGTATTCACGAATCCACTCGCCGTGCTCCAATCGCTCGGCCACCTCGCGGCCCAGCCGGTTTTGGAGTTTCACGTCTCTGCAGGATGGGCGACCCGCCCCTTGAGGTGTGTGTCCTGGATTTGCTCATCTCGTCAAGGAGCATAGACCATCACGTGAACTCCGGTCATCCTCGCAGCAGCGGCTTTTGGCTAGCCATCGAACAAAGACGGTCACTGCATCTTGCGCTTGCAGATGCGCTTCTGCGGTCGTCTGGAACGCTCTTCCTTCCGATTTTAAGAAGCCACTGAAACTTTTAAGTCATCTAGATTGAAAACTCATTCCTTTGGACATGCTTTTTGCGTTTAGTCCGTTGTCCTTCCCCCTGCACCTCGGATTAGCACATCTGGCTACGTACGGTGGGAAACAAGTTCAACATACAACATACATTACAACATCCAACATTCATACATTACAACATCCAACATTCATACATTACACGACCGTGCAGCGTCCGTTTGGCCTCGGCAGTGGCAGGCCAACCGTGTGATTAGCGACGCTGTCGGGGGCGGGGGAGGGGAGGAGGGGCACCTTGTAGTCGTAGCCAGCGCTAATGAGGATGTTGACCGCGGTCGGGTGCCATTCGATGAGGCCAACGCGCCTGCTGTGCCCGTACAGCTCCCGCGTCGCTGCTGTCAGGTTGGCACGGAGACCACCCTCCGGGATCTCCCACACGCGCACCTTTCCATCGACGCGCAACGAGACGTAACGACGACGGCAATTGAGGAATCTATTAATCGGTCAATGAAGTGGTTGATTTTTAAAAAATAAAATGTATCAGACGAACCTTATTTACCAATCCGGTTCACGCATACATGTATGGGAATCAAATGGTTTACATACATCGATAACAATCGAGGATATTTTACTCCAGGAATTAATGTAATGAGGGAGTTTTGTAGAAACATGATAGTCACATCTACATATTTTAAAAAAAATAATCAACGATAGCTTTATTGGAAGACTTTACAACACACCTTTTGTATCTACTCACCACAAATGGCCACGCAAAAAATGTAATAATTACCTTTTATAACAGTAATCACATCACATCAATGAACAGGTAGAAATGGTTCCCTTTATTTAGCCAGGAAAGCCTCAGTGAATCTCAAGACCAAGACTATTTTTCAGGAGGGTCCTGTCATTGGAGGTTTGGTCAAATTTCAGTACGCGATCAATTTTGTTCACACAGCAATTCAGAATATTTATCTAGACTGGAATATTTATTTATCTGCTGGAGGAATCCGATGATGCTCTTTTTCACACATGTCCAGATGTTCATTCAACCCGAGTATTACAATAAAAAAAGAACAATCTAATTTACAAATCAGAACTATCGATTACATAAGTAATAGAAAATAATGTAGTAAACCCTGTGAATAAAGCAGATGCATCACATAAATGTATCGACAACAGCAATCCTAGACAGTTGCGCAATCCTGGACAGCTGGCTCTAAGTAAGAATAATCCACTGGATAAATGATGACGTCACCCTGCTGCTGCTCTATTTAAGACCGGGAGCTAGAGGGGAGCCTCACCATTCTGGCGAATTGCCCGATGATGCTGGATGCAATTACCAGCGAAACGTCGTACTCAAAAACTGTAAATGTTGTGGTTTCACTCTTCAACACACCGGTGAGCTAAAGTAGTGAACTATTTGTCTTTTGTCAACGTGACACTTTTTTGCTGATTGGCCGTGTCGGGTGGTGGAGGGTTACGGCACATTTATAAATAACGCGATCTAACCCAAAAACCTTTATTATGAATTATTATGGATCAAATACGTTGTCGACGGATCTAATTATAACAAGGCGAGATGCCATAGTGACAGCACGGTGTAGTTCTCGGGCAGACCTGGAAGGAAACTCTTCAGGGAAACGAACTTGAATCACAATATTTATACTGGAGAAATCCGATGAGCTATAAAGCTCTTCTTCACAGATGTCCAGTAGCGGCGGGTATAAACGTTACAACAACAAACAGTACACAAACATGATAGTAGTGCAAAGTACAATAAAGGTAAACAAATCACCCAAACACATACAAATTAAACGATAGCATCATTATCCTACAACGCAAAGCCCAGAGGTATTAAAACCTATTTTTTCAGAAGCGACCTGGCCACAAATGGTAGCTCAGCAAAGTGGGACCAACATTTGGACATTTATAGCACCAAAATAATCTCAATGCATGTTTATAAATGTGCAGGGAGAAACCGGAGGGCCCAGAGAAAAAAGAATCACGCGACCACGGGGAGAACATGCAATGATGCGCGTAAACGAGTCGGTGCAAAACGCATCACGTTAACACAAATGTGCCAATAGGTATGGTGCAAAAAACACAGCGTTGTACAAATAAAACAAACACACGCAGGCACGTTTGTAAAAAATATAAAATACGTAATGCCAAAGTTGTAGCGGAAATTATTAAACGCAAAGGGTATGGAGACTGGAATCAATAATTAAAAGGGGAGAACAAAACAACAGCGAATGCCTATTCGGCAGTTTAAGACACGCACAGGGTGTGCTTTTCCAATATAAATGAAACATCACGACATTTCAGTGGAACGTGCCTCATCATTATTTCTTCTCATCATTAATGTAGTCGTTGATCGCATTGTATTCACCGATTCGCATCCTTGAGGTGTATGGGCACCTATGAGCAATGTGTCTGTTTCAAATTGCGAGTCGAGTTTGGAGTCAACATTCGCCTGCGCACCGCACGCACGCACGGTCGCCTCGCTGGGCTTGCCCTACGTCAAGACACAGTGCAGTGTGCCCTTGACAAACCAGCAGACACACTCCCCCAAAGGGGGGAAGGCAAGAAAGGGCAGTTGTCCCTCTCCCGAGACATGTTGTCAGACAGCCCGGTGTATGCCATGTTTCAGTGGCGTTAAATTGCACGTATATAATGCATCATTCCCGACGTGTATTCCGTTTTCGTCGTCAGCCATGCTAAATCAAGTGCCGAATGTAAGTATGCCAAAGTGGTCGTCAGCTCCAACGATTACGCGATGTAATAAAGACAAAAAAAGGACCCTGTCCCCCCATATGGCCTTCACAGACTGTTGGGGCAAGTGCTGTTAACAAGGACATATGAAGGCCGGCACGTCACACAAGGTTTGGGTGGCCAGCACCATGCCCGGCCGCCTTTGTCTCCCTATTGGCAATGTTTGCACACCGCACCAGGTACTCATTTGAGGTTGAGTCGATCTAGGGGAGCCCCGGTACCGGTTCAAATAATCGTCACTGGTGGTGGCCGTGAGCGGGAATCGACACCTGGTCGCCGGTTCGTAGCACGGAGCGCTAACCGCTATGCCACCACTCATTATAATCCACCTCACACCTGCACACGAGCTGGCGTCACCGCTCCATCTCTTCGGTGGACGTCCTCTCGGACGCGTTCCATCTCTTGGTTTTGACACTCCGTCGTAAATCCTTGACCGTCGGTCATTATCCCTTCTAGCCGTGCCGTGCGTGTCCTGCCCACGATGAATTGCTTCCTCTTAACAGTTTGAACGTGCGCATTTTCTCATTTTAGAGACATTTAACAGCGTGTAATTAAGAAAGCAACCAATGTTGTTTCCCCGAAACGAGTCGCCGTGTATTATAAATAACATTTCATCCTCACCCCCTGAGGTTGAACCGGGCGCGCTACGCCAGCCCAGTGATGTCCACACCTCTGCGCTTAATTTAACGGGCGAGCGTTTTTGCAAATCGGGCTGATGCCATCGACGTACGATTATTGTACTGTAACTTTTTGTGCGCTTATAATTAGCACTGCGTTTTGTTTGCTTCACTCTCCCGGGGCTTTGCAGCAGACATTGGTGCTAAACCGACACGGAGCCATCACTGTGAATTAATTCTACAACGGGCATCTGGAGCACAGTGCGTACAAAGGATGCATTAAAAATACTGGACATGCAGCAATGTATCGATTCATTGAATAAAATCGACTCTTTACGCTCGTGATGAATTCGTTGAATTGTACATGTGGGAATCGATTGAATTGAGTTTGTCAGAAACAATTTTTTTCAATTTAGGTAAGTTAGTGGAACGATTTAAACTGCATTAATGAGACAACGAATGAAAACGATACAAAGGAGGTTGCAAAATCGAGACACATTTAAAAAAAATATTTTAATTGAATCGTGGCACTGAATCAAACCAGTTAATTAAATAACTACAGGAGTGAATTATGACTTGCAAAATTATTAACAATATAGGGTTTTTTTTACCTATGAAATCATCACTGAGTCTGATGGCTCTTGTGTTAGGAGGTTCCTGCTTGGTTTATTTGGCCAATTTTCTTTGCAAATGAAAAGAAAACCAAGGTGCCAAGAGAAACCAGCCATATGCGAGAAGATCACTCCTAATTCGCCACCAATAGATTTCCCTCTGATCTCATGTCGTGTCAAACCTGTCGGCCTCTCATCCAAACTCCGTCACCGAGCACAGCCGGATACGTTTCCATTGACAGATATTTACCCGATACATCTATCCGGATAAACATTTTCAAAAAGTGCAATTCACATACATTTGGTCGCCGTGTAAATCTCCAACACCCAGTCGAGCTTTAGTATATTTATTTCACGCGCATCTTAGCGAGGGGCCACCGATGTAACTTTCGTCACATCTTAAAAGACCAGCTAAGAATCGCTTAGATATTTCCATGAAAGCGTAATTGCCCACCGTTCATTGCGTCATCCACGATCACCCCGCGGGGTTACCGTCTCCCTGGGGATGGCACGAGAGCGACTTACGGAGGCGTCCTCGGAGCACGAGGCGATGATGTTGTCGTCAAACGGGTTCCACTTAATGTCCAGGACGTTCCCACGGTGACCGCACACGCGCGGGCACAGTGGGTCCACGCGGCCCGTCTGCGCGACGCGGGGAGGGCGAGGAGGGGAACGACGCGACGATAATTATCGCAAATCTCAGACAACTCCGGGGGACAAACCGAGACGCTTCACGGCAGAAAGGCGAAGTGACCTCTGGCGTGCAGTGTTCGAGGCACTCCACAGTGTGGCAGCAGAGGCAAGAGGTTGTCAGTTGTGTTCATGCAAGGGGGCGGAGAACGTTGTCTGGACTTTAAAAAGTGTATTTGGCAGGACAAAGGCAACATTTTTGTCTTTGAAAGGACAAATATTGATACACAGCCGTACCTTCAGCCAGCACGGTTGGCTACGTACGGTGTGAGAGAAGTTCAACATAAAGAGGCCCTTGTAAATGACAGCAGTGACTGAATGTGCTAAAATCAGAAATGCGGATGTTGCCAGGACGCTAAGATGCTTGGAGTGAATGATACATGTAATGTTATGGGTGGTTTCTAAGTGGTAGGGCTCATGTGTCTACGCACGATAGGATGCAATTAAATCGCAAGCCAAACACGACCCACGGGTCCGTAGATTCCACATCCCTGGTGCATTCAACAAAATGATGGCTTCAATGAAAATACGAGCAAGACTTTTCCAGTGAAAAAAGTCTGTCTTCTGGGGAAAATTAAAGGATAGCAGGTGACACTGAGCTGTAGGATGGCAGCAGGCATAATTGAATTGTCAACAAGCTGAGTTGCGTAACATTTCTTTCGACGATGTGTTGACGGTTCTCCGCCAAACAAACAGTCAGACAGCCTGGAAATCAGACAGGCAGATAGACAGGGAAAGAGCCAAGTAAACAGATATATAGGGTGATAAATGGTGATATATTTAAACAAGCAGAGATAGAGACAGACAGATAGACAGAGAGACTAATAGCTTTGCCCGCATGATAAAACAGGTGAGATGTACTGCAAATGTGACCGGTATTGCTGAGCCCTGGCTTCAGTGATCCTACCAATGCAAGGCAGAGGCGCCTCTTCAATTCAAAGACGCAATCCAAACGGTTCAACACGGAAATGTAGGCAGATGCACGGCAGTGCCATTGCTATAGCAGAACGGCAGATCGCCCGAATATTCCCTTTAATTTGTATTTACCACGAGCCAACTTTCAAACTTACAGTATAATAGGCATCCTGAATCAACCAGCCAAGTTATGCACGGTATATGTACAGGACAAAAGCTATTTGTTTTTGGGGGATGTAGCTTCCTTAAAGGCCAAGGGTTTGTACAGGACAGCCACAATCAAAGGTAAGCCTTTTAATGTCTTATTACGTTATTATTTCAGCTGGGTGGAGCAGTGGCGCAGTGGTTAACAAACTGCACTGCGCTATGAACCTCGAGACCTCAGTTCGTTTCCCAGCCACGGCTAACACCAGCGGCGAGTGACGTGTGAACCGGTGAAGAAATCACTCGCAGCTGATGTTAACCCTAGTCAGGAATTGAACTCAGATAGCCCGGTTAATGGCATGATGCGCTTTACACTCCGTGCCTCCAGTCTCAAACTTATATAGTATATTGATAAAAATACACACAAGTGACTGAGTTGGCAGTGATGCATAAGCACAGATATGAACAACACTGCCTAATACTACAAAAGTATAAAATTGTATAAAATATGAAAGAGCAATGGTTCTTCTTAAGACCATTGACGAACGTGGTCATTATTTTTTGCCACGTATACTTTTTTTGCGAACCGTTTGAGGAGCCAAGCTGATTTGTGACATCGCAAGGGGAACACATCACGGAGGTAGTGGTGACTCATCAGACGCTGTGGGGCCATGGATGGAGAAAAACAATGTTTCGTGTGATACTGCGTTGATAGTGGAGCATATATTACAACATTTAAATATATTTATCAATAACGCAACCCTAAAAGAAAAATATCTCAATTGGTGACATTGTGGGTAGTGGTTGTTATTTGTAGTGCTGTCGAGGCAATGGACCTTCTTCATAGCAGAAGTCAAATCTCTCCACTATGAAGAAGGCACATTGCCCAAAACGTCACTTATTGCACGTTGTTTTGTCCGTCTACGGCGGTGTTATTGTCGAGGCAATGGATTTACGGTAGGGGTCACCTGCGTGAGCGGCATGACAATGAAAGCGCCGCCACCCGCCGACTCCGTGACCACGCCGATGAACTTGGGGTTGACGGCGCAGAAGTGGCTGTCGTTGACGCTGCGCGTGACGGGCACGGAGTCATAGCAGTGGTCGCGCCCGCCCGCCTTGCCGTACACGTTACGGAACTTCGAGCAGCGATACTGAGGACGCCACGACATCTGCGGATCAAAAAACAAGGGTCGCGGAATTGGGGTGGTGTGAGCGGGAGGGAGGTTAGGAAGCTTGCGAGGATGTATGCAGAATCGTGAGTGTATAAATGAACAACTTTGCCCAAAAGAATGTTTATTATGTGATCTCATCATCAGGGTGTTCAACATTAACTCCATCATCATCATGACTATCACTGTAAAAAATCATCAACGAACTTTCGACCACTGTTTTTCTCACTGCTGTCATCATTACAAGGATCTCAGATGCTTTAATCCTCTTCGCGATTTCCATTATCCCAATATCTTCCGAAATCGATGTTGTTCGATTATCCACTGCAGTAATTTATCTGACCCTCGCTGGCCTGTTTTTGATTACCGCAGACACTCGTGAACATTTCCAAACGAACCCCATTGCGGGAGGCAGGACTTTTGTCACTGCATGATGCGCGGGCAAGGCAGAGAGAGAGCGCTTCGTACTTTGCCCTGTGTTCGTTGTGGATTTTGAAGTAAGGCCGGGGTGGCTGGTCACGACGAGTGCACACTTCAATTCCCGCAGCCCTACTCCCAAGTCTGCACGCAGGACCAGGATGTGTGGAGCACCTGTGTGCCGCTCGCTGACCTCCCAAGCATAGAGACCTCGGCTCAGGGGAACCCACAAATCTCTAAAGCCAAAAGCCGAGCTCAAGCTCCACACTTTCCAGTGGCTGCCTACGGAAAATGTGTAGAGTGTAAAATTGCCAGCTTGCTGTTGCAGCAATAGAGACTGGTGACAACATTTGAACGGGCTCAAGCAGCGAGTGCACCAACTGCTCCAGCTGGGAAGCCACTTCACGTGGACTCGTGTTAAGATGTGAACAGTGCTTCCTGTGAAACTCAAAATTGAGGCTTGCAAGAAAGAGACATATTCAGTTTGACCGTTAACATCTTGTATGAAACATTGCCATTTTAAATGTCGCTCGGAAGGGCTGAGCCGTGCATAATTTTACGCTCATCGCACTAACGCGAGTGTTGGCACGAGCGACGAAAGTTCATCGCACGGCGCACGCAAGCTGCCTGTGCCCTGCGCGTGGACAGACGCAACGAACGCGGCGCGCAACTCTGCACTCCCAAGAGAACGGAGAAAACGCGTTAACAATACCTAATACAGGGTGGGGCCCCGGGGGATCATAACGACCGAATCGACCCCCCAGGGTGTCTGGCGCGGACGTCGCAGAGGGCACCTGCTTGTGCACACATGTAGCCCCGCCTACTGTGTTTGTTTACCATAGGCTGCCATGCATAACGGGCTCTCTCTCTAACACCCCTACATCACTCCCCCCCGCATAGCATGCAGCCGTCCCGGCTGCCAACATACAAAAATTTGACAATAAAGGTGCCTTCACCCCCTGACCGCGCGTGTGCCTCACTATTTTTGAACAATAACAGGAACCAGAACAAGAACGCAACAACAAGATGAGAAACAACCCGACGCACCCCCCCCCGAATAAATACGAATTCCGTAAAAAAAAACAGCCTATATACAATCAGCAGGGAACCCACCACGCACACACAACACACGGTGAACCCAACATATGTACATCCGAGGAGTGGGGAACACACCACCCACACAACACCCAATAAACACAACAGCTATGTACACATTTTCCGGCCTCACAACAGTTTGCGCATTTTAGCGCGCGTCCTTGCAGCGGGCCCCTCGCACGGGGTAACCCCGCGTGGCGGACCATCAGGTGGCGACTGTCCGTCTTGGGGTGAGCATTCATCCGACTCCGCGTGACCCTCGGTATCCGCAGGAGGGGTGATCGGGCGTGAGCCCGTCACTCCCGATGCTCCTGAAGGTGGCACAGCCGGCAAGGCATTAGGTGAGAGCGACGGAGACGGACCCAGCGAGTCGGCCGACCCCCCACACGTTTGGCCACGCGCGTGTGAAGTGGGATTGTGTACCGCTGCGAAGGGTTTCAACCTAGAGGGGTGCACGAACCATCTCCGCTTCCCCCACTTTATGCGCACGCACTGCGGACGTAACACCTCCACCACTTCCACAGGGCCCCGCCACGGCCGCACCAGTTTAGAGGAGGTTGCCAGTGGCACCTGGGGGCAGTGCAACCATGCCTTGTCCCCCGGCTTCCACTGCAGTATGTGCGCTCGACTCAATCTGAGGCGCTCATTCGCCTTCTGACGGAGGTCAGAGTTTTGCATTGCAGCATCCTGTGCCTCGGTCAATTTGTCCAGATTAAATTTAACATGGTCAGCCAGATTAGTTTTTCCCTGCGGCACGGGGATCCGCAACTGGGCACGAACAGGCGGGTCTGGTTCTCGGCCGTACATGAGGTAAAAGGGAGAAAACCCCGTAGCTGCATGGGGTGCCATCCGGTACGCCGCCAAGACCCCCTGAATTTGTAGGTCCCAATCCGTTTGCGAGTCCGAAACTTGTTGTGATAACATGGACGAGATAGTGCGATGCAAACGTTCGACCATCCCGTCAGTTTGTGGGTGATATGGGGAGGTCCGAATTTTCTTTGTGCCCAGGAGATCGCAGACTTGTCTGAGTAGTTTACCGGAAAAATTTCTGCCCTGGTCGGTCAGCAACCTCTCCGGAGCACCTTTGTCCAGGACATAACCCTGAACAAAGGCCTCCACGATGGCTGCTGCCGACTGGTTGGCCAGAGGCCAGGCCATAGGCCAGCGTGTAAAATACTCGACACCAGTCAACAAATATCTATTCCCCCTGGGGGTGGCGGGGAATGGTCCCAAAATGTCCAGAGCGACCAGCTCGTTTATCCTGGACACTTTGATCGATTGCAAAGGCGGGTTAGACTCCCGTGCCGGCGGTTTGCGTTGTGCACATTGAGGGCATGATCCCAACAAATCCCCAACATCCCTCGTCATGCCAGGCCAATAAAAATCAAGTTGCAACAAGGCGAGAGTCTTTTGGGTCCCCAGGTGTAGGAGGCGCTCATGAGCGGCCCATACCACCCTACCCCGCAACCCAGTAGGGACCACCAGCCGATGTCGGCGTGACTTCCCGTCCCAATGCATCAGCAGACCTTGGCACATTTCCCATGCGTCGGAACCACCTCTTTTTCCCCCCGCCGCACCGCCAACGCGACGTCGCCACCCGAGGAGGGAGACATCCTCCATCTGGAGGCGCCCCCATTCAATGACGGGCAACCCCAACAGGGAATCTTTGCCCTGTTGTTCGATCGAATTAGGAACCACTGCATCGTCGTCGTTGGCGGCCGCCAAGACAGGTAGCGATGTGTCCCCTGGAGGCCTGCAACGTCCAGACCCCAGGAGGCATGCACACTCGGAGGCGGTTGGCAAGCGTGACAGAGCGTCCGCGTTGGTGTGGCGAACGCCCTTACGGTATGTGGTTTGGAAATCGTAATCCTGGAGGACCTCCAACCATCGGGACAATTGTCCCGATGGCTGTTGAACCCTCAGGGCGTACTGCAGTGCCGCATGATCTGTGCGGACGGTGAAACGCCGACCGTACAGATATGGGCGATACTGTTGGATGAAATGGACAATTGCCAACAGTTCCCTACGGGTGACACAATATCGTTGCTCCGCTGGAGACAACACCCGACTGCCGTACGCAACCACATGTTCCACGCCGTCAACCACCTGGGAGAGCACGCCCCCAATACCCGTGTTGCTCGCATCGGTGTCGAGCAAGAACGGTTTTGAAAAATCAGGGTAAATCAGGGGAGGAGCGTTTACCAAAGCATCCCGAAGGGAGCAAAAAGCAGCCTCCTCCTCCTGACCCCAGCAAAACCGAACCCCTTTAGATGTTAAAGCATGCAGGGGTTTGGCGATAGTCGCAAAATTAGCGACGAAGCGTCTATAATACGACGCAAACCCAATAAAACTCCTAACCTCTCCCACTGAGGTGGGAGTCGGCCAGGAGCTTACACACTGCGTTTTGGCGGGATCGGTAGAAATACCTGAGCGCCCCACGATGTGCCCCAAATAACGCACCGACTCGCGTAACAAATGGCATTTTTGGGGCTTAAATTTCAAATTAGCAGCCCGCATCTTTAGGAAAACCGCCCGCAACCTCTGGAGATGTTCCTCAAAAGTTTTGCCAAAGACAATGACGTCATCCAAATAAATCAGGCACGACTCCCATTGCAATCCAGCCAAAACCAATTCCATCAACCGCTGGAAAGTTGCCGGCGCTGAGTGTAAGCCCATCGGCAACCGGTTGAATTGAAACAGGCCGTGCGGAGTACGGAAAGCAGTTTTAGGCTTTGAATCATCGTCCAGAGGAAGCTGCCAGAATCCCGAAAGTAAGTCCAATGTGGAGAAGAATCGCGCTCCCGCCAAGGCGTCAAGCGATTCGTCCATCCGTGGGAGCGGGTATGCGTCGGCAACCGTAATTTTATTAAGGCGCCGAAAGTCAACGCAAAACCGCAACGAACCGTCCTGCTTCTTAACCAGGACGATCGGCGCTCCCCAAGGGCTGTTGGAGGGAGAAATTATGTCGGCGGCTAGCATGTCATCAACAGCCGATTTGACATGGTCCTTTTCGGCGGGACTCAACCGAAAAGGATTTAGGCGTATTGGCGCGCTGTCACCCGTATCAATATGGTGACGCAGCAGATGAGTGCAGCCCAAATCGTATTTATCCCGACTGAAAACGTCGGAAAATTCCCTCAGTAGTGTCTTAAGACGTTGGCGCTCTAAATTTGACAGGTCCGTCGATCCCGCGCAAAGCGCCTCGAGCCACCCTTCATCGCTGTCTGAATGTGGTCGCGGTGCAGGGGCAGCGCCGACATGACTCGCGACGGGTTCCTCACAGGGCACCGGCGTTGCGTGAGCAAGCACGGTCCCCTGTGGGACCACCACCGTCTGCGAGCCCACATTGAGGACCGCGATGAAGGGTTCTCCATCCCCTCTCACTATGGTCTGGGCCGGGAGTAAATTAGGTCCACTGACCCCGGCCCTAGACGGTCCCAGCAAAACCCCTTGAGCCCCAATGCCCTTAGCGAAGGGCCGCCGAAGTCTCAAAGGAATTAACATTTGCGCCCCCGGAGGAACGCGCACCGTTCTATCTACGAACGCCGGCACCGTCGCGAACGCCGTCCGGCTCGTAGCGGGGGATGGCAAAAACGCCATGCGTCGGCCCGATGGGAGCTCAATGCATCCCTGGTCGATTAATATCCTAATCGGCATTTTGGCCAGGAAATCCGTCCCCAGCAGGCACGGAACCGCCAGCGAGGAGGAAACAAAAATCGGCCCAGATAATTTAATATCCCCGACACAAATTTGGGCTCGAATTTGTCCGATGATGCCAAGTGAACCCCCGTTAGCAGCAAAGAATGGCACGTTAACAGGCATCAAAGGACGGCTTTGGGCAGGGAGAATGTTATAAATCAACTCCGAAATAATGGTCGCCGATGCTCCTGTATCGACCAGGATGCGCACCTCGACCCCATCGATGTGACCCACAACGGCCGACGACCCTGACGACGCGGCTACAACCCGATGGGCCAACACGGACCACTGGCTGGGTTCAATCTGAGTACCCAGAGCGGTGCGTGTTGGTGCCATGGTACGCGATATTGGCCCCCCCTTCGCTGCGGTGTTTAAGTGTGCGACGGGCGTGTGCGTGGGCCAAACGTGAGGGGTGCCGCGACTCGCCGGATTATGATGGTGGAGCTTGTGACGAGGGCCGGCGTCCCGTTGAGGTGTCGTCCTGCGCTGCCCAGGAGAGCGGCACCCCGAGGCGACGTGGCCCCGGATGCCGCAGTTGTAACAGCGTGGAAGCGCTGGTGACGACGATGGATGTTGTAGACGGCTTGAACCGGCCCGGTCCTCCCGTACTCCCGCTCCATGCTGCCGTTGATGGTCGATGGCGCAAACCTCTTCCGCCGGGAGGGTGGCTGCAGCGACGGCACGCCCGCTCGCCGCCTTGCTGGCCTTCCGTCGTTGAGAGGACAGGTTTGCGTGGAGAAGACGGGCCGCTTGGAGGGAGCACATCTCTGCATCGTCCTGTGCGACAATGACGATGTCTAAGTCGTCCGCCAGCAAAAGTATCTTCTCTGTCACCATGGCGTCGACACCCTCGTCATCCATTCGTGGAAAGGCCTCCTTCGCCAGTGCCAGGAGGCTTGTGCGGTACGCCAGGGGCGACTCCTTCGTCCCCCGCTGGCGATCGTAAAAGAGTTGGCGACAGTCCGATGGTGGACCATATACCGCCGACAGCACCTGCATCGCCTTCCGCAGCGTGGAGCGCCTCTCCTTCGAAGCCGATGTTAGAGTGGCGAGGGCGTCGCTGTCGAGAAGTGCTGGCAGCGCGCGGAGAGCCTCGGCGTCTGTCCACTGTGCCATCTCCTGGTGAGCGAGGAAGCGCCGCTGGAAGCCGCCCCAGTCGCCATCCTCGCCCACAAATTCCTTGAGTGGAGGTAGCCGCTGATGTAAGGCAGCGGCTGCAGAGGAAGAACGCACTCCCTCGTCCGCCTCACTCAACTCAGCGTCGGCACGAACCAGCGATGGCATCGCCGGTCGCACCCGTGGTGACGTTCCGCCCGTTGGTGGTGACGCGGCAGGTACTGTACTCCCGCCGTTGGACGCGATGCTTAGAGCGGCCACGCCCTCAACAGCAGCTGCAGCGATGGCGGGAGTTTCAAAATGTTGCTCCGTGGAAATGGCGGGAAGGCGCTGTGATCGTCGGCTGCCGTTGCCCCGTGGCGGTCCCGCAGCCCCCAGCTGCGTGATGGTGTCGAGCATGGCGGCTGCGGCGTACAGCAGCTCGGTCAGCTTCGCGTGCGCCTCCCTCAGCCCCTCCATCGACGGCTCCCCTTCCTCCAGCTGCTGTGGCGTGGATGCGCCCAGCCCCGGCTGGTCGATGGCATCTTCAGCCGTCTCGGGCCCTCCGACTGCAGTGGTGTCTTCTGCCTCTGGTACCCCGACTCGAGTCGTCCGGCGTGTATCCATGTTCGTACTTTGTTTCACTTCTGACGCCAGATGTAGTAACGCTCACGACTCGTTCACACCGGAGTTGGAGGCACACTTGTTTATTTAACACCAACGTTGTGACATACACATTTGAGGGGGTATCGGCCCCCTCACCCGTCTATCTGAGGACACACCTCTCTAGCTAACCCTAGCCTGCCTCTGAGTCCTCCACTAATGGGCTAGGGGAGGCTATCTTGGCCCGACACTGGTCAGTCGGGCCCGGTACCCAGAGTCCAGACCAGCACTGGCTCTGGCTCTGGTACCACGCCACTGGCTCGAGCCTGCGCGGTCCTGATAAGGACGGCGTACCAGGGGGAGTCCAGGGCTCTATCTCAGACGTCTTCCGCCTCCTCTTCTTTAGCTAAACATCACTCCCGAGCCCTTCGATACATTCCCCTTTTATACCCAACCCCTCCCTGAGGGGTGGGGCCCCGGGGGATCATAACGACCGAATCGACCCCCCAGGGTGTCTGGCGCGGACGTCGCAGAGGGCACCTGCTTGTGCACACATGTAGCCCCGCCTACTGTGTTTGTTTACCATAGGCTGCCATGCATAACGGGCTCTCTCTCTAACACCCCTACACATATAAAACAAATTTCACAGGGGGGAGAATGGCCCGGCCGTTGGTGGTGGCTTAGATGGCGGCGAGGCCATGTCGCCTGCGCGGGGGCGCAGTGCATCGGCAGTTATTTTCGAATCATGGCCAAGGAAGCGTGATGAGCAGAGATGACGGAGGCTGGCTGGGGTCCTGGCACGAGAGGCAGCCTTGTCTGCCATGCGTTTAATTTAGCAGCCACGGGAGCGGTACTTAAATCAGGCTAACTGCACACTCCATGGCAACCAGACATGTAATGACTTACACCTTCCGCCGCCATCCGCCGCATCCTTCCCCCAGAGACCCGACGAGTTGTCACAATTTGTTGTTGAGGTTCGGTTCAAGAAATCACGTTTTTGTCTCTTTTTGTTCATTTGTACCTTGTTGTTTGACAGGGTGGTCCAGACGTCTTGTCACCGTCACCCTCCCAATTAATTGACCCCGAACATTTGTTCTCCTCTATGCATATTTATTTATGTTTTAAATAAACCTTACTTTAAAAAAATATATAAAGTTTTAGAAAATTAAATGGGGGGGTCACAAGACATGTGGACCACCCTGTACTGTTTTGTGTCTAATGTGTCTCGTTTGTACAGCTTTGCTTGCTCCATTCGCCGACAACGTGACATTAACATATAATTAGCATAACATTTCCACATATAATAAGTCATCAATCCATACGTTAAAAAAATTAACGATGCATATATTATGAACATAAAAGCTGAATTTAATCCATAAATCGATGCATTGGTATAATCACAACAAACTATTTCACCGGCATATGGAGCAATGGCTAATAATTGTTTTTTTTATTTATTGTACAGAGCTTTCCCTAACTCGGTGAAGGCCGGTGAGAGGGGTTATCTTCTTTGGTAAGCTGTGAAACCACACGTGTGTTTGGGAACATTTATTCATGTTAATAATTATATATGTTTTGACATTTTTTTTTCTCTTCCAATTGTGATATTGGGTCTGTGGGAGAGGCACATTAATGGGCTACTCAATCAAAAGATCGCGTGAAGAGGAAATCCTCTGCCGCCCAATCGCCAACCGAGGCAATTTCCTTAACGAATTTCCACCGGGTGGGCTGGAAGGGGTATTTCGAACATGGAACTCCCGTGCAAGCAATCGGAACGGACAGCATTGTCTCCACAAAGGCGACCGGTTTGTGATGAGATTTTTATTTTACGAGAGGCGATGCTTCGACTCATTCATTTATCAGAGCCACAATTGCATCTGCAGCCGTGCATGCTCTTCTGACTTGAGGAGTTACTGTGTGTTCTTGCTAGAACATCCTCTTTGATGCATTCTTCTCGTCCGTTGCACTCCAGTTTTCTTACGTTGGCAACAAAATAACGTTTTGGACGCATTACAATGGTTAAGTAGGCCATGCGCATACAAGCTCACTCACCCAACCAACCCCCTCCCCTCCCTTTTCTCTCCCTCCCTCCCCCGCTATTCTTTATGTGCATCTCTTTTGAAACAACCCGAATTTCCACTTTTGTTCCCGTTTCCTGTTTACATTGTTTTGACCTCCAGTAGAGTCTGTAGGGCTATTGTTGAGCAGATTACGTTTTTTTAATTCAACACAGCCAGACTTAACACACAATTCTACAACAGCCTCACTCTCTTAAGGGCCACGTTGTACCTGCTTTCTTATGAATACATCACCTTCTACACCTCACGTCGCTTATAACAAAAACAAATGCTATGTGGTTTCCTTATTGGGAGGACCTTTCTCACCCTCTAGTGGAGAACTTGGTTATCTGCAGAAATTGTTGGCTTGTTCATTTATCCCACCGAGGGGGTTGTTGGTCTGTAACTTTGATTTTAAGAAGGGTCTCCGATTGTCACCCTCATGCCAAAACAATCATGACAAATGGGGTTGGCCATATCATCCTTCATAGAAAAAAAATAAGTTTCCTTAATAATCATGGACTTTAGTTGTTTGGAGCGGTTACGTGAGTTCCCAGTACTCGATATTGCAATGGCATTTTTTGGCTGGAATCCGTGCCAAAGTGGAGATGCCCAGTGAGGTCAACTGGCTCTTAATGCGCTTGCCAGCAGAATGATCCAGTAATGGCGAGCTTAAGGATTAAAATGCAAGCAGCCACTCGAGATTCATCCAGATTCCCAAGTGTTGTGAGTACAAACAACAATCACAGTTGCAAATTATAGGCCAAAATACATACAAGAGGTCAGAAACAGAGAGTGCGAATGATATCAATCGTTATTACAACAGACACAAACAGACACATTTATTTAATTTAGCAAGGTTATAGGAACTTGGGAATTGAGAAAATAGGGAGAGAATTCAAAAGCAGCAAGCGAGAGCACTCACGATAGTTTGTTAAAGAAGAGCTAACACGTCTCTTGAATTTAGCGAGGCAAAATGCACTTGAGAAACGAGAAGACGGGAGGGCGTTCCAAAGCTGAGCAGTGCGAGTGAAGAAGGAGGAAGGTGATTGTTGGGTCCTACAATTTATTGTTTCAGAACATGTTGTAAATAGTAAAACTATCTAACAGTAATGTACCACGGTGGGCATGGGCCCTGGTGCAAAACATGAATCGGGACATCCGCTGTCCAATCCCCCCCCCCTCTTCATAGGACCAGCGCCTGGGTCCATCCAGTCTATGGGCCCAGATACAATTGAACCGCTTGCACGCTTAATTTATATAGAACTACTTTTTGTGTTAAGTTTTTTGTCTCTCGCCCCGCACCTCCGATGAGCACGGTTGACTACGTACGGTGGGAAAGAAGTTCAATATACACACATCTACCCATTTCTGATTGATAAACACGTGCCCCCTCCGTTATTCAACATTCGGCAAAACGTGTGGCCTTTTTACGAGCGTGTGAATCAGAACTAAATCATTCCTCCTCATTGCTTTTCTCCACTGGTAACATCCGCAGTGAAATCAGAATATTTATTTATACCGGAGGAATACGACGAGCTATAAAGATCTTTTTCACAGTATCGGTGGGTGAGAACTTTATAATAAAAATACAAAAAAACACGATCGGAGTGCAAAGTATAAGAACGGTAAACAAATCATTAACAAGAATTTTATCTTCGCAGGTAAAGCCCACTGAGCTATGAGCTTATGTTGCAGAAGACACCTGGCCCCAAACATTAGCTCAACAACGTGACTTACCATGCGCACATTTATAGGAGCGCGACCTTTACCCTCCATTTCATTAAATACAACAACAACAAAAACGAGAGACGCTTTCTGTATCTTCGGTGCTCCGAGATCTACCGCACGAGCGCGGGCGTCCAGCCCACCCCAGCTTCGGTTTTGTCGGGGAGCGCTTTGAATCTCCGCGCTGAACTCGAGTGGAGGACACCCTTTTGAAACGAGCGAGTTGCTTTTGTATTCAGCAAAGCAGCTAGCAGCTGTCTGTAGGGCTGAATTACTGGTGACTGCTGCTGACACGGCTCGTTCTTTGTCCATTGGCTGAGTGTATATTTTATAGCACTAATGCGCCGTAAATTCCTCCTTTAATCTTTTAAAGCTGTGAAGGCGTAATACATTTTTTATACCCCAATGTCTTATCTAACTGTTTATGCCAATGTATTCAGATTCCATCCATCTCTGTGTCCATCCAAGCATTCATTTAGCAGCGCGGAACATTAAATCAATTTACTTATCCATTTAACTTTATAATCCATAAAATACAATCGCACACATTAATCAAGCTACCATCTACATACCCATTCATTCATGCCATCCTCAAATCGTGCCATTGTTAAAAAAAAATCTGCTAAGGGATAATACGGAGAGAATGGTAAAAGCTAAGCCTCATATACAATTCTGATTAATGTGGCACGGGGTTATATTGAGGCAACGCCTTTCGACATTTACACAAATAAAACACCTTAAGTGGCATTTTGCTTAAGAGTGTAAAGTAAAGCAATGTAAACAGAGGGGAACAATTACTGCATCATTCCATGCAACATAATTCTCACCGGTTAATGAAAATAAACACGTGAAACATGCAAGGACTCTACAGTAAATATAATGTCAGAAATTGTGCTGTGCCCATACATCATCAGTGATCCTCTATCCACTGCTGGATGAAGGTCTTCACACACCGCCGCCATCCCCCTGAGGTCCCGTGATGCCACATTCCGTCTCACTCCTGCACCCCGAGTGACCTCGCTGCTCAAGCTTCAGTCGCCGTCTTCTCGGGCATGTCAGCTCCCTTCCTACGGCTGCCATTCCGTTGATATTCTCGTCCACTGGATATCATTCCTGATCCAGTAATGGCGAGTTTAAGGATTAAAATGCAAGCAGCCACTCGAGATTCATCCAGATTCCCAAATGTTGTGAGTACAAACAACAATCAAAGTTGCAGAGTATAGGCCAAAATACATACAAGAGGTCAGAAACAGAGAGTGCGAATGATATCAATCGTTATTACAACAGACACAAACAGACACATTTATTTAATTTAGCAAGGTTATAGGAACATGGGAATTGAGAAAATAGGGAGAGAATTCAAAAGCAGCAAGCGAGAGCACTCACGATAGTTTGTTAAAGAAGAGCTAACACGTCTCTTGAATTTAGCGAGGCAAAATGCACTTGAGAAACGAGAAGACGGGAGGGCGTTCCAAAGCTGAGCAGTGCGAGTGAAGAAGGAGGAAGGTGATTGTTGGGTCCTACAATTTATTGTTTCAGAACATGCTGTAAATAGTAAAACTATCTACCAGCACACTTAATTTTCTTAATAGACGCGACTATATTCTTGGTTTTTTCGGTACCGAAAGAACCAATAATATGAATCCCTGCAGTCACGAAAGCTTTAAATCGAAATTTAGACGCGACTATGTTTCCGAGTTGCACGTGTTGCCTTCACTGTACCACGAAATATATTTCGCTTAAATGCTACTCAGGGTCTGGGCACTGAAAAAGTATCGAACGAAGCCGCCGCCTCCGATTAGCGCGGTTGGCTACATACGTGCCAAAGAGGTTCAACATACACACATGCCTTTTTGTAATTGTTTGGGCCCCCCTGAGTTTTCTGGTGACAACTGACCAATAATTGTGTGTTTGTTGTGGTACACAGGGTACAAAGGCAACCTAAAATCCGTTGCCCTCTGACCCACGGTCTAAAGGCGTCTGTGAATGGCACTAACCGTGTGTGTGTTTTCATTTAATTGTCCACGTGGCTTACATTAATATGAAGCGATGTTGGGGGACAGCTGTGAAGACTGTTTTTGTCCTGCAGCGTGGGGAGGCTCTTTAAACTTCAATCAATCCAACCAATCAAAGCAATCCATCGATCAATCTATCAGTGTCATTTAATTAACAGGCAAAAGCCCATTAGCATTTACAATCTGCAGTGCAGTATTTGATCCGGAGACCAGGGACATATTAGTGATATAGGGAGTTACTTAGAGTTTTTTTTTTCTACAGTGAATAACAATACAATTACAATTTTCAGTCCAGTGTCAATCTGCTGCTGGATGAAGGTCTCTGCACAATGTGTCAGTCAAGGGAACTGTTTGACCATACTGCAGATCAGTTGCAGGTCGGTGAAGGAAGAGTTCAGAATCAGTTCAGATGTCACTTGCTGTCGAGGTTTTCTGTGGCCGGGAATTGAACTCAGGTCACCAAGTTCATATTGCACCAAGCTCAAAGCTCGTCCAGTGTTCTACCTCTTTAAGAACAATGGTAAGTTGAGGGTGTGCTCATGAATCAGAACCTATTGGTGAAAAAAACATGTACACACGCCAGTGATAACAACATTTATTTTATTTCCTCCAGAATTTACTGGGTGGCTGTGGGATTGAATGACTGACCGTGAAAAGAGGCTGCGTGGCAAGAACACTTTCACCAGCAACGTATTTCTGCAGGCAGGCAGACAGCCACACAGCCAGCAGCCCGCTGTATCCCACATTCCAAGGGCAGGATTGGTGGTGGTGGGGGGGGCAAGGGGATTGTGCGTGAGCCAATTATGATAAAAAAAAAGATCATCACCGTTGATGTCGGAAAATTGTACCTGAAATGACCTCACAAGTGGAGCTCTTACACGTCTACGACAACAAAGTTGTGCGTGGGCGTCGAGGGTCACGCGTTGCTCTCGCTTTGCGCCGCAACGATTCACTGGGCTTCACGCCCCGCGTGCCACCGCCTGTAAGAGGCGCGCCCAGAATACTGATGCTGAGTGGAACTCGCGCGAACGCGAGACACTGCAGGCTAAGCAATTGCGGCGGCAGGATTTAAAAAAAAAATATGTCGCCGCGCTGTGAAGAATCAAAGCTTCAATTTTCTTGAGCTGATAATGTGACGTGGGACTCTGTGCGGCGGTACAGACAAGAGCGCCAGGTGGCAGAGTAATTACAGAGAGCTCAAACGAGAGCGGTTATGCCAGCGGGTGTGTGGATGAAGCAGTGTTTCCGGGGGCCGAATAGTTTGGGCAACCGTGGCAAGAAACAGCAGTGTGGCAGGCACAGCGGACCGTGTTCGCCCTTCGGAATCCACTCAGCACAGGCAGGGACGATTGCGTTCCAAGGAATGGAAATAGAGATGTGAGATTCACTGCGTGGGGAGAGAGACATGAGATTCATTGAGAGGTTCAGGCACAGTGGACCTCTTTCAGACCCATGCTGTGAGATTCTGAAGTTGTGATTGTGGAGAATACTGTGTAAGAACGATTTTCTGTTCACATTTAATTTAATGCTGTTTTGCCCTCCCTGTCTTTTTGTAGATGGTCTTCAGATGCTGATTTGTAGCAGTTAACATAAATTTAAGACCGTGTTAATTTAAAAGCAGTGATGAGTTTTTACCTTTCTTTAATAACGAATTATATATTTATAAAAATTCGCTTTCATATTTATTATAATGCCATTGATGGAACCTAATTTAAGGAACTGTTTAAGTCATTTGAAGACGTATTCGTTGGTTTTTATTAAAATGCATGTGCATTCAACAGAGAACATTTTGCTATTAATAATGAAGTAGTATAATTAATACAATAAAGGGTAGGGTGGAGGGGTGGCACAATGGATCGTGCTCTGCGCTGTGAACCTGGCCACCTGAACAGATCTTGTTCCCCATTCTTCATCTCGCAGTGGATTGACCAAGGGCTGAAAATTACTAATAATCTGTTTTTTACAGTGCACGTCGCTAGAAGGGTTGATCACCGATGGGTGAGAATGCTGATGGACCAATGCAAAGATTAGCTTATGTGCAGGAGTGAGATGAATTTGGCATCACGGGACCACAAGGGATGGCAACGACACGGAGAGACCTTCATGTCGATGATGATAATTATTCATAAAGGACGGAGTATAAAGCAAAAAATGAGGCAAAATAGTCGAACACAGTAACAGAAGGGCAGCGTAATATCCGTGAGGATTACAGTATAACCAGCACCACAGTAGTAGCATAGACGTCGGCAAACTACTCTACGATCTCAGAAGGAGCAAGGTTCAATTCCGCGCTGTAATGCACAAAAAACGGCACCAAAGCTGGGCCTAGGATTCTCTCTCATGGGCGCAGCATAACATTCCTGGGCCATTGTTGTTGAACAGAATAATGGAGACAAACAACGGAGGCTGGATTATAGTAAGTGCCTATTTCGGCGGGCACATCGAACGACTGAATTTAAAAGTCTATACCAGATAGCAATTTAATACTGATGATTTTGCAGGAATTGAGGCCCGGTGGATGGGATCAGAGTACAGCATTTGTACCCTTGACATCACTCTCCCATTCATGCATACCTCACGGTACACGTGTACTATACACAAAATATAGAACCCCCTCCTCCACGTAACTCACCGAGACCCTTAGGACGTGCATTGAGATTATTTCGATTAATTTGGTGTGATAAATGTCCAAATGATGGGCCACTTTATTGAGATATCATTTATGTCCAGGTCGCTTCTGAAAAATTAATGAATACCTCAGTGGGCTTTGCCTGGTAGGATGGGGATGGTTTGGTGTTGTATTTGTTTGTGTGATTTGTTTACCTTCTTGGTTCTTTCGGTAAAGTCACGTAGAAGGGAAATAATAAAATGGTAAAAATAACACATAATAAAATAATTCTCACGACGTTTCGGCCACAACGCAAGCAGCCGTCCTCAGGTGAAGAACAGGTCTGTCGGAAAGACAGCGTCTGAATGATGTGTTTACCTTTCTGGTACTTTGCACTGCTACCGCGTTCTTGTACTGTTTGTTGTTGTAACGTTCTTACCCGCCCCTGGTGGACATCTATGAATAAAAGCTTTATAGCTCATCGGATTCCTCCAATAGAAATAAACATTCTGATTCTGAATTGTTATTCGTGAGCACCGATTAAAGCCAGCATGGCGAATGAGGGGGTGGTGTGCCGAGTACCATGACCGGGCTGCCTTTGTCTCCCCAGTTCTGATGTGTACGTATGTTGGACTTTTTTCGCACCGTACGTAGCCATACGGAGATGCGGGGGAGGCACAACAATCTGAACACAAAAAGCAGTTTTAAAGAAATAAGTTTTCAATCTAGATTTAAAAGTGTACACGTTGCACGAGGTCGTAATTTAAAGCCGAGTTGACCGAGGAGAGCTTCCAGGATCAGTTCTGATGTTACTCAGCACAGATGTAAGCCATGGCAGGGAATTTAACTTCGGTCACTGGGTTCCTAATTCAGGGCGTTCACCACTGCACCGCTGCTCTAAAACTGAAATGCATACGGACACGTACATAAACACAAACACACGAACACTCGTACACGTGCACAGAACGTACACACAATAGTGGCAGGAAGCGGCTGCAGGGGAAGTGTCCCATCATAGAGAGGGCTTTTGTAAAAATCTGGAATTCTTTTTTTTTCCATTAATGTATTGGCTCACCATTGTATAAAAGTTCCCTTAACTGTATACGCTCGTTTATAATCAAATACAACTGACGTTAAATGCAGGAGAGTTGTTGAAAACACATTTGTCCGCATATACAATACCAAAACGTAAAAAAGATCCTGATTTGGGCACCTCTCATGAGCGCTGTGTGATGAGGCTAAATAATACTGATAGGAACCTTTGGTTACACCAGCCCACAGGGGATTATTGTGTCCGTCCGTCGTGCAGGGAGGGGCTGGGTGGGGAGGAAGGGGCTGGGTGGGGAGGGGCTGGGTGGGGAGGTTGGGGCTGGGTGGGGGGTGGGAGGGGTGGGGCTGGGTGGGGTGGGGCTGGGTGGGGAGGGGCTGGTCACCCCGTGGTGCCCTTATACAACTCAACGTTTGACCTACTCACGCCGGCTTGTGCCCGCCCTCACAGTCGGGCATATTTGCGGAATACACCACGCGGTCGTTGACCCTGGCCATTGACCGAGCAACCCAACAATCCTACCAGCTCAACCCGGCAGGAATGTGTTTATCTTGCGCACAGGCGAACGATCCCACCCATGCGTCCCTCGATCGGACGTGGCGAACTTGCGAACAGCCATTGAGAGCAACGGCGCACACCGAGACACTCGCCCGGTGTCAAATGTGAGAGGAGGAAGCAGTGTGGGGGGGTCAAAAGACGGCCCGGAGCATGGCGGCAAGATCAACTCGAAGCAGCCGAGAGAAATAACACGAGGTACGAGCAAAGTAATGAGTTACAATAGAAGGGTTAATAAGGGCAGAGGCCGGGAGGCAGCGTAGGCTAACGGGTGATGGTTGGGCCTGGCACAATTGTGGTCTCTTCTCAGCACTGAAGTGCTGCAGCGAAAACATTTGCAAAGAAGAAACGAAGCCGTTGGATTGAAGAGACGTTTAAACACATTGTCACAATAAACGCATGATAAGTGGTGGCACGGTAGTTGTCGTACTGTATTTTGAACCCGGTAAGCAAAGTTTGATTGCCCGGCCATGGTTAAGATCATTGGCGAGTGACATCTGACGAGGTTTTGGGGCAACCCCTCCCTTCACTAACCTGCCCTGAGCAGCATCGGGAAGTTTGGTAAAAACAAATCCCGTGACAGACACGGCATGGCGAGGCCTTCATCCAGCAGTGGCTTGACCAAGGGCTGTACATTCTTATGTTTTACTGTAAAGTGCTAGATAAATAAAAATGCCAAATATTTGGTAATCTGAAAAATGTCCCACTCCCTTTCTGGGGTTGTAAAAATAAGATCAGTTTGCGATGTTAAATGTCCCCACCTTTAAGCGATTAACTTAGGAATCTTGATTACAGTATACTCATCACCATTTAGTGTGGTTTTGGAAAACACTAAATGGAGTCCACTGCACTATTCACCAGGCTATCTCAATTTGATTCTTGGCTGTGAGTAACATCAGTGATGAGTGATATGTGAACGAGTTTTTGTCTCTCACACTTCACCAATATGTAGTAACAAGAGCGGTGAAGTATGGTCCAACAATCCTCAATGTCATGCATTCGGGAGATCTTCATCCAGGAGTGACTTAACAAAAGGTTTATTGAAAAAAATACAAATCTCACAAATTTCTTGGCAGATGCGTGACGAATTATTTTACTAAACTAAAATATTTATATTTCAGCAGGTAAGGTCCAATGAGCGATTTAGCTCGTTTTTTAGAGGTGACCTGGCCACAATTGATCAGGCAACGAAGTGGCTCCTGGTGTGATAAACTCACACATGTGAAGGAAATATGCTGTCCAGTTAGGTCAGAAGCCTACTTGCTAAACTCTCTCAGAGCTTTCTCTTTGCTCTAGAGGACACATCTTGCAGGCCCCATGTCTGTGTGAGCAACACAAGCCTCCTATACAAGTTGCAACCACACATGGGCCTTCCACTGGCCGCGGCCATTACATTCCATCAATATTTGTAGACAAAAATTCGACCACGCACAAAAACTGCAATGTGGGGATGAAGGAGGTTTCGGAGCCGTTACCTTGAGAAAGATAACGTTGGCAAAGTGATCCAACAGGTGTTTTTTTTCTTCTCATGGATATTGTCAATCGGTTGAAGGGGGGGGGGAGGTCTTGTGTCCTTAATCTGGGACAACACGTGGGAACCGTGGCAAGGACTTTGGGGCAACTCTGGTCTACTCCTTCCATAGTAGCCGCCACTCGCCATCCACAAGAGTCACGCTCTCGATGGCAAACGGGGCTTATTGTGAAAACTCTACACGCCCCACCAAATTTTGCTGTTGTTGACGTAATACGCACGTCCACGTGAAGTCAAGACAAATCTCCGCACCTCCCCCCCCCCCGCAAAACCCCCAAAAACCCGAGAAAGAACGCAATTTGAATTGCGCGACGTTGCCCTGCCCGAATGAAAACCCAGAAAATGCAAGCCGCGGTCTGTGCATTCAAAGTGCCGGTTTGAAAGCCCTCGTTGCGCCGAGTGAGGAGGGGGTGGTGCTTTGCATCTGGCTGCTTGCTTCACATGCAGCATAATGTCCCTCCTTGGCCAAACGGACGGAGCTTAATCTCAGCAATGGCGATTGACGCAGACGCTCACCACACGGCCCGGCTCAGACGCCGGCTCAGCCGCAGCTCCCATAGAAATGAGAGCGGACGTGCATAGACACAGCATTGTCCACGCCTTCTAAATCATAACCGCTGCTGCATGCTAAAATCGCCTCCGCGCCTCTTGCTGCACGCCGGCATGTGTGTGTGTGGGGGGGGATGGGGGTTTAGCGGCGTGAAGGATGGGTTTAAAACAAAACAAAACCACAATAAGAGAAAGGGAATAATTGAATGAATGATGCGGAATATTGTTGCGCTTTGCCCGATGGCAAACAACGTCCTACCTTTGAGAGCGTCATGGAGAAAGCTTGAGGAGGAGCAGCAGCTCGGATTCGCAGCGCTCTCCCGATGCACGCACGCCACCAGCACGATTTGCTGACTGCACCGGCTGCCTGTTTGGTGGGGAGTGAGGGGTGGGAGTGAGGGGTGGGTGGGGGGCAATCGGGGGTTCGGTGGGGGGGGGGATCGGTGTTGGTGGGATGGGTGGGATGGTGGGATGGGTGGGTGGGGAGTGATGGAGTTAGTCACATTGTAAAAAAAAGGAAGTACGTCTATAAATGTCCTCCCTGCTGTGAGGCTGCGGTGGAGCCAGAGTTATTGAACAGAGAAAATTAAAAAAGACAGCGTGCTCGCTAGCTGCTCCTGACCCATTGTCGGTTGTCTGACACAATGCATGTTCAACCGCAAGGGCCTGGGCAGACCAAGCAACTTTTAATCCACTGCTGCACTCATCTCTGAGTGTTGACGATTATGATGTTTGTTCTAAACGAGTGTGCATCATCAATCTTTACAGCTCTTCCTGTGTGTAGTTAACGGTTGCGTTTACACGGTGCATTAAAACTAGCGTCCGTGTTAAGTGGTTCACTAAAACACTTCCCATTAACAGAAAATACTGTCCTTTATGTGAATAATTACAGCACATTAAATGATAATTACCAAATTTAGTTTGTTCACCTAACGACCATTTGAAGCTCTAGTGCCCATAATGAAATTACAATGAATGTAAATATCCATAAATAACATTGGCCTTTTCCCACGATTACAAAATTTGTCAAGCTCAGAGGAGATCAAGGGCCCATCCCATCAGGCAGGCGTAATCTGCTGCAAGCTGCTCTGTTGTCCCTCGCATCCCCCCCTTGATCACATGGGCACCCCGCCCCCTGACTCTGTCCTCCTGGGTTTTTGCTGGTCCACGGAAGCCTCACTGATGCCGAGGGCACTCGTTGGCGTGGGTCAAATTGCTTCTGCTCCAGCTCACACGGCCCATACGGTTCACTCCATTACGTTTCTACGGCCACGGGCAAATTTTATTTCGCGAGGAGCGTGCAACCCGAACGCGTCCCCTTCACTGACGTGTGCTCGCGAATGAAAAGCGTCACTTTTATGGGCGGCTGCGTAAAGGGCAGTGGCATTTTACACGCGTCGCGGAGACTTTGAAAATACAGTACTCTTTATTCTAGATTTGAAGTTTTCGTGACTGTAAGGATCTATACTCTTTGGTTCTTTCGGTAAAGTCACGTAGATGAAAAACATTATAATGATAAAATGAAAATAATTAAATTAAATCACGACGTTTCGGAGGCAACACAAGCTTCGTAATCAGGTGGAACAATTTTGCTGTGGCTGTTTCACCTGATGACAGAAGCTTGTGTTGCCTCCGAAATGTCGTGATTTAATTGAGTTATTTTCATTTTATTATTTTTCATTTTATTTTTCATCTACGTGACTTCACCAAAAGAACCAAAGAGTACAGTACTCTTCTCTACCTGCAAGACATCCACGATCAGACCCACTCGACCCCCACTCCAGACGCGACAGCACGGATCGACCGGTGACGACTCACGGCACGTCTCGAGCGTCAGTGACTGCGTCGCTGCGTGACTTGACCGCGTGACCGACGACTGCCTTTGGAATTCCGCGATTCCTAATGGGATTCGATATTCTGCGAACAGTCATTTCAACGACCTTCACCTCAATGTGAACGCGTTCGCGTAGAACCAATGGGAGCGCAAACAAAACGCCGCAGACTTGTCCCTACGGGTTAGCACATGCGGTAGTGTACAGCATGTACTGTGCATTGATTTTTTTTGTTAACTACATCTCCAATATAATCTAGAATTGAAGCTTTCGTGACCGCAGAAATTACTATACTCATTGGTTCTTTTGGTAAAGTCACGTATGTAGAAATAAAATAAAATTTTAATAAATCACAAATAAAATTTAAATAAATCACAAATAAAATTTAAATATATCACGACATTTCGAGCGCAACACACGCGCTCATCATCAAGCGGAAATGGGGCAAAACACACAGCGAGGGAACACACAGAGGGGCATCACACACAGAGCACACAGAGAACGGCAAACTGCACCGAGGCAAATAGAGCAAGAAGATGGGAGACGCGAACTCAGTAAGTCTGGGGATTTTTGCACACAGCGTAGTAATACGGTGTTTTTTTCTGGAAGATTTGCTGGTTTGTCCAGGATGTTTCTGTTGCGCGTCGTCGCTTTAAGATGTTCTCTGTTCATATTTTGTTTGTTGCGGTTGCACCCGACTCAAGAGCCACATGGCTCACAGGGCCATACCTAATAAATGAAACTTGACATGTGCCCGATTGTTATCCGAACAGCTGAAATTGTATCGTGGAGAGGGGCAGGTGTGATCGTATGAGCGGCACTGAATGGGGTTATTTGGCACCATGAAGAAATTCATTCACCCCTCTTGGACACAGCGCCCTGGAAACAGATATTTCAGTGCCAGTGACACTTCTCCTTTCCCCTCACATTAACACGTGGTTGCAAAGAAAATGCTAAGGCGATGTCGTACAGAGAATATGTACAATAATCGTGCACACAAACCGGAACTTCATTTCAGCTGGGCCTTTCCAGGTCAGTGACGATCCATTACATATTTTCGCTCCCGGCACACCACATCCAGTATACCCGTGGCTATGGCTATGAGCACTCGTCACTGCAGCCTACACCAGCGACATGGATACTATTCAATGAGAAATGAAGCCTGGACACAAACCAAAATGTTGCATGCGTTTGTATCGTTATTGCTATTCAAGAGAACCTGCAAGCATCTCAAGTGATTATTATTTCTTGACGGACAATGTTTGTGTCTGTGGCAATCGCTAAAACAGAACGGAAAAAGACAAGCCTCACCCCTAGGAGCACTTGGGATGGACGCCAGGAAGAAGCTAATCGTGTTATTGCTGCAATAAAACACTCGCAGACAGTTTATAATTTGAGGAAATTAAGATTAAGGATTTGCATATATAGCGCACTTAAAAGTCTGCAGCATCTCAAAATGCTTTACGTGAAATAATAAAACCACTAGAATACAATCCTCCCATGAGAATAGATGGTGCTCTTCTGACTTGAGTTCCGTGAGTGTCCTTTCAGGCAATAACATGACGAATGGAAAACATTGAAAATTGTATACTGTAATTGATAGATTCAACATATTGATAATTATCTTGCAGTCGATTTGGAACAGGGATGATATCCAGAGCAGCTAAGATAATGTTGGATGAGTAATACAGTATAAGTAGTAAATTTGGACTTAAAGCTTTCGTGACTGTAGCAATTCATATTCTTTGGGTATTTCGGTAAAGTCACGTAGACAGAAATACTAAATTAGAAAAATATCACGACGTTTCGATCGCAAAACAAGCAATCGTCATCAGGAGTATAAGTAGTGGCAGCAGTAGCCAGTTTTTTATTGGTGTTGTTGGTAATGGAGTATTTGCACATCGGTATGCACTCTGGTATGCCATTGCAGCTACACAAGGGTGATCAAGGTAACTTGAAAGACCAAATTAAACGCGTTTCATTAACTTTTTAACAGGACCTTTCTCAAGTTCATAAGTTGCGATGTGATGTTTTACCTTTTATGAAAGTTTATTATCATGATCATCATCATCAACAACAGTTATGCTATTCTTGGTTCTTTCGGTAAAGTCACATAAAAGGAACATAATAAAATAATAAAAATATAAAACAATAACATTCTCACGACGTTTCGACTGCAACACAAGCAATCGTCATCAGGTGCTTGTGTTGCAGTCGAAACGTCGTGAGAATTGTATTGTTTAATATTTTTTATTATTTTATTATTTCCCTTCCACGTGACTTTACCGAAAGAACCAAGAATATGAATCCCTGCAGTCACGAAAGCTTTATATCTATATTTGGACCTTTGTTGTTTATAGTTTGTCTGCAGCAGAGAGAATGTTTAAGTCTGTGATTATATGTGTATATACGAGTTTTAGTCACCAAAGCGATGGGGTCTGGTTATTGCGACGTCACCCAGTGGTAGACGAGGGGGTTATACGGCATCGTCTGTGGACCCACAAATACGTTGTTTGTCTGCAATGCACAACTTTTGCCACTAGGTGGAGCTACACACTCAGAGTGTTATGGACTGAACGTGTGACGTGGTTATTATGTTTCATGCAGGTCGTTAATACAAAAAAAGATACAAAAATATATGCGCATGACAAATCAACATAAATTATGACCAGGAAAGAGCCCCCTGAAATTGTTGACGGATAGAATATTGAAGCCATAGGGAAATTAAAACAACATTTTAAAAGGCTGTTGTTTCAGGCTATGAGTCTTCTTCGGGGGGGGGGGGGGGCAGAGAGAACAACGGTTGTAGGAGGTCGTAGTTAATCTCTCTGCTGTACTATATCTCTTTCTGCACTGAACAAGGTAATTGCACGAAACGTCAGCCGAAACTATATATTTTTGTCAATGAGGCTGTGCGATTGAAAAATGCGGTGATGTTTTATTTCTTTATTTGTACCTGTGCACCACCACCACCACCCACGTGCTCATTTAATAAATACATTTTGAGTTGCCTTACAAAGTGAACTCCCTTTCAGAAAACTACTCAAATTAGCTGCTTGTTTTACATTTTGAAACGTTATTTTTGTTGTTGTTGTAACTACAGGATTTGTTTTTGTAAAACTTGAAAACAAATAAAAGCTATACCCTAATCACGCCAGGCGCCACTGACCAAATGAACGTGGAATATCTCACAAACGGTTTTGTGTACCGCCTAACGCTAATGTGAGAATGTGTAAATTGAGATTTTACACGATATACAAAATAATAAATATTCACATGGGTGCGCTTGAGTTGAAATATGAGTATTTTTGTACAGCTATTCCACCAAATTATAATATCTCAAAATATCTGCCGTGTTGCCGAATTCAACAGCAAGTGAATTACTGTATTCGAGTACATCCTCGATATAAAGCAAGCACGAGCTCGTACGCAGATGGGTCCACAAGAAAGGTGATGAGGATGTGCGTTGCACGTTCGCCAACGCATCGCTGCATAACATTTTCCCATCTCCGAAATTAAACTTTAATCATGTCGCTGCCACGCTGAATGATGAATGGGGTTGAAATTGCGCACTCGAAGGAAAAGCAACCGACGCATCCTTACTCCGCAGCTCCCTGACATCCTCCCAACCTCTCCCGCCCGCATTCATAATTAACAGGGCACTGTGAGGAAAAAACACATCACAACACCGCTACGTTTGGCCTCCCTCTTCAATCAACCATTCTTTGCATATCATCATCACAATCCGTCGGTGTCCACTGAACATTTTCTCATTTGTTGTATTTGCATATACTGTAACCTCTTAAAGCAATTGCCATTCAAATAAATGAAAGAACTATATATTTTGTATTACGATATTATAATAGCACCACTCTTAAGACTTTCGCTCATAGTGCCCCTAGCATTAATAATGTGTTTCGTGTGTCAACTCTGCAGTCGTCATTCTTTGAACAAACTGGGCATGCCATGGGAATGTGGAATCTACCGAGCTGGCCCTTGGACTATGGATTGTGCACCATTAAGTGCGTTTGAAAACCCGTACAGTAATGACGGTGATGTAGGTTCATGTCCATGGCACGATTGGAAATTATCTATATTCATCGCAGCTGCCGAGGAGATGCGCTCAGCCTTTCAACACAAAAGCGGGCCAGCAACAGAAACTGGGGTTCAGGGTGGCACGTGTGAGCCTACGAGCCTCTTGAATTGAGCGGGGTTAAGATGTCAAAAACGACGGACGGAGGAAAACGGGTCAAAAAGGTGGGTCTCTGTGAGAAAGCATTCCTTCACAATGTAAGTAATTCGTAATCGAGGCGGCGGATATGCTACGATGTTTGGTGAATTGCCCACAATTCATCCACAGCGCAGTGTTGACGAGGCGTCGACATTGACGTACTGAACGTGGGATATTCGCTAGAAGTGCCTCACCCTTACAGTGACATTCTCAGCACCACTCGTGCACTCGGCAGTGCTCACGGGCAATGAGCTTCTGGATAATTCAATGGAGGTTCAAGCCGAGGAGAAAAAGTCAGGAGTGTCAGCGCCCTTGACAAATTAGGCGGCTAAATAATGTATATCCTATTTCATTTCGCAATTTTTAGTCGGAGTAAGTGGCCCCGTTGATGTGCTCTGGGGAGTGGCTTCATATCCATTTAAATACCCTTGCGATGCTGTTTGTAAAAGCTTTTAAACCACAAACAATTGTGGCACTGGCAATGAGGATGCATGGTTGGAGGCTTACGAATGTGGATTTCGGATTCTCTTGTTGCCAGCGGAAAGGTCACCGTTACGGCGAGATAGAAGTCAAAGAGCCGAGTTTAGCGCCTGCCTATGTGCTACTAAACGTGTGCCTGCACGCGAGTTCCAGTTAAATTTTCGCGTTTACTTTGTTTAACCAGGTAAGAACTCACGAGGCCAGGATCGTCTCATTTGCAAGAGTGACCAGAGTCATCAAAATGGGAGAGAAAAAAACATGTTCCGAGACTGTGGCAGTCATTTTCGGCCTGGAGAAATTGGAAGACAAAACTAACTGCCTTTGTCTAAAAGAAAACCCCACCAGGATTTGAGTGATTTCAGAACGGCGAGGGGTCAGGCCCGTCAGCTTCAGTGAAGTTCTCAATGCTGCACGTGGCACAGGATCCTGGCTGGAACGACAAAAACAAACCTTGATAAAAAAAAAGTGGGAAAAAAACTTGGCAAGTTGGCGCTATTGTTTAGGAAGTCAATAAATACATGCAATTTCGCTTGAGTATTTGCTTCCAATGTTATCCTCTAACTCTTATAAATAAGCATTTTTTTAATAAGTAGATATCGGACGACTGCCCAGATTTTGTGTACTAGGTCTAAACTCGTGATTTTTAGGCCAAGGCGGGGGATCCAATGGCCATGACTGGGATTGCTGAGGTAAATGCCTGTGGTTGGTTACATACAACATCTGAAATTATACAATCCATTTGTTTACAATGGATTCATTGTAAACTAAAATAAATGTTCACCTTCAGGAATGTTATGCCACTGACCACTGATCCTAAGGCCAAGACTGAGCTTCCAATTCTAATGGCTGGGGGTTGCTCAGGTAAAGATTTACAAAGACTGAGGATCTAAACCAACGGTAAATCATCATATGCTGCAGTGCCGTAATCTAGTGGCGGTTCTGTCAAAGCGTAAACATTAAATTATTGGTTTGGTTTATGACCTTTTCGCCCAAGGCCTTGATGCATCAAGTAAAGGTCTTAACATTTTGAATAGTAAAGTCATTGTCAGGGAAAAGGTTTTACATTGGCAAGGTCCAGGCCAGGATCTTGAAATTGTTTCATGAGGCCACATGACGCGCAAGACATGGCTTCAAGGAATATAGGGCTCATAACTCAAGCATAACCGTTATTATACAGAGAATGACTTTAACCAAGGTTGGTGGATCATAAAGGGATGAGAGCCATGATTTAAATATGATATATTACTTGATGAGCAACTAGATTGTGCATATAGGTGGGCAGCACTACAAAACATTTTCTTTCAGCCTCTATCTCTGTGGAGTCCGAGTTAACATTTGTGAAATTTTCCCTGGGCACACTGGCTTATACCAACTGTACACGTAAAAATACAATCGAAAATTAATCGGCCGAACCAATGCAAATCCGTAAAAATATCGAACCGTGAAGTTATAATTCAACTGAAATCTTATTTAAAATATATATAGATTTAGGGCTGGCAATTTTAGGTGAGCAAGTGTGCTTGGGCAGGACAAGCCCTGGATACATAGGGATGATGACCGGTGGCCAAGACTTTCGACAGAGTGGTAGCCAAGTGAGGGAACTCGCTGAAGAGGAAGGTGCAGCAATGATATCAGCTCGTGTGCCAGTGCTAGATGGATTGTTAGATCTTAGGACCGTGAGAAATGGTGACAGCTCGAGGGAGGCCTTCATCCAGCAGTGAGTTGAACAGAACGGCATACGACGACGCTGCTGAAGATGATGGGTTTCAGTTCGTGTATGTTTACCAATTAACTGCGGAATTCGCGGACAACTTCAAAGTGGCAGTGGAAATTAATGTACAATTATGGTTGGCACATCGTCAGCCTGAAGGTATCGCTCACTCGCGCCACTCTCACAGACTCCGCCGCCGGACATCGCCTCGACTCGTTTTCGCACCCAAAACCCCTTCCACCAAATTCCTTTTGCCGCCAGTGCTCAGGTTACACTCTTCCACACACAAAGGAAATCAAAGCGCGTATTTTTGTTCTCCCCTCACAAATAAGCTACATTTCAATGTTTATTTCCGCACCCCCCCCCCCCACTCTGCGTAACGTTCTTGGTAATCGCGAACGACCCCGGCCGTCGCGAGAGCCCGGAGTCCATTTATGGCATCGTCCCTTCCGCTCGAGAGGAACGGTCCTCCGATGAGCACGGCTGGCCGCGTACGGTGCGAAAGAAGTTCAACATACACACTTGCACGCATTTAAGGCACTGGCCGCCAGGGCGGCCGTCCTCCAAGGGCTGGAATTTTCTGTACTCGGTTTTTTTACGAACGTGCTTCGGAGACCACGAGTGGCGTTAACGCCAGGCGTGCTGGAGATGTATCGACCATTAATCTAAATGGGCAATTACCTGGCTATGAAATATCGATTATTCTTCTAAATGTGCATGAGATGCCAACCTGATGGGCACTCAGGCGCTGTATAAAAGATACAGTTCGGAAAAGGACGTGTATGATCTTTCATTGCATATTATTAGTGTCCTACGCTTGCACACTCTATATAGATGTTATAGCCAAACAAACGAGAGCAAGACTCCCCTTAAAATGAGACTTGAGACTCTTTCATTGGCACACAGAAAATTACGACAATGTGTTATTGCTCTGAATATCATTTACTGTGGGCTGCAATAATAAATGTTGAAAATAATGTTTTGTAAATTCGGGTGGTAACTTGCACAGCTCCCCGGTTGGCAGCATTGAGTGAGCTCAACGTTCTGGTCAAGATCAGCGCTACTCCTTCATTGGCAAGTGGCAGTGGCCCCCCCATTCCTGGGGTGGGTGAATTGAGCACATTCTGATGAATAGGAACACACGCACTGCTCATCTTATAGACAGACTGACCCCCCCCCCCCCGCCATAAGAACATGGAATTTCCACCACCGAACCTTGAAACGACGAGGACGGCCAAAAATGAGTCTCGAGCAAAGGGGCGCTTTGCAATTTATTTTTTGAAACGAAACAAACAAGACAACATTTACAATTGCTACACATATATGCAGTACAGGGCTACATTAAAAACAAAAAAAGTGTTGCTGGCTGGCTCGGCGGGTGGGGCAAAGTGTGCGGTGGCGACGTCATCGCGTACATCTGCGTGGTGACGTCACCCGTATCCCACAGCGGTGAGGCAGGTACGTGCGTGCTGACGTCACGTCCACCCCTCCGCTCTCCCCACCAGCACGCCGGCCGTGTATCCCACGCAAACGCGCGGCCAGGGCTGTTTATGGTTAAAATAACAACGAATATCTCATAAAAGCACGTGGAGAAAACAAGTTATTTGAACAATTCAAAGGTGAAGCAATATGGATATCAAAAACAGCTCAAAAATAAAAGACAATAATAACCTGTAATCCAGGTCTCTTTTTACAAAAAAAAAACGTTTCGTTTTAATGTACTCTGACCTGGTAAATAACAGAAGCGATGAATGAAGTGCTGCACATAAATGTAATCGTGTAAACAATTTTTGTTTTACCCTCGAGTTATACGGGTCATTTCACTTGACGTCTCTTAGCATATTCACGCGAATGCTGCGGTTGACTTGTGAACCCTTGAAATCTCTCTGGGGATGAGAGAGCTCGTATACATAGGGGTCGTGACATATGCTTTTAGTGTGTCCTTTCTCGAGTTACCTGTAAGATTCGCCAATAAACGGAAAACCAATGAAATAGCAGTCAGAGTTGCAACATGTATAGACCTCACGACCAGCCATGGGTTGGAGAGCGTTGCTACTTTAAACATTACAAAGCCGTCCTGTGTGAAGCTTTACGTTCTTTCGAGGCTGAACCATGCATACCCCGCACTTCGTTTGCTTTCTCTCCCAATCAGCCGATCTGTTACACCTACCTACCTTACAGCCCTTTAAATTATTTTACTCCTCGTAGCTTTTTTGAGGTTTAGTTTCCTAGAAACACAGAAAAACGCACAAGGGTCTGCCTTGTCGCCCCAGCAAGACGCACACTAAGCCCACGACCCCCAAGGGAGCCTTCCTAGAAATGTGTCTGTAAATATCCCCCTGCCCCCCCCCCAAACTTTTATTTTAATTATAAGGTAAAGAGTGGGTTATGCACTCTACTGAGCAAACCCAGTTTCATCACAGGATGCAATAGATGCTGTTGAAGGTCAGCTGGATGTCATGATTTGTCCGATGTTAGGGACCGCCAGAGGTTTGGCAGAGTTGCAAGGGCCACGGTCACCGAAGATGGCAGGGGTCAGAGTTTGCTCAAGGTTAAGGAGAGGTCGCAGATTCTAATGGACACGTGTGACAACTGGACATCTGTGACGGCATCTGTGACATACGAAGAGCTTTATAGCTCATCGTATTCCTCCAGTGTAAATGAATATTCGGAGTCGTATGCACGGGTGGGTTAGAGTAAATGCGTGTAAATTCAGTCAAAGGCAACACACTTATGGCTGTTACAGATATCATATACAAGCTGTTGGTAGCGCAATACAGTAGTGCCTGAAGAAGTCAGCATGTCGTGGCAGTTGTCAACGTTGTCACCGTTTGCTGTGTTTCAACCACCGCGCTATGGCCAGACAGCCCACCATAACATCTCGAACCCCGGCACACGGAATCCAAGTACACAACCCGGCACTCACAACCCACCACCCTTCCTCACTCCACCCCCTGCTCCCCCTCCCACCATTGGCACAGTGGCTACTGCGAATGTGGCAGGCTGCCAGCCGGACATAATATCTGGCAGCCCGAAGAACGTGCCATTTTTTCCCTTTAATTCATTCCTGTTTTTACAATTTTTTTCCTTTATGTTAAAACCCAGCCATATGGAAAGTGAACGTGGGCAGATGGAACGTAGACGTAGGCTGGCTCAGGAGAGTGCATTGTCAAGTCTCTATGATATTAAATATAAAGCAGGCTTTATTATTATTATTATTAAAAGCAAACAATCTCGATGGAGCTGCTGTGGACCAACTAAATTATATGTCGCAGCAGTGTCATGTGGGTTAGGTTAGCTTTCACGAATTACTTCTGCAAATGGATCCGTGGCCATACTTTGTAAATATGCACGTCTAATAAGCCAAGCTTTGTTAGTGGTTAACCTTTGTTGGCCGATGCTCTTGTTTCTGAGTTTGCTTGTTGATGTTGTTGATGTTGTTGTCGAGATTGCACAGCAGTGTTCTCCTTTGAGGGGCTTTCACTTCTTGGAGGCAACGTCAAATTGGATTTTATTAGGGCGAGCGCTTCCAGAGTCCACAAAAAATAATTGTAATGAATAAACCCTTCTCCATATGATCATGACATCACAGGTGTGACACCACATTCTACCTCGTTTATATATTGCTACTGAAATATCGTAAAACATTTATTTAAGGCTGGCAAGTTTATTGACAGCAAATGGGCCTGGGCAGGACACGTCGCAGGAAAAGATTACATCATGACCGGCAGTGAAGATTCACAGCATAGGCCAATCAGTAAAAAAAGGTGTCGGTTTTGTTGCCAGATAGAAGGGTAAAAAAACAATTATCATATTTTTTACTGGCAAATGAGGTTCCAATGGTGAGTTTCAAAGAGGCCAGAAATTATCAGAACATGTTTGTTTGCATGTTCACCACAAGCACTGTGGTTCATGCAAACTTGATTCCTTCCAAAAGGTATCTATTTGTTGTTTGAACATCGCAACACTTGTTTTATTGCCAGAAAGGGTATAACCCATTCTTATTTTTCAGACAGAGTGGCAGCCAAAGACGGGAACACGGTCATGAGATCAGCTCGCGTGATGTATTGTTGCTTCACAGGACTGTGAGAAATGACGACAGCTTGGGCAGACCTTCATCCAGCGATGGATAGATTATAGCTTATGAAAATGATGTAGTTTTGTTTTTTTAAATAAAGGTTAACATCGGCAACAAATAAAGGGTTTGCCGAAACCCATGCATTTGACCCAGAAATAAAACCACACCAACTGTCCTCCCCCTAAACGCCGACGATTACAATGTGACGGGCGAGTTTGGAGAAACTTTAACGCGTTGCTCCTCCGCCGTCCATGCATGAGACCAAGTCGCCGGAAAGACGGAGATTAAAATAACATCATTTGAATGACGCATTATCGATTACACCTTCGTCTTAAGCAGTCGGCCTCGCAGCTGCGACAATCCAGCTGCATCTGGAGGTTTGCACGTGTTCGTGCGATCCTTCTTTGTGTGCATCCCCTAACTCTCCCCCCCCCCCCCATCATTGATGTCTTACTCCTAAGTCTTCATCCCTAATATCTTCATAACACCCGGATTCTTTCTTGCAGAGCTACGCTGGGGGTCGCGGGCTGACAGGGAGAAGCTCAGAGAAGGGGTGGGCCAGGTGGAGAAGTTTTTCTCAGACATTTCTTGTTGCTGTTGCTGTAGAGGTGGAAACAAAGTTGGGGGAGGTTGTAAGTGGGGCGGTGAAGGTGGAGTGGAGGGAGCCGGCTGAGACGCACGGGGAGATTTAGGAATGAAGCCACGGGGTTTCTGCTGCTGCTGTTGCAGTGATTGGGGATTGGTGGACGGTCGAGAGAGGGAGTGGAAACTCGAGCACATGGCTGGCGGGGAAGGGACGTTTGCAAAGCCTCAGCTGTGCAGCAGCGTGCTGCAATTGGCCACCAGAGCCCCCCCCCTACCCCATCTCCTCTCTGGTATTATGGGAGGCACCGATCCAGGCCGGTCTGGCGGCGCGCAGTGTAAACATCGCAGCATTGCGGCTGCTGCAGAGACGAGAACGAGGAAGACCACCGCGCGCGACTCCTGACAAATCTCGGAGAAGTTGGGCACCGGATGATTCGGCCACGATGAAGATGCACGGAGGGAGCGTGGCGATTCGGCTGGCGATGATGATGCAAGGTAAAGGGACGTTTTGCGATCGGCACTTTTATTTTTCTGGCCGCTTCTCAAAAGTGTACTTGTGGAAACAAATGGCAGATCTGGGTCTCCGTGGCTCTTTAATTCCAATGTGGGTCAAATTAGTGAAATATGTTCAAGTAGGAAAAGATAAAAGCCCCCAGTATAATCCGACGTAAGCATTGCTTAATTGTGAGTTACTACGAGCTTTGCGTGACATCCAGTTAGCTGTCGACAAATGAGAACGTAAACAAAGCGTTTTGCTTGGCCCGACATTCGGACACGTATGTGTTCCTGTGACATGCGAGAGTCGGTAGATCTCACGTGTGTAAGAGGAGAGCACGTGAATAATTTAACAATGAAACAAAGTAAAAGTGACCTAATGTCAAAATAAATTTCGTAACTTCATGTTATAATCATAATAAAATGCAATAACGGCATCGGCGTTAGTGGCTACTGATAGACAAAAAGAGAAATTTCAATAAAATTGTAATGCTTTTAACATATTGTTTGATTTTTAACATTTTAACCGTGCCTTTTAAACCTTAAACTCTTAAGATATTGAAGTTACCATGAAAATAACAGGGCCAGCGCCTGAATTGTATTGTTAAATGTCCTAAGTGTTGGTGTTTTAAATGATGGAAAATCAAAACGTTCGCAAGCGATGAATCATAATATATATTTATTTTATTCTGAAAAACAAGTCAAATGCCGGGTTGAGGTTTGCTTACAAGGATGCGGCGGGAATTCAACGTCTAAAAATATTCCCGAATTCTTGGAGTAAACAGAAGAAAGCCGGCTTGGGGCATGAAGCGAGCTGACAAGTGGGACGCCATCTCGCGGGGAAGAGAAGGCAGTGCTGCTCAGCACTTTCAATAGTGGAGGAGTGAAGGGGGGGGGACAAAACAAATATTCAAGAGTGGCTGCTGAGTGGCCCAAGAGGCTAATGCTATGTCCGTGTAAGAGAAGCCTGAGCCAGAAATGTTGAGATCCTGGGTTTAAATCTTCAGGGTCCCCGACCGACACAACACCCAAGTTTCCATGTGAAGCAAGTTCAACTCGTCTCATCATGCCCAGCAGTGTTTGCATTAATAAATAACAAAAATCATCCACGAAAAAATGCAATTATTTCAGTTGGAAGAATAATGCGTCGCAGAGGCAGCGGTAGAAATTGCCGCTCATCTTCACAGCGTATCCTTTGTGTAATCCAGTTGCCAGTAATACCAAACAAAACTTCGATTTTAGACAAATCTGGACAAAGCTTAGAATATTTTCCCAATAGCACGTGTCTCTCTCTACTATTGTATGGCATTCCAGAAAATGAAAAAAAACACTCACCCTTGGCCTAAATGCTGATGACGTGTTTGGGGTATAACTGGTTTAAAAAAATATATGGAAAAGAGTTACACAAACGAAACAACAACTTACTGTGTTGTGTCACCATCATCACCGTGATAAGATGTTCTATTTAATAATCACCATGCCACTATGATGTCTCACGAAGCTTTTGTTATATTAAAACGACATTCGTGACAATAAAGACATTTATAATTGTTGTCAACCGATCATTAGTCAAAAATTGTGATTGTACTGCACTGCCCTCTGACTGCCACCATCGCTCCCGCAACAGCTTATAACACCCAAGCACTTCTAGCCATTGTTATACTGCACTATGCTCTAATGGTTGTGTTCCCCGGCTTCACCAGCCCGGTGATCAAATATGATCAAATAGTGCCCGCGACTGGAATAGCGTAGGTAGGAGGCTCTCATCTAGCAGTGGATTATCGAAACGAGCTGTACGTGTGCAATCTCGACGCGCGTGAAGAACGAACACACGTGCACACGCCATCTGCTGTCGAGTTAAGAGCCGTAACGAGGCCCAAAGACAGGAATTTATAGAATCATTACGTGGAGGCTCCCCCCTTTTCAGCTTAAGAAAGGATTTCATTTTTATTGCCACAAATGCTTTTTTCTCTCTCTCTCTCCCTCTCTCTCCGAACCAAACGCTAAAATCGAGCCTGCTCTCCCACGACCGTCTCCTATTCCGCACGTCGCTCTCAACCCCCCCACCCCAAGCAACTCCTCTTGCGCCGTTTCCTCGACTCTGCTTGGCTCACGACGCCGCGAGCAGTCCTGCACGTGTCTGAGCGTCCGTCTGGCGTTGAATAGGCAGGCATGGCGCGCTCGTTTTAACTCTTTGCAGGCAACGCAGTCAAACTTTTTCTAAGCGCAGGAGAGCGGCCGGCGTATCGTAAAGATCCTAGATTTGAAGCTTTCGTGACTGCAAGGATTCATACTCTTAGGTTTTTTCGGTAAAGTCACTTGATAGAGTAAATCTAGCTGTGACGGTCGTCCCACCTGATGACGGAGACTTGTGTTGCCTCCGAATCGTCGTGATTTATTATTTTATTTTATTTCTATTATTACGTTTATTAATTTTAATTTTAATTTTATTTACCTACGTGACTTTACCGATAAAACCTAAGAGTATGTATCGTAAAAAGTCATCCATTTCCAACAACAACATAAAAAAAACTGGGGCACGCTACAAAAAAATTCCAGGCGGGGGGGGGGTTTCCTAAAATGTAGTCCCTTTAAATTTTAACTACCTCCAGATTTGCCATCGGCTGCAATGGGGTCCCACCTTCACAGGCCGTTAAAGCATCTCGTATTAGTGCTGCTTCAAAGTCTTGTAGATATTAATCTCATGGTAGCAGCCTACATTTTTGAAGTTCAAGAATATGGCAAAGCAGCTTTCAATTTGTTTTTTTGCTCGCCTGACTTACGCAAAAAACAATTGCATCATGGTTTTCTTCGCTCGCTTGTGAAAGTGTTCCTCTGTGTTCGAAGTGAACGAGATTTGTTTCTTGGGAATAGCGATTATAAAATGGGTCACATTTCACCGTTTCATCGCACAGGAGGGAGCAGGCACGACGGACTGCTGAAACCGAAGACAGGCGCCTAACGCAGCGCTCCTTAAAGAGCCCATAGCGGACTCGGCATGCTTTTCTTTTTGAGCCACCTGTCAAATCCATCGACCAGGTTCGTGTGAAAAGAACCACCAACAGCGGTGTCTGCGGTGAAGGCCCAGTGCAATATCACGGTGAGCAGAAGAGCCGAACGCGCCTTTTTTTGTTAGGCTCAACGACTCCCTCCAGGCTTTGACGGTAACGCCCTGACGTGGGACACTTGTTCACATTATCAAGCAGCTCGTATGTGTGAGCAAGGCCAGAGGGCCCACGGAGAATCTGCTGATTGCGTAGAAAGATTCGTTTACAAAAAATACACACACAGGTCGGCAACCGGCGACGTTGCTTCACCGCCTACAGACTATCGCCTACCTCCGCAAGTAGGTGTTTTCTTCGCACGCACGTTACAATATCTGCGCGTGGTCCACCAACCCCCCCCCACCGCCTCCAAGGCGCTCGACCACAGAGACGCTGTGAGGCCTCAAGGAGCACGTCACTTGGACTGCATAAGCCCCGCGATGGTCGGCAAGCTGGCTGTAAATTGCTTGGCAGCCAATAACCTCTGATATATTCCAGTCTCCTAGCGGGCTGCTGGACTGAAAGAAGTTCTCTTTACTGACTGTGCACTCAGCTCTTGACACTCGTCAGTTTGCTTTTGTGGAAGTATGGGCCATTTGGTGCACGGTGAAAGGGTGAAGATACATCATGGCACCACCCAAGACACCTGACGGGTGCCGCTGTGGCTGACAGGGGCCCCACAAGCACCTGCTGGGTGCTGGAGGCGAACCCACTTGGGAATAAAGAGCCCCGACTGCCACTGCCAATCCTTGCATCCAAACAACCGCATTTCTGGCAGGAAGGGGGTTGGGCGGGGATGGTGGCATGCCCTTAAATTACGTATTCTTAGGTTTTTTCCGGTAAAGTCACGCAGGTAAAACATCAAAATCAATGAAAATAAAATAAAAACAAAAACCAAAATCACGACGTTTCGGAGGCAACACAAGTCTCCGTCATCAGGTGGGACCGTCACAGCCGAATTAGCTGCATCAAGTGAGGCAATGATTCAAGAAGTAATCCCTTATAAGCAAGTTGAAGGGGGGAGGAGAGGGGGGGGAGTTCATCAGAATGTGGTAGCCAATGAATGGAACGTATCGGGAGGGAGGGGGGCGGGGCTCAAAGACAGCACGGAGCGCCAAGCACAACGCATCGGGAGGGGGAGGGGGCCAAAACAATGGACGACGGCTTGGACGCGGTTGCCGCTGCACACGCCAACACAATGGACAGAGAGGGGGGAGGGGAGGTCTGTTACACATGATAGACAAAAGAACGAAAATGCCCATGCCTACACCAATGCCGGCTGAACAATGAAGAGAGCACTGCCAAAAACAACTGAGGATGTTAACACTCGGTAAAGTAAAGTAAAATAGTGCCTGTCAGATAAGATGGTCCAAAAAAGTGTAATTAAGTATTTTTTGCGTGGTTGATAACATCTTTCCAATGATTACTAAGTTTGTACCCATCATCACGGTTGAAATTATGTCTGTGTTTGTATATTTGTATGGCTTCGTGTACAAACCTTTGATGGTAGCCGGGAGGTTTGCAGAGAACCTTGGTCTCGGAAAAGACAATTTCATGAGAGCCCACCGAGTTGTAGCAATGATCGGCAACGGCAGAAGAATAATTTCTGCCGTGTTTCAGATCTGACTTGTGCTCGCGGACACGATCAGAAACATGACGTTTCGTTTCTCCAATGTAGCAATCACCACAAATGCAACTACATTTGTAGACTCCAGGATACTGTAAGTCAGGAACGACATCCTTCACAGATGGAATCAGATCACGGATTTTATGCACTGTACTGAATCGGACTTGGATCTTATGTTTGATTAGAATTTTGGAGATCTTTTTGGTCACGCCTGCTATGTATGGTAACGTGATGGTTTTGGTCGGAGTTTCAAGTGGCTGTTTCTGTGTGGTGGGAGAGACAGCTTGGCGGATAGTACGGTCAGAGTATCCGTTCATCCTGAGGGCCCGATGTACATGTCTTAATTCACCGGTCAGGTGGTGTTTGTCAGAAATGCCATGGGCTCTGTGGTATAGCGTTTTGATGAGAGAATTATTTTGAGATGGGTGGTGGTGGGAATCCGGTTTAAAGTAGGAATCTGTGTGGGTGGCTTTCCTGTAGACAGAATGTCCCAAGGATCCGTCAGGCCTCCTCTCAAACAGAATATCCAAGAATGGTAGTTTACCGTCTTTCTCCACTTCCATGGCGAATCTGATGGATGGGTGTCTAGAATTGATGTGGTCCAAGAAGTGGTTCAATGCTGGGAGGCCATGTGGCCAGATGACGAAAGTGTCATCCACATACCTCTTCCACAGGGAAGGACGCAGGGTAGATGTCTGGATGGCGTCTGATTCAAACTTTTCCATGAACATGTTGGCTATAACTGGTGACAAAGGGGAGCCCATAGGGGTACCCTCATTCTGTTTGTAGAAGGTGCCATTCCAGGTAAAATAGGTGTTGGTGAGGCAATGTCTAACCAGCGCAGGTGCATCAGAATTCAAACACAGACATAATTTCAACCGTGATGATGGGTACAAACTTAGTAATCATTGGAAAGATGTTATCAACCACGCAAAAAAGACTTAATTATACTTTTTTGGACCATCTTATCTGACAGGCACTATTTTACTTTACTTTACCGAGTGTTAACATCCCCAGTTGTTTTTTGGCAGTGCTCTCTTCATTGTTCAGCCGGCATTGGTGTAGGCATGGGCATTTTCGTTCTTTTGTCTATCATGTGTATCAGACCTCCCCTCCCCCCTCTCTGTCCATTGTGTTGGCGTGTGCAGCGGCAACCGCGTCCAAGCCGTCGTCCATTGTTTTGGCCCCGCTCCCCCCCCCCTCCCCCTCCCGATGCGTTGTGCTTGGCGCTCCGTGCTGTCTTTGAGCCCCGCCCCCCTTCCTCCCGATACGTTCCATTCATTGGCTACCACATTCTGATGACCCCCCCCCCTCTCCTCCCCCCTTCAACTTCCTCATAAGGGATTACTTCTTGAATCATTGCCTCACTTGATGCAGCTAATTCGGCTGTGACGGTCCCACCTGATGACGGAAACTTGTGTTGCCTCCGAAATGTCGTGATTTTTGTTTTTGTTTTTATTATATTTTCATTGATTTTGATGTTTTACCTGCGTGACTTTACCGAAAAAACCTAAGAATATGATTCCTTGCAGTCACGAAAGCTTCAAATCTAGACTTAAATTACGTGTCGTAATGTTGGCAATTCTTTATAGGTTTCCTTCTGAGCCGTCACAAGGGGGAGGGGAAAATGGGCCAGCTAGCTGCAGACACACGTGGCGGCAACGTAAGTGTTATTTCTGGGATATATCTGGCATCTTGAACTCCAACCTTGACTCTGCTTTCATATCGCCTGCAGCAAAGCAGCGGGCCACGGAGCGTAATGCCACATTTTGGTTTGTTGATATAGCAGATACGCTGAGCTGGCGTTTTGTAAAAGTGCCGCCTCCCCTTCCCTCTCACCAACGGAAGCATGCAAATGTAACACATCCACGGTCGTATTTGCTAAACCGAGGAAACGGCGGGATCTAAAATATCATCTCGGTCTCAAAATAAATAGCGTTTTGGTCGGCGCTACGGAGTCCGTTCGCCTTTTTTTTTCTTGGCGGGACGGTGCGATGGGGGGGGGGGCTGGTCCCCGTGTGAATAGCTGCGGTCAGGGGGAGCATTGGCGCGGCTGCTTGCTTGCAGCTGTGTGTTTAAGAGAGTCTGTGAAGAATTGGTGGCCCGCTAATATCAGCGCTCCCCGTTCTTGTTAGGCTACAACAAAAAGAGACTCTCTGCTTGTACGAGTGGCATAATCACCGCCCTCTCGGCCTCATCACCGTGTGTGAAAAAGGGTCGTCGTCGTGGAACAACAAATGGAACTGTTGATTTCAGGCTTGCGAGGAAGCAAAAAAGGCCCTCTCTCAGCGATTAGCACTTTCACTCCTCCTGCTTTTGTCCATGGGCCATAGCGGAAAATGGTTACCACCTAAGGTAGGAATACTTTAGTTTAACTGGTTTAATTATATGGCAAATCCGAGTGAATTACTTGATAACCCACTCCTTTCAAATGGTTATCACATAATTCACCGGTGGGGGTTGTACACCATCTCGGGTGGTACCGAGCAGTAAAATGTCTGGTTTGGCCTCGAGTATGTTGAACTTCTTTCTCACTGTACGTAGCCAACCGTGATAATTGGAGGACTCACGGGCTACTTTCAGCCCCATTCCCTCGGGCCACGCTGTCAACCAGCCAGGGGTGGACTCTGAAGAGAGCGAGGAAGAGCAGAAGCATCCCCCTGCGATTTCCTGTCCAATGTGTTGCTGCTTGACGGAGCTGACTAAACTAAAAATATTAAACGAAACTTTTGACATCGCTCTTTTTCGAAAGCGACCAGGCCACATATGAGAGCCCAACGCAATTGGCTTATCATCATGTGGACATTTATAGCAGCCACAAATACTCTAAACGCACGTTCATTCTAAATGTGGAGGGAAAAACCGGAGGACCCGGAGAAAAGAACCACGTGACCAACGGGGAGAGATACACGCAAAATCCCAATATACAGGCGTCGAACCCACGACCTCCTTGATTACCAGGCGAGGTAGTTAACATCTCGCCACCGCGGCGCCCATCGACTGATGGGCCGTCAGTTAACCTATCCACGTGACTTTACCGAAAGACCAAAATAATATGAATTCCTGCAGTCACGAAAGCTTTAAGTCACGATGGGCTTGTTTGATGCATCCCCCAAGGAAGTAGCGAGAAGAAAGGGGCGGGGGGGGGAAATAAATGCCAAAGTGCATGCGGCTTGAAAGGACATCAATGGGAGCGTGGGGGGATTGTCAACAAAGCAACGCCTGTCTGTCTGACGGAGGCGCCCAGTAACTCGCGAGAGATTACATTAGGAGAATTAGCAGAAGCACAAAATTCCGCCGAGCCTTGTCCGAGCCAAGGCACGGATGTTGTGTGCTTGCGCGCAAGTTGCGTGGTCAAAGGGCTCTCGGAAATCTGTGAAAGCAGCAATTAGTGCAAGAAAATCGATGATGAAGCCCGCAGCAAAGATGAAAGTCAGCATTCTTTATTTTATGCTTGAGTTAACACATTTTTCTTAGTCGTTGCACGATACATTGATGTCTAAATTTACATAATTATTTTTTATCAATTAGTGCTCTCAACGAACACAGGTTACAATTAAATAGGTTCATACTGCAAGGCACTATGGGCAAAACCCATGATGCATTGCAACCTTGCCAAATCGTGAAAGTTGCGTCGTCATCAGTTTATGTTTCCTAAAGTCCAGTACGGTCGTAAGAGCTGTAAGATTGAAAAACTTAGCGTATGTGGATGAAACTCCCAAGTCCTAAACCAAGACAGATAGAGTGTAACAACAAGCATTAATTCCTCCTCCCCGTGCATTAAATCGGGAGCACGACAGTCTGCATCAAGAGTTTAAAAAATGACATGCAAAGGCGTACATCACTTTTAACACACATTATCGCGTTATTAGATGTGCTGGAATCTTATTTTTGGCACATTTATTTTTTTGGTTGGGGGGGAGGTGGGGAGGTGGAGGGAGATTATAAAATGTTCCACGCCGTCGCTTCTTCGACATCAAAAGTACACCTCAACTCAGGAAGAAGCGCTCGCAAATTGTAAAACCACCGGTGAATAATACTCAACGAAGAGAGGAGAGAGATGAAGTCTTAAAAGTCTCGACAATAATGCCCGGCCGAGAGTTGTGAACCACCAATAAAAGTGAGAAAGTGTCGAAGGGGGGGTGGGGGGGGCGGATTGGATGGACGAGTGGGTGGAGGAGAAGAGGAAGAGGGGACGTGGAAAGCCAATGGTTTGATGGTCTTTGCCAAATCCCATTAAAGTCACCCAACCGCCTCGATATAAAAGTGCCTTCAAAGGGACCAGAGAATTTCAGATCGCAGGCATAACTCGGAAAGAATTCACTCTTGGCATTCCACTTCATATTAATGGCAGTGAATGCTTTGTGTCTGGGCTGTGCAGTCGCTACGTGAATGAAAAGTTTTTGTGATCTCATCTAACTCCAATCGACAAAAAAGACAGAGTGTCGCAATACAAAGGAATTGAATGTGATGAAAATATTTGTTTCAACGTATGAAGGAATCGTCAATCGTGCAAGTTCAATATTCTTGGAAATCGTTTCACAGCAGAGCTGAAACAAACAGAAACGAAACAATCTGGTCTGGGTGCATGCTATTTGTTCTAGACCCTGGGTGATCGCGCCAACTTGTGCATTCCTTGAAACAAATCCCGTCGCTGATTTTACAACGGGCAACAACAATTATCATCATCATCGTTTTCATCGTCACAAATAGCATTGTTACGAAAACATTGACGCCACTGCAATCACATCAGCGCGTGTTGTGTGCCCCCAGGGTAGATGGAATGCCAGGTCCGCTCGTTTAGCTTACCGACTGGGACCGTGGCAAACACTATTGTAAGTGTTGACACGGAAAACAACAACAACAACATGAATAAATAAAAATATCTAGCAATTTGTCAACCGATTCCACGAGCGTGAATTTACGGGAGCAGTGTTTGGCGGCGAGGGCACCTAACAGACTGCTATGAATGTCATTTCTCTCCCCAACGCAGTGGGTCTCAGGGTGAACTGGGTTTCTCAATGAGTTTCACGGGCATCCTTTGTTAATCTGTGCTAGCGCTCGACCAGAGAGACCTGATCTGTTTCTCCAAAATACGCCTGGACAAAGCATACGCATTTTTTTGGAAAAGTGATTATCTGATGATAGCTTTTTAATTTAATGTATACATTGACAGCCGTTTGTAAACCTACTGCTGAATGGAGGCTTCTCCTTGCCATGTCAGCCATGGGGGTTGTCTGACCATATTCCTCCACGCTGGTCAATGCAGATTAGAGATGAAGAGGGCTATATGATGTCGGGTCTGATATCACGTGCCACTGATTGTAGCTGTAGCAGGGAATCGAACCTGACTTACTGAGCACGTGGCTCAGTTCGTGAACCGCTGTGCCACTGCTCTACCCCATTTTACCGTTTACGATTGAGACTTGGGACGCGATGCTAACTGGCACCTAATCCTTCACTCGTGAAAATCACCATGTGACGGAGTGTTTCGTGAGCGCAGTGGATGTGTTATTAGGCAATTTCCCTGCACACATTTCGATGTGGCCGTGGGAAATGGAGTCGCGCGCACTTCGTGGAAATATGGGGCCCGGTGGGAAGCACGCGCACGAGATGCTCCAGCTGCCCGATCGCCGGGCTATCAAATCCACAGGTTCCATGAAAGACGTCCGACGTTTCATTCCGTGTGCTCGGAGCATCTCCGGGCAGCGTTTTGTCGCCACATTAATATTAAAACATCGCCAGATTACGCGGGGCGACCCGTCGGCCGTAACGCCGAGCATCGTTTAAGTACAATTCGAAAAGGCATTGGAGAGCTTTCCAGCAAAGACAAAGACCCCCCGTATAGCCTTACAGACTGTTGGGGCAAGTGCTGTTCGCGAGCACCTATGAAGGCCGGCACGACACACGAGGGGGTTGGTGGCCAGCACCACACCCGGCCGCCTTTGTTTCCCTCGTAACGATGTTTACTACACACCGCACCAGGTACTAATTTTAGGCTGAGTCGACCTAGGGGAGGCCCGGTTCAACTAATCGTCACTGGTGTTGTCCGCGAGCGGGAATCTAACTCGGGTGGCCGGGTTCGTAGGGCAGCGCGCGAACCACAGCGCCACCGCTCCTCGACGAAAGCTTACACAGCACAACCACGAGATCATACGCAGCGGTGAAATCCCAACATTCAGTCCCACGGACCGGTGGCCCCCGGCTGGACAGACCCCTTCCGTCTCGTTTGTGGTTTTACAGTCGAGCACTGTGTGAAGATCAGCATTCCACTCGGGCAGAAAATAAGTATCTCGATGTTTTAAATTATTTACATTTTATTTTGTCATATATGGAGACCATTACAATTTGAAGGCATGTTTAGAAAGAAAAAAAAACACCCGATGTCAACTGCGGTAAAACTCGTGTTATAACTCTTTAACTCTTCTCCCTCCCCGCCCCCCACTCTGACGGCAGGATTTTGCCAGCTTGGCCGGGCGTTCAACGTGGACGTGAAAAATGCGCAGATTTTCTCCGGCTCTGCCGAGACGCAGTTCGGCTACACGGTGAAGCAGCACGTCGACTCCAGCGGGGAGAAATGGTGAGGGGACACGGCACCTCCCCACCACCCTCATATGCGCTCAGTCCCCCCCCCCGACCATTTAAGGCCCCCCCCCCCCGCCCCTCTATTGAAGCCTGCCCGTTGCTTCTGCGCTCACGCGCCACGGATCTCCATTGTAGAATAGCCGGGGCAACTGGCTACATGGGATCCTTGCCCGTGTAACAAATCAAATGAAACTCAGCCTCCTTCCCAATTCTTACGCTCGATATGCAAACTGTCTTTGGTAATTTGAGGGAGCTGGATTTTTGTTGTTGTTGTTACAATTAAGCGATGGGGCGTCGCAGCCTTTCCTTGTTTACATAGAGGGAATGAAGAGCCAGAGCAGAATTCCTGATCGACAAAAGCGGACAGAGTACCAATTGCTAATTCCGTTGAGCGTTTAACACGTGTTCAAAGTCTGTTTGACATTGACGCTGTCGCGCCCGCCTAAGTTTTTGTCCCCCTCCCCCCGAGGTCACGCGACGCGGTTGCCCTTCTCCCACTTTCTCCATTCGGCTTTACCCGTTTGTCCCACTGCGAACGATCACGTCCATTGCTTTGACTATCGTTAATAGCACTGGGTAGTTTAACACGTAGGCTTTCGCGGCCAATATCATCCTTAATATAGGGGTTTTTTTTGGGGGTTAGATGGCGTCAATATCAATGTGTCGTTAAACCCGCCACTACCCGACAGAGACAATTAGTAAGGTTTGTCACGTAAACAGAACGTGCCAATTAGTTGCTACTTAAGCACACCGGTGTGTTGGAGAGCAAATCCACAACATCTGAGCGCGACGTTTCGCCAGTAATTACAACGAGCATCATCAGGCGGACAGCCAAATTTGTTGAGAAATTCTCCTGTTTCGTTCCTTAAACAGAGGGGTAGATGTGATAACGCCACTTGTGAGCCCTTCACGTGCGAATGGGGGTGGGATTAATGAATGCATATAAATTACAATGGGAATCCATTGCCGGCTGGGTTATTTATATGGTAATCAGCGTACATTACGCATGCACATTATGCATGCACATTGTTTTTGTACCTCCTGTCGTTTGCATGCACTGCGTAAAGGTAATCCCCATTGACGTATGGTAACACTGGGTGCCTTGCGCTGTGCATAGGGAGAGGTGTGCATTCGTCTAAGTTTGTCTTGAAGGCATTTAATAATACATTACCACCCAAGATTACATACTTTGCTAACCTTACACGCAACTTAAGACACCCTTCGACATTTGATGGCACCTTCCAGCATGAAGACGAAACTTGGCCAATTTTTACTTCATCTGCGATGCTCCTCGTACACGGAACAATATGGCATCTGCTGTTAATTTAAAAGCCATTTCCTCAGTCAGGTTTTGATGGGCGATTCAAACAAAATGAATACAATAATTTAGGGCTGATACCTCACTTTTTGATATTTAAAATTCAACTTTTAATTAATTCACGAATCATTTGTTTTTGGAAAAGAAATGCAGCCCTATGCTTGCTGTATTACATTTGTTTACTCTGCCATTGCTGTGACCCAGAGGTCCCTTGAACAAAAACAAAACCCATCTGATCTCAATGTGTTCTCTCGCCTGCTTTTTAAATTAAGGTCTCCATCTATTTACCTATGAATATGTCTGGCCGATTCACAATCTCGCCACCCGGTCACCGCACTTCCCACAGGGAGATTTATTTTCATCTTGACCTTCGTTTGCTGCCCTTCCATTTCGCAAGCTTAAAGCTCACCCACGCGGGTTCTAAAGCTGCTTTTTTTGAGACCTTCACTTCAAAGGGACGCGGAACCAAGGCGGTTATTCGAACACAAATGTTTTAAACTATATTTTTTAGGCTCGGAACATTTTATTTGTGTTCAAGGTATGTACGCGTGCACATTTATGATAACGGAATGCAAATCGTTCGTCAATAAAATATAACACCAGTCAGCATTTAAGGTGACTGAATAACAGGTTAAAGTAAAAATAAATACGTCAATAAGTGCGTCACGTAGATGGAAACAAACGAGATGTTGGCATTTTCTGTCAAACAGATCGCTGGAACGGCAACAATTTACGTGTGTTGACCTTTGACCAACGTAAAGCTGCCATTAGAGCAGGAACGTGAGCCGAGCGTTCACCGTGTTATAACTCAGTGCCGTTCGACTGTGTCTGTTAAAATCCGGCGCTGGAAGACTACAGAGTCGGGTTCCATTTGCATGAAACACTCATCTGCATGGGGCTTTTTCCGGTGTCCTCTGATATCCACGCACTTACAAAAGACTCAGAGTGGAATTGGTCAAACGTTAAGAGCAAGACCCTTCTGCAACAACAACAAAATTAACCCGTAAAAACTAAGTTTTTCACTATAAATCCTTTATATGCGTGGCATCGGGGCGGCTAGAGTCCTCTCGTCCTCTGGCTTGAGATGGCTGCCACCTATGGGTCAGATGATTGTCTGCCACCATTAAGAAATTGGTAATTAAATATTTATTTATTTTCCCCCTAAACAGTGTAAAATTTGGGAAAAAAATTTTCACGAAAATTTATTGTCACGCACAACGAGTATGTGTGCAAAATGTCAGCTCGATTGGATCACGGGAAGTGGGTTAAAAAACGACCGAAAGATTTGCACGGTCGTAAGCAAGCAAGCAAGCACGCAAGCAAGCAAGCACGCAAGCAAGCAAGCACGCAAGCAAGCAAGCAAGCGAACTTAATATAAAGGATTTAAAAAATCCCCATTCTCAGCCGGGCATTCTTGAGAAATAAAAAAAGAAAGCTTATTATCTTATATCCCCGAGCCCTGCAGGTGTGCGGCTGCCTCAAGCTGCAGGAAGCCCGAGGCACTTTGCTTCGGTAGAACGTTGAGTTCCAGGCGAGCAGTCTCTCGAGACCAAAGTTTCGAGCCACTGATCCTGAAAAAGTGGCCTCATGTTGCAGGGCTTCAGCTGCTTCCTTGTTACACGATCGCCTCTGAAATACCCACTGCGCCCCCCCCCCTACCACGCCTCGTCTATCGGCTACTTGCCCCCCCCCACCGTCACTCTGGTCTGGTGCCGGATTGACCGGCACCGTTCCCCACCGGCCTCTCCCTCCACCACCGACACAGATGTGTGGCCTGGCATGTGTCTTGCCTTCCGGGTAGCTCGCACCGCCACTGTAAATCTCGCAAGTGAGCGCCACAGCAGCGAGGCCGAATTAAGCGATTGGTTTTGTTGTTGTTGTTGCTAAGGGCAGGCCACCTTTGAATTGAACAACATGAAAAAAATATATATGGACGAAAACTCAGGCACGGGAATGTCACACATCAAAAGATAAGTGTTGGAAAAGAGAGCTTGCTAGCTTCAATTGGCCTTCCCTCGAGATACAAAAACATATATACAAGACCGAAAAAAAGTCATATATCCTGGCAATTAGGTTGTTTGGGACAACAGCAGCAGTGTCACATCCACAAAGCCATTTAAAGAAGTGAAAAGAGAGTCAAAATAATACTGAGGAGATCTCTGCTGCAGGTACCGCTCATTCTAAATATGTATGGGTGGTAACCCTAGATTTTACTAAGGATATGCCGATGCTGATAAGTTACTGTTCGTGGCTTTGCTCGTTTAAAAGTGTTCATTGGAGTCGTAAAGATGCATCGGTTCAAGCATTTTCATATCGATTTCATAAGCTCGTGACGCACACATTGAATTGCACGTCAAATTGGATGTTCGTCGATTATTTTATGTTGTAATGGGTTCACGTGAGCTCTGCAGTGACGAGTGACTGCTACATTCACCGCGATGTTTTAAAAAAAGAATCGATTCCAATATGGAATCGCTGTTCTACATTGTGACGTTTAATTGAATCACGGTTTGGGGGTACTGGGAGGGGAGGTAGAATCGTGACACTTCTATAAACCAAAAATCATAGGCACAATTGCTATTTGTATATGTATGTATGTCGAAATTCTTTCGCACCGTACGTAGTCAACCGTGCTAATCGGAGGTGTGGACCTATTAAAACAGATTCTGTTGAACCAGCATATTCACGTTTGTGTAATTGGTTATAATTTAGCAGAATCTTGAACACAGCTGCGATTTAAAATCCCTTTGAGGTTTTTAACCAATATCCTGGCAGACATTTTTACTTTGTAAAATGGCACGCAGTCTCCCGGCTCCTCGTTTTGGTTGTGAGATGGGGCCAGCGATAGCTCAATTTTCCCATCCAGAATGGTGATGAGACTGCTTTAATCAAAAGCCCCTTTCGGTTGTGGTTAAGATTGGTGTCCCGCTGGATTGCCGCGCGACGCAGGAGTTGTTTTTTGTTTGTTACATTTTATAAATATATCTTTTCATGGTTGATTCACATGGGCAGTTCTCTGGGGCACGGACAAAAACAGGAGCCTGGAATTTTTTTAAATAAATTGCTTACAAATGGTAATTGTAGCCATCAAGGTCCAACAGTGCTCACCCATAGGAGGCCCCAGAGTTTGAGATGGCGGTGATAGGTTTGCTTCTCATTGATGCAGGCCTACGTTTGTTTATTTGCTTGGAGGAGGGTAAGTACATGAGGATTATTCGATTATTGTCCAGGGTAAACGCCAAACCTTCGTAAAATGTGAGAAATCCCTACAGCAGAAGTTATTTTGGGACCGATTACGAGGAATCATCTTGCAACCAATGATGGTTTTGGGAGTAAAAGTCTCAATAAATATTATAATAAAGTTATTTACAGTCATGAAGGCTTTCCTCATACCGTGTCAGTCATGGAGGGTTGTATAGCTATACTTCACCATGCCGGTCAGGGCGGATTGAGGATGGTCGCGGGACCAGTTCATATATCGCTCGCTTCTGATTTTGGCCCTGTCTGAACTGGTCCTGGGCCTCTCCTCGGTCGACTCAGCCTCAAATGAGTACCTGGTGCGATGTGTAAACACCGCCACTGGGGGAGACAAAGGCGGTCGGGGCGTGTGTTGTGCCGGCCTTCATAGGTGCTCGCTAACAGCTCTTGTCCCAAAGTCTGTTAAGGCTTTACGGGGGATCTCTATTGTATTGTATATTGACCAAACTACTGCACCATCACTCCATCATCATCTTCTTCATGAAGATAATTCATTGCAGTGCTATTATTCTTAAAATAAAGTGCTTTGTTAACAATACAATACAGTAAAAGTTTTTGTTAATTTATATTTCCATCATGAAAAAAATAACATGATAGATGGTTCAGTGGGTTGGGAGCGGAATGCCTCCGTCAAACTACTGAGCCGATACCGCTGATATCCGGGCTTCTAATCTCGGCACCCCACGCATGATTAAACCCGCAGGACAAATGGCGTCAGTCGTGTTGCCAATGACCGCACAAAACACGTGACGTAAAGTTCGGTATTTCGCCCGAGACCAGCTTTGGTTTCATATTCATGGACAAGGAGTTGTGGCATAGTGGTTCGCACACTTGGCTTATTGAAACCGGTGACCCGAGGAGTCTCAGCCGTGGCTCGCATCAGTGGCGGGTGATATCTGAATCGTTCCTGCACTGATGAGCACGGAGGAGTGTGGTCGATATACAAAACAAGAGGTCCCCCGTAATGCCTGAACAGGCTGTTGGGGCAAGTGCTGTTCGCGAGGACCTATGAAGGCCAGCATGGCATACGAGGGGGGGTGGGTGGCCAACACCACGCCCCGACTGCCTTGGTCTCCCCCCCAGTGGCGATGTTTACACATCGCACCAGGTACTCATTTGAGGCTGAGTCGACCGAGGAGAGGCCCAGGACCAGTTCAGATAATCGTCATTGGTGTTGGCCGTGAGCGGGTCGCCAGGTTCGTAGCGCAGCGTGCGCACCGCTACACTACCGCTCCCCACTACCATCAATATATACTCTTGACTGACACGGCATGGGGAGACCTTGAAACAGGAGTGGATTTAAAAAAGGGGGTTTACATTAATCTTAAGAATTTGTGTTCGTTACACATAAACATGACATGGCTCCGATAACACAAATGGCATGTATTTTGGCGATAACATCCAATCAACATATGCATGTTTAAAATGCCGAAATAAATCAAATGTTACCATCCTTTACGGGTGTTTTTTGTGTAATATATGAAGTCATGAATTCCCCTAAGTCCCTTCCGTGGAGTCGTTAAAGCAGACATTCATAACACGGGGTAAAACTCTGTAGGCCGAGGGGCGCCAAGATGGGAAGACGATCAACGAACATTCACTGTCAAGGATCCGTGTGCAAGGTTAAGGGAGGCTTATGGAACTCCGCGTTCTCTCTGCGTTCTCCTGAATGTTGTTCAATGATGGGGGCGCAGGGAAACTCGCTCCCTGCCGGATTCAACTTCGCTTTAAACGCTGCTTTTTTATTATTAAGCGGCGAGCGGATTTTAATGTTTGCGAGGATGCTTATGCCAGATTTAGGCTCGTGGAACAAACACAACTGTAGAATAACAGAAACAATTCTAGATTTGAAGCTTTCGTGACTGCAAGGATTCATACTCTTAGGTTTTTTCGGTAAAGTCACGTAGGTAAAAAAATGAAAATAAGTAATAAAAATAATAGAAATAATAATAGAAGTAAAACAATAAATCACGACACTAAAATAATAAATAAAACACAAAATAATAAATAAAACACAAAATAATAAATAAAACACAAGTCCCCGTCATCCGAAACGTCGTGATTTATTATTTTACTTCTATTATTATTTATATTATTTTTATTTTTTACCTACGTGACTTTACCGACAAAACCTAAGAGTAACAGAAACAATGAGAAACACGATATGAATGAGCCTAAAAAAAAGATACATTTCTCGAATCGAACCGTGACAAATTATCGAATCTCCGGCGAGGGATGAATTGTTACACGCCTTGCTCGGTGGAGCACACCACTCGCGTGGAGCAGCGAGTCTCGTTCGGGGCTCGCTGTGGCTTTCTTTTCCCAGTGTCATAAATGTGAGCGTCACATGACTTGCACGCACGCACTGATAAGCAGATGCAACGTTGGGCCGTCCATAAATGACGTCACGCACCTAGGGGGGGGGGGTCAGACATTTGTGACGATGTGAGACGAGGGGGGGGTGAGAAATGTGACATCACATCAAAATGTGAAACTTTAAATAAATATAGACACGTCCTCCTTCATTAAATAGACTTTTTAATAAATGTTTTCTCCTACGACATCAGAGTTTCAGCGCTACATTAAATACCTACTACAATGACAATAGTTGAAAGAGATTTGAAGCACGTTTTATTTTCAAAATGGAAATATGGTTTGGGGGGGGGGGGCAGAGCTTTGTGACGTCATATTTGAGGGGGGGAGTCTGACTTTTTGTGACGCCATGTGACGAGGGGGGGGGGGTCAAAAATCGTCCAAAAATCGCGTGACGTCATTTATGGACGGCCCCTTTATGAGAGACAGGCCGCGGAGAATCACGCGACCACCGCTGCAAGAGTCGAACCGAGTTTCTGTCTCTCTGCGCTCTGTGCGCGTAGTTTTCTCGCTGGAGATCAACACATCTGCAGTAGCTCTTCGCGCGGGTCGCCACGGCAACCGTAGCCGCTTACCAAAATAAAATAATTTCTCGCGGAGTTTTCTCCACTTTCCTCCCCGCCAGCCAAACTCCACCCATTACTCCCCAAATCCCATGTCGCCACCCACGAGCGTGCGTGAGGAAGCCACTCTCATCGGGAGTCCAGCCGATCGCATTATAACGGCCGCCCTCGGACGGATTTGAAATCAACAAACTGGAATCTCAGCGCGCAACGTGAAGCAGATGGGATGATCTTCGAGAATGCCAACGTTAATGATGCCCCTTGATGAGGATGTGTCACGTGCGTGGTGCTACTGTGTGGGTAATATGCAGACAACGCGCGCGCACACGACGACTACATCAAAGCCCTCTCGCCAGCCAACGTTGGCTCACAACGCGATGCGCTTCCTAAGGGGCCGTCCATAAATGACGTCACGCGATTTTGGACGATTTTTTACCCACCCCCTCCTCGTTACACGGCGTCACAAAAAGTCAAACCCCCCCCCTCAAATATGACGTCACAAAGCTCTGCCCCCCCCCCACAAAACCATATTTCCATTTCGAAAAAAAAACTGCTTTACACTATTGTCATTGTAGTGCGTATTTGATGTGGCGCTGCAATCTCATGTTGTAGGAGTGTTGTTATAACAATTCTATATTTATTTAAAGTTGCGTATTTTGATGTGACGTCACATTTCTCAAACCCCCCTCTCCCTCGTCACACATTGTCACAAATGTCTGACCCCCCCACCCCCCCAGGTGAATGACGTCATTTATGGACGGCCCCTAAGTTATTCTAAACCGTGTCGCATGAGACTTGTTCGCCTTCTTCGAAAAAGTTTGAATGATTCAGCAGGAGCGGGCGCTCGATCTCGGCTTGCCATTCCTGCATAAGAATTCGGCATTAAATAATTTCAGGACGCCCACTTTGATGAAAACAACAGATTCGCAGTTTTGTTGTTGTTGAACAATAAAAGAAAAACATTCCAGAGAACATTCATGGAATCTGTTAAGTTGCTTTAGGGAAGGTAAACATTCCTGCACAGATTTTTTTTATAAAAAAAAACTCCAACAAGATATATATATGAAGTACTTTAGTATAGTAAGTATATATATTTTTAGTTTCTTTCTTGCAGGTCTCAGAGCAAGGTCATTATCGGCAGCCGTTAACCTCTCCCACCGGGGGGTTAAAGCACGGGGCGAGTGACCCGTCCTCCGCGTGGGTCACTGAACAAATTATCGGTCGGGGAGGGCACCACGGGGCCCTTGTGACAATGAGGCCATACGGGGGGGGGGGACGTCTCATTAAGAAAGGCCGCTTGCTTTTTGTCCGTGGAATATCTGTGCCCTGCCTACATCCTCTCCCGCCGCCACTCGCACCACCCCATCCTTGTTCGCTCGCCGCTCTGTACCGGGCTCTTGTTCGATACAAAACAAAATAATCCCGCTTTGCTCGTCGGCCGTGTTTTAAGGAATGAAAACATATTGTTTTATTTATAACGAGGCGGTGTTGAAACTAAGCGTTTTAATATTCGGCTAAATCGCAGTATTTAATACCTTTATCTAGGTCTTTCCATTCACCACCTCTCCGACAAAGCAACACAATGGCTAAGTCACTGAGAATTGAATCTCGAGCAGTTTGCTCTTCGTTGCTCGTACGACATCATCATCTCGCTCGCTATTCCGGGAACACGAATTCGAAGCCGTCTCTTTGTCCTCCGTCTTTCTCCCTTTCCCTCTGCCTCATCCCATCATCCCATGTCTCTTCTCTCTTCATCCTCCCATGTCTCTTCTCTCCCCATCATCTGTGCTTCCTCTCCACCCCCGCCGCGGCCGTATCGGTCGCGTGGCCTCCATCGGCCTTTGTTGTTCGACCATACTTCACCGCGACTGTCAATGCGGCTTTTAGCGACGTGGAGGGTCCCAGGAGCAGTTCGGATGTCAAACGCCACCGGTGTTTAGCCGTGGCCGGGAATCAAACTCAGATTGCTGTGTTTATAGCGCGGCGGACTAAGGGGCCGTCCATAAATGACGTCACGTACCTAGGGGGGTGGGGGGGTCAGACATTTGTGACGCCGTGTGACGAGGGGGGGGGGGGTCAAAATCGTCCAAAATCGCGTGACGTCATTTATGGACGGCCCCTAACCTTCGCACCGCTGCTCCACCACCCGACGGCATGAAGCGTTTGCATCATGCGATTGCCAGCATCTTTACTGCCAGGCCACCCTTCGTCAAGACGTTGCCTCAATAGCCTCTCGGGTACACGTGCAGCCCTCTTGTCAATCCACTGCTGGATGAGGGCCTCCCAACGCCGTGGGGTGTCGTGGAGGTTATTCGACCGCCAGTCACGCCGCTGATCAGTGCGTGCTGGCGAACACGGGGAGCACAGAGACCACCTTGAGCATAGAACTCCAACACAACCGTTGGGCTTTGCTGCACTGCCGTCTGCCGCTGCGTCACGAAGTGGGGGCCGTCGATATAATCGCAGGACGAGAATTCGTTGACATCGCAGATTATAACGGACCGAGGGGATATGGGACTCGGGTGTGGGGGGTGTCCCTTGGTTTGATTTTGGATAAACGAGGGGAGGAAACCCAATCAGCTTTTATTTTCGTGATGAGGCCCCAATCACGGGCGGCAAACACAGGGGTCAGAATTTTTTTGAGAAGGAACGCCGGCTTGGTATGCAGTAATTGCCTAGCTGGAGAAGAAACAATTATGGTTTTAGGTTGACGAACGCGCCGAATGGATCTTTCAGAAGTGACGCAGGCAGAGTAGTTCATGCCATCAGAGACAATTATAATGTTACGAGTAACCGGCGAATTTCCTGCTCTTTTCTAGCCTCAATATGCTCCATCCTCTAAAAGGTAAAGGTGCAGCCCTGCAATTACTTACACATGCCACAACTGGCAGAACTGTCTCCACTGAAAGGGAGCAGAATAGACCCCCCCTCTCCCCTACCCATTAGAGGGTATTTGGCCTACTCTTCCACGCTGGCCACTTTACCCTCACCGCACGCGACTTGCTGATCAACTGTAGTGCTCCCATTGAAATGGCTGGGTCGATAGAGGTGGGGGGAGGGGGGGTATAAGAAACCTGCACCGTTGTTTCAGCTGCCATACCGGGTGTCAAACTGGTGGCCTTCTGGATTTAGATTTGTAAGTCCGGTGTGGTAACCATGACACCACGGCAGGCATCTTTCGTTGCCTGCCGAAAATGACTCATTCGCTCTGATAATGGATAGGGTTTGCGTGCTGGCACTTGTCTGATCTCTCCCAGAGAAACGAATGGCTCTTATAATACTTGAGGTTTTGGACAGACATACACAGCCAGCAATGCAGAGTGAAGTCATGCAGCTGTTATTCCCAGCAGAATATTCAGAGCGGTTAACAGGCACAAAAAAAATTACTTCAAGTGAAGAGATTGTTTTGTTTTAAAAGGCCGCGTCTGAGATGGGGTGGCGCGGTGGTGCGCTTATTCACTCATTGTGTTATTGAACCTGACAACCTTGTGTTGTATTCCCGGCCATGGCTAAAATCATTGCAGAGCAATATTTAAACCGATCCCGTGCACCATGCCTCCTTCCCTTCACAGCCGTGGTCAAGTATAGTGAAAACAAGCCCCTTGACCGGCACGGCATGGAGAGCCCTTCAACCAGCATTGAATTAACAAAGCATTGGAGATTTAAAGCTTTCGTGACTGCAGGGATTCATATTCTTGGTTCTTTTGGTAAAGTCACGTAGAAGGGAAATGATAAAATAATATAAATATAAAACAATAAGGGAAATAATACAATAATTTATATTCTCTTATTACTTCCCTTCTACGTGACTTTACCGAAAAAACCAAGAATATAAAGCATTGGAGATTATTATTGTTATTAAACAGGTAATATTTCGTTGAAAGATCATGTTTTCGATGGATTTTCAGGTTACGTAATCCCATGGTGTTTTTCTTAAGTATAATTCGAAAAATATGTTGTTTTCAACATGAACCGTGACAATCCAACAGAAATTCCAGCCATTTCCGTTTTTGTATTGCAAAACGAGATCACGATAAATGTTATTGTCGATGGCTGCGAAGTGTCACCCATTCCTGAGCCCGTGTCTCTTGATCGTAAACAACAACCGTTGTGATGATAATACGCCAAGGTTTGTTCTGACGAAGCGGTTTATATGTTGTTGATGGTTAAAATATTCAGGTCGACCAAAACACTACCCCACCTCCTCCGCAATCCCCCTAAACCACCCCCCAGTCTTCGTGCCAAGCCCATTCTCTCCAAGGGCCTCTCTTCCATGTATTGCCTCCCTCCCTACGTCCACCATTTAACCAGGGAGGACGTCACCTCTGAGTCGAAATGCAGCCCCATCTGTGACCCAATTCAGTGTCCGTGGGAGGAGAAAAATGATGAAACTCGGCATGCGTTTTCACCACCAGGCCACAATCACTATGCGTCTCGCCAAGACCCAGCTGATATGTGCTGTGCCACATGCCGCTTTCTAAGTTGCATTTCGGGATGTCTGTGACTTCCGCTTCTGCGGACCCGTTCAGTAACACAAAGGGTTGCGCTGCTCAGCGAGATGTGCGATTGGTGCTTTGTCTCGCGATGTGATGTCGACTGCACAATCGCACACCGCCGCAGACCGCCGCTCCACCATAACATTTTTAAAGGCTACAAAATGGGACATTTTTGGCAGTATCAGAGTATGAAAAATAAGAATAGGTATTATCCTTTCTGGCAACAAAACAGGTGTTAAGATATTCAAACACCAAATAAAACCTTTTGCACAATCACGTGTGGTTAATGCGAACTTGATTTCTTGCAAAAGGTTTCTATTTGGTATTTGAACATCTTAATATATGTTTTATTGCCAGAAAGGGTAAATTCTAGATTTGAAGCTTTCGTGACTGCAAGGATTCATACTCTTAGGTTTTTTCGGTAAAGTCACGTAGGCAAAAATAAATAATAAAAATAAATAATAAAATGATAGAAATAATAATAGAAATAAAATAATAATAAATCACATTGTTTTTACCTACGTGACTTTACAGAAAAAACCTAAGAGTAAGAAAGGGTAAAACCTATTCTTATTTTATTTTTAAAGGCGTAGAAATTTCATAAGATGGTTCAGCATTGGTGACCATCGGGGAGTTAAGACACATTGACAGGGCCGTGGTTTCAGACGTGCATGGAGCTGTGGTTGCAATGACACCGCAAGCCGAGCCGTGTGGGGAAGCGCCCGGAGGCCTTTAGCCCGTTGGGGCCCTGTGCAGTTGTATCGCCTGCACACTCGACATCTACGCCACCGAGCCGAGCCGAGCGCCTGTAGCAGGGATTTCCAGAAACGCAGGCATGGTTCCGCTCTTTCAACCAGTGCCTTCAGTACGTTGACAAGGGCACGAAAAACAAAACTATTTCAACGAGCTGTTTAAGAGTATAAATAAATGGTACCTTTTACGTGCGTGTTGGGTTGGAAGCAATGGAATTAAAACAAAACCGGATTTTCTCTGCCCAAACCTTGTAAAAAAAGGTGTTACTGAAATAAGCCTCATTTTTCAATGACGGCGGTTTCGCAAGGAAAAACATTTCAACAAATAATGAAGACAAGAGGCATGCTTCTGTAGGCACGCTTCTGCTGCAGTGGTCGGCACTTGTGGTATTTTGGGTAACGCTTTCCCAAGAAGCCAAAGTTGGACCTTTAACACATTTGGTGCATACCGTGTGCTGGAATTGCCTCTTGGAGCAAAGCCCCCATTATTTTCCTAGTGTGCTTGATGAAGCTGGGTTAGAAATATGAAAAAGGAACAAATTCACGGAAACTATGCAAAAATAAACGCTTCACTTCGTGTTTAAGTCAATTTTAATTCCACTGCTTTTATGAGCTGTTTGGCATTTGCTGAACTTTTGCACTGGCATGACTGGCTTGCGTACCCTTTAACTTGTGAAATAAGATAGGTAAAAAGCCATTTGCCTCTCGTCGGGACACAGGGCTCACATAGCACGGAGACCAGTTTCCGGTTTAATATAACATCATGAGTGATGTTTCCCACCCCTCCCTAAATCGCACCTCTGATTAGCACGGTTGGCTATGTATGGTGTGAAAGAAGTTCAACAAATATACATATACCATATTGTATCACAAACGCATAGAAAATGTCACTGAAGGTGTCATACGCAACTGGACACATTCTCCAAAATCATCAATTATTTTAATATTTCCCCCCTGCTTGCATTTAAAATCATGTTATCAATGGGCATGGCATGAGCAGTAAGTAGTGCATCACCTCATGCTAGAAAATGTCCCATTGAAGCAGCTAGAACAGATTATATATTTATAAAAACATTCAATTTTATTTCTCTAGTAAATATAAATACAATGTAAATGTTTATGGTCTCAGGGGCACTCAATAAACAAGATAGGTAGTTTGAATCCGCCCATTTAAGTTATAACCTAGAGGTGCTGGTTGAACTTATCTAAGTGGGGCAGGTTGCCCTGACCAGCTCCAATTTATAAGAAATGTGGAATTTTCATCGAGGACCGCAGTCTTACCGGTGACGCTTGCAATCTGCGTCATTTCGCTCCAATAAAGCCATCTTAAAGACCGAGTCGGAATGATAAGCATCGACTCTGGGAAGAGACGGTGGGGGGGGGGGGAGAGTTTGGACTTGGGGGTGGGTGAGAGTTCTGATCAATCCTGCGTTCACATTTGGGCACGAAAGCAAGCCCTCATTTTATGAGATAATCAACACGCAATGACGTTAACTATCACATTCTCACGAGTAGCTCTCTCGGGCCACTTCTGCAGCCACCTCATTCGCACCTCGAGGTAGCCAGAGACAGAACCGTAGTCAAGAGGTCCAGACCAGACATTTCATTTGGCAGTACCACCTGAGGAGCAGTATGATGAGAACAATCCAGAAAAAGGCCAAACCTATATGGATTGGGCACATTGTCAGATGGGAAAGCTGAATGAAGGAAGGGCGTTCTAGAGTTAAGGAAATTGCACAAGAACCCAAGAGGGAGAAAAATAAAGATGCAACTTGAAGGAACGGGGTTAGTGGAGTGAAATGAAGAGAGCTCAAGATCGGACAAGGATGGAAAGTGTTCGAGCCAAGGAAGTGCCATTTGGCTAGAGTGCTTAAACACATTCCTGCGGGTTGCTCGGTCAATGGCCAGGGCCAACGGCGGCGTGGTGTATTCCGCAAATATGCCCGACTGTGAGGGCGGGCACAAGCCAGCGTGAGTAGGTTAAACGTTGAGTTTTATAAGGGCACCACGGGGTGACCAGCCCCTCCCCACCCAGCCCCACCCCTCCCATCCCCCACCCAGCCCCACCCTCTCCACCCAGCCCCTCCCCACCCCCCCCTCCCCACCCTACTCCTCCCCACCCTCTCCACCCAACCCCACCCCTCCCATTTTTGGATGCACGACGGACGGACACAATAATTCCCTGTGGGCTGGTGGAACCAGGTGGTTCCTACCAGTAGAAGACTGGTAAATAGAGTCATGTAGTGTCATCCTTCCTTCCAGAACTTCATTCTAGAAGCCTTCATCCATGGTAATGTGCCAAATCCACATCCTTTGGATTTTATGGACTGATAAAATTCAACTTCTCTCCTCCGAAACCTGCTCCGGGACTTCCATCGTGCCATTAAAATGAAATTTTCAGCACCTCAAGTTGTTAACGAGTTCCGCTCTGAGCGATGGACTGAGCAGTGGGGCGACGACCGTGCACGATGGAGCAGAGGGGGCGGGTGAGCGAAGGGAAGAGTGGCAGTGAAACGGCACAGGAGAGCGATCACGCAGAGCTTCTCAGCGCAGTAAAAATAACAAACATGTCTTTTTTTTCCAGCGTGAGAGGTAACATTCTTTTATGGACATTACGAGGAGGCTGGCAGTGGTAGAGTTACGCAAAAGGATACGCGGCAAAACAAAAGGCTTTTGACGAAGTTTGCCACCAATATTTTTTCCAGCTGCAAATGTGACCCGAGTTAAGGCACAGTGTGTGTGTGTGGTTGGGGTGAAAATAAAAGGTAGCTTTAATCACGGCTGATTAAGTCGCTCGCCAGCTGAGCCAACGTTTTTACAGTCGGCGGATTTATTCTTACAGCCGTCTGGTAATTACTGCTGAGAATTCGCCACGGAATGCCGTCACTTTGTGACGCCCGTTATCAAACCACCCCGCAAAATGCGCCGCCGCATCTCGCCAGGTCTCAGAAGCTCAGCAGGGTGTGAGCCTGCAACGATGCACAGTTGGCAACGTACGGTGCGAAAGAAGTTCAACATACATGCGTACATACGTGACAGGTGTCATGGGCTATTGATTCTGAGATGGCTGTGGGGTGGGCCGCAGACGATACAGTGCAGCAAAGTACGATGTTTTTCGACTGTGCTTCTGTGCTCCCTCATCTATGGTCACCCACCTTTGCCATCGTGCACAGACAAACTGTGGTCGAAAATGGTGGAATATACCCCACGATCCGCACGGCTTGGGGAGGGAGGCACCTCATCCAGTAGTCGACGGGCAAAGGACTGTTCATGTGCGTTAAATACACTGGGACGTCATCCCATTGACAAGGATGGCACATTGTCGTACGGTGGAACAGCCCGAATCCCAAAATCAGATCACCTCGAGTGATTTCGGACTTTGATTTGTAAAGGAGGCGATGGATTTCAACAGGCTCTCGTCTGGTCAAATAAAGGATGAAAATTGATGGCAAAAACAAGGAAAGAGGTGAATAACAAGGTCATATAATAGCGAGTGTGGAATGAGGAGAGAGAGAGAGTTTGCGCGGAGAATTATTGATAGTTTCCGGAATGTTTTCATTCTTTTATTTTATTTTAAACGGAGTAAATATGGAACACTTGTGCGTGAAGAGAGAACACATGTGCTCTGTTGTGACTGCACCGCTCGGTTCTAGAGCCTCAACTCTGATACCCCGGGGGGGGGAGGGGGGGGAGGTTTACGCAACCGCGGCCGTGTGTGTCTGAGCGGAGAGGCATAATGATGATGGTTACAACAAAAAAAAACGGCGGCACGCAGTCGAGCCCTGGGGTAGCCGCCGACACAGCCGGCACCCACCCACACACACACGTGTTTTTGTGTCTGAGCTCTTCCCCCCCCCCATTTTTTTCGTTACCTGAGTTTTCGAGCATTTCTTTCTTTCGGTGGCAACCATTATTTCATTATTTCCACCGACGACTCCTCACGCACCGTCATTCACACAACCCTCTTCCTCGTGCGCTGTTGGGCATGAAATGTGCGCGCGATGGGGTGGGGGAGGTGGGGCAACATTGACAAAGTAATGTTTTTTTTTTTAAAACGTGGATGTGATACGACTAGGAAAAACCTGATTCACCATGCCACTGCAAAATATCCTTTGTCGATGAACAAAAACACATCTACTTATGCCTGACAGCAATTATTTAGGAGGGGAGGGGAGGGAAGGACAATTACGTTTCGAGACATACCAGACTACTTTGCTATGAATTTAAATAAAGCCACCGCGGGTTTCCTTTCATCGCACGGCAGATGCGGCCATCTTCGGCCTTCACGGAGAATCGAGAGTAGCCCTCAGTGCGACCGTGGTCACCAACCTTAACGCCTCTTGCCACTTGGACCATTCGCTGATGATTATCTGAAATAGCACCCATTTCAGATAACCATCACCAGGCTACTCCCGAAGCCGTCCATCGGCTCACTCGCCAAACCCCGACGCGTACGTACAAACGTCTCCTGATCAACCCCCCGCCGCACGAAGAGAAGATTATTCGCATTACCGTCGGAGGGTGGTTCGCTGCACGTGCCGGTGATACACGCTTGCAATTCAGAAATGTTGTGGGGTGTTGTTCGTGGAACACACACCGGGATGAAAACACTGGTGCATGTGACACAATCACGTGCAGAGCACTGGGGTAGATTTAGGTGAGGGGTGGCCAACCTGTCACAGACCAAGTTCTGCAGGGAGCCAAGCGTGTGTGTATATATGAGTGTATATATACTCTTAGTTCTTTCGGTAAAGTCACGTCGGTAAAAAATGAAATAAAAATTAATAAAAATAAAACAATAAAATCACGACGTTTCGGAAGCAACACAAGTCTCCGTCATCAGGTGGGACCGTCACAGCTAGAATAGCAAATCTGGCGTGATTTTATTGTTTTATTTTTATTAATTTTAATTTCATTTTTTACCTACGTGACTTTACCGAAAGAACTAAGAGTATGAATCCTTGCAGTCACGAAAGCTTCAAATCTAGAATAAGTGTATATATTGACAGTTTTTGGCACAGCATGGGACACATTCACTAACCTTTGCTACTGCGTTAGTACGTTACGACCCTTCGATAGAGCCGCATGTGGCGGAGTAAAGAACCGCGTGCGGATCGGGAGACACCAGTTGGCCACCGGTGATGTAGGGGAACAGCACGGCAAGTAGGTTTTCTGACATGGGTTGCATGTGGGTTTTTTCCTCTGCAGCAAACACTTAGCTTTCTCTTACACAAGCCAAGCGTATGCAAAAACAGGAAGCCAGTAGAGGACACCACAGTAGCAAATTTCGAATTTAACCGTGCGGAACTTTGAGTGTCACCCCCGAGATTCCTCCCAAGCGTCAAACACTCAACCATGGAATGGGGCAAACATCTCGATGCAGGACCCCTTCTGAGACCCACTGAGACTTTGCAGGGTAAATAAAGTTGCTGATGAACATCACTGGCTGCGGGGAGCAGTGGCGCAGTGGTCCATGCACTCCGCTATGAACTCAGTGACCCAAATCTGATTCCAAGTCAAAGCTAATATTCAGTCGTGAATCAAATCTGAACAGCCCCCCGGGACCCACTCCCCCCGCCCGACCCCCCAGACCAATCCACATCACTGATCAATGTGGTGAAGTAGGGGTGAACGACCGATAACAGTTGATTGGTCAGATCCTCTTGAAAGTCTTGAAAGACTTACAAAGGCTCTCATGACCAAAGATGTAAACATACTAAAAACGAGTGCACAGGTCATGATGTCAGCAGGGCAGTTGGTTTCAAAAACCCTCGAAGAGAAAGAATTTTGTAGTTGTAATCGCCAATCATTCAACCCCACCGCAACAATCCATAACCCTTTCATAAGGGCCCCTTGATGCGCAAAACATCAAATCTGCAACCAAACAACTTATTTCTCCATCTTGGCATCCTTCGGTGACGTTTAAAGTGCAGTACTTGCGGATCTATTTGCAACCCATGCAAGCAGGCTCTTAATAGTGGTGCAATGGTGCGTCCATTCGTCTACCGATATCCATTTTCAACGTTTACGATACACAAAGCGTCAACTTGTGCATGCATGTGTAATACATATAAACAAAAAACTATCACGAGGTTTTTTTTTCAATTCATGTGAATTGCGAGCAGGCAATTTGCTCATGTTGCGTTTGGACACGTGTCGCGAACAGAGCTGTAAATTGGAGACGGAATAGAATGGGAAACAATACAAACGAGGCGACAAAACAAGACCAAAGAGAATCGATTCTTCTAACTAATCACAGCCATGAATTTCAACGATATGTGTACGTATGTTGAACTTATTTTGCGCTGTACGTAGCCAACCGTACTAATAGAAGGTGCGGGGGGAAGGACAACAAACTAAACACAAAAATCGGTTATAAAGAAATGAGTTTTTCAATCTAGATTTCAAAGTGCACAGCTTCAGTGACATTCCAAATATTGGAAGGAAGAGTGTTCCAGACGGTCGCTGATGCGCATCTGAAAGCACGTGATGCAGTGATCGCCTTTGTCCGTTGGCTCGTCAAAAGCCGCTGCGAGGGTTACCGGAGTTCGCCGTGGGTGGGTGGTGGTGAATCATAACGCCGCCCCTGATTTCGAATGCATCGTTGAAATTTTGATCGGGCCTGGACTGTGCTTGCGATGCGAAGAAAACTGGAACGAATAGATAAACAGGGTCAAAGGGACATAGGATGCCGTGGGGGAGGTTGAGGGACGAGGGCACGTTATGCCAATCTCTGACAAGGTTAAGGGCAGTGTCAGTCGAGAAGCTCCGGAAACCATCTCGAAGGGTCTAGTAGGTTCGAGAAAGGGGGCGTCAACCAGCCAACATAGCGCAGGTCGGAGATGGGCTGCGTGTTAAGAAGAGGCTGGGTGTAGCCGCGTTATGAAATGTATCGACCTGTGTGCTCTTAATAAATAAGAAGCCTTCAACTAAGACGTGTGTCGGGAAGTCGCTCAACTATATATACAAGACATGTGCATGCACTTGTTCTCCAACCAGCAGTGCTATACTCTTTTGGGATGGAAAACAACTGTCAGATTATTCACCAAGGCACAGCCAAGTAGGGAAAGGCTTGCATTGTGATGCCATTGCTTCGGTCCGATGTCTGGGAAAGCTCCTGGGTCTGGCCTGGCTCAGAGCTGTAACTGGGCAAGCAGCATCCTGCATGAGGTGCCAATCCAGAAATATAAATCTGAATTAATGGAAAACTGGCTTTGCTGTTACCTAATTAAGTTGGCATATGGGCTGGGTGGCTTTTGGGGCCAATGTCCACATCAGACGACTGAGCGCACACTGCCGAGATTTATGTATGTATGTATATTGAACTTAATTTTGCACCATATGTAGCCAACCCTTGCTAATCGGAGGTGTGGGTGGAGGACAACAAACCAAGCACAAAAAGCAGTTCCAAAGAAGTGAGTTTTCAAACTAGATCTAAAATTGCATCGCTCCAGTGACTTCTAATATCGGCAAGGAAACAGAGCGTTCCAGACGGCCACAGAGGCGCACCTGAAAGCGCGCAATGCGGTGACCGTCTTTGTTCGATGGTAAAGCCAAACAAGCCGCTGCTGCGAGGGTGACCGGAGTTCGCGTGGTGGTTTACGCTCCTTGACGAGATCAGCACGCTGTTGTGGTTCATTGGCAGCAAGCACTTTGTGTGTAACGAGTGCAACCTTATTATCCACCGACGATTCAGCCGGTTTCTTAAGTGTCTGCAGATACGCAAAAAAAATCACCGACAAGGAAAATCACTGCCCCGTTTGGCCGATTCACCCCGCAGGCGTTGTGCGTCGGTGGTAACGTTTTCACCTCCCCCCCTTCTCCTCTGTGCCAGGCTGCTGGTGGGTGCACCTTGGGAAGGAACCCCTTACCGGAAGATGGGCGATGTCTACAAGTGTCCTATTCCCGACACCTACCGCAGGGGCTGCGTGCCGCTGCACCTGAGCAGTGAGGGCCCACACACGCACGCACAAATATAACACACGTATTCACCAACACACAAAGACAAAGATGAAGATCCTCCGTATAGCCTGCATAGACTGTTGGGCCAAGTGCTGTTAGCGAGCACCTATGAAGGCCGGCATGGCACACGAGGGTGTGGGTGGCCAACAGCACGCTCGGCCGCCTTTGTCTCCCTAGTGGTAATGTTTACACATCGCACCAGATACTCATTTGAGGCTGAGTCGAACTAGTGGAGACCAAGAACCGGTTCAGATAATCATCACTGGTGTTGGCCATGAGCGGGAATCGAACGCTGGTCGCTGGGTTCGTAGTGCAGCGCGCTAACCGTTGCATTACCGCTCCTGCACACAAATATAAAATGCGTATTCACCAACACGCAGGCATGTATACACACACACACACATGTTAGCACTCAAAACACATGGGCATTCACACAAAGACAAAGTTCGCCCGTGTAGCCTTTAACTGGCTGTTCGGGAAAGTGCTGTAATCGCGAGCACCTATGAAGGACATCATGGTGCACAGGGGATATGTGTGGGGAGCACCATTTAATGATGCTGCCAAATCCTAGGGCAATATTGCAGAGTGGTTAAGGACCATACTCTTTGGTTCTTTCGGTAAAGTCACGTAGGTATAAAATGAAATAAATTAAATCACGATGTTTTGGAAGCAACACAAGCGTCCGTCATCAGGTGGGACAACCACAGCAAGAAACAATTGCTGTAGTGGGCACTTAAGTAAACTTCAGCAATTGTGTCTTGCTGTGGTTGTCCCACCTGATGACGGACGCTTGTGTTGCTTCTGAATCGTCGTGATTTAATTTATTTTATTTTCTATCTACGAGATTGGTTAGGGACCCCTTCTGCACGCTGCTGCACAGTGGGCGACGGTGGAATGCACCCCTGCGTGCGATGCATCCAAATTTGCTATACCACACAGTATGATGCAATTTGAAATTATAAATGGTCGGAATGCGACCATATTTCAAGACGCCTGCACGCAAATATTTATTTTGTATGGAGAGGTAGTCGGTTATAAGCAGAGGAAAAAAAGGAGGTTTTGATCCTGGACTTGAATGGGAGCAGGGAGCCAATAGCACGAATGACTGGGGGGAGGGGGGGGAGCGACACTATGAGGGCAGCAGAGGACATGTAGGCACGTGATGAGACATCGATTAAAATTAATTAAACAATGAATTAAACACTTCTCTAATTAAACACTTCCCTTCAAATATGCACGTGAAAACCACATACATACCATTGCTTAACACAATATGCAAATGTTGCATCAACATTATATTTAGGCTAACGGAGTGCATCAAGTGCATCAAGCTGTACAAAATGGGACAGAAACAAGAAGCGATAAACAGGAGATGGTAGAAAAAAGATGAAAAAGAACCGACCGTTTAAATCGATTTGCGGCCTAGGATTGAGACGATTCGTTGAATCTCTGCGATGGGGGCGAGTGGGGTGTGAACGATCGTGACCCTCGTTTGATGGCTTTCCACATTTCGTGTTTGTATAGGATTATATATTTTTTCTCTCCAGATTCCATCTCCGTCTCCAACGCCACTGAACTGCAGGACAACATGACACTGGGAATGACGCTTGTGAATGACCCAATCAGCAATGGATTTCTGGTGAGAGACGTCAAAACTGCGGCGTGTACAGGACGTGTACATTTTTGTTCAACGGTACAAAGAGGCGAAATAATGGGGAAAGAAAATAAATGTGTTGCCACCACGGTGAATGACACCGGATGGTTCAAAGTTTCAAGCAGTGCTGCTTAGCAATCTTGATTTGAAGCTTTCGTGACTGCAGGAATCCATGCTCTTTGGTTCTTTCGGTAAAGTCACGTAGTTAGAAATAAAATAACTTTACATTATTTTATTTTACTGCTTAGCAATGTTTCATTTAAACTGTGCGGCCTCTTTAAGTTTCAATTGCGATTTTTATTTATTTATTGTAGTCAATTTGCAAGCAAAATACAGGGAAAGATAACTTCCATCTGTAAAAATTCAGCTTCCCGGGCTCCGTGACTCATCGGTTACAACATCAACTTCCGTCACGGTTGGCCTTTGGTATAAAGCAAATAATTCTGCCAAACAAACCTCAAGTTTAAAATTATCCCTTTAAACTCAACCCTCCGCGACAACACATTCTTTTCCTCTCGTGTCTGCCTTGCGGTGACGCAATCGACCGGAAGCATAGATCAGTAGCACCAGAGGGTGAGTTACGGGACCGTGAGTCCGCCTGTGGGTCAGAGGTTTTCTTGACCCTCGCTTCTGGCGGCGGTGTTGAGTTGTGGATGTTGTATCGCACAGCATCCCTTAGCATCACACCGGATATTAAATTCCCCCTTCCTGTTTCACAGTGGACCGCTTCGCCTGTCCTGAAGCTGATTTAATCGCAGATGTCAGAAACCCCAGATATTAAACAAACGGATGTATTGGCGGTACACCGGTGCAGCATAACACACCGGTCCTCATCAAACAGTCTAGAATACAAATTTCAATCAGCAAATCTGTTTATCAGTCTTAAATTGACCCTGTCACCACATTTGACGCGATTTGCAAGTTTGTTCAATCTACTGAGCTAGAAAGGGTCAATATTGACCGTTTATTTGGGTCCGTTGACACGAGGAACCGTCCGACGAAGTCGAGGGCACGAGGAGTGAAATCTGCCTTTGGAACACGGAGCAGTCAATCGCCATCAGGCTGGGTGCTAAACGGTAAAAAAACTGTGAAGCTTCATGTTCAGGTCCTCATAACATTCGTCATCTGACTGCTTTGACATCACGAGAACTGATTTTGTCACACTCCGCGAGGTTTTATGACCGGGATTGTGAATAAGAGAAATAATTATTGCGAAAAATGTGCTTTTTTTATACCGCTAGACGGTGTACCGCCAAGACGTTAAAATGTGGTTCTTCATGTGTCGGTGCCAGGGCCAAATTCCATCTCAATGGGAATAGACTCATGGCTTGTAGGTCGTTTCAATGTGCGCACTTGCCGTGCTCCATGGATTCCTTACACGCGCCCATAAAACTCTGTTATCCAGACCTCTCCACCAGTTACCAGTCGCGTTCTGGATGGACTTCATTGTGATCGCCCTCACAGTTTTCAAGATCTTTTACGGACACGCCCCTGCCAACCTTTCTTCTCTCACCTGATTTTCTTTTTTTCTTTCATGTGCTTCCCACTCCTGCAGAGCAACTCGTCTTCTATAAAAGCCTCCAGTCAACCTTCGTTCTGTTGCACGTCACTCCTCTGCTGTAACCTCTACAATCTGAAATTCCCTCCTTCCAGTGATCGATGATGCCAGCGCCACGCCCCAGTTTAAGTCCAGCCTCAAGACCTTCTCTAACTCTCCCAATGGATTTTTGTCCTTTTTTCTTAAAGAATACGAAGTTTTTTCAGACATGGCTTTTCATAAACATACACCTCTTTTTCCTGGTGAAACATGTCATGGCATTTGCCCAGCATCTTGAGACGCAGCTGCATGCATTCAGACCATCAATAAATCTGTCCTGAGCTATGTTATGGTTTGGAGGTGCACACCTAACTCCGGGACGATGGTCGCGAAATCTAAATCCAAACTCGGACTGTGAAACGAATCCCGGTCTCCCGCTGCATTTCCTGGCACCGCCAGATGAATGGTCGCTGGCGAGGGCAAAAGCGCTCCTGCCAACACCAGTAGCGCAGCACGCATTAGCCTTCACTCAATCTATTATTTGTCCCAAACACAAACGGCGGCTTGCTTCCACAGCGAGAAACGATAAATATCGCGTTTCGTTACGTGGCGGAGGCTCCGAAAAGCAAAAATGGGTTGTGCTCGTGGAGGATGAGAAGATACATTTCAGTGAGTGACGTAAAATGAAAGCAGCGGTTTCGCCAGGAGCACGCTGATCCAGACAGGCGTCTCGCTGATTTGTTCCTTCTTGATTTGAAGCTTTCGTGACTGCAGGAACCCATTAACATGACTAGCCCCTGCCACTTATTTATGACCCTTGAGCTACACCCATTTCAAACCTTTTAAAACAGTCTGCATCAGCAGAAGACCATGCTTTCCCACCTGATGATGGACACTTGTGTTGCGCCCGAAACGTCGTGATTTATTTTATTTTATACCTACGTTACTTTACCGAAAGAACCAAGGAGTATGATTTCTCCTCCTGAGGTTGGGCCTCAGCACCGGTTCACCTCCATCTGCGGCGCTGACCCAGCAGGGCAGTGCCCGCAGTCTGGGGTCGAACTCTGCAACTGCAAAGGACCCCACGGCTGACACTAACGCGATACTGTGAGCCGTATTAATAACTCTAGGAGTGTAAACAATGCAGAGATTCATCGATTAAGATCGGTTATTTTGTATGTCGGTGTAGCGGTGATGCACTGGTTTGCGCCTTGCGTAAAAAAAATTCGGTCACCTGAGTTCGATTTTCAGCCATGGCTAACATCACTTATGAGTAATATCTGATCGGGTTCTGGGCCAACTCCCTTCACTCACCCACACTGACCAGTGTGGTGAAATATGGGAAGGAAGAAACAACAACCCTATAACCGACACGGTGTGGGGAGCAGATTGACAAAGGACTGTGAATTATAATCACGAACTTGCCAAATAGTTCGGATAATAATTGATCGCGATTGATTTATATGCCTCACACGTGACAATTTCCCGTGAGCCTTGTGGCCACTAGAGATGCGACGTTCATCGCGATAAATAAACAAGCATCGATTCTTGAATCGAACGTCCGCCTTGAATTTCAAAGCTAATAAAATATATTCAAACGTCTCTCGGTTGTTCTCGGTGCTGCACTGAAAAATAAAGACACGGGTCATGCTGCATCACACGTGTCTAACCATGTACGCTACATTTACGTTGTATTTGGGGAGACGTGCCTTATCCGACGGGCTTGTGCGCGGTTTCTGTGCTGGCGAGATGTTAACTACTTCGCTTGGTATACAGGAGATCGCGGGTTATTTTGAGTTTTTACATTCTCCCCGTAGCCGCGTGGACTTTTCAACGGGTCCTCTGGTTTTCCCCTCCACATTTAGGAACATGGGTTTAGAGTATTTTGCTTCGATAAATTGCCACGTGATTATCCACGTCACTGGGCTATCATTTGTGGCCAGGTCGCTTCTGAAAAAGAGCTATATAGCTCAGCGGGCTTCATCTGGTAAAATAAAAAGAGATTCATTGGTTTCTAGTTTAAATCGTTTTATTTTCCGGAAATCTGTCCTTTTCTTTGTTTGTCTGTCTTGCTGTCTCTGTGCTTCCTTCGTAAAATATTTGTTTAAGGAAAATGCAACTAACATATTCACGATTTAAAGCTTTCGTGACTGCAGGGATTCATCTTCTTGGTTCTTTCGGTAAAGTCACGTAGAATGGAAATAATAAAATAATAAAAATAAAACATAATAAAATAATTCTCACGACGTTTCGGCCACAACGCAAGTAGCCGTCCTCAGGTGAAGAACAGGTCGGCTGCTTGCGTTGTGGCCGAAACGTCGTGAGAATTGTATTTTATTATGTTTTATTTTTATTATTTTATTATTTCCCTTCTACGTGACTTTACCGAAAGAACCAAGAAGAAGATAAAACGTCATCCAGCACAATTAGATGAGTGTATTATTATGACTGGCAATGATCAGTGTGGATCATACTTCGAATTACAATGAAAAAAACTGAACACGAGATGAAAAGTAAAATAAAGCAAAAAAGTGGTACATGCTTGGAATGTCACTGAGAGACAGGGAGAGGAACACGTGGATTTAGAGGAACATACAGAAGTTGGCCAAATCAACATTGACAATAAGGACAAGCAAGTGGGCTTGAGGCAGAACACATCGTTAGATGGGATGGTGACGGGTGATCGATACTCAGGATGAGAATCTTTATTTAGACTGGAGGAGGAATCTGATGAGCTGTGAAGCTCTTTTAGTTTACGGATATCCAATACTCGGTGTGACGAGTTGCAACCAAAGGAGAAAACATGTCCAAAGGGACGTCCATAGCGTGGAGATGGAACAAGGAGATTAGCTAGCGATGCAGGAACTCGATGGAATCGTTGCGCCGGGAGACCGCGTATGAGGTCGACGGCTCTGGGGAGGCCTTCATCCAGCAGCGGACGGACCAAGGCTGATGATGCGTTCAAACCCACAACTTTTAATCCGTAAAAGTTGTGGGTTTACTCTCCAACACACCGGTGTGCTGAAGTAGCAACTTAATTGCACGTTTTGTTCACGCGGCAAACCTGAACTAATTGGCCGTGTCGGGCGGTGGCGGGTTTAACGACACATTCATATTTACGCGATCCAACCCCAAAAAAACCCTCCTTTATTATGGATAGTCAGTGGCGTTAGCTGTGAGAAAATTGTGGGTCAACCATAGCCTCCTCCAGTAGCACCAGACAGTGGTCACGTAGGAGCTTGGCCCAAAGCTACCGCGCCAGCTTTGGGCCAAGCATCTGGCTGAAATCCCTGCCATGTGCCGCACGCTCACAGCTCCGCACGTGCGCGGCGAGTCCTTTGATCGTACGCAAAGGGCACTTGCGCCCATGGTGCCCATTGTGCTTACCCTCGCCCCTGCCCAGCGGTTTGTGAACGTGGTGCTTCCCTTCATAATTATGCAGCGCCACGCACGTGACTCTCGTAGCGTTGTTATCCATTTAAAGTATCGCATGTCAACAAATCTGTTGTTGTTAAGTTAAATGCTTTGTATTCACGCTCGCTCACTGCGTGTTGCACGTTATGCATTTGCATTCTCTGAATTGTTGTCTGCGCTTGGTAAATAACGTATATCAACCTTTTGGCAACTAACAAAGTTTACATTCGTAACTGGTAGCAATTACTGGCAAATTGGAATTCACAACAAACTCCACTGGCGGCAAATTGCTTCATTCACCGATGATGGTGATCTTTTTTTTTACTGTTTGCAATTTAGGAGTCGAGGCTGACCCTGCTGTCCTGTGCGCCAAACAATTCAACCTCTTGGTTGCAATATTTTTGGTGGCCAAAATAAAAAAAAAAGCCAAACGAAACCCTTTAACATCTGGCAACTAAATAAGCATCGCCATCACTATGTGCACCAAATGTAAGCCTCTTATCCCACCTGCGGCATCATTAAAAATCACATCAGTCACTCAGTCACGATGGTCTATATTTATATAACAGGAACCAGCGTAAAGTGCAGAACTTACTTAAGAAGAAATAAAAGGGGAGAGATAAGAACAACATGAAACAATGCTATTCGACTCTTTCAGATCAGATCTGGCATTTCTCTCTCATCAACAAAAACAACTCCCATTTATCGATGCCTTCCCATCACTACCCCTCTCCGCAACAACCTCTGACCCCTTACCCCTGCTCCCCTAGGCGTGTGGGCCATTGTGGGCCCAGCACTGCGGAAGCTCCTATTTCACGGCCGGTGTTTGTACCAATGTGAGCGCCGACTTCCAAGTGACAAGCACGCTCACGCCCGCCGCACAGCGTGAGTCTGCACACACCAACGATGATGGCGAACACCATTTGCCACAAAAGTGACGGTGGCGTCACCACTGCGCTCGTGCCAGGCAAGGTGCACTTTAAGCATGCGTCAAAGTGACGATGACTCGCTGGCAGGAGGTCACGGAAGAGACCCAGGTAGTATGGGTTAACGGAGATGACTCGCAGTTACACCACCTGTGCTCCCCACTGTGCCAACTTGCTGCGCTTTAGCCGCCTGGCGCTCTGCTCACTGTTGTGCATGTCCCCCACCGTGCATTGTTGTTGGGGGTGATTGCCTCCAACTGCCCAGTAGTAGTCTACACACGCACACAAACACTCACAACACTTATCGTTCACCGCCATCGATAGTGGTGGCGGCGTCACCAGGAGACCTGTGCCAGGCTCGGTGCGCTCTGATGCTACGTAGAAAAGGGAAGGCACGCTGGACAGGAGGTCACGGGGCAGACTCAGACGTTTATAAAATTATGCATACTCAGCGACTGCTGATCCGTGCAATGCAATATTTATTACAACGAAATTTGGATTGATGCACCATCTAATTTCAGCTGTATCAAGGGAAATGGGAAGGTATACATATATATATGAAGACACTGGATGAGAAGAGGAAAATCTTGAGCTAGGAATGGACCAGGGCCAAGAAGTCAACGACAAAGATCCCCCGAATAGCCTTAACAGACTGTTGGGGCAAGTGCTGTTAGTGAGCACCTATGAAAATTGGCACAGTACACGAAGGGGTGGGTGGCCAGCACCAGGCCCAACCGCATTTTTCTCCCCAGTGGCGATGTTTACATACCACAACAGGTACTCATTTGAGTCTGAGTCGACCTAGGGGAGGCCCAGGACCAGTTCAGATATTCGCCACGGGTGTTGGCCTTGAGCGGGAAATGAACTCGGGTCACCGGGTTCGTAGCGCAGCGCGCTAACCGCTACACTACAGCTTCCCATAAATCAACTAACACGCTCATACACGTGCAAAGTGATCCCTCAAGTAGCCCTACAGACTCCTGGAGCCAATGCTATTGGTTAACATCCATCACGGTTGGAATGGAACACACAATGGAGGTGGTGTGGGCAGTGCCACGCATGACCGATTGTCTTAATTTTCCCGGGGGTAATGTTTATACAAGTGTAATGACAAGGTGCCACCTATCGGCCTGAAGGGGTAATCGCAGATATGGGCATGTTACATAATGTCTAATCATGAGGGGCGTATCTGGGGTAAAGGTGAAAGGCGGAGTCAGTCGGGAAGCTCCGGGAACCTGCTCGAAGGTTGTGGAAGGGGGCGTGGCCGGAGGCGGGGCTTAGCCGCGCCAAGGTGTATATAAGGGGGATCGAACCAGAGGTTCGGTGCTGTTGCGGGTCCTGGGTCCAGGCTGCGTCGCCGCTCGCCGTCATCTCTCTTCGTCGTCCGGCCACGTCGCCGATCTTCTGCAAGGCTCTCATCGTCGCCGTCGCTGTGCTAGTCAGACAGCTGTGCAGTTGGACACCGACGATGGGGTTGTGTAGAAGGGTCGGCTATGTGTAGCTACGTAGAAACGTTGCATAGATGTATCGCGCAGTGTTGTGTTTAAAGTGTGAGAATAAACAAGAAGCCTTCTACACGACGTGTCTCGGTAGTCGCTCACTACACGTGTGTTCAGTTTTGGGCATCAACTTAGCAGAAGACCTGGACTCGGCTCACAAACCAGATGCCACGAATGTGCATCACGCCCAAGAATTGAACTTGACCGACCTCAATCGCACACACACACACACATACCGACTGCAACACGCACAAATAATTACGAACATTCCAAAGGACTTAATTATTTAGGCAACCAGTGCATGCTTTGACTCTGCAGACAGCCAATGTACACACACCTCCGCGTAAGCAAGCCATTCGTTTGTTTGAATTATTTTATACATACAGCGGCATGCTTATGTATTTATTCACTAGAGAGCTGCTTTGTGTTTCCGTGTTCATATGCTGGATGTCCTTTCTCTGCTCGGCAGGGTGTGTCCATATTTGTGGCCATTATCGTCATCCTAAATGGTCTAATAGACCGCCAGGGCAAGGCTATATTATGCTTACAGGAGGTGGCCGGGAGGGTCAGTGGTCGTAGTATTGAGTGGGCACCGCCGAGATCCAGGATTCAAATCTGTGATTAAAACGTAATTAAAGCTGTTCTTAATTATACTGGATTCTCACGTGAAGCGAAATGGTGGTTTAAGCCCGTTCATTAATAAATGCGTGATAAAATCCCATTAAATAACATTTAGTTTTTCACTGCATGTGGCATAAATTCCAGCTCTGACATAAAAAAATGGAGAATTTTAGTTTTGACTGCCATGTGATGAAATCTTCTATCGTAGGGCACATGGGAATTTGTAGGACCCCCAGCCTGACTAATATGTTACTTGAATGGATCTCAGAAGTAGTGCTGTGATATCTCCTTCCATGAGCCATTCTTTAAACTTGGGTGATTTAATTCTCTGTAAGAGTTACAAATGGCATGACGCCGACAGTGTAAGTGAAATTAAATTGTGAAAAAGCCAAATGTTCAAATAATGGAACTGATCAGTGTTGTCGCGTTCATGTGCTGGACGTTTGTTCTTTGTGTGACAGGCTGTGGCCTCTTCATGGACATCGTCATCGTCCTGGACGGTTCTAACAGCATCTACCCATGGCAGGAGGTCCAAAACTTTCTCATCAACATTGTCAAGAAGTTTCACATCGGGCCAGGCCAGACACGGGTGAGGGGATGCTCGCGAAGGCCATATTGAAAACCTGACCGCCGTTATTCGTCAATTCTCTCCTACGCACTGATTCTCCACATTCGTGGCTCAAACAAAGTTGGCTCCATTTGAGATGCTGAAGACAATTTCAGAATAAAGAGATTAAAAAATCCAGATTGTAAATCACGAATAAATGTGGTTGTCGTTTGGACAGTGAATCCTGCCGCAGGGTTATGGAATATAGATCTCTGGCTTCGCGCTGCCAAAGCAAATGAGTACTGCTGCGTGTTATTTGAACAAGGATACGCAGCTATGGTTAACGTCGGTGTCAAGTGATATCTGAACAAGTCTTGGGCCCTCCATTCACGAACCAGCACCAACCAGGGTGGTGATGTACAGTCACGCAACCTACATGATCAACGGTGGCTTTCATCCAGCAGTTGATTGACAGGGGGCCGTATATTATCTTTACAATTATGTATGCACTGTAGTCTGCTCAAGCAAGCGAGGGATTATATGTAGGGAAGTGCAACTGCAGTGCCGAAATGACGGCCAAGAAAATGTGTCCTGCGATAAAATTCTGCAAACAAAGAATTAGGTCGAAGCGGCATCGAAAACAGATGCAGCGGTCCAGTGGGATTGCCTCTGGCAACGCAACCACCGCTCATACATGTGAGCGCGTGTGTGCGTGTGTGTGTGCATGAAGCTAGCGTGCGGTGCCCTTGACCAACCGTGACCCCATGACCTTACTGGGAAGACCCTGTGAGGGTCAGGGGCAGCACGGTTGTAGCAGTGACTGTCCCCGAACCCAAGTCGCTGGCAGTAGCGCGGCTCAGGCGACGGTGAGGGTTTGCGCTGGAACGCCAGATGTGGGCCAACTTACGCCAGACCGCGAGTAACTGATTCTGAGTGTTTTTGGCAACGATTCCTAGAGTGCTGCGATTGGCTTTCGCATGTGAATTGATTGGTGGCAGTGCTGCAGTTCTCTGTGAATGAGTCATACGGTGAAAGGCGTCAGTGGCCTGAACAGAACTATTTTCAGTGCTACAAAGCCATAGCCTCTTTTTCCAAAAGACAATGGTCACACATCTGAGAGCAAGGCGATGTTTGTTTTTATCTTTCTTGAAATTAAGCATCAGAGAATGCATCGATTCAATTCGACTTTGACAATCGCGTGTGATAATAGATTTTTCTTTAAATGGTGCTAAATTTACTAAAATGTAGTGAAATGAATCACAATGCCTGATCGTTCATCCGCAGTGGCCATATAGGGTGATTAAATCAGCTGTTGTATGTATGCCTGTTGAACTTCCGCACTTAGCCAACCGTGCTGACCAGAGATGTGTGTGGGGGGGGCTAGATGGATTGTTGTATTGCAAGACAGAGTAATGGCAATGGCTAGGGGAGGCCTTCATCCAGCAGTGGAGAGATAATGGCTCATGATGCAAAGGCAAAAACAGTTTACTTAAGTGGATGGAGAAATAAGGGGCCAGGAGACGCTCGAGGCCTTGTAGACTGGAAACCAAAATGTCAAAGTAAAGGTGTGGGCAGGGGAATCCATGGCGGGGCAAATTCATCGCGAACAGCTGATGTGTGAATCATCGGTGTGCATTTTTGTCTTTCCCAGCAGTTAGGTTTTGCTTGACCCCTTGAGAGAAACAGTGAGCAGTAAAGTACAAAACCTTTACAGTGAACCGCAGAGAATGCTCGCGGTGTTGTGAGGCGTGGCGTAATGGACGGGCTGAAGATTTACCAATACTTGTTAAACAAAGATGAACTAAAAATACAGACTCAGAATATGTATCAGTAAAACCTGTTCGTAAAGTACAATGCTGATATTAGGTTAGTGTGGGTAAAAGGCTTAAATAACTACTGGCCTGTATATAAAAAAAAAAATCTGAACAATTTCGGCTGAATGTCAACTGGCCAGGTTACTGACCCACAAAATATTTTCACAGCAGGAACACCACATCCACCATACCTCTTACTGTGGCAGGGGACACTTAGTCACGCATCTACTCCAGCCTGCCAGTAACACAGAAAATATTCGGTGAGAAAGAATTTTTTGCTGGAAGCTCATCACCCCCCTCACCTCATCAGCCTCCTCGTCTCTTGATGATAGATGCCATAATATTTGTAATTTGAAATATGCACAATTTTAGGAGGATGTGAAATCGGTGGGAAGTGTAGTGCACATCTTGAGGCCGAAGCCTTTCCTTCTGCAGGACGAACGTTCAAATGACAACAATGCATTGTTCACGAACACCGTTTCTCTTCTCTTTTCTGGCAAATGAGATGTCTAAAAAAAATTCTGGAAAAGGTTACGCAACAAGAAAACGTCTTGGCAGCGAGTATCCACTTCCTTTCCTGCTTCATTTTCTTTCTCAAAAAAAAAGTCTTTCGTTTAATTTTGAGATGCTTTATATGTTTGGGGGTCAAAGGTAGAGCCGGAGGAAAGCTTTCCGCGGGGTCAAAGGTTATCCTGTGCTTGTCGTCAAAGAATTATGAAAATGTTGCATCGACCTCCCCACCCTCCCACCCCCCCCCCCCCTTCACGATGGGCCACATCTGGTTTGCGTTTGGCTCAGCTGAACGAAGGCTGCGGCTCTTAAAATCCGAGGGCGTGGAAATGAGCTCGCTGGTCTCCCGTCGCTCCCCGCGTGCATGGCGAGCGGTTACGTCTAAAGGTCATGTTTACATCGGCAGGGCAGCCTGACCATCTGCGAATAGCGGCACCTTCGAGTTGATCTTCACTGCCACCGGGAGCGCGTGCCTCAACGGCGATCTTTAAAAAAACAACGCAGTGCGACTTGTACGCCCCCTGAGCGTGTTGAAGTACAAAGCGAAGTTTGAAAAAGAGGCACAGAAAGTTTCATTCGATTACTTCAATTTGTATGAAAGGCTGTGCAGTTCTATCTGAGTTTTAAGGTCAAGTGAGCATCATGGTCAATGCCATTGATGCTAACGTTGCCGTCACCTCCATCCTTCTGCTAGATCCTGTCGTTGTCCTCTATTACAAATCTCCTACCATCTGCCCCTTGATCATCATCCAATGGGTGCTACTCATAATGCCTCTTCCACGAACCTGCATTTCTCCATTCTCAATATGTGCCAACCCACTGCAACCTCCTTATCCTGACTGCATCTACAATGCTTTCTTTCAACCTTCAATGGCAAACTTTGTTTCAGAAATCCCTGGCATCCTCCACATACACGTGCATCCACGGTCAAATGTCAGTCTCTATTAATGACCTGGAAATTGACCCTTACCCAAAACATTGGCTTGTGAAAACATCATTTAGATATTTAACGCAGCGCTTCTTAATGGCTTGAGTGGTAAAGTATTTTCCGCCCGTCTCTTCGACGACCATAACCAGAGACCACCGGCACCGCCCACACAATTACCATGGCCACCATCACCATCGTGGCTACCACCATCACCACTTTCATATTCCAACTTTAACCGCAATGGTCGCTACTATCACCACTGTCGAAATGCCCGTGACCATCATAACATTGCAGCCACCATCATCACCACCAACTTCCCTGTTATCGCAATCGTGACTATCACGATCACCACCATCATCACTGTGGTATTCCAACATTATCATTACCATCACCGTTGCTACTGGCACCAAACCATAACGGCAAGCAACATTTTCGGCCACCATCAACGCCACCTGTACCGTGACATCGCCAACATCATGGACTTCACAGCCATCACATCTATCGCCATCACTCCCTGGTGCTGTTGAGCCTGAGATGTTTGATGTCAGGAATGAAGTTGGGGCGGGCGGGGGGGAAGCTTTGGGCTCACAGGAAATCTCAACCTCACCAAGGATGGAAAACTGCTTAAAATGTCAACAGTCATTCTGACCATGAACAATTCTTCTGCAAACGAAGTGCACGCAAGGGCACTTGTGAATTATGATATTAATAATAATCACGATATGGTCATTGTGCATTTGAAATATCAAAGTAACAAGCGATGGAGGCAGTTGGTGAGGGAGGGCGAAGAGGAGAGCGGAAACATAAGGGAAACAATTTGTTTTGTTCGTAAATGCTAAGACCAGTGGGCTTTTTTTGTTAACAGAGATTAGGTTTCGCCCTCCTTCGTACCGCTGCTGCATTCGTGATGTGCATCGCAGACTGCCGAGTGAGTAGGCCATGGGAAGGAAACTGGTGCACTTGTGCAGCATGGAGCCTTTGCCAAGACGCCCACCAACAGCACACTGAGTCACCATTGTGAAGACTGCTATTCCCGCACGTAACAGAGCGCGCCACATTGCTGTGTTTATACGATCAACTGCTACTATTATTATTTTATTCCATCCTTTGTCACTGCTGGATTAAGGCGTCGCCATGCCACGTTGATCACAGCTGTTGCGTGGCCATACTTCACTGTGCTGGTCAGTACGGGTGGGTGAAGCAATGGGGGTGGGTCAACCCGCTACGGGTTTGAAAATCACTCGCCATGCAAGTTAGCTGTGTCTGGGAATTGAACTTACGTGGCCAGGTTCGTAGCACAGTGCGTCAACCACTGCACCACCACTCACCCCAACTCCATACCAGTGTCTTTATCCAGGACAATAAATAATTAAACTATAGGTCGGTCTCAAGATTCATTTTCAGGAGAGACTAGCTCAGGATGATCATTATTTTTCCTTGCTCAATAAAGTAAATTTCTCCCATTTCCTTTAAACGAACCCACGGTATCCAGAGAAAACTGCGTTTGTGCGTGGCGGGGTGCAGGTGGGCCTGGTGCAGTACGGGGAGACGGCCGTGCACGAGTTCACTCTCAGCGACTACGAGACCACGGAGCAGGTGGTGCAAGCCGCCAAGTACATCGAGCAGCGCGGGGGCCGAGAAACACGCACTGCCTACGCAGTCAACCACGCCAGGCAAGCCATATCGCGCCACGCATTGCCACGCCATGCTACGCCACACAAAGTCACACCGTGCCGCACCATGCCAAAATGCCGCTCCATGCCGCACCATGCCACTCAGTGCCACACAAAGTGACGCCACATCATGTCACGCCACACCACGCCACACCATAGCATACAACGCCATGCCTCACAATGCCATGCCACGCAAACGTCGTGCCACGCTGCACCATGCCACATGATGTGCAGTGTCACACCACATCACGCCACACGATGCCATGGCATGCTGAGTCACAGAGCCAAAGCACATTTTCTTTTCTTTTTCACATGGGATTTGAAAAATGGACCAAGTTTACAACTGTGTGTTGAGTTTGGAAAGCCATTCATTGGCATTTGGAGATTGCCAGATGGATTACATTTGCACCTCGTGAAAAAGTGTGCAATGATTAGTGATGCGAGTGATGGATTGCATTTTACCACAGTTGCAATTAGTTGACTCCTTAAATCCCCAAATGAGCCATGCCACGTATGCAAGCAACAATTCACTTCACCCACCCCTATTGCAGCATGATCTGATGATTGTTACGATTAGGGGTGAACTATTCTAATAGTTTTATTCGTGCTGTCTCGTTCACACTGTTTGACTCACTTGTGCAGTCTTCTTTATTATATCTCATTTGACCAGCCTAGTTTGCTCCGTTAACGTTCAAGTAAACGTTGCGTATTATTAAAATAATTTGTTACATTGTGTCAAAGCGCACACACGCCAAGCTATGCTGTGCCTTGCCACATTGAGCCATCAGCACGACCGCACATGACCACGCCCTGTCCTATCATTTCACCTGCAACTCAATCACACTGAATGCGTCTGATATCATCAGATGTCGAAAGCCAAGCATGGCTGAGCGTGATTAGGACGAGGATTGGTGACCACCAGGACTTGCCAGGTGTTGTAAGCTTCAGGATATGGAAATGTTTATAGCCGCCCTTTCGTACGCACCGCGGTGGGTTCCCTTCCACATGATGCTGCTGGCCAAACATCCAAAATGCGGAATCCTCCTGAAAAAAGAGTCTAGAGACTCAGCTCGGCTTTTTGTGGGCGAATAATCATCATCATAATCATCATCATCATAATTGGCATTTTTGCCACAGCGAGCTGTGCCTCGGTTTCCCCACGTCGTCGAGCTTTGCCACGCAGTGCCACGTTGCACGCAGCCCCCCCCCCACATCCAGCACTTCCTTACACAGGGCTTGGAGCGAATTTGGCACAACTTGCAAATGCAAAAGCTTCTCCAAAAAAACCTACATGATTAATTATAGTTCACACAACTCCGTACAGTAGATTAGCAGATACTTACATTTGTTTAAAAAAATAAAATAAACGGGCTCCTAACACGCTCCTTGAACATGTTAGCAAGTGCTGAAACATCTAAGTGGCGTGCTTTTTTGTTTAAATATATATAATGGAAGGTGCAAATGTGACAATTGAAGTTCAATGTAGCCAGGGGAAAATTCCCGCTGAGATGAACGCGTCATCCCACAAGGGCGTCAAGCAGACTCGATGTGCTGCTCTTTTTTAAATCCTTTATATTAAGTTCGCTTGCTTGCTTGCTTGCGTGCTTGCGTGCTTGCTTGCTTACGACCGTGCAAATCTTTCGGTCGTTTTTTAACCCACTTCCCGTGATCCAATCGAGCTGGCATTTTCCACACAGACTCGTTGTGCGAGACAATTAATGTTCGTGAAAAAAAATGTCAAAAATTTTACACTTTTTAGGGAAAACAAATTCAATATTTAATTACCAATTGCTTAATACTGGCAGACAATCATCTGACCCATAGGTGGCAGCCATCTCAAGCCAGAGGACGAGAAGACTCTAGCCGCCACGCATATAAAGGATTTATAGTGAAAAACTTTGTTTTCACGGGTTTACTTGTGGGTATGGTCAGGAATGAATTTCGAGCCGGTCTGTCTACCAGCGACCCAGAAAATATCTCGTTGAGAAATTAAGCCGTGTGTGTAATTATCTCAAAGAGCGGTCTTGGCGGCACAAATCCGCTTCACGTTTTCGTCTGCCGTTGGATGCCACATCCGCCCAGCTGCGATGCGTGCAATGCCAATGGGCATCAGCAGCGTCTGACCCATTTGGCATACCACCAGTGGGCACACAACACTGACCAGCATTTTCAAAGCAACAGGGAGTTATGGAACGCGTGAAGCAGCCATCCTTTGGCACTTGATGAAACAGGGGGTTTTTAACCGATGTGAAACGAAGGCTGAATATTTTAAACCGGGCCATGTAGCATTCTATGGTCTAAGTAATGAAATCCACACATTGGAAATCTACAAAACCCATTTTACTCTTTGTTTTAGCAAAGCTATCACGCGAAGCTTTGTTATTCATTGAAGAATGCTTTGGAATGTATTCACTTTTTGAACGTTGGTTATTTATTTTGTGCAGCATTCTGAAGAGCTCTTGGAACACAGGACAGGAAGCCTGCAGAGTGGAACAGTAGCTGCCTTTAGCTCCATCCCAGCTCCAGCCGTGGGCCAGATGCAATGAAGCTCCATCGGAGTCTGTAAAAAACTTTTGCTCAACCGATGAAAACCGCAGCGCGTGTTACCAAGCGGATTTCGAGGGGCGAGGGGCTTATTCTTCTTCTTTTTAAACTACGACTGTCGCTGGTAAATCTAAGTAAAGCATGCTGCGATGAAAAACTGTGGCAGACAATTCCAGACGTGTTTCTGAAGTAAAAAAAAAACTCCCCTGGGTTAATTACAGCGCCACGAAACTCGGCATGGTGGAATTGGCTTGATTTACTTGCACTGCAAACCTGCCCCCCCCACCCCCGCCCAAAACCCCACTGACATTAAATTTACAGCCAGAGCTGCCAATAGCAGCAGGGCCCTGCGTGCGTTGCGTCATTTAATCCACGGGAAATTAATAATGCCAATGGGCGACTGCAACTTTTATGTCCGTGCGTTGATATAATCGATATTAAGCAGAATGAGTCATATAAAGTCTTATTCTGGAGAGTTAAAATGACACAAACAAACTCAAATATTGGTGGCTCTGTACAACTCATCGGTGTTCATCGGTTGTCGCTTCGACTCTGCAAGTGACTGAGGGTCAATGACATTGTAAAATCACCCACTCAAAAATTTGCAATACAGTTTTGGTTTATAAAGCATCTAACAGAACCATATCTCAACATGTTGTTAAACCGAATAGCATTAGAGGTGGCGGTGTGAGGGTGGGTGGAGCGGGGAAGGGATTGTAGGTCAGATTAACAACTAGACTCACCGGCCAAGACATCACCTTGATGATTCACCACATCGTTGGCAATGAAGAGAGTCGCATGCTCTGGGGAAAAGAAATGCGCAAAGGGAAGATTGGTAAGCTGAGGGAATAACGTTTTTTTTGTGAGGAGCTCATTTGATGAAACATGTTCACTGCAGCAACCAGAGGAATTGCAAAAACTGCCGTGGCGAGACATTGCCGCTGCTCCCACTGCCTAGAATTCCATTCTTCTGGTCGTCTGCACCGCTGAGATTCCTTTGCCATTCAAGTGCAGGTTCACAAAAGGCACAATTTTGACAGAATTCAATCTTGAGTTGAAGCTTAACCCCCCCCTCCCCAACCGTTAAATGGGGGTGGGGGGAGATTGGTTAATAGGGGTACTGCAAAAATAAAAATTTAACCTAAGACCAGACTGGATTAACTGATGCCAAAATTCGCATGGCTTATGTAACATCCATGAGCTATTTTTTTTTTTACCATTTTAAAGAGGCCAGGTTGACACAATGCCAAGTGTCTCACACGGGGGGTTGGTCAGAACCCGTTGCGATTTACACACGGTTTATAGTGAGCTCCCATTCGAGACAAATGGAATGTCTTTAAGCAAAAAATAAACAAATTAGATCTCTGTGCAAAAAAAATGTCTGAACGCATCTTGACGTGGTTATATGCTACTGTACAGATATTTTCAGCTAACTATCGTTGAGAAGCAAACATCTGTGTTTGTTGAATTTTATTTAGTTAGGCCAGAGCATCTGTCCTTTCCTTTTCCTTCAAAATCCAAACTGAAGAATGTCCTTCAGGAATTCCTGCGGTGCTAAAGTGGGACGCCGGTAAGGACGGTGGCGTACGGAACCCGACGAGTTCCATTCCCGCTCACGGCCAACGACGATTATCTGAACCGGTCCCTGGGGCTCCCCTGGTGCGAGGTGCGATGTGCAAACATCGCCACTGGGGGAGACAAAGGCGGCCGGGCGTGATGCCGTCCACCCGCCCTCTCGCGTGCCGTGCCGGCCTTCATAGGGCTTGTTGACAGCACTTGCCCCTGCGGTGTGTTAAGCCTATACGGGGGACCTTTGTCTTTGTACAGAACCCCACGCACTCTTGCAGCTTGGCACAAGCTCAGGGAATGTCGATGCATGTTAATGGCTCATATTCCCAGGACACCTCAAATCAGAACATACATTTCTGAGCACGTAATAAAATACACTTGAACTGAAATGTCACTTTGTCTTAGACGCATTGAATCCTCAAATCTGGCAGCAACATTTGGCCAGACCGCTATGACCTCGGAAGCGTCGGGGTACAGTTTAGGAGGATAGATAGGTGGGCATGTGAGCAGGCGAATAAAGAGGTAAGCATGTAGGTGAGTTGGTAGGTGGGTAGGCAGCCAGGCAGGCCGATAGGTAGTAAGATATGAGGATATTTTTCGATTTAAAGCTTTCGTGACTGCAGGGATTCATCTTCTTGGTTCTTTCGGTAAAGTCACGTAGAAGGGAAGTAATAAAATAATAAAAATAAAACATAATAAAATGAAATAATTCTCACGACGTTTCGGCCACAACGCAAGCAGCCGTCCTCAGGCGAGGACGGCTGCTTGAGGACGGCTGCTTGCGTTGTGGCTGAAACGTCGTGAGAATTATTTCATTTTATTATGTTTTATTTTTATTATTTTATTACTTCCCTTCTATGTGACTTTACCGAAAGAACCAAGAAGATATGAGGATATGTTTCGCCCTTTGCCAATCCACTTCTGGGTGAAGGTTTCCACATGCCGTGTCGGTCACGTGGCTTATTTTACCAGACCATACCACATTGGTCAACGCGGGTTCGTGAAGGCTGGGAGTAGAGACATATGGACATAGCACAGTATGCTCATAGATTTGCTCGTCTGCCCTTTGCCAAAGCCTGCAGGTAGTGAGGTGGGTGGTTTTTATTAAAGCCAAGCTACAGCGCCAATGAGGCGTGCCTCTTTTGCGAGTAAAACGTGAGAAAGCAATTTAAGGGAAGAAAAAAAATCACGTGCAAAGAAAGATCGTTACAACGCCAGAAAGACCACGAAGCTCGCGACGGAATGAAGTGCAAAAACTGCAAAACGACCGGACGCTTCCCCGTGTTAAAAACCAAAGTCACGTAAAATAAAACAAATAAACCGACGGCTTGAGACGGTGCACGTGGTGGATATAGGTCGCTGTGTGCAGACACACGGAGAAGGAAACGGGAGAGAGGGTTGGAGTAGTGGGGGTGGTGTGTGTAGGTGTCTGCAAGAGAGAAGGGCGTAGGGGGGGAAGGACAAAGCGTGTGTGCGAGCAGAAAGAAAAAAAAGGAAATATTTAAAAGCACGTCTCCATGTGCGAGCCACGCTCGAAGGCTGTCAAGCACAGAGCACATGCACGCACACAAATATTATGGTCATTAAAGGCTGCAGGCATGCGAATACGATTACTCAACCGCCAAAGCATGAGCTTCGGGCCCAGGGAAAGACACGCACGAGTGAGGGTCCATGCAAACTCTGGAGTGAGGGAGGAGAGTGGTGGGCGAGGGAGGTTAGGGACACAACGATGAGTGGAGGAGATTGCGGTGGGGGCGGTGAAGGTGATGGTGGGAGGGGGCCTCTTTTGGCCGATTTTCTGTACCGATTTTAAGTTATCTGGTGAATTGGCACAGATGGGGCCTCCACATGCGAATGGAACTTGGCCGAAGAGCACACGAATTCTCCTGGTACTGTTACAGAATAAATACATCGGAGGGAGATCGTTTTTTGGAGCATATGGAGAGGCTGCAGCTGTCTGCAAAATTAAAAATAAAACCCGACGTATACAAATGGAGCTTTTGGCGGGGAGGCGGAAAAGGGGGGGAAATACAAAATAAAACCCCCCAGGCGAATTGCATTCTCGGCGGCTCTGTGTTAACGAGGGCACGCTCTTTGTTTGATGGTAGTTCTCGCTTGGACGTCGCTCTCCGAAGATGCCCCTAAAAACAACCATTGGGGGATATGGGTGACAAATATACTGCCCACAAATGGACAGACAAAAGGCGGTCGCTTCATTTATAGATAATGTTTCAGTCCATCGGACAATGGGCGGTTCGTGTCAATATAATTCAGCAGCGTGATTTTTTTAAAGAAAAATCTGGGATTGGTTTTGATCTTCTGAGTCTTATCAGTAGAATCAGAAGTGGTCCAGAGTTCACCCAATTTTATAATTACAGATTTTTTCTCTTCTAATATGCCAATTAGTTGATGGGTTCACATATGTATTTTACTCTTACATGGAGAGACAGCTTTTTGTTTTGTTTATAGGGTACATTTGTTATCCTGATCGTTGTCAGGGAATGTTTAGTTGCTAACACAATCTTTGAAAGTTATTTGACTGCTCAGAGTAACACTAAATATATATTTTATTCCACTCTATGTTAGATTCCAAGTCGTTTGTTTGAAATACAGTATATATAGATTCTGCACACATGCAATGCGTCAGTATGTACGCAATAACGTACACACAAACTGGGTTTGATAAACCCATAATCACGAGCACTGTATCGCAGTAAAACACAAGAAACGTGTTTCTCGCTCGCCCTTCTTCGCGAAAGACGAAGAAACTCGTGGATTTTTTTGGCTCACTGACTTTACTTGCCATCGAACACGTAGACGCCAAACTCTGCTGCCTGAAAACTACTCGTTAATACGAGCCATGTTGTTTCCGTTGGCTTTTAGACAGAGCCAATAACACACGCAGTGATTAAGCCACGTGACAAGAGATGTTTTAGGGATGTTTTTTTCTTTCTCCGTGCCAGGGACCTGGAGCCCTCTTTAATTTGTTGACCTTACCCCGCACCTCCGATTAGCACGGTTGGCTACGTACGGTGCGAAAGAAGTTCAACATACCAGAGGTGGGACAAAGTCATTGTTATGCAAGTCCAAGTCGAGTCGCAAGTCATCAAATTCATGACTCGAGTCTGACTCGAGTCCAAGTCACATGACTCGAGTCCACATCTCATAGGTGGGACAAAGTCATTGTTATGCAAGTCCAAGTCGAGTCGCAAGTCATCAAATTCATGACTCGAGTCTGACTCGAGTCCAAGTCACATGACTCGAGTCCACACCTCTGCAACATACAGTACATAATCGTCTGCAGTGGGTGATTCAGATGGAGGAGACGAGAAGAGGCTGAGGGTAGAGGTTTGTGGGGCTAAAGTGAACGGCGATTCGGCGCTTTTTTTCACGGTTGAAGAAGAAGACTGCACCGGCTCAGAATTCACACCGAAGTTCACGCTCCCACGGCAACCAGGCTTAGCTCCAAACCAGCCCCATGGAGTTACGGACGCAGGCCCCTGGCATTCATTTGTGCAGGAAATCCTTGCCGAGTCTCACTTTTCAAGACAGTCCAGCGTTGGGATGTTTGGACGATGACATTTATTATAGAGTGTGGTAAAGCCCGTGCACCGTGCGAGGAGATTGCACTCAAACCTCCACACGGATCGATTGATGATTCCATTTGCTGCACCGGTATCTCGAATCCCTGGGCAGATGTTGCGGAGTCACCGCAGGATGAGTGCGTTTGGAATGTCACTCGCTTGGCGTGACCTTCCCGGGCCAGACTCGTGTTAAAATAATCCACAATAATGTAGATCTTATCTTCGTCTGACATAGGTTGTTGATTGTGATCTTCCAGATGATTCACAGTTAAACGCTCGTCTAAAATAGACATTTATTTACGGACAATAACAAACGCATGTTTCATGATACTTATCTCCCATGAACATTGCTAACAAGTGACAACAACACAGACGCCTTTCCACACCTCCGTCTGGAACTGATCAGGCCCAGAGGGATCAGGAATCGGAAGCGGTCCTGTACCAGCAGCGTTGCAAGTCTGAAGTCACTTTCTGATCATTTACAAAACGGTTCAATCCCCCCTGCCATAGAGATGGTTTCCTGGCATCTAGGAGTGGGAAAAGCATTTATCGAACGCGCATATGAAGCAGAGTTATCCATGTGATCATATTTATGGAATTTGGTATTTTAATTGGCTTCCATCTCGCATGCCATACCCTTGTACACCGCTACCACCACTACTTACCCACCATCACCAACTCCGTGCCGAGTGCAGGTCGGAGGCCTTCAGCCCGCTGTTTGGGGCGCGCGAAGGCGCCAGCAAGGTGATGATCGTGGTGACGGACGGCGAGTCTCACGACAGCGAGGACCTGACCGAGGCCATCGCCGCGTGCGAGCGCGACAACATCACGCGCTACGCCATCGCCGTGAGTGGCGCGCACAGGGCCGGGCGTCGCCAAAAACGCCGTCGGCCCACGGCGGCACTCGGCGGCTATAAATGTCCATGCGATGGGCCACTCCATTGAGCTGTCGTGTGGCCATGTCGCTTCTGGAAAAAGATAAAAAAAAGTTATACAGCTCAAGTGTGTGTGGGCCCCTTACCTAGTTAAAACAACAAAAGAGTAAAAAAAATGTTGTTCAATAAGTTCACGACGAGATCATGTGGTATTATTGGGTCAAAATTTGATCAATTACTCGCAAGTTCCTTGATTGAGAAGCCACAGCAACATCGCCCCCCTATTGGCAGGCTAATGACCACTTTCTGGCCGGTGCTACGTTCACCTTGTTCCTCGCGGAGACAGCTGCCACCGGGGGAGATGCCCTGCCGAAGGTCACCTCGAGATGTGCTACATGGGGAGTGCATTATGAAATGTTAAGTGATCGTGATGATGGTGGTTTATTGAAAGATGTTTGTTCTATAAGTCTGCCATTTTTATTACAACTCAAGAACCAAATGATCTTACAGGGTTAAGTAAAACATAAACAAATTTTGCAGCAAAATGTTTTATTATTCCCCTTTCCAAAACGTAAGGTTGTCAGTCGAAAGAGCGACACCTGATTTGGCGAGTGGGCACGAACTTTAATGCGGAGGATGAACAACTGGGATACCGCTGCCGCTTCGACTCTCGCGTGCGAGTCGCAATGCAACAGCCATTCAGCAAATATCAGAGAGCGCGACGAAGGGTGCGTTTTTGGATGGGGTAAAACGTGAGTGGGCGTCGCAAGCCCATTCGTCGTGCGTCCGTTGCGGCGCACGAGCGGCAACTGCAGACAGCAGAAGCTAGCACTGCACTGTGTACTGCTGAACAGAGAACGGGCAAATGTTCAGCCTTGAAGAGCAGACGAGCGGAGACGCGATCGTTGGAGATATCTAAAGCATCGACCACTCATAGAACTACATTTGTGCTAACCTATTAATCCGTTACTTACTATTGTTGTTTCAAAGATCTTACACAATTTCCCGAACCTGTTACGTCAGTTACAGGAAATACAAGCCGAGTAGATAGATCAGTATTTTATGAAGAAAGAAAATGTGATTGTGTAGATATGTTTGCGGTGAACGTAAGAGCCAGGAATGCTTTGACAAGATAAGCATCTATCTACTTTATTCTTGCATAACTGATGTAATGTTGGTGAAATTTACCATTTATAAGTGTTCTTTTTCGCAAGAAGCAAACAAAAATTACCATTTTGTATGCTTATTTAACTTCGTAATAAGGAAATGGTATACAAAAATTATTCTGAAAATAATTCCCATAACGGAAACAGTAAAACCTATACAGATTCTGCTGTGGGTTTTTTTGTTTAAGAAACTACAGAAATTCATGAGGACAGATTCAGGAAACTTTTTTGTGGCTCCATAATTCTGAAATACACTTTTCTTTATGTGACTTACGGTTTTTCTGTTTACAAGGAGAACCAGGGATTACAAGGCCTGACCCTCAATATGAAAATACATTGGGTTGTAATTGGTGAATTGAAAAAGATTTGATTCGTTTTTTTGCAAAAAACAAACAAACCTCTCACTGGAATGACACTGAACATTAATAATTAAATGTATTTCACAAATCAATTTAATACAATAGATTTTATTGAACAATCTTAATAAAAAAACATGTATTTGCATTAAATACATTATTCCAATGGTTCAGGCCAGATTGTTCACTTGTTAGTGCCACGTGAACTCCCACAAAATCCAATCAGAACACTGATTACCTTCTAATGCAAACACTAATAATATATATTTTTTCTCATTGCCCACATAAATAGGTACCGTAAAATTTGTCACACCAGGAGGTAGAAATTTCTGCTCTGGCCCATGGACAATGGGCTATTATTCTCACCATAATAGCCGCATTTTCATAGAAATCTTTCATCAGAATTTTGTCAGATGTTGTGAAAAATTTATCCAGGTGTAGCTGTTTTTTTTTTTAAAGAAAAACCTTACAAAATGAACAATCGTCACGATGGGGATGACACCCACATTTGTTAAACTTATAAAAAATATCCAAATTAACCCACGTCAAGCATTCCAAACAACCACACACACACTCATCTCCCATTGTCTCGTCAATGTCCCAATTTCACTGCTCAGCCGCCCACCCTGCTCTTACCTCCACGTGTGCGCTGTTCCTCCAGGTGCTCGGCTATTACAAGCGCAAGAACATCGACCCCTCCAACTTCATCTCGGAGCTGAAGGCCATCTCGAGCGAGCCCGAGGAGAAGCACTTCATCAACGTGGCAGACGAGGCGGCCCTCAACGATATCGTGGGGACGTTAGGCGAGCGGATATTCAGCCTGGAGGGTGAGGAGTGCCGGTTAACTCTTTAAACGTTGTGGTCTTGAAGCACCTCTAGTGGCTGCAGACATCTCACATCAACTAATTGCAAGCATACTCTTTGGTTCTTTCGGTAAAGTCACGTAGGTATAAAATAAAATAAAATAGATCACGACGTTTCGGGCGCAACACAAGCGTCCGTCATCAGGTGGGAAAGCATGTTCGGCTGCTGATGCAGACTGTTTTAAAAGGTTTGAGGGAGAGATAAGACTTTTAAAACAGTCTGCATCAGCAGCAGATCATGCTTTCCCACCTGATGACGGACGCTTGTGTTTCGCCCGAAACGTCGTGATCTATTTTATTTTATACCTACGTGACTTTACCGAAAGAACCAAAGAGTATGGATTCCTGCAGTCATGAAAGCTTCAAATCAAGATTAATTGCAAGCAGTTGCAAATCTCAAACAGTATATATATATCTATGGGACGCTTTTGCCAGGAACAAGATATTAAATTTCTGGCATAATTACAGGAGGTGTTAAGATATCCACACACCAAATACGATGGCATCGAGTCGTCATTAATCACACATACTTGTGGTATTGTGAGCGAGCGATCTTATAATTTCTTACCGCTCACACCACCTTCCCGCATTGCGGCGCGCCAGGGACGGTGACGCAGAACGAAACGTCCTTCGACATGGAGATGTCTCAAGTCGGGTTCTCAGCAGCTGTGGTGAAGGTGGGAACAAAGCAAATGAAACACCGAATTAAAGCGGAGTTGTGACTCATGGCCAATACAATGTTTTTTTAAATTGTTAAATATTACGAACGTAAGCACCGGAATTGTTGAATTACGGGGTCAGATTCACGCGTGAGTTTTTTGGTGAGAACTTTTTTGGTGAGAACTTTTTTGGTGAGAACTTTTTTGGTGAAAACGTTTTTTGGTGAAAATTTTTTTGGTGACAACTCTTTTGGTGAAAACTTTCCATCGCCAACAACGACGCGGATCGCGCCCCACTTTTGGCGATGGGGATGACGTCGTTTGCCACGATGGGATTGGGGCCTCAATACGTTAACGTGCCAACCTCAACACATTGCACGAATATCCCAAAACTATTAGAAAAAAGTGAAGAGAACAAGCCAAAAGTGTACAGCATCTGTGCAGTATGCGAGTGGAAAATGGCTCGAGGGCTCAAGGAATAGTTGTTGAAATCCCGAGCGAGCATTTCGAAGCACCGCTCCATATGCACAGCAGAGAGAGAGAGAGAGAAGACTGCAGATTGTGACTTACATTTAGAGACCATGCTCATTTTATCCTCACAGCGGCTTTTGGCTGGCCATCGCACGCTTTCAGATGTGCTTCTGTGGCCGTCTGGAATGCTCTTCCTTCTGATATTAGGAAGCCACTGGAGCTGTGCACTTTTAACTCTAGATTGAAAATTCACTTCTTTCGAACTGCTTATTGTGTTTCGTTTGTCGTCCTTCCCTCGCACCTCCATTTACCACGGTTGGCTACGTACGGTGCGAAAGAAGTTCAACATACGCAATTACATTTGAACCATGAGACACTATGCCCGTCGATTCAAGCTGCAGAGTGACTCGGCCCCGTGAAACTCATTAGCTCCCGGTCCCCTTTTCCCCACTAACGTCTCCGCTCGTTTCCCCCGTCACTCAGGACGGCATCCTGCTGGGCGCCGTGGGAGCGTACGACTGGGGCGGCTCCGTTGTGCGCAAGAGGGGCACCCACTTCACGGTGCCCGCTCGCTCCGCCTTTGGCAAGGAGGCCCCCGTGGAGCTCCAGAACCACGCCGCATACCTCGGTGAGAGGGGTCCCCACGCTCAGTGTGGGGGGGGAGGGGGGGCGGCCACCGTCGCTACCAGCTGCCGCGTCGGCTTGTTAGGCAGCGTGACGACTCACAGATTTGGCGATTTAATCGATTCGCTTTGGTATGATATTTTTGTTTTTAAGTCACGTTTTACTGAATATAGGCCCAAGGTCCAATGTGACAAGCGGCCGGCAACAGAGAGCACGATTGCATTGAGAGAGGTTCTAAGAACAGGAAAAGAGACAATGGGAGGGAATTTCTAAGTTTAGCAGTTTGAGAGAAGACGCAAAAGGAAAAATAAGTGATCTTAAGGGGTGGATTTTAAACGATGGGGACTGAGAGAGCCTGCCGAGGAGAGAGTTCCATTAGTCTAGTTTGGATGTCAGTATTCGCCAGTACTTGCCCCTTCGCCAGCACGAATCGGCATTTACCGACACACATTGAAAGAGATGGGCAGCATCTATATAAAATATGCAATTCCATTACATTGCATTACATTTGTGATGAGCATCTTACTTCACACGCGACTCATAGCAACTGCTAATTGGTATCTAAGGTACATTTCCCCCCCAGTTACTTTGCCATCTCTAGCGGATACCGTGATGATAGTTCGTTGTCCTGAAAGCGCGTAATGCAGTGACCATCTTTGTTCGATGGCTAGCCATCAATAGCTCGTGATGGTAGCGACGATGGTGTTGAGGGAGATCATGGTGGAACACGAGACCTTCCGAGATTAGGAAGCCACCAGAATTTTGCACTTTTGAATCCAGATTGAAAACTCATTTCTTTACAACCGCTTTTTCTGTTCAGTTTCTTGTCCTTCCCCGCACCTCCAATGAGCACGGTTGGCTACATACGGTGCGAAAGAAGTTCAACATACGTGCGCACGCACACGACCGGGCGACCTCCGTCGCCGACCCCTACTAACGAGGCATCTTTCCCGTGCACCGGCGACCCCTTGCAGGCTACTCGGTGGGGTCGGCCCGGCCGAGCCGCTACGCGGAGCACTACATCGCCGGCGCGCCGCGCTTCAACCACACGGGCAAGGTGCTCATCTTCAGCCTCGACGAGCAGGCTCACGTGACGGTGCACCAGGCCATCCACGGGGACCAGGTGAGACCTGGCCTGGGGGGGCGGGGGGGGGGGGTCCACTGCTACGGTGGTGGGGGAGTGGAGGGCCGCCAATGGGTACAGATGTTTACGTTTCATATCCTGTACAGTGTACGTATTGTGAATCAGCCCTTGAGAAATACAAACCTGTCAACCGCTTATCAGTGCCCTAACTTATTACAGACCAATTCAGATGTTATTGGTCACCCCGTGCCCTTATACATCTCAACGTTCATCCTACAAAGTCCCATCGCATGGGAGAAACACAAACAAATGGACAAGAACAAAACGTTTGCCCATATTGAAACGTCTATACGCTGTATGGACCTGAAGAATACGGGTAAACCGTATGGGTTGACGGGTATGGAAATAACCGGCACGTACACCTTGAACATCAACCAAGGCAAGTGCTGCTGGCGAGCGACCGCCTGTGTGGAAGAAAGAAATGAAGACGTCGTCGTGATCGAAGCCATTGATGCCACCGCAACCTCTGCCCTCCACCAGATCCCACAGCTGACGCACAGTAGACACACAGCGATCTCTAAGATCGGCCCGAACAGAGTATCCCACCATCCGGTCTTAGGTCTTCCCCTAGGGAGCCGCACTTGTGGAGACGACGCCTGTTTCGCGAACCCACCCCTTGCCCGTTCTACAATGCACCCTTTTTTTTGCCGAATCATATCTACCTGTTAAGACCAGCACGCCTCAAGCGATGAGCATTGAGCCTTGTTGGTTGGTGTGTGTGTGTGTTAAAAGCAACTTCACTTGCCACCCGACGCACGCATTATCGCATTAGTCTTCTTGAAAGAAAATAAAAAAATAAATCGCGAACATGTGGCGAAGAGTCCCGTCCCATGCTAAGTCTCTTCCTGCCGCCCTTTAAATTCAAACTGCTTACACGAGGGCGGCAGCTGGAGACCGTTGCTGGGGATCAGGGCGGTAATAGAACCCCCGTGCCACGGCCCTCTGCTCTTGGGCTGTAAATGTAAAACGGATTTGTGCATGACCCGGGGTTCAGCTTTGGAATTTGAAATGATGAAGCATAGTGCATACCGTCTGCTCGTTATTTATTTAAACGGTTCTCTCTTCTGACACGTTTCATTCGGTTGACAATTCTTAAAGGGTTGGGAGCGGTGGTTTTGCGGTGGCGAGCATGCCGCACTGTGAACTTAGCCGCGCAAGTTCCATTAGTGGCCACGGCTAACATCAGTGACAAGTGAAATCGGAACCTCTCCTGGGGCCGCCCTTTCGCCAAAACCACACAGACCAATTCAGTAAAGTATTGTAAGATAACCCCTTGACCCGCACGGCCTCCAGCGGTGGAACGACAAAGGGCTGTTTGTGTACGTGTACACGTGACTGAGAAGTGATACGCGTCTTGATCTCTGTGCGGCAGATCGGTTCGTACTTTGGCAGCGAGGTGCTGTCGGTGGACGTGGACTGCGACGGGGTGAGCGACCTGCTGCTCGTGGGTGCGCCCATGTACCTGGGGCCGGGCAACCGCGAGACAGGCCGCGTCTACGTGTACACCTTGACGCAGGTTGGCTCCCGCGTGCCTCCGCGTGCTTCCGCGTGCCTCCGCGTGCCTCCGCGTGCCTCCACGTGCTCCCACATGCCTCTGCGTGCTACCACGTGCTCCCACGTGCCCCTGCGTGCTCCTGCGTGCCCCCGCATGCCCCAGCGTACCTCCGATTAGCACGGTTGGTTACATGCGGCGCGAAAGAAGTTCGACGTACGTACAAACACTCGTACGCACGCAAGCTCGTTCACCCACACAAACGTAAGACACACACACAAATACATGGGTAGCCGCACTTGTGCAGGTACACACACATATGCAAGCACGGACACGTGCACAAAGGTTAACAAAAACACACGCACAAACATTGCCCATGTAGCCTACACAGAGTGCTGTTGGCAAGAACTCATGGAGGCCAACACAGTGCATCTGAAGGTGGTGTGGCCAGCACCACTCACTCACTCAACAGCTGGCACCCACGACCAGGTGGTGGTGACATCATCACGGTACCCTTGCCAGCCATGGGGCACTCCCGAGGTCACTGCTGACAGGAGAGGGTCGTGGGACGGACCCCGTTGTCGTGGGTTCTCACGCCGGGCTGGCTGGAAATTGTATCTACTTTATCACCACTGTCATCATCACTCATCACACGCTGCACGATCATTCTCTGTGACCAAAACGAATTTACACACAGGTGCAATGCCGCACGCACGACTCGGTTTTAAATCCACTTTCTGCCAAGCTGCGTACCAACGGCATATTGCGGTTGCAGGGAATGAAATGGGGCCTTCCCCATCCGATTTCTCCCTCTCTTTGTTGCCCGATACCTGGGCCTCTTCGTTCGACGGGTCCCAGAACAGAGGCACCGCCTGCACGCTCTGCTGCTGTGCCACTGCCGCGCACACAAGGTGCAAACGTCGATCGTTTAAAATATTGAGTTTCAATTCTAGATTTGAAGCTTTCGTGACTGCAAGGATTCATATTCTTAGGTTTTTTCGGTAAAGTCACGTAAGTAAAGAATTAAAATTAAAATTAATAAAAGTAAAATAAAAAATAAAATAAAAATTACAACTTACTTGATACAGCTATCGTGCTGTGACGGTTCCAACTGAAGACGGAAGCTTGTGTTGCGTCCAAAACGTCGTGATTTTTACTGTATTTTTATTTTACTTTTATTAATTTTAATTTTTTACCTACGTGACTTTACCGAAAAAACCTAAGAATATTGACTTTCAACTTCACTCGCGGTCTCCTCCTCTCTCTACCCAGCGCTCGTTCCGACCGGCCGGCTTCCTCCACGCGGAGGAGCGGCAGCAGGACGCCCGCTTCGGCTCGGCCATCGCGCTGCTGCCCGACATCAACCAGGACGGGCTGGCGGACGTGGTGGTGGGGGCCCCGCTGGAGGACGGCCACCGTGGGGCCCTCTACATCTACCACGGCCGCGGGCGCACCTTGAGGCCGCAGCCCGCACAGGTCTGTGTGTGTGTGTGTGCATGTTGAACTTCTTTTGCACCGTACCTAGCTAACCGTGCTAATTGGAGGTGTGGGTAAGGACAACACACTGAACACAAAAAGTAGTTGCAAAGAAATGAGTTTTCAATCTGGATTCAAAAGTGCTAAATTCCGGTGGCTTCCTAATCTCGGAAGGTCTCGTGTTCCACTATGATCTCCGTCGGCACCACCGTCGCTACCATCACGAGCTATTGATGGCTCGCCATCGAACAAAGATGGTCACTGCATTACGCGCTTTCAGATGCGCTTCTGCAGCCGTCTGGAATGCTCTTCCTTCTGAGCTGTGCCCTGTTAAATCTACATTGAAAATTAATTTCTTTAGATCTGATTTTTGTGTTTAGTTTTTTGCCCTTCCCTTGCACCTCCGATTAGCACGGCTGTCTACGTATGGTGTGAAAGAAGTTCTACATACATACATCACAACCCACGACCGCTATCGACAACATTACAACTACAGCCATTGCCACCACCACCATCACTTCCATCATTACCATCACACCCACGTGCAGAATCAACATCACTTAAACCACCATTGGCGACATCAACTGACCATCACCATCACAATCAATGACTACCAGCGGTACCTCCATGATCGCTGTCATCACCACCTTTACAACCACAATGCCATCAACATCGCTATGACCACCACTATTTCCATAACCACCGCTATTTCCGTAACCACCATCACAGCTAATAGCCACCAATGGTACCAAGGACACCGTCATCACTTGCAGGCGAACACTGTTCGTCACAGCTGTGAACCCGCATACCAAGGGGCTCTCGCATGACATGTTTAGCCTCATAAAAAAGCTCCGCTTACTTGGAAAAATGTTTTTAACTTATGAAGTAAGATCATGAAAAATGTGAGCGTTGTGCTGCGATGGATCCATTTATATTAAAGTCTGCTTGGATTTGCCGCTAGCGTTGGCACGTGGTCAGACTTGTGAACGTTGCTAAAGGCCAGCACAATTGAAAACGATACAAAGCACTTGACCTTCAAGTGTGTACAGAGTAATACGATAGGCACACGGCAGGGTAACAGGGTAAGGGTTTACGTGTGAATAATGTGCACATTTACAGACAGGAAGGTATGTGAATTCTATGCTATATGGATAGTACTGCTTATAGATAGCTTTACTAACATTTAAGCATGATATTTTAGAGAATTGTGTAATTTGCATGATGGGAAACTAACACCATGTGTTAACTACTGGGGGTGGGGAGTGGTGGCGCAGTAATTCTTGGACTGCGCTATGAACCTGACCACCCGAGTTCAATTCCTGGCCATGGCAAACGTCAGTGGTGAGAGATAACAAGTGCTGGGAAGTCCATCAACTCATTGAAACCTACTACTCAGAATGTGAATATTCATTGACACTGGAGCAATCCGATGAGCTATGAAGCTCTTTTTCAAAGATGTCCAGTAGGGGCGGGTCAGAACGTTACAACAACTAACATGGGTACCACCCGGCCACAAGTAGCTCCCCATTGTATCCCGTGTGTAAGGTTGCTTACCCCTGAGATTCCCAGCCTTCGCTAGCTTCTGGCCACCCTGGTCATGCTTGAAAATGAGACCTCTCCTGGTCTCACGAGTTCTCACCTGGTTAAACAATTAAATATGGAACCCCACCTTGTGTGGCTTGCCCGATTAGCTGGCACGCGACACAGCTGGTATGTATGTTGAACTTCTTTCGCACCATACGTAGCCAACCGGGCTAATTGAAGGTGGTGATGAGGAACCGCGTTGTGTGCCCCCTGTCGTTGCCGGTACCCCCAGAGGGTTGCGGCAGTGGACGTGAGCTCCAGCCTGGTCTACTTTGGCCGCTCGGTGGACGCTCGCCTCGACGTGGATGGGAACGGGATCGTGGACCTGAGCGTGGGCGCCCTGGGCAACGCCGTCTTGTTACGGTGAGGTGGCGCGGGACTAAACCCAGATCCTCCGCTCCTCGCTCTCTCGCTCACTTGCGTCGTCCACTCCCACCCAGCGGCGTAGCTGGCCAGTGTGCAGGCGGTGCAGCTGCACCAGGGCTTCAAACGTGGATGGGTCTTGTGAATCTTCTTCTTGGTTTTTTCGGTAAAGTCACGTAGAAGGGAAGTAATAAAATGATACAAATAAAACATAATAAAATAATTCTCACGACGTTTCGGCCACAACGCAAGCAGCTGTCCTCAGGTGAAGACCAGGTCTGTTGGGGAGACAGCGTCTGAATGAAACACCACCACGCTTGGAGCGTATATTTAAGCTGGGTTGGAAGGGGGGAAGGGCGCCTTGACAAAAGAACTTGCATATCAAGAGGAATTTAGCATATTTATGGGAAATACAGGTATGTGATTAGTACTACTTGTGAAATGCGTAGGAGGTGGGCAGGGGGGTTTCAAAGTCATATTATGCCCGTGCATTATGCAGGATTAGCAGCATCAAAGGGAGGGGATAGGGGTAGCATTAATAAAGGGAAGGAATGTTTTGTGAATGTGAATGTTGTAAAAGTTTTGATTTTTGGCGAAGTTTTCTCCTCAGGGCAAAATAACACTGTTCGGATTTAAATGTTTATTGTTTTCATTGAGCTCTTTTTAAATGTCTGTCGTTATGTTGCCAGAAAGTTGTTTCTGTCTGATTCTGAGTGTAGAAATAATGCAAAGGTTACAATTATTTTTGCCAAAAGTCTGCTTATTGAAAACAGCTTCACAATGTGTGTGTTTTTTCTCCCCGGGACATTACAAGTCGGTTATTTTGTCCGTTGGTAAATATTACACCACTAATTACGACGCATTTACTCGTAGACCTCCCCTGTTCTGCTACTTTAGATAGTCCTATTACAGTGATATATCCTTTTTACCTAGGAAAGTAGCAACCTAGCCTTAGCATATTGTTATTTTTATCAACTTGCTTCATTTTCCTCGTACCCTTTACAATGGGCCTGCTCACCTTATCACCCAAACTCCACCCACCCGTAATCCTGACCATCTCTGTTTTTATTATGCATTCACCCCACTGACACACACATTTCTCCGAATGTCCGCTTTTGTGTTTGTTTGCCTCTTTCGCTGGTTGTGGAGTATACTGTGCATTTGTAAATTTAATTTAAAAAAAAATATCGCTCTTTGGAAGGTGGCAACCGTGCCCGGCATTGCTGGTAAATAAACTTGAACATGATGGTAACACGCCGCACCCCTCTTTATAGAACATTTCAAAAATGAATAAAGTTTCCTGCCTAGCGCCGATTAAAATGTCTCTCTCCCGCAACCGCGCTGCAGGTCGCGCAGCATCGTTCACATGAACGCCACGGTGACCTTCAGCCCTCCCAAGGTGATCCTGCTCAACAAGAGCTGCCTGCGCAACGGGAAGGACTCCATCTGCGTGACGGCCACCGTGTGCTTCCACGCGACCGCCCGCTCGCCACTCACCCCCGACTCCGACATCTGTGAGTCGCGCCGGTTTTACGATCGGACCCGTGCACGCGCACACGTGCACGACCTGTACGCCGACTTCGGCTGCCCTGCAGACAGTCTGGCACCCCCGCCATAGGAATGTGGAATTTCCACCGCCAGCTCCGTGCCACCACTGGCAATGAGAGCACTGTTCAGTATTCGCTTGAGCAGAGACACTTTGACACGGCGGTGAGGTTTGTCCGCTTTCCGTTGGCTTTAGTGTCACACCCCCCCATGGGTGTAAAATGTGTTGCTTCGCTGATGATGGAGATTTTATTTGTATTTCAATGTTCGTGTTTAGCACAGAACTTAAGCAATTCACAACTTTAGGATGACCATAACTGATGAGTAAGGTAACAACTCGTTTTTGGAAATCTACAATTACAAGCACTCACAATGATCAATATGTACTGTATCATTCTTAATTGAGAGTGGTCATCTCACCACGCTTGCACCTTGTTCCAGGCTATAAAGTCCCCTTGGACAACTCACTGCGAACGATTTGGCATAAGCCTCATTGTTTTTGTACACTCCATATGTAATTTCCACCAGGTTGACTCGTTTTTGTCCTAATTTTACACCACATTTCTTTCATTTACCGAGGCTGTAATTTAAAATGTGATTTGTATGCTCTTATGAAAGCATCCAGCGGTCGTTGTTACCACTTTAAAGCTAGAGTTGAGTGGTGCTGATCTTTTCTGGCAGTGCCGAGGCCTTCATCTGTGAAAGCAACGGGCTGTCTTGTAGTAAAGCCACATGTCCTTGCCTAAGAAAGCAATGGACAATTCACTTTCTTTTAGCCAGCCTCCTCTCAGTTTCTCCAGAGCACAAACACTTCACACAACCCACCAGGTTGTGCTCATTTTATCCCCAGAGGGATGATGAGCCGCGTTTACCTCAGCGGGGATTTTAACTCGCAAATCATTTCCTTCAGTAGCGCGCCGATCAATCAGCTGCGCTACAGTATGCGCTGACCTTATGTGTGCCCGCTCTGCAGCCTATTTTCAAATGATTTTTAAAGTGAGGCCCCACAATGTTCGAGTGGGGTAATGCCTGTAACATCTAGGCAGCATCAAGGACTTAGGCGGTTGTTCTAGCAGCTACAGATGGTTGGTGGATGCTGAGAAGTTGAAGTCTGCCACGGCTCATGCACTGCACATTTATCAATGTAAAACACTGCCCTTGAGGGTACGTTCCTGAGTGAATAAATGTTATCTGTTTTTTTTTTTAAGTCACTACTAGAACTCAGCACTTTAACAAATTCACAATTCATGTTGCAGTGTTTACATGCAGTGCAAGCCCGAGGTGGCTGTAAGGAGCTTGACTTTTCAATCATTACACCTGAAGGTCATTTCGTAAAAAATGCCATTTGTATATGTTTACATGAGCATCTGAATGCAATCACAAACTCAGGATGCTTACTAAAAAAAGGTAAATAACGGCAGTACATTGGAGCAAAAGGTGGGGCAGGAGCGAGGGGTGGGGGAGGAGATGTCAGGGCATGGAATCACGGGAGAGAAAAGAGAGAGGATTACCACGGCACAGCGTATGATGAAGCAACCTTGGCCCGGAATCGACAAGACCGAGCGCCAGCCAAGGAAGCCAGGGCGGCCTAACAACGAGTCCCGAGGTATCCACTTTCCACGATTGCCACTCACAGCCGATGGCACAATGCAAGCGCAGCAACAAGCCTGCCGGCCACCGCATCAAAATTGTGACCTTATTACTCCCGAAATCACGAAAATATGCCAAACATTTTGGCCACAAATTAGTTGTTTTCCAACGTGACCCGGGTGGTTAGGATTAAATTATTCTCCCGCCCGTGAAAGGCAGCTCATGCCTCAAAATGGCATTGCCGTTAAGAAGCCCCGACGGGGTGGGAGGGGGGTTGTTGACGGGGGGGGGGTGCTCACTTCCTCCAGAGTTGTCCTTCTCTCGCCTCCTCTCAGCTCCCCGTTCTCCCCGCGCGCAACCCAACCCGTGCTCCCACTGCAATGGAACGCCTTGTTTCCATATTCAACTGTGGCATTTGCGTTGCGTGAGCCTCTGGTGAGATCTCGCCATTGTTTATGGTTTCAAAAATTCTTGCCTCGACCTGCACATTAGCCCGCACCATGGGTATTGAAAGCAGGCCTTTCTCCCCGTGTCGGCTGTTTCCAGCCTGGCACTCTTGGTCCCACGGCGCCCGTCTGTGGAAATTCACCGCACGTCAAGAAAGCTGCTGCAAACGTAATTCAACGTCTTTGGAGCACAGCTCGCGGGCCCGAGACTTCGTCTGATGCACAACTGAAGTCCTTCGCCTCGGCAGGCAACAAATCCCAGAGGGGCAACGTTGAGGTTGTTACTTCAGCTTAGATCAGCTTCAAAGGATGACTTTACAGAAGCATCCGATTAAAGTTTGTATCGATACACTTTTTACAGAGCGTGACGGAGCAACCGCTAAGTGTTACGCGGGTTAGGGAGGCTAATTGCGAAGTAACGTAATGATGCATCAATTCATCGCTTAAATTCGATTACTGCACTACAATTAATTAAATTCATGATTGTTGATTGACCTTCTATAAAATGTTTATACGTTATATGCAACTGGTTCCCCTGACCATTGCAGACACGAGAGGGGCTATACATTCGCCCAAATGGCAAAACAAGAAGTTGTTTTTGAGTGGAATTGACATTCCGTTAAACAACGCGAGGATGAATCATTACACGCCGAGTAGTTTCGTGGCATCGTCCTCTGGCATGAAATGAGATTCTCTCCTGTCTGAAAATGTCCAGGAAGGTTGATGTCTCATCACCTCATGACGTGACCATGATGGCAAAGTTGGATATACAGGAGCGATAATATACAACGTTAATACTCATGGGCACCAATGCATCTTGAACACACTTGGGCAGATATTATTGAACACAGACTTGCAACAATAATGAAATTCAAATTATAACACTTCCTGTGATTGCAGGCACAAATGGTATTTAAAAACTCCACGTCATTTTCTTTTAGCTTTATCCATTCTGAGTCTTGACTGTGGGCAGACTTTTCTGTTCCCAGTGAAGATCTCGGATCCATGCTCATGTTGATGTCAGCCTCCGTAGAGGCGTAGGACGATGTTTGAACATCAAAGTATATTTTACCGATGTGGAAGAAAGAGAAAAAAAATAAATTGAGTCAAATATTTTGGCTATTACAGCTGCAAAATAAATAATCTTAGAGTTAGAGACGGGCAGCATTACAGCCATTAAAAAAAAAATTCCTGAATGATTCGGCAATGCAGCCTTCCCTTCGCTGCTGAGGTCATTTTTAGTCAAAAACGCTGCTCAAGTCCCGCGAGGAAAAGAGGCACTCGATGCAAAGCAGAGGGAAAAAATTCAAAGCAGATATATCAGGAAAAGTGGACCGAGACACCCTTCCACACAAAAAAATATGCGTGCAGAGCGCGCAATAGTGCATGGCGCATCGACACGAGGCGAATTGAAGCGGATTGCAAGTGATCCGCACCCCCGATTAGCATGATTGGCTACGTACAGTGCGAAAGAAGTTCCAACATGCTAACGTACGTACACACATCGCGGGCAAGATAAATGAAAACATCGTGTAAAAACGTTCACAACGTCCGCTTTGGTCACTTGCTGGCATACCACCAATGTAATGTCCACTTATGATATCTCTTTTACTTTTAAAAAAATGTATTTTGTTTTGTAGAGAGAGGCAGTGAATCATAGCCAGAGGAAAAAACAGGGAAGGTCTTCAGCCTGGACTTGAACAGGGCCAGGGAGTCAACAGCACAAGGGGCTCCAGGCTGGTGGCAACAACCTACACCAGACATTCAGAAAGTGCGGAGCCCATTCAGGTTGTCTTATTAGGGAGAATTGGGTCACTGCTATTACACAGGAACAATTTTGCGTTCTCAATTTAATCTGCATGTCAGGAGAAACAAACCACGGATCATCTCCTCAGATGCCCTGCAGCACCCACAATGCACTCCTCAAGGCTTGGCAATGCCACCACCAGAGGCGGTGGCCTGTGCATAATATTGGGAAAAGACCCGTATAGGTTGCACAGGAGACATTATATCAGCAGTATTCACACTCGCCACCCATCTCTATTTAGAGGAGGACCGGTTTGCCTCTGCTGCCTGCATGGATGTGGCAGGGAAAAAAAAAGGGGAGAAACAAGCAGTGGGTCACTAGTCACATTGTCATGGAATTCATTGGGACGTCAAGTTTCACAAGTGTGAAAAACACACCAGCCAGATTGATTTCGCAGGTCTGGACATTGCGCAGTCTTCGCAAGTAGGCGTTTGATAGGTCTGTGTTGTGTATTTTGGCCCCAAAAAGTCTTCATTCACGCGCCATCATGAAGACAAAATTGCATTCATAGCTGTTTACCAGCTTGTGAATTGGCAGCCAGCGTCGCTTTTTATTCAGTTTTTTTTCAGTTTCAGTTTCATTAATTAGGTATAACCCTGTGAGCAATGCGGCTCTTGACTCGGGTGCAACCGCAACAAAACAAAAACATGAACAAGAAACATCTTAAAGTGACTACGCGCAACAGAAAAATCCTGGAAAAAACAGCAAAGTCTTCCAGAAAAAACACCGTAATTCAACGCTGTGTGCAAAAATCCCAGTGGGATGCAAGTTGCTCGGGTTGTTGCGGTAAATGGGCAGCGGTGCCACATTTACAGGCTATTAGGAAAGAGTTCAGTTGCTCTAAAATAGCACAGGCCTAGGTGGTATTTGTTCTTACCATGGCTGCCTTTGCTTTAAATTCACGGGAAGTGTATGGCTTGAAAACAGTCATTCTACCTGGTGTGCAAAACACAATTTATTTAAAATTAAAAGTTGAATTCACAAAAAAAACCAAGAGAAATAGCTGACATTACAAATATACTTCGTGTATCTAATACCAGATAGGAGCCTGTTGGGACCAGACGTCTCATTTTTAAAAAGAATTCCGTGTCAGCAAACAATCACGGAGTGCAAAATATGACTATGCTCAGTTAAATTGTATAAACATCGTACAGAACAAAAGGGTTGAGATTTATAAATGAGATGTATTCGTAACCAGGAGAGAGCCCATAGAGACAATATTCACTTTTGCAAAATATCTAAGGTGTTGTAATAATAGGAACGAACTGACCGAACCATGGACATATGGAATTTCCATCACGTGAATGCCATCCTATTAATTTTTTGAGCAGGTCGTGGGAGATAATGATTTTAATATTGATATATTTTTTTAGTTTTGCATGCAGACTATTTACACACATGTAGCAGCTGTATATATACCTTGTTGCACATTGGCAATGAAGCAAATTGAAATTGCTGTGTACCGTATTTAAATACAGCACTGGGTGTTTATTCCCAAAGTGCAGAGTGAAAGATTAGAAGGTGTAACGTTACAGAATATTATGTAATGGTTACTTTCTCCTGCCAAAGAGATGTTCCATAACAAACGAGGACGGGTACTGGCACATGCATATGCACCCTGTACGTGTAACACAAATACATTTGCTCAATAAAAGAAAAATACTCTAAAGAAAGTTCCATTACTGCACAGCGCTTGCAGTGCTGCCAATAGAATGTCCACTTTGTCCCTTGCCAAGACGTGCTACTGCACACTTCAAAGTCTTGAAGACTTTTCGCGAAGTGTAGACCAATCATTGCATTGACAACTGCACTGCCTCAACTGAGATCCCGGGATCAAATCCAGTGAACCGCCCGTGGTTAAACCAGGTTCTCAAGGTCAGTGAGTTGTATGTCTCAGCCCTGTCGACAATGACTGCAGAAATAAACCCGCGGACTATAATTTGGTTCTGTACCGAAAATTGGCTAAATATCCAGCTCTGAGAGTTACAAATATTGGTTTGATTGCCGTGCGATGAATATTACTCTCGCTGGCAGAGTGGGTGGAAAAGTGCTGCCCCCCCCCCCTCGTGTGTATACCAGAGGTCACGTGAAGGGATCCGTGGGCTGATCTCCAGAGGTGGGACAAAGTCATTGTTATGCAAGTCCAAGTCGAGTCGCAAGTCATCAAATTCATGACTCGAGTCTGACTCGAGTCCAAGTCACATGACTCGAGTCCACATCTCATAGGTGGGACAAAGTCATTGTTATGCAAGTCCAAGTCGAGTCGCAAGTCATCAAATTCATGACTCGAGTCTGACTCGAGTCCAAGTCACATGACTCGAGTCCACACCTCTGCTGATCTCTAACACAAAAGGGATGCAACTGCTTTGCGTGCGATCCAAATGTATAATTTTTGGCAAGAGCTAAAAGCATAACTTCATAAAAATTGGAGAAAAAAAAGTACAATGCCTTCATCATTCATTCATCATTTATAATAACAACAACATAAATATATACATATTAAAAATGAGAAGACATTGGGAAGTAATTTTTAAACTCTACAGGGAAATTAAGCACATTTGCAAACAATGTAACAATTTTGATTTGAAGCTTTCATGACTGCAGGAATCCATGCTCTTTGGTTCTTTCGGTAAAGTTGCGTATGTAGAAAAATAAAATTAAACAAAATAAAATAAAACAAAAAGTAATCTATCACCACGAATTCGATCGCAACACAAGTGGTCGTCCTCAGGCGGAAAAAAATAATGCAGCAGTGGAACTGCTGAACCAGCGAGAGAGCTGTTACAACAAGGTTATATATCATACAACAAAGTTATATATCATACAACAAAGTTATATATGATACAACAAGGTTATATATATATGACATATATATATGACATATATATATAACCCTGTTGTAACAGCTCTCTCGCTGGTTCAGCAGTTCCACCCGCTGGATTATTTTTTCCGCATGAGGATGACCGCTTGTGTTGCGATCGAAACGTCGTGATTGATTATTTTTTGATTTATTTTATTTTTCTACCTCCGTGACTTTTCCGAAAGAACCAAAGAGAATGTAACAATTCCCCCATTTGTTTTGTGAAGGAACGACTGATTTTGAAGACTTCTTTTTGCAGAAGGCTCCTTCATAGGGACGTCTTGCCAATTCCATTAATGAGCTTTCGGATTCATGTGGGAAGAAACCGGGGCATCCCGATAAAAGCCCACAACGCTTACTGACACTTTTTGGCCACCTTGGTACCCAGAGCTTACCAAACATATCGTCTTCTCAATCTGGTTCTCATCCGAGCGCTAAATCCCAAAATAAATCAGGCTCGACCCTACCGACCTTTTGGTATCCGAGTGCGGGCGCATTGTGGATAACATGGTCTTAGGATGGAGAGTTCGCATACTTTCGTCGTGACATCTGCCTGTTAGTATGACATCTAATGATTATTAGCGTGGGGCGCAGCGTGCAGGGATTAAGGGTTGACGTGTTTGGGGCATTGGGTGCCTCGGGGGATCAGCTAAATGGGGACCCCCGACATGCAAAGCATTCCTCTCAATTTCCGTTTCGGTTACGATTCAGGTGAGAGGCCGCTGAGATGCGGTTTCTAATTTTCAGGGGAGACCTGAGAAAGCGTGCGAGGAATGGACCGTTGTTACCTTTTCTCTACATTCGTGCACAAGATTTTAATGATATAATTACAGTGCTGTTGATTGATATAAACTTAAGGGGTTTCTAAATGTTTACCTTGCACTGTAGTGCACACTGCACCGCAAGTATGCAATTTTGCTCACTTGCTACTTTCATAGGATTGTTTCCTGAAAGCTCGCGCTTGTATTTCTCAGTGAATTTCCACCGACAGACTCTCCTTGTATCATTGAGCTCTCACCTGGTTTTAATAAAGGCCATGAGCATACCTTCTTAGCTTACAAACACAATTCGAAATAGATTCAACGCGTTCATCATTCACACCGCCTTTTAAACAACACGAACATTTATAATACGCAGATATTTTTCGGGAAATATTTACTGCTTAAGAACATTGGTTATTGCTGTGTAGCCAAGGGCCATCAGTCAAAATATCAGACTATTTCTGTATATGAAGGCAGTTTTAATGAATGTGTCGAGCTTTTGACGTTATTGTGAACCACTTGCAACACTGTCCCATATGTTTTTTGTTTACTTGGCTACTACATATTTCGTTTTCGATCTACTAACTCAATTATATTCGTATCAGATGTTCCACACCCACTCACCTACCTTTGCAACTATGCAACTACCTCAGCAACTACCCAGCCACTTATGTTGCTACCGATCTACCTAGCCAACTGTCTTCTTATACAACGACCTCTCCAACTAGCTACGTAAGTGCCCACCTATGTTTGTGTCGACAATCCTACCACCTACCCACCCACCCACCTACCTGTGCAACTGTCTGCACAACTACCCAGCCACACATCCACGCACCCACATACCTCAATAATGATGAAACGACCTATATTACAGATAATTATAAATAGCAACCTGCGTGTAATTCATTGTACCCAGACGTCTGCATGGGCCCTGAGGCTGCATTTGTACTGACAGATGCTGCTACTTCTGCCGTTGCGTGCCACGCACCCTGACCCCATGCACTCCACCGTTGGCACCGGCGCCACGAACCCCGTTCCCCCACACTCATCCCTCTCGCGCGTGCCTTCGCGGCGGTCCCGTGCGCGTCCCCGCGTGCAGGGCTCGCGTACACGAGCAACGTGGACGCGAGCCGCGTCGCGCCGCGCGCCTTCTTCGACGAGACGGCCGAGCGGACGCTGCAGCGGGAGCTGAGCGTACGGGCGGGCGGACGCTCGTACTGCCAGGACATCGGCCTGCACCTGCACGTGAGTGGCCACAATCACATTGAATGTGCCCGAACATGCCAGATCTCAGAAGCAAAGCTTGCATAGTGCTTGGATCGGCGACTGTATTTTAGAATTTAATCCTACGTGAGTTTTTTTTATTTCCCATGGAAAGTGTGGATGCAGAAACTGGTTTCGTCTTCTAGAGATGGACATCTGAGTGTGAGGGTGGGACCAAATTCCTTCTTGCCAGGACCTACTGACTGCAGTCATTCCGTGGATCTCCCACATTTCGATACTCAATGCCAGTCCTCCAAACACTACTGTTCATGCTGGTTTACTTGAAGTTCCATTGTTTTTACATTGTATCACTGCATATGCCACTGCGAACAGAAGGCCTAACCCAAACCATAACTAAGAATCAACCATTGGATTGCCAAGCAGCTGAGAAGCTCTCCCGTTGGTCTAGACGTGCATCATCCATCTCCTGAAACCCTGCCCTTTGTTTTCAAATTGAACTGGTATGTAACCGAAATTAATGGAACCCAATGGGAAATAAGAAACCACAAAGCGGCTTGCTCGGAGCATTAGTGTTGGATGTATACATTGTAGCCCCAAAACTCGCACGCACACTACCCCCACCGGGCACGCGCCCTCCAAGTAGAATCGCATGCTACCCCCCCCGCCCCCCCCCCCCCCCCAATCTCGGCAGGCTGAGCTTGGCCGACAGTGCTGGCCGCGTGTGGCGTAGAGTCTGCTGTGGGTAGTTACGGGCCCCCTGTTGCTTGAACGTAAAGTCCCCGGTGACTGCCCGTTACACTGACCCCCAGCAAAGGCTCTAAGTGTGCAATGGGAGTAGAGTTCACCGTGGTTCGCCACGCATGCTCTCAATTCAAGCAAAGCCACGACAGCGATTTACAGCACCTCCATCCCACCTTAAATAGTCGCTCCAAGCCTGGGGCTTGTCATTCAGACTCTGTCTCCTCGACAGACCTGTTCTCCACCTGAGGACGGCTACTTGCGTTGTGGCCGAAACGTCGTGAGAATTATTTTATTATGTTTTAATTTTATTATTTTATTATTTCCATTCTACGTGACTTTACCGAAAGAACCAAGAAGATGATTTACAGCACCTTTGACAATCCACTTCTGGATGAAGGCCTCGCCATGCCATGATGTTGATTGGGGTTTGGTGAAACGGAGGCCCAGGGACTGGTTCAGACAACAATTACCACTGGTGTTAGCCGTAGCCAGGAATCGAACGTGGGTCGCCGGGTCTGTGGTGCCGTGCGCGAATCTCTGTGCCACCGCTACACGCTGCTCAAGAGGATCGCAGCCTAAAATGCTTACATCAGTGAGCAGCAATCCAAGTGATGTTTTCTTCAATTACGATGCCAGTAAAGACTTCGGTAATGATGAAAGATTTTGGTAAAATAAACAAATGCTGCCAGAGCTGGGTTCGCATGTGCTATTTTCATAAGACGCATTTTCAAGTTTGCATCATCCATTGTTTTGAGTTTTTTGGAAGGGGTTTTATGACGCCATACACATCTGTTCTCAATAAAATGTCACATTTTTAGCTGGGTTGACCAGGCTGACAAACGCTCATTTGTTTGGTATTTCAGGCCAAGTAGACCTATGATTTGCCTTCGGTTGATGTTGTGACAGTGTGTGAGTGGTGGAAGCCAGTGATCTGTTTGATTCCTGGCCATGCATTACATAATTGTATAATCATCAGCAATTGGGAAGCAAAGTTAGTCATACACGCACAGTGTTGGCCACACACACTACTTACTCCCTTGTCTATCATATATATGCGTGTAATCATTCTGTAACTTAATTTTGCAATTGTATTACAATCAGTCTAAGAACAACAATATAGTGCAATGTGTTCCAATGAAGCTAACGTTGGTTAATGTAATGCTACATGTGGATTATGAAGTTATTTCATGACACCACTGAAATGTTCGCGCATGTGTGAATGTGCACGTGTGCATGTATGCCTGCGTACATGTGCGTAATAAATGCACACGTGTATGACTATGTGTATGGATGTGGACACATGCCCCTCCCTCATTGTCCTGCTCTGATCGCACCTGCCATCTGGTCTCACGGTGCCAGGAGGTGACCGACTTTGTTCGACCAATCAGCCTCCAGCTCGACTTCGCCCTCCAAGACCCCAACTCGGACCCTGTGCTGGACGCGTACTGGCCAATGCACACCGAGGCCCTGGTAAGCTTCAGCACCACCTCATTTTCTTGGTTATTTCGGTAAAGTCACGTAGAAGGGAAATAATAAAATAATAAAAATAAAACAATAAAATACAATTCTCATAAGAGAATTGTATTTTATTGTTTTATTTTCCCTTCTACGTGACCTTAAGAAGATGAATCCCTGCAGTCACGAAAGCTTTAAATCGAAACACCACCTCATTATTATATTTTGGTACTGGCAAAGGAGTCATCATGATGTAAATGCTTACCCCGAATTGTGCGCCTTTTGGCGTCATCTGGTCGAACACCGTATGGAGACTAGGCTCTAAGGAAAGCTGTCTCTGGTGTGGACCAATCAATTTCATGGACAATGCATACATTATCAGTGTGTGTTTTTTTTGCATTCTGACCGCAGGTATTGTGGTTAATGTAAACATGATTCCATGTTAAAAGGTTTCAGTTTTGTTGGCAGAAAAATGGGGAAAAAACCTATTATTATATTTTGGTACTGGCAAAGTAGGCCTTATGATGTAGTTGTAGAATTGTTTTTTTTATATACAGGCTGTCCTTGACTTACGAGCACCTTACTCATGAATACCCGTACTTACGTACCAGCTTCCATGAAACATATATTATTTTAAACATTGCCTTTAAACGCGAACTCGCACTTGCAAATTGAACCGCGGAACTATTTTGTTCAGCTGAGCCATCTTCCGCGAGTTGTCACGAGTCAGCCTGGCACTGGCAGTGTTTGTGTGCACAATTCAGTACATTTTTTTCTTTACATAGCATCGAAATGCCACTGCATCACAAGATGCTGCGCAGAGAAAGAGGCAGTTAGTCATCGTCAGAATAAAAGTGGAAGCTCTTGAGCCTCGACTTGAGCAAGGGAAAGGACCCAACAGCACGGATGGCTGGGGAGGAGGGGGGGGAGTTCCAGACCACGAGGACAGCAGAAGAGAATTAGCCGCCTTTCACTGAGGGGACTTTGATCGGTGGTATTGATTGCCTTGACTGGGCCCTGCTCAATAGATTCCTAACCGTGCAGCCACGACTGCATGTATGTATGTAGAACTTCTTTCGCACCATACATAGTCAATTGGAGGTACGGGGGAAGGACAACAAACTAAACACAAAAAGCAGTTCTAAAGAAATTAGTTTCCAATCTAGATTTAAAGTGCATATCTCCAGTGACTTCCGAATATCAGAAGGAAGAGCGTTCCAGACGGCCGCAGAAGCAGGTGTGGCTTATGCAGAAACCCAAACTGTGCCTGTGGTGTGAGACAGAGCGAGGCGATTGTTGAAAACTGTATCCGCTAACCATGCTTAGCGACGGTCTGAGGACACCACGTTCCGCAAATGATGAAGATGCTGCTTGGCTCGGGCACAAGCATCACGCTAAATGAATAATTGATTTCTGGAGCAGACGGTGCGTGGATGAGTGGGTAGAGTGAGAAGGGAGGGGAGAGGTAGGCCGGAGCGAGTCCGTGGAGGATCTTGTTACTAAACCAGGCGCAAGTCAAATAGCCTTAGTTGGATTGAGGCAGCTATTATTAATACGTTTTTGGCAATTATTTTTAGTTGGGAAAGACTGCAACAGTAGTAATAACTAGAATTGATGTAGTTTTTAAACGACAAAATATCTCCAGATGCTGTACATAGCAACTCACGTAACATAAGCATAAAAACCCAAAACAGAACAAAACATTGCAGGGAAATGTAACAATATATAAATTAAAAAAGACGAGTTGGGAATATGGAGCAACCGCGCGACGCACCACGCAAAAAGTTGGCCGTCTCGAACACTGCCAACCACCAACCCCGGGCCGCACCGACGGTGAAAATTTTGCAAACGTTCAGATTGAGGTTGTGACATTGGCACGGGATCGTTAACATTCACCCGACACCAAGCGGTGCTGCTGCGGTGATGTTCCAGAACAAACTGCCAGGCGAGCCTTGGAAACTCAGCTGTTGCTGCATGCAAGCTAGTCGAGTTGTGGGGACGAATCCATCACGAGAACCAATCCCGTGGACTAAACGTCTACATAAACTGCCTTTGGATACGTTATAGTAATTTACATCGCTTCTGTCAATCCACTGCTGGATAAATGCCTTCAGACACCATTGCAAGTGATGTCATCACATCTAGCACTCTATTTAAGGAACGAAAGAGGAGGATTTCTCCACAAATATGGCTGTCGCCTGATGAAGCTAGTTGTAATTACTGGCGAAACGTCGTACTCAGATTGTAAATGTTGTGCTTTGGCTCTCCATCACACCGGTGTGCTGTACTAGTGACGAATTGGCACGTTCTGTTTACGCGACATACCTTACTAATTGGCTGTGTCGGGTGGTGGCGGGTTTAACGACACATTTATATATTTACGCGATTTAACCCCAAAAAACCTGTATTATGGATAAACAACATTAAATGTATGGGATGGTTTCAGCATACTTCACCCCACTGGTGAGCATAGATTGTTGAGGAGGCAGGGCCAGAACGAGTTAAGATATCGCTCAGCATTGATGTTAGTTGTTGTCGGCACTTGAACTTGGGTCCCCAGGTTCATAGCACAGTACAAAGATCCCCCGTATAGCCTTAACAGACTGTAGGGGCAAGTGCTGTTAGCGAGCACCTATAAAGGCCGCAACGGTACACGAGGGGGTTGGGTGGCCAGCACCACGCCCGACCGCCTTTGTCTCCCCAGTGGCGATGTTTACACACCGTACAAGGTACTTATTTAAGGCTGAGTCGACCTAGGGGAGGCCCAGAACCGGTTCAGCTAATCATCACTGGTATTGGCCGTGAACGGGAATCGAACCCGGGTCGTTGGGTTCATAGCGCAGCACGCTAACCGCTACACTACTGCTGCACTAACACCGCACACACATATACACACATAAAGTGATGTGAATCCCTCAAACATTTGTAAAAAAGAAAAAGATAAAATTAAATTAATGTTGCAATTACCTCTGCAAATCTTTCGTACATGTCAAGTACAAATGCCATTTAATGAATTCGTGGAAAAGAAAAAAACATCACGGAAAGATTAAGATCGCACTTGTAAAAAAGAAAGACTGGTGCGAGATCAGGGCCTGAGATTGTGGAGCCCCTCAGAGGGAGGCTGTATTGCCGAAGACTGCTACTACATGCCGTGCTCAGTATCGCTTTCGGGCTATGTGTGGCTGATAAAATGTTGACCGCACCAACATTGCGGGCATTAACACTGGAAAAAAAGACAATATTTGTTCTAAAATAGCAATACAGCTCTTATTTAAAGTTTAACATGCCTTTCGAATAGAGCGTGTCGTCCATCATCCATCCCCGGGAGGCCCGTATTTTTACGGTGTTTAGAACTGACTACTTAACCTGTCTTTATATGCGGCGTGCGGAGACATGGTTGTCAAAAAATCATTGAAAACAACACAGCAAAAGGGATCATTGAGGGCTCATGTAATGATGTGCCCGCCTCAGTGTTTTGACAAATTGTCATGATTGAGGGTCGTGAATCAGTTCAAGAGTTGATTATTTTTGAGTCGGCCTGGTAACTGGGAGGTCAGTGTACTGAGCAGGCACCGCTGGGATTCTTGTTGAGTTTGAATCTCGGTGTCAGTCGCACGTGATGAAATGGGCTCTCAAGTGTAGTCACAGCCTGGTCACCAATGAATTAAAAAAACGCATTTTAAAAATGCTGTTGATTCTCTCTTCAGCACACCGGTGGGCTAAAGAAGTCAATTAATTTGTCCTTTGAAAACGTGACACATTTTTTACTGTTTGGCCGTGTCGGGTGGTGGAGGGTTACGACACATTTATAAATAACGCGATCTGACCCAAAAACCCTATATTATGAATAATATTGGTCGCGAAAGCCTACGTGTTAAAAAAAACGCATGTTAAATTTGGTATTTAATTTAATTGACAAAATTTCAGCTCTGAAAATAAACAAATATATATTGGTTTGACTGCTATAAAGCTGAGCAGTCGCCACTCCAGTTGGATGCAGAGCGGGGAAATCTTGTCAAAGACTTTAACTTTGTCATCCTCAGGGAAAACCCAAAGAATCACAATTTAGCATGACATCATGCTTTCAAAATCCTGTTGTATCATGGAACAAATTGATACAAGCCCTCTACAAACACTACATGGATCTGATACGATCTGCTCTTTTTCTCCATCACATATACCTTTCAGATGATTTTACTTTTGTGTCAAAACAGATGGAGTCAAAATAAACCACCGAGCATCCAAATCAAAGGGACATGACTAAAAATTCCGTGCGACAAGAATTGACTCCAGATGGCTGACCAGGGCATGCCGATAACAACACGGGCTGCCTGGTTTTGTTTTAGACGCCACGGTTCCGAGTCCATCTGCTTTAGAAACGACGAAGAATGCCGTTCCCTTTTTTTCTGGTCACCGGTAACGTAACGGATTTCCACCTTATGTGGCCTGCGTGAGTTGTTGGGGTTTTTGCCCCAACAACTCACTCAGACCACATTGGGGTGCGTTCGCCTGTGCACTCTGCCGACGCACATTCTGCAGAGTTTGAAAGAAGCGACACTGCGCTCCAAACTCAGCGATCAAAGTTTGATTCTGGGCCACGGCTAACTCCAGTCGTGAATATCTCAACTAGTTCTGGGCCTCCTCAAGGTCAACCCAGCCTTAATGAGAACTTGATGTGGTGTGCACACATCAACACTGGGGAGGCAAAGGATGCTCTTACCAGCCGCGGAAGCATACTTCGAAATCTTGATTTGAAGCTTTCGTGACTGCAGGAATCCATACTCTTTGGTTCTTTCGGTAAAAGTCACGTAGGTATAAAATACCTACGTGACTTTACCGTGACTTTACCGAAACATACTTCGAAACTAGAATATAATTCATACACACAATCAACAGTAGAGTTATCTCTCATATCAACATTGTTTAGCAGAGGCTTGCTTCGGCAATCATGGAAACTTTAGCCACATTTCATATTACAAAATTACCGTATCTTAAAGTGTAATGAGTAATTAATCATTTCTCTTGTCAATAAAAAATGTGCTTGATTTCAAACCATAGCACTCGTCGATGTTTTCCAATGGACATTGTTGAGTTTGGCAAATTGACCCTGGCCTCATGTTTCTAATACACATTAGCAGGCCAAGTATGCTAATGGATACTGTTTTTTATTTTCTTTCATTGAGTGAAAATACATTTATAAAAATGTTTTCGTGTTTCTTCCCCCATTTGTGTTACAACTGCGCTATTGGCATTATGACACAAGACAAATCCATCTGGAAATATCGTAGAGCAGTGAGCCCCATGGGGTGTAGCACAGCTGATTAAGATATGTTTGTTTTACTTTACTGTGTGGGGGTTGCACCTTACCACACACTCTGCGATGAGATTGTTTGTCGGATGACAGTAGAAAAAAAGTGTTTTCGCATTCTCAAATCTGGGGATTTAGCCAAATTAAGTGAAAAACAAATGTTACGAATCTGGTCGGCAGGGTGGCACAAGTGGTAACACTTCTGCCTCACAGCAAAACATCTCCTGGGTTCGATTCCTTACTCGGAATGCCTCTCGGTGTCGATTCTGCATTGAGATTCTGCAATGGGATTCTCCGGTTTCCTTTCATAACCAGAAAAACATGCAATATAATTAATATTGGAAAAAAACATCCCAATGCTGAAACATTACCTCCAAATTACTTAATCGGGATTACACATGCCAACATCACCCTCTGCTGCGAAAACTTGGCAGGACCGTCCTGAGAAATAGTTGAGATGCAGTGAGGCTTTCGTGGGTAAACAAGCGTAGCGATAATAAGCTACCTAAATTTCGATTTAAAGCTTTCGTGACTGCAGGGATTCATCTTCTTGGTTCTTTCGGTAAAGTCGCGTAGAAAGTGACTTTACCGAAAGAACCAAGAAGAATAAGCTACCTGTTAAACATTATTTTAGTGTTTCACGTAAAAAAAGAAACGCAACCGATGTTCGTATTGACAATACGTTATATATGTGTTTGAATATTGAAAAAAGTTATACAACATTTTTAATTGAAGATATTCTCATCATAAACACATCACAAACATGATCATTGTTTTCAGGAACATTAACGTATATATATTTTTCATGGCAAAATGCTGCGATTTCACATTCCCAGAGAGGCCCTTTCAAAGGGCCTTGTGGGGGTGGGGGGGAGCTGCCCGCGATTTTCCCGTTGCCAAAACAGCCACGAGCGCTCGCGTTTATTACAAACACGTGAAACCCACAGCACAGCGCTGTCTAGAAAGCAAACAGGGGTTTTTAAAAAACATGCCTTCCCTGGTTCCAACCCCTTAAACCATTAATCAAACCTTTCGACTAACTTTGTAAACAGACAAATATTGTTGTTAAAACTTTAGAACTTACGGTAGTAAGCCGCGACTATGATCCCTTTGATGCGTTTTGGAGTTGTACCACATGTTGTCCGGCGGCACGACGTCTGACGTTTCGCTCCACACGCTGGCAGCTTTTGTAGGAACTTGCACAGCTCCCTCGGCACGTGCAGACGTAGAAACCGAACGCGACGCGTGGTATAACACGAAAACACATCATGAACAGCGTGACCGTGAAATATTTCAAGTCGCATCGTTCGCCGTTGCTGTTACTTCACGATGATCAAGGATCTTTGCAGATTCACTTGTCCCATTGGCTGACACCTATCAAGGGCATGCTCGGCCATGATCAATCCACTGCTGGATGAAGGCCTTTCCTTAAGCTGTGTTCCTGTGACGTGACAGTCCCGCGAGCGCCTGCACGCGCGGCGATTTCGTCACTCCATCTCCACGGCGGACGTACGTCGTGGGTTTGTTGACTGGCACTTTAAGCTGGTGGTCAAATTATAGGGACAAAGTTTACAAATCAGCTAAATACTATTTGAATGTTTTTTTTTATAATGTTTGCATTCCAGACGTTGACTTCCTTCCCATTTTTAATGACTTCCAGCTGTTCACAGCCACAAGCTGCCAACACGGTCTTTTTTGTCTTTTCATTCTACACACACCACACTTTATATACATTGTGTATTATTTATTAAGAGTTCACAATGTGTTTCTTTGTACGTTTAATATTGTTTTTACGTCGGTTTGTTTATGTTATCAGTTATGTGGATTTAGTTTTTCCCCCCTCCGCTATTATCCTTACCCCTGCTATGTGGGGAGTGAAACCCATTCTTGTCTCACACATGTCTAAATGCACGAGTGTGTATAAACCTCTGGCATTATATATATATACACATTTGTTCTTGTGAAATGTATCAGCCAAAGTAAGCAGATGCAATGAAAACTCCCTTTCCAAGGAACTGCCTTCAAGAAATATACATTTTAATGCAGTCGATAAGTTAATCATATTTCTGCTTTAGGCTGTCACAGCTGGACAGATTCATACCCACGGCATATTTGGGTGAGCTGCACGTGGAGATAGAGTGACACAGTTTTGATTCTATCCCCGCACAGCTAACCCGAATGCACTATTGGTATGAATAACAATATGGGCACTACACACCAAATTCACAATTTCCCCCTTGCATTTATAATATCACGTGTTGAATGAATCCACCCGCAACGTTCACTCGGTAAACCATCATGAAATCGCGAGGCATTTTGTATGTGACAGGAAACCCGATCAGCCGGGAGGACATCTTCTTGGTTCTTTCGGTAAAGTCACGTAGAATACCGAAAGAACCAAGAAGATGAATCCCTGCAGTCACGAAAGCTTTAAATCGAAAGCCGGGAGGACATTTGAACAGTGCTACACAGGCAGCCTGCCAGTAAACATTATCTCTGTACTTTCCAGAAGTGCACAGACAACACCTTAAACAGTACTGACTAATACCAAACCTTGTCTTTTAATGTTGAAATTTTGTTTAAAAAAAACTGTTATTCACTCCAGGACTGTAAATGGTCAATAACAAGTGGAATAACTTGTTAATTGACATGAAATCCAGAGTTTAACACGGAGGCTTTCGCGACCAAAATGATCCATAATACAGGTTTATTGGTGCTCTTAGGTTTTTTCGGTAAAGTCACGTAGGTAAAAAATAAAAATAAAACATTTCTTGCACAGGTCGACGTTGACCAATTTCTCTTGTTGCTCCGTTTTCTTGCTCAGGTTTTTTGGGTTAGATTGGTTGTAATTACTGGTGAAACGTCATACTCAAGATTGTAAATGTAATGGATTTGCTCTCCAACACACCGGTGTGCTGTACTAGTAACGAATTGGCCACGCTCTGTTTACGTGATAAACCTTACTAATTGGCTGTCGGGTGGTGGCGGGTTTAACGACACATTTATATTTACGCGATGTAACCCAAAAAAAACCTGATTTGAAGCTTTCGTAACTGCAGGAATTACTCTTTGGTTCTTTCGGTAAAGTCACGTAGAAATAAAATAAAATAAATAATAAAATACGACGTTTTGATTGCAACACAAGCAACCGTCATCACGTATGAATGAATGAGAAAACAAAGCTAGTAAACTTTGAATTGTAATGCAAGTCAACACAGAGAGTCGGCTAACACAAGAGTTAACACTTTACCTGGTTGATTACGTTCTTCCAAAGATTGCTAAATTTGAGAGAAAGAAAAAAAAACATAGAGAGACACATGCAGAGAGAGAGACACACACACACACACAAACCTGTATTATGGATGGAATCCACAATCCTAAAAACAACAAGTTAATTAAAAAATGGCACTGGTTTTGTTTTACTGTTGCTGAAAGCAAAGAAAGATCTTGACACTTCAGTCAATTGACCCGCTTCAAACAATACTGAGGTCACTATGAGCTCAGGGTCGGATTTAGGTACGTTTACAATGGGACCACCAGACCAAAAGACTCCCCCCTCCCTGCCCCCCTCGTTTTAGTTTATAGTTTTTAATAGTTTTTTTTTGTCTGTGCGTTGTCTGGGCTTCACCAGACACAAATTAACCGCAATACCTTACAGATCTCAAGGAACGTAAACCACCACATGAACTTGGGTCATCCTCGCAGCAGCTTTTAGCTAGCCACAGAACGGGGACGGTATCGCTCACGTTCAGATGCGCTTCCGCGGCCGTCTGGAACGTTCTTTCCTTCCGATATTAGGAATCCACTGGAGCCACGCACCTTTAAATCGAAGACTGAAAACTCATTTCTTTGGAACTGCTTTTTGTGTTTAGTTCGTTGTCCTTTCCCCGCACCTTCGATTATGTACGGTGCGAAGGAAGTACACCATACGTACGACATTCCATGCCGCGTGTCTCCCCGCAGCTTCCCTTCGCCAACGACTGCGGCGACGACGAGGAGTGCGTGTCCGACCTCGTGCTGCACCTGCGCTCCGACGTCCAGGGGTCCAGGTAAGAGGCGCCTGCTCCACATTCCACAGTCGTTGCCCTCAACGGACATGCCAACCTTGCGAGTCTTCCCATTTCTTTTGTGGACATGCTAAGAAAGGCCGTTGTCTACTGATACCACAATGTTTTTTTTTTCTGGATGCCATCAACGTCACTATCACCATGTCATCGATCGTCATTCATCGTCAGCCATGATCAATCCACTGCTCGATAAATGCCTCTTCAAGCTGTCGCCATCGCCCATGGCCAAGCACAGCAACTGTTCATGTTGCTCCTGCACATGAGCTCATCTCATGACTCCATTCCAGAAGCAAGATGCCCTCTCAGGGGTCGTCTGTGCAGGATATCTTTCATTGTAAAAATTTTTCTCATGATGAAATCAAGGATGGCATCATCGAGCGCTCATATTGGGGCGGGCATAGGAGGAAAGGGGGTGAAGCAGTGGAGCGGTGGTGATGTGGTGAGCGCACTGTGCTGTTACTCCCAGATGCCCGAGTTCAATTACCGGCCGTGGCTAACATCGGTAGAAAGTGACATGTGAACCGGTCCTGGGCTTATCCACCTTCACCAACCCACAATGACAATGGTGGAAAAGCATGGTCCAACAACCCTCAACACCGGCACGGCATGGCGATACCTTCATCCAGCAGATGATTGACAATGAAGTGTAAATGATAGGTGTGTTGTGGCTGGGACTGGGCGTATGCATCATACTTCTTCTTTTGTGTGACATGTTGCAGAGATAAGCAACTGATTTTTGGAACACGAATACAATTATATATTATTATTCAATTTGACGTCTAGGCTCTCTGGCCATTCAACTGGTTTCATTGCAGGTTGATGAATCGCTACGGTGCCACGGTTCAGCAGTCTTGATGGGCAGCAGTTCACCGCCTGCTCCGTCGTTTGTTCCGCAGGGCAGTCGCAGGTGGAACTATACGATCAGATTCAGAATATTTATTTAGACTGGAGGTATCCGACGAGCTTTCAAACTCTTTTTCACAGATGCCTAGACGGGGCAGGTCAGAACGTTACAACAACAAACAATACAAAACACTATAGGAGTGCAAAGTATAGGAAAGGTAAACAAATCATGATAAAATCCAAATAACACTAAACTTTTTTTTACTTTACTCGGTAAACCCCAATGAGCTATCAGTTTATTTTTCAGAAGCGACCTGATCGCTGATAGCTTAACGAAGCAGCTTATCATGCAGAAATGTATAGCAGCCAAATCGAAACTACAGAAATAGACAATCCTCGACTTACGGTCACCCGATGTACGAACACCCGCACTTACGAAGCTGAGCGATCCCCCGCGAGATGTGAATGAGTCAGCCTTGCGCTGGGAGCGAGTGTTCGTCTTTAAATCTAGATTTGAAGCTTTCGTGACTGCAAGGATTCATACTCTTAGGTTTTTTCGGTAAAGTCACGTAGGTAAAAAATTAAATTAAAATTAATAAAAATCACGACGTTTCGGAGGCAACACAAGCTTCCACCTGAAGACGGAAGCTTGTGTTGCCTCCGAAACGTCGTGATTTTTATTTTACTTTTATTAATTTTTATTTTATTTTTTACCTACGTGACTTTACCGAAAAAACCTAAGAGTATGTTTGTCTTTAGTACATTACTGCGTTATGACTTACAAATCGTTCGACTTACGAACGGATCTCAGGAACGAATTGTGTTCGTAAGTCGATGGCTGCCCGTACAAGAGAGCAGACACTTATTGGTATGGCGGTGTGTGTGTACGCACGTGTTGCGTTGCATGCGTTTTGTGTGCGCAGCATGGCTCCGTACGTCATCCGCAGTGGGAGGAGGCGCACGTCCGTGTGGGCGACGCTGGAAAACCGTGGCGAGAATGCCTACAACGCGCGGGTCAACGTCTCCTTCTCGCGGAACCTGCGTCTCGCCAGCATCACACCCACCGTGAGGGCGACACAAGCACGCACTCTTGAACCGAGACGAGGATACAATGCAATCTGGATTCATGTAGAATAAAAAAAATTTAACCGCACCCAAAGTCGCTGCGCAGTAAATATGCGACATACGCATGTTTTTTTTTTGGTAAAGTCACGTAGGTAAAAAATAAAATAAATGAAAACTAGATTAAATCACGACGTTTCGGACGCAACACAAGCGTCCTTCTTTAGGTGGGGACAACGTAGCGAAATATTCTTAGGTTTTTTTTCGGTAAAGTCACGTAGGTAAAAAAAATGAAATTAATAAAAGTTAAATAAAAATAAAATAAAATACGTAGCGAAAGCTTAAGTGTGTCTAAGAAAAATAAAACAAAGAGTATGAATCCTTGCAGTCACGAAAGCTTCAAATCTAGAATTCGCATCTATGTCAACTTAAATATATATCAATATACATAGAGAGGTCTTTGAACCTAAATTTGAACATTGGAAGGAGCCGACAGCTTGGATGGCTAGCCAGAGGGAGATCCTAGAGTCTTAGATTGTTGGGGCAAGTTGTGTTCATAAGCACCTCTTCATGCCAACGTGGCACACAAAGCGAGTGTGGATTACAATGTCTCGCCTGAACATTTTCCCAGCAATGGTGTTTCAACCTTGAGGCCGAGTTGACCTCGAGGTATGAGAGGTATGTGGTGTGTGACATCGGTCTGTACTATGCCCCACGTACTCCGTCTCATGATGGGGTACGGACAGGTGGACCAAGGTCTGAAGATGGAGTGCCAATTCTCGCACGAGGAGGCCGATGGAGGCACCACGTGCTCCCTGAGCCCGGCCGTATTCCGCCCAGGAGCAAAGGTCAGGACTGGGGTCAGACGGCAGTTGGGAGGGGTCATAAAGAGTTTGTGGCATTTAAGGGGGTTTTCGATGCCCTACAGGAGGGGGTTAGGCTAACAGACATATACACATGGCCATTATAGGAAACATCATTTGTCCATCTGCGAGTCAGTTAGTCACAGCACACACTCAAGTAATTGCAAGTATACACAGTCAAGTCTGAGCGGAGGGAATCAGCAGTCTATTGGATTGAATACGGCCTATGTGAGAATTGTGATCTTTAACCTACATCAAAAAAATTGCATGCCGAAAATAAAATAACAATGTTCACCATGCTAATCCTATTAGGTTTTTTTAAATGTGTAAACTTTTTTTTCATTTCTACAAGGAGATAAGTTTCTGAAATGTCGATCATAAAAGGATTCATCCTGTGATTGGCTCGTACCTGGTTATACTGACTGTATATATACACGCAAGGAAATACGTATTTAGAATTTACAGCCTTTTTCTACCCACTGCTGGATTAAGGCCATGGCGTATCAGTCATACTTCACCACGCTGGTCAGTGTTGTTTGGTGCAAGGAGAGCCCAGGATTGAATGAGATATCACCCACAACCAATGTTAAGCATGGCCGGGAATCGAACTCAGGTTGCCGAGTTCACAGCGCAGTGCACAAACCACTATGCCACCACTCTCCCCCTGTTATCCAAAACACACATACAATACACATCTCAACACTTCCACTGTATGTGTGCATTCCGCTGAAGAAACCCATAGCTAAAGCCAAGATATCTGGTTCTAATATTCGGAATTATACATATTCTGGTTTTGCTCACTTTGCTGTTAGCATTGCTGGTACTTTAACAAATACGCAGTTTTCCCCACGCTGTAATAATCCCGAACGCTGTTTTACTTGGTATGCTCTTGCCCTCCCCGCTCGCTGCTCGCCTCGCTGGCCGGCACCCAGCTGGTCACGCTTCTGGAGTTCGAGTTCAGTCGCTCCGTCTTCTTGCCGAGCCTGGACATCGGCCTGCGAGCCGAGAGGTGAGACTGTGGGGCACCAGTGGTAACAACAATTGCGATTTAAAAACAAATATAATCGAGACGGCACTCCAGTGGCGGAGTGTCGTTGCCATTTGTCCCAGTGCAAGGAATGATATGGCGGCCCTGTCCAATTAACTTTCACTTGATAGTCTGGAGTCTGGACGCACCCCCCCCCCCAGCTCCTGTCCGCGGAGCCCGGAGGAGTTGCACCGCTTGAACATTCGATAGTTAACGCCGCTGTGACCCTCAAGCATTGGCGCAACAGCCGAGACTCAGAGCCCTCTTCGTGGTGTGCGTGTGCGTGTCAGCCCCACCCCATTCGATTTGCAACTCCCGGTGATAATTTTAAAGATAAATCGATCGGAGCTGCGATTGGGGAAATGCCCCTTTTCTCTGTTGCTGCCCCCTTGTCTGGAATTCTCTTCCCCTGGCCGAACTGCTGAGACCCTGCCCCTGTTCAAGTCCAGACTTAAAACTTTCCCTCTCTCTCTCCAAAATGTCTCCATTCGCACTTCTACCATCACGACATCTCAACTCTATCCCAGGCTCTCTAAATGCCAATATCTTGCCCATCTGTGCAGCCGTTATGAGATGTGATCACATTTGGAGACTTTGTGAATACGAATAGTATTTGTTATCAGGGTAGGGCGCGCAGGGCTGGCGGAAGAATGCGAGCAGGAAGCAGAGTAGAAGTCATCGTTCTGGAGCCGTGCTGCCTTGGCTAGGAGCCCAAAACATTACCACTAATTGCATAGGCCCTACATCGTGATGCTGCAAGTGTTTAATGTGTGCCAGATGCGTGCATGGCTGCACCTTTCCATTTTGGCCACGCTACGGGCCGTCCTTGACTGCAGTAAAACACAAACAAAAACTCTTAATTTTAGATTTGAAGTTTTCGTCACTTATCACTTATTACAGTGAATTTGGCTGTAACGGTTCCACCTGAAGAAGGAAGCTTGTGTTGCCTCCGAAACGTCGTGATTTAATTGTTGTTTTTTTATTTTTTTTATTTTTACCTACGTGACTTTACCGAAAAAACCAGAGTATGAAACAAAAGCTCGTTTCTTTACAACTGCTTTGTGTGTTCAGTTCGTTGTCCTTGCACCGCCGATTAGCACGGTTTGCTCCGTACGGCGCGAAAGAAGTTTAACATGCATACAACCCTGCGGAACAATGCTCAACATGAAATTGCTCCTAAATGGCTGGGTGGCTCAGGTGGCCACAATGCCTGAGCTAGCAACCTGTGAGATGCTGGGTTTGAGTCCCAGTCAGCTTTTTTAATTACAGTACAGTATACAATTTGTATTTATGAAGCATATTAATAAACCGAACCTCATTCCACCAGCACAAGAGGATACGTGTATATGCGAGTAGAAATCACCTTTCAGTTTAATACTTTTGAATGAACCGTTGCGCGCCTACTTGGTTTCAAAGAAAGCCGATGTTCGCTCGTGGGATAGCTTATTTATTGACGGCACACAGCCAATGAATGTATATACATATAGACATCATTGTTTGATTGTTATTTTTTAAGGGGTATCATTAATGTACCCCGGCGAATCGATTAATTGTCACCATTCAGGGTTACGATTCCTTTGAGGAACCAATTATTAGAAATATTGTGCAGGGGTCACGTCGCTCGTGCACGGATCACGAGTTTAGAGAATCAGGGTTAATGGATGACACCGGTGCATCGTTGCACCGCTAATCTAATTTTCTCTGTCGTGCTCACGGGGCCCGGCATTCATGTTTTGTCTTCGCTTCACACAGTGACAGCAAGGAGATGCTGGAGACGCTGCATGACAACGCCGCCTCGTTGTCCATCCCCGTGAGATACGAGGCCGAGATCCTCTTCACCAGGTCAGGCAAACTGTAGCATAAAACGAATACACAAATAACGCTCGTCAATAAAATATTGTCGGCAACGTTCCGGGTGATGTCCCTTGTTCATGACGAATGTTGTGTCTCCGTGACAGGGACTCGAACCTTCACCAGTTTGAGGTGAGCCGAGAGGCAGTGGTGCCGGACGTTATCGAGAGACCAGAGGACATTGGGCCACAGTTCAACTACACGCTGACGGTCAGGAGTCTTCCAGCACACACACAACAAAGATCCCCCATTTAGCTTTAACAGACTATAGGGGCAAGTGCTGTTAGCGAGAAACTATGAAGGCCTGCACGGCACACGAGGTGTCGATGTTTGCACACTGCCCCAGGTACTCAGTTGAGGGGAGTCACCCTAGAGGAGGCCCAGGACCGGTTCGGATAATCGTCACTGGTGTTGGCCATGAGCGGGAATCGATCTCGGGTTTCCCGGTTCGTAGTGCGGCGCGCTAACCACTACACGACCGCTCCCCACCTAATACACCACAGACCCCCACACATGCACTCCTGCGGTACAGAGTCTGGATGGCAGGGCTGCAAGTGTTCACTTTGCAATTACAATAGCGGTTGCGATTTCTCCAGGCAAGTGGGAACAAACGCAACAGGATTCTAATTGCAGGGGTATTCGGTTACTCTACGAGGTAAAGCACTCACCTAGGGTCGTGATTTATTTACCAAAACACCGAAAGCGACAGGAGTCAGAGGCGGCGTTCAAGTAACTTCAATGCGACGGGCTTCAAAAGTTCTTCATTTGTCGTAATAAGTAACTTGCAATCCTTGGCCATCGATTTATCATCTTCAAAATACAAAACCAGATTTTCCGTGCCAGGGCACAAATTCAGATTGAAAACGGGTAAATGGTGAGAAGTAAATGAGATAACATGTTCTCGCAGTAATCAATAATTACAGACTGACAGGCAAATTGCCCTTTTTGCCCAAACCTCCCTACACCCCCCACCCCACCACTACCTTTGGCCAGGCCTGATGACAGCCCAATAGAATAAATCACACAAACCCCCATTCACATTTTTGCTAGAGATGAAGATGTTTTAAATGTGATTTACACGTGGTCAAAGCGCATAATCTGCACCAGATATGGGGTTGCACAGCAGGAAGCTTGTTCTATTTAATCCTGCACGCAAAGTGAACCACCCTGAGGCACCTTTGGAAGACGGGACGCACAGATGTGCGGCTAGGTAGCTCCTGAGAACCTCGCGGAGAAAAATACTCCCCACAGCATCCGTGAGTCCGCGTGGCCAGCCAGCCGCGTCACTGCCTGCTGAGCTCGTTTAGGGGAGTCGCGTTTCAAGGAGCGGCTGCACACACACACACGTGCGTCTTCCTGTTCTCTCCCTTACGTTGCTTCTCCAAGCGCTTGCTTCCCTCCCTCCCTGCCGCTTCAAAATCGCAGAGTTTATTTTTACACCGGCGTTTTCTCACTCCCGACTGCGGTCCACCCAACCGTAGAGTCCGCGACCCAAGCGCCATCGCTCCCCTCCCTTCGCTCGCAGTGCCTCGATCGTGACCTCCTCAAGTTCTCAGAACGCTTGAGCTGGAAGTCACCTGAATCTTCAGTGGTCCCACCGCGCAGCGGTTTTAATCATGAACGCCTGAGGGTCGGCCAACCTTAATCCCTTCACCCCAAACGGTTCTGAGTTTGATGAGATATTGAAATTTATTTTGTGATATGGTGAAAGCGCGTGAGATAAATAACGACCGTTTCATTGTTTTTTTTGCATTGAACACACCGGACTTCCCTGCTGACCTGTGGCAATGTGACAGAGGCAGGCTGCTCTCACTAAACATTGTGCAGTCATTGAGAAAATGTGGTTATAAAATGATACATCCATAGACAAGACTCCGTTTTATCACTGATATTTCCCCCCGGCTTGCGGTGATTCTGGACCGATGTTTTAACGTTTCCAAATTGTTTTCCAGCACAATGGGCCAGATAGTTCATAGGCGAATGAACGAATCTTTTATTTAATATTAATGTAGTAAAACCGACCCTTGTCTCATATTGTATTCTTGATGTTCGGTTGCCCTCAATTTTCGGGGTCCCACAAAATGTGTGGCCGTTTTGTGCCCATTGCAGTAGGACACCTATTGGCTTACAAGGCGATGGCACAGAGTAAATGAATTTCTGTAGAATAAATGACAACAGAGTCTGTTGAAAAGTATGATTCATGAACTATGATTGGTCTGCAGAGCACACAACCTCGGGTCGTCATGGGACCTGTGTCTGTGATTTAATTAGAAATTGCCATCCCAGTTGCCCACTCGGAGGAACAGAAATCTGATTTCTCCAACTTTTACAATGGACAAAAATCTTGACTTAAAGCTTTCGTGACTGCAGGAATTCATATTCTTTGGGTCTTTCGTTAAAGTCACGTAGATAGGTTCTTTGAATATGAATTTTACAATGGAAATCGATGCAGCAAGAATTGCCAGTGAACCCACTGCTTTATTGTGACCTTGCGCATGCCGTGCGGGTGGTGGGTATTTAACCATACTTCACCACGCCGGTGAGTGTCCGCTGGCGAAGGCAGGGGGAGCATGCATGTGCGAGCACTGAAGTACACCAATGATGTTGTCCCCGTGCGTGTGCCATCCCTTGCAATATATTCCGACAATTCCGAAAAACGATTGCCGTCGACGCTAAATATGGCGGCTTGTGCCGGGGTATTCGTACAGGTGCAAAACCTCGGGTTGTTCCCGCTCGCTCGGCTGGAGGTGCTCATCTCCGTGCCGGCAATCACGCCGGGTGGAAACCCCCTGCTCACGCTGTCTCACGTCGAGACGGTGAGCGAGCGCCACGAGGAGCACGACGCACACAGGTTCCTGCACACACGCGGACGTGCGGAGAAATGCAGATGTCTTCTGGCCGAAAAATTAAGTTACGTTTCAGACGTTTGGTGAAAAAGGCAAGATGCTACGATGCTTCAACAATGTGGCCCTTCCTCTGTCGTAGACAAAAATGTTCATCAACAAGTGAATTATATGTTTAGTTATATTATATATTTCTAGACGTTATTTCTTCAACCAACTGTCTCCGCAGTTGTCCCTTTGGTGCCAATCTAAAAACATACGTGACAATGCTTTTAAATTGCTCATAATTATAATGCACAGCAACTGCGATAAAAAAGAACAAGACCATGCATACGCATGGAACACTTTCCAACCCTCATCTCCACAAGTACTTCAATAGGTTAAGTTCCAATAGTAACGAATTTATACTACAGGCTCGTTCATATCACATCGTCTTAATTTGTTTATTAATGTCTTATTTTGCTGGTAGTAGTAGGGTTTTCATTTTATTAGTAGTGGCTGTATATGGGATTTGGCCCTTATATATAAGAACAGCGATAGGGCATGCTGTCAGCATTAACGACGCGATATAAAATTAAAGTATTACTACAAACGCTTTCAATCCGAGTTGAGAGAGATGACTGCTGATTGATTGGGAACATCGGCCGGAATAATGCAGGCCACCGCACGACATTCACCGGCTGCACGTGCGCTGCGTGTGTGGGGTGCCAGGATGTCGGCGTGACGTGCCGCACGAGTCCGGAGACCGACTGGCAGCAGCTGATCAAGAGGGAGGCGACACTGCCAGTCTACGAGGAGGACCTCAGGGCGATGGACGAGCTGGTACGTGGGCACGCGGCACGGGCGAGGCACCTGCAAGGCTGCGGCGTGAAGAGAGGGGCTTTGCTGAGCCATGTGCACGGAACTCACAGCTGTCGGGGGCAATAATGAGCCGACATGTATTACGCAGTGCTTTATGTGTGGGTTTACCACCAAACACTCCGGTTTCTTTCCTCCAAGATGCAAAAACATTTTTGCTCAAAACTGGCCAAGCATCCAAACCAGGATGCTCTTGAAAGAAATTACCCTCGAGGCTCAGTGAGATTGCTCTGGTTAAACAAAGAAGTAATTTTACACATCCAGTAACAAAACATGACTAACAGAGGAGGCGGCAGCAGATGGATACAAGCGGGGCTCGTCAGCCACTCGTGACTTCCTAAGCCTGCTCGGTGAAGCATCCAGGTGAAGTTTCAAAGCGAGTCGCATGTCTTCTCGGCCGACAGAACTGCGCGACGGGTCGCTGCCACAGAGTGGCGTGCGTGGTCGAGACGCTGGAGGTCGGCCAGGAGGAGCTGATCCACATCAAGGGTTGGCTGTGGACTCCGTCACTCACCGTGGTGAGAACACGGTCTACAGATGCACTCGCCAAGTCACTCAATCGATACCTTTGTTCAACACTGTGGTTGCCAGATCGCTCATCCGTACACGAAAGTGAGACCACATCGCCCCAATGCTCGGTCCGTGCCACTGGCCAAACCAAATCCCGAAGGAGTTTTAGGATTTCATTCTCCGTCTTCAAGATCCTCATTGGGCTCGCACCTATCCACCTCTTACACTCTTATCTCTCTAATCTCCTCTCCACAGACTCCTTGCTCCAGCAACCAATGCCCTCCAATGGCAGACTCGTGCCCGATTTCAGGCCAGGTGCCGAGTTACTGTTTTTACTAAAAGGACAGCTGCCACTGGTGGTGCACTTTTAAAATTTTAAAGGCGTTTATTGCATGTAAAGCGCTCTGTGATGCCCCAGCATAAAGGGTGTCCTTCTCAAAAACCCATTATCATGAAAGTCCCCCAGTCAACCTTCGCTCAGTGGTAGGTTGCTATTTTTTCTCTGCTACCCACACATTTTGGAACTCCTTTCCCCAAGCCCTCCGTGCCATCAGCCGCCTGTACCAGTTCAAAGTTCAGACCTTTGTTTACTATTCTGCCTACGATAAATATTCCCACTGTTTCTGCATCGTTTTTGGAGTTACAGTCGCATTTAGACGCAACAGAAATCGTACATAAAGTTGCATTGCCTTGTCAAATTAGGAGAGCCCTGGGTCATGAAAGCAATGCAGTATAGGCAACAAACGGTGAAAAACAACCGTACGAATATGCAAATGTAGACAAAAAGACTTAAATTTACACGTAACATTACAAAAAAAAAATGAACAATTATTTTTAGTAAGATATAAAACAGTGCAGTGGTTAGCTCACTGCGCTCTGATCCCGGTGACCTCATTTGAATTCCTGGCCACGGCCAACATCAGTGGCGAGCGATATCTGGACCTTTCCTGGCCCCTCCTTCACGAACCCACTGACCAGCATGGTGAAGTATGGTCAAAGAACGCACACAATTGACACGGCATGCGAAGGCCTTCATCTGGCAGTAGATTAACAAACGACAGGAACCTATTTTTATACAATTTAAATGAGGTACGAGACCCCGCTCATAAGCACTTATCGTCGATATTATCCAAGCAAGGAATTGTTACCCACCGCCTTGCAAGGTAATGGTTTTTACACATATAAGAGATGCAAGATGACTTTCTCAAGAGTAGTAAATTCCAATTTTTACTGTAATTTTTATTGCTAATTTCCGCAGATGAAATTCAAGAGCTTGAAACTCAACACAACTGCGGAGCTGCAATTAAACCGGTCTCAGCTCATCCTCATGAAGGAGGACAGCCGGTGGAGATACGTAAGTCACAGATGCAGACCCTGGAAGAGGGAAAATGCACTAACTGCCGACATCCTCTCATCCTGACGAGGCCATCACCAATACCGCCAATAACGCAAGCACATACATCACGTGTTTGAGTCTGTGTAACCTCTGAAGGGCAAAGTGGTGATGGAGTGTTTAGCGAACTTTACTACGGATCAGGTTCTATTCTTTCTTTGGCGTGGACCAATCAGTTTCAGAAGGGCCGTCCATAAATGACGTCACGCACCTGGGGGGGGGGTCAGACATTTGTGACGAGGGGGGGTGGTTTGAGAAATATGACGTCACATCAAAATGCACAACTTTAAATAAATATACATTTGTTATAACACTAATTGTTAGAACACTCCTACAACATCAGAGTGCAGCTCCACATTAAATACGCATTACAATGACAATAGTTTAAAGCGATTTGAAGCATGTTTATTTTCAAAATGGAAATATGGTTTTGGAGGGGGGGGGGGACAGAGCTTTGTGACGTCATATTTGAGGGGGGGGGGGTCTGACTTTTTGCGACGCCGTGTCACATATTTGAGGGTGGGGTCAAAAATCGTCCAAAATCGCGTGACGTCATTTATGGACGGCCCCAAAGACAATGCATATATTATCATTTGTTTGCACGTTCACCACAAGTACGTGTTTAATGCAGACAGGATTCCTTGAATAAGGATTCTGTTTGGTGTTTTAGCCTCTTGACAACACCTGTTTTATTGCCAGAAAGGGTCAAACCTATTGTTATAAACCTTCGTGTCTGAACTCTGAACCCCACCCCAGATCGTGATGGAGATCACCAAGGAGCGTGGCTCCTCCGTGCCGCTGTGGATCATCATCGGCAGCGTCCTGGGTGGCCTGCTGCTCCTCGCGCTGCTCATATACATGCTGTGGAAGGTGAGGCGATAACTCACAACTTCAAGACCAGAACCACGTCCATGCTGACCTGGGGACAGTCATCACGGACAAAACCCTGGGGTGCAAGAATGGACGGAAAGCATTTTTACAAGAGTCGAGCGCGATAACGTTGGTCCGTCCATACGCCGTTAGCCCAACGTTGTGTTTACTGGGAAGCAGCAATTGCCCCTCAGGGTTAACCAATGGGAAGTGAGCCACGTGCCAGAGTTACATGCAAGTAGCAAGCCTCGTTTTAGTTTCCTGCAGCAGACCGTCATCATAGCAGATTCCGTAAAGAGATCTTGTAACAAAGTCCAGTATATTCACATGACCCCGATTTTCCCCTCCAAAAAAACATTGCAATGTAAAAGCTCCGTTCCCCCCCCCGCCCACCCCCTACAGATGGGCTTCTTCCGCCGTCACTACCTGCAGCTCATACGCGACAATGACAAGGATGGCCGCGAGAACCTCGTGCAGGGTTGATTGATGACCCCAGCCGAACAGTCCGCTCGTCGCTTCATTTTCTTCGTCCTCTTCCGAATCACCTTGGGGTGGGGGGCCACGGGTGGAGAAAATGTGGTTGGGGAAATGAGGGCGACGAGAGGTGGGTGGGGGAGGGGTGTGTAGTCGAGGATGGCGTCAATTCATCAGGGCAGGCGGCGCAGGACGCCGTTGCACGACACACGCTTGTGTGGCTCCGCAGTAAAAACCGAGCGCTTTGATTGGTCAATTATAACCAGTGGCACGCCAGCTAGCACAAGACAAAAAGGGGCCACTTTTAAAGTTTGGCATACCCCCCCCCCCCTGCTATTGCACACATCCAAGTGAAGTAAAATCCCACTGCTAAAAACCACGCATGCATAACTTAAATCGCCGACTGCATGCTACGAGTTGTCTGCTTGGGAATACTAAAGCACAAACCAGCTTGGACCCATGCCTGATTGACAGAACGACCAAAGATAATCACCTGGTTACAGTGGTTAAATTGTATATGCCGCACAAACACACAACAGCATAGGGGTGGGAGAGAAAAGATTATAGCAGCTGGGCTGCCTGACTTTCACCTTAAGCTATACCACCACGGCAAAGGGTCCATCTCTGTATAGTGTTGTATATTAAAAAGAGAGAAGTGAGCTTTTCTAAGACTAGATGATTTTAAAATATAGACTATATAAATTTTTGTTTCCTCTACTTTCACATATTTTTTTCCAAAGCGCATGCCAGCTCTGAGCAGCAGGATGAAGGCATTCAGTTTACGAGACTCCAGAAATGGGATCCAAGGTGCTGTGCGGTCACGAAACTTTCCTGGTGGTCTCCCGCGAGCTGGGCGGGAGGTGCAAACGGTACACGGTCGCCGCCGTCCACTCGGACACAACACCCCACGTGTTCAGCTTCTTGGTTCTTTCGGTAGTCACGTAAAAGGGAACTAATAAAATAATAAAACATAATAAAATAATTCTCACGACGTTTCGGCCACAACGCAAGCAGCCGTCCTGCGTTGTGGCCGAAACGTCGTGAGAATTATTTATTTTTATAATTTCCCTTTTACGTGACTTTACCGAAAGAACCAAGAAGATGAATCCCTGCAGTCACGAAAGCTTTAAATCGAAATTTAACCCCATGTGTTCTTCAACTGCTTTTTGTTTTACCAACATTTAATCAAAAATTTGCTTGAGCTCATAAATGTTTAAAATGTTTGCACCAGCTTCCATATATTCAAATTACTCAAATCAGGTTAAGTCTACTGACATAGCCCAAATTATGTTAGTGGAAAAGTTATGACTTATTAGGAACCAAGCACAAAAGGGTTGATTGCCGCCAAAAGCAGTCCTGTCCACTTGGGCGTTATTGCAATTTTTCGTAGGCCTCTTCACATGAAAACTGTTTATAAACTAAACTATGTAAAAACGCCGAGTGCAATATCGTTGTAATGCAAAGTGCTGAGATAACCAAAATACGAGAATGTGGCATACCTGTTAAATCAATTCCATTATAGCACGAGTTGACAATCCAGGCGCGCACACACACGCTGCAGTGAGCAAAGTATTACAATCAATGGTTCCGGCAGGCAATTACAAAACCTTAATGGTTGGTGTTTATATCAAGCACAAAAGTGAAAGCTTACTCCAGGATAGGAATTACCAACCGTGAAGATCCAGGCAACAGTAATAGCATCGTTGATGCAATACCAGCTGCACAGGGGCACCGAGGCCATTGGATGTGGTTTGCCTGCAGTCGTCCGGACACAACACTCCTAACAATTTTGGACCACCGTCCAATGCATGATGCAATAAGGAATTAAATATTATGAATTAAACTTGCAACGTCAAACACGATCCAGAGTGCTTAAATAAATGGGCCATCAGATACCACCGGCAGACATTCTTTCAGCCACACGTTGCAACTGCGACTTAAGGCAAGCCCGTAAAGGCTTATTGGATCACACAAAGTAAAACATTTCTAGCAGGCTTATGGAATAGGCGCAGAGCCATTACACGTTTAGGATATCCAAACATTGCAGTACAGCTGCACGCACATTTTGAGAAAGCACGACTCTGCGAGTCAACTGTAGCGGCGTCTAAAAGGGACCAACTGGATATTTGGGAAAAGGAGGGCGCAGGCGATATTAATTTAACCCACCGTGACAAGTGAACTGATGAGGCACAAGCAACTGCAGAGGCGGGAGGGCCGGCCACACGAAACGAATTCTTCACGACCGCACGGAGCTGCTGCAATCGGAACTTTTGCCCAGAATAGAGGCTTCTGCCAAAGTGCTTGTCTGATGAATTCCAGTCTATGAAGCCATCTGGATAATAATCAGTATTTTCAATATCGTACAATAATCCTTCTTTACCGAGTCTGGGAACAGACAATGCCAGCTTTGAGGTTAAACAAAAAAAAATATCCGCAATGCTCTTCGCCTATAAATCACGTTGTGTGGTTTAGGCATTCACTTTATAGCGGATATATTTATTCGATATTGTCCGTGCTCAATTCGAGTCACGTAACTTTCTGAAATATAGAAGCAAAAAAGGGATACTTCATGTAAAATATTAAATAAAATATCTAATCCGTTTGTGCAACAAAAATTCCAATTTAGCTATTACAATAACCATTTCGTCATTAAACAGTTAAAACATAACTTTACACGATAACTTTAATATAAATGCAATGTTTGGTACTTTTAAACAGAATGCACCATATTACCAATGTTTTAATTTCAAGTGTAAAGCAAATTCGCTTGTGCTTATGAAAAATTATAAAGTGTAATAAAAGTAAAGGATAAATGTATTTATTTTGTATGTGATATTCTAGTTTTTATTTTTTACGCTTTTTGTATAACAGTTTACAACAAATTAATGGTGTTACAGACTTTACAGCGGGTTACCAATATTACAAAACAATCTTCCAGAAATGTGCACGTCCGCTAAAAATCACTATTAAATGTTGTGTGCAATGTATGTACATATTCGACTGTAAATATAGTTTTTTTTAATGCTTAACTTTGTATGAAAGCCTTTGACTTGTATTGTCTCAAGTGGGTACGGTGTCACAATAAATACTCGTGACCCAACTCTCATGTGTGCAACATTTCAAAATAAGGTACACCACAATACAGCACTACCTTACAATTTGAAGTATAATTTCTTGGACGGCAGGAGTGTAAGAGCAACGGCTGGGGAAAATGTTCACCACCGTCATGAACTTTCACCACCAACTAGAAATTAAGTGTTTCAGGCAATGACCTTTATTCAGTGTAAAAGGATCCACAACTTTAGCTCATGACCATACATTTACCAAGTTTAAAACGGGATCATTAGTTCATGACGAGGTAAAAGATTTCTTCCAGCTTGTGCAACATGTAAATAGCTGCACGAGTAATTTTTTTCCTAATCGGTGAACACTGTTGGGAAATTATACCGACACAGAAAAAGATAAATGTAAGATCACGGTGTATTTGGTGATGAAAAGATTAAACACTGATGGCTCAATGGCTAAAGGGCCAACAGTCCAATTTGTTTATCATTAATTTTGCTCCTTATATTGACCACGGCACTCATTTAGAGCTTCCAGAGACATCACAGGTGAAATGGGTACTCTTAACTTTCAGCAGCAACGAATCTCCCCGGGAGAAAGCAATACCCTGGCACTTTCCAACACGGCACATTTTTACGGCGTATTTCGTGCACTTTTAGTTAAATGCTGCTGTAAAAGAATAACATTAAATCGATTCGAGTGACAAGACGGAACTGCGCCCACCTGCTGAAAATCTTACCCCGATATATTTCCATTAAGTTCCTCAATCGAAACATCTTAGCATAGTAACAATCTCACCAACGCAAAACTAGCAAAAGGGGGGGGGGGTATAACGACAGTAGAAGTCAGTTATTGCACGATTTACAATAAACCGATACGAGCGGGGGCCTTCTGATAGCACTGTTAACGCGCGCGGGCACTCTCCACAACAACAAAAAAAACCCCACACAGGATTTTGCACAACGGTGGCAGACAAATCACATTGGCGACATACAACACACCCTTACAGTATGTACAGTACATCTTGAGAGAGAGAGAGAAAACGCTGAATGCAAAGTTGAGATTAAAAAAACACAAGTTGGCAAATCATGGTGGGGTGAGAGATGTCCCCCTCGAAGCACTTGCAGTGATTGAGGTTTCTCTGTGAATCGCCGGTTACTTGCATTTATCACAGCCGACGCAATGTGTGTGTGTACTTTATATATACATCGACATTACTACTAATTGAGTGTTTTCTATTAATGGAAAATGAAACCTTGTAGATACACCCCAAGGCTGTGTTCTGTGCTCTCCAACAATGGATGGACAATGTATTAATGAGGAAAAAAATACTTTAAATTTATAATCAGGCATCCTGTTATATCACTGCAAAAATAACGGGACTGATGCCAGAGCGATGTCAATAAATTGCACCCGACCATAACGTTTCATTTATTTTCTTAAACAAAGCTTCAATGGTGTCGGACAACCCGGGGCACATTCAAGGGACATATCTACAAGGCCTGTTTGTTTTTATTGGTTGGATCTTCTACTTTCGAACCAAAAAATGGAGTACAAAAAAAAATGTAAGTTGAAGGTTCCTTGGTGCAGTTCCAAAAAGTGAAAATCAGAGGGAAAATTGTGATAGTAAAATTGTCTATCCCTAGTGCGCCACAAAGTGGGAAATGTTCCCAAATAAACATGCTTTGCTGTCGCAACCTGCACGACACCTCCAACCTCTACAGCGCTATTTAAAAGTAAAAAAAAAAGTATGTATTTTGTACAGATGACAACCAGCTTAAATGCTGTCCACTGTTTACTATGTCACAGGATTGTTTCTGGATGTGCTCAGCCCGATGTAGGTCTCCAGTAACACAAGGGAACGCTGACGTTTTGGATTTGTAGGAAAGGAATGGTCTTCTCTGAAGCACTCACCACTGCCACACTACATAAGCTCCATCTAAAAACGATAACAAGCCAAGTGCACACAAGGGGGTATGGGAAATTTAGGATCCATTTACATACATTATACAGCATCACAACAGCAGATGTAGAGATAAATACAAACTGTTAAACACACACGCAGATGTTAACTTTGTTTCCATTTCTACAGAGTTCACATAAAAGCGAATATAAATGTGTGCCGTTGCATATCACGCACTGACCACCGTTTACAGGCCACGAGATGAAATGTATGGTGTCAACTTCCAAATAAAACTTGGTGTCCTTATCGCTGTACCATGTTGTATTAATATTCTTGAACTTTCCCTTGAGTATCAATGGAAACTGTGAACATTCTGCAACACCATACACATGCATCAGTTAAAATCGTGTAACCACTTAAATGTAACAAGTGAAAAAAAAAACAGCTACCGCAGTTTATATCAAGAACTTGTTCCAACACATTGATGTAATTTGCATGTCTTACAAACGTACAAATACAAAACCCTCCGCGGCAAAACTTAACACATCTTTCAGCCTGATAACCCTTGCAACACACCTTCCCTTCATCAGTTCATCGCAGGCCGCAACGGGAAATGTAGCAGCAACGTGGGAAGCAAAAGGAACCACAGGCCAGATCTAGCACCTTTGGTGACGAGTCACGACAGCTCACGACGGCATTATGATGAGCGAGCCGAAACATGCAATGGCACCAAACACTCAACAGCAGGGGCTCGCTTCCCGTCGGCCGTCGGTGCGTTGGCGGCGCTGCGGGTCCCTACTGTCCTCCTGCTGGCCCCAGCTTTTGAGGGTGGCAGAGCGTTTGACCCCAGGATTTGAGGGAAGAGTGTGGTGCCAGAGCAAGAGCTGGTCGTAGAAGCGACTGACGAGGCGGAGGGAAGGGGTCACACCTGGCTGCTGTCGGTGCTGTCCAGTTCAGAGTTCAAGCCTTTCCTGCACACGGGGCAGCTGTCATGCTGGGCAAGACACCACACACATGCATTTTCAGTCAAAATTGTTCATGTCAGTTCACTTAATTGATGGTCTTTAATTACTCAAGCAACAGAATATTAAATATCACTTAACCAGGTGACAGGCCATTGACTTAAATGAATCACAGGCATCCGTGCTTGGAAATAAATACAAAATGACTCTTTTGTGATGGGTAACTTGCACGCTTTGAATTTGAGCTGACAAGGACATCAAATCAATTACTCTTGCGGAAATGTTACAAGTTTTTTCAATAGCCACTTCACAGTAGAGCTGTGTTAATTCCTTTCAGAAGGCAGCTGCAATAATCAAATAGTTGAGAAGTGCAAAATGAATGAGTGGTGAGCACAAAAACGATAGAGTAAAGAGCTGTCTGAGCTCAGTATTTTAAAATAATGAATGAACATTATAACACCCTCTAAAAGACGTGTATGAAATCACTGACAAATTGCATTTCATACATGGTTGCGTACGCAATTCCATTAGGGGAATTACTGCATAGCTCAGTCTCAAAACACAGACGGCGCAAAAGCTTGCCGAGCCGATGATGCTGGAAAGCTGCAACGCTGCTCACCCAGCTGAGCCATCAAAAAGATTAAAAACTCAACTGTGACTTTGAAACTTTGGCCAGTCTTCAACTATAATATGGCTGTAAACACAAGCCATTTAAAGGCAAATAGTCAGAAGTGTAATTCTTATTTACAAGCCAGGGAACAGATAAAGTGTAATGACATCCCAGTGGGATTTAAATAATATCCGACGTGATATTTGTCAGCCAGCCTATGGAAGCATCCAACGTGGGTCGATTTTTACACGAAGTGCTCAGCCAATCCAACCTCGTTGCCTGTCTCCCGCCAGCAAGGCAATGTCATCACCGTGACCTTCCTCTAACAAAAGTGTGAAGAAGCAGATCTCGTGGGAGGCATGTGAACATATCAATGGCAAGAATCATTTAGATGTACAGCGTCTTAATACTAAGCTCTACTAGACACTGTGAGATAGCAAACGGTAACATACAATAAAAAATGTATGTCTAGATTAACTAATAAAAACAAAACACACGAATCCCATCTGACAAGGAGGAACCTATTTGCCCTCAAGCCATGATCACAACTTGATGCGCGAACACCGTAACGGGTACGGGTGAGCGCTGCTCACCAGAATGAGCAGACGCTCTTCGGCGCAACGGTGGCGAAATGTTAACGACCTCGCCTGGTATACATACGGTCGTGGGTTCGATCCCGACCCTGACACTTGTTGTATATTTGGAGTTTGCATGTTCTCCCCGTGGTCGCGTAGATTTTCCTCCGGGTCCTCCGGTTTGTTCCCTTCCACATTTACAAACATACGTTTCGATAATTGGGCAGCTATAAATTCCCAAATAATAAGCCACTTCGTTGAGCTCTCATTTGTGACGCAGGTCACTTCTGAAAAAAAGCTAAGTAGCTCAGTGGGTCATACCTTGTGAAATTCTTGTTTTTTTTTATAGTTTATAGCTTAGTCAAACATTCTCACCATTTCCAGCCAAGGCACGATGCAGTTGCTGTGGAAGAGGTGAAGGCAGGGGAGTTGACGCACACTCTCGCCTACGCTGTAGTCTTCTTTGCAAACTGCACACTCCATGCTGCAGTCTGAATGCAAGGGGATGCATGCCACGACAATCAACCCTTTTGCATGACAAGAGTTGTCACTTTTAAAGGCAAAATTAACGCCTTGAGTGCAGTTTCCCACATGTACAAATATGGCCTATTTAGCGCCCGCAAAATCCTACGTACAAGGATCGGGAGACAGAGCATTATACTTCAGCGTGAACAATTAATGCTAATGCGACGCCGGAAAGGTGGGAAACGATTAATAAAAGACAAGTTTTACTCACTGGTAAATATAGCACAATGCTTTAAGAGGCATTCCAGAAGACATTGCCAGTCTGCTGAATAAGAGTCAAATGTATTTCACCCTCATAGCAGCTCACCAGCATTACACACCCAAGTGTGAACTGCCAAATCATTTACAGAGCCGTACATATGCGTAAGGAGGTCACAATTTTATTGTGGAGGCCCTCTAATTTGCAGCAATACTGAGCATTACAATACATTAGATAAATTATGTTTCTGTAACATTTAACAAAAAAATATGTACAGTGTATATACTCTGGCCAACAGTGTTTTCAAATCCTAGGGCTCACAGGCACTGGGAGCTGTTAGCGTTTACAGATGGAGCAGATGAGTCATTTTTTAAACACATTACTGAGGTGTTCCTGCGCGATCGTGATCCGCGGGAGGGATGAGATCTTCTCCTTGTCAGCCGGAGGGGGTCCCGTGTTGTCCAACTGTCCCAGCAGCTGGGCAGGGAGGAAATGTGCACAAATCCAGAATTAACACAACCGCCAATGACACAGCTCAGAATATCCAATGCCACATATGGTCGCTTTGGCTTAGTGGGGGGGGGGCTGCGTACTTGGTGTCGAATGTTGGTTAATAATTAACTTGAGTGGAAAATTGGTTGCCTGCATGTTGACCAACGTGAGGCTCATGAAATTCACTTGTAAGCATTTAACAGAGGTGGTTTTAAGAGCAGAGCGTGCTATCTTAAACCAAGCAATTTCCTCATGCAAATATGTTTATACATTTGGCCACGCATAATTGTGCAAGTTTTAAAGATGTTTTGCTGTACCAGCATATTCTTTGTATCTCTTACACTCTTTCAAAGTCTATTTGCACTTGCGTCATATTAAAATGAACGGGCTTCTGTTAGTCCCACCTAATAGTTGAGTACACTTTGTCTCAAGGCCTTTCAGACCATATTGTTATCATGCAGAATTTAAGCAAGTAAACGCTGGACTGATTTGACCTTCCGAGTTTCGTCAGCAGTCCGACTTGTTGCACAAACACTGCTGTGTTTCCAGATGTTACTGGCAAGATGGCTGCAACCTCCGAATACTTAATTATTACTGAACTTTTGTTTTTATCATTATTAGAGCTGTTAAAACCACAGCTTTTTCCTCCTAAACTGCCCCTGAGATTGGCAAGCACCTCTGTTAGATCTGCAAACATTTGGTAGGCACTCACACACTATCATTGTTCCAAGTTTAATTGAATGTGCAAAGTTACTTGACTGTTTGGATGTCGATCTTCAAAATCTGAATCCAGTTCTCTTAAGTTGCTAAACTAAGCTCTGCGACTTGTTCATGAATTTATTAAACATGCCAAATAGCCCACATCATCGCCAAACAAAACAAAGTTCCCCCTATAGTCATACAGACTGTTGGGTGAATTGAAATAATTATGGCCAAGCCACACGAGGTAGTGGTGTGGCCGGAACCATGCCCAACGACCTTCGTCTCCCTAGGACTGATGTTGACACATCTTACCAAGTTTACCTCTGAAGACAAATCAACCTAGAGAAGACCCAGGTTGTTAAAATAGTCGCCACAGAATTTAGCTGTGGTCAGGAGTTTAACTCAGGTTGTCTGTCGGGTTCGTGCAGCAGTGCACCAATAACTGTGTTACCACTCCCCAAAATCAGTGTAACACTTAACATGCATATAAGCATTTAGGCATACACATGAATCGACAAAAAATATGCTCGACATGTATGGATGCACTGCCATCTACAGTTGTACGTGAGAATTGCAGTTCATTATACGCGATGCACGCTTAAATTCACGGTCGGCATCAATCCCTAAGGAAACGACCTTCATACCCAGGCATTTAAAAATGCTGTGCAAGGCAATTCCATAACGGGGAAAATGGTAATCCACGGAAGGAGGTAAGGGACGTCCTTTATGCCCCGTGTTTAAAAATGCTGCGCAAGATGTATCGTTTAACCAGATGTGCCAAGACCCAATCTTGGCAATGGTATTACAAATTATAGGAGATGCCAAACTCTGTACGGCAGTAACACACTTGCGTAATGATGGCGTCCAGACCTCCAGCTCCCCACACGTAATCAGCGGGGCTACTGTGTAACACATCACTAACAAACAGGGAAGACAAAAAACACAGGTTTATTTAATCATCACATTCCTGTCAAACAACACATGCCATAGTCTTTACCTGTTTGGTATACGCATATATAATCCACAGTTTCAAATTTAACTGCTGCATGAAATGCAAGCGTGGCTTTTCTTTGAATGGGTTGTTTTCTCTTTGCTGCATTCACGCCGCAGCAATTTCCTTACAGAGTGAACGGAGGGAAAGGTGATCGTGCAGGGCCCCAGAGTCCACCGAGCATCTGCTGGATAATCCTACAGGGAATACAACACGCCAATTGTAAAAATTAAACAATACAAAACCCACGCACATTCACACATCATTATGGTGGTGCAGCAATTAGTCTGCTTGTTAGCACATCTCCAATTAAACCACAATGCTCCATAAAGAGCCGTCTGTAAATTCAATCAGATAATCACTAGAAATAAACAATTATGAGCTATCTGTCCATCAGTCCATATAATAATCCATAATTGGCTGAAATGAGGTAAACATAGGATGGACTATGTTATTGTTATATGTTTTATTTAAAGTGTATCAAAACTGTGCTACCAGCATCATATGAGACGAAATAAATCCATTTGGGTCTCTCACACAGCAGCGCAACCCTTCGCATTAGAGTGGCTCAGGGAAATGGACATCGCAGAACTGTCTCAAAGATCCCTTCAAGTAACCTCTGGTTAATACAATAGAGGGCATAACTTTCCTACTGCATTCCGACAGAGTGTAATGTTTGTCGCAATTCCAATTCTCATAGTTTTAATTTCACAAAATGCAGTGCAGAACCAAATTTGACGGTTTTTGTCTACAGTCATTGGGGACTGGTCTGGGACCACAAACTCTCTACACTTGACAACGCAGTTTATATCACAGGTCGATTACACTCAGATTCAAATACAGAATCTCATTGGTGTCACCTCAGGCCTTTGCACTTGTGAGCCACCAGGCCCACCTATAGTACATTGCGTTTTTAAACAGGGTGAATGCCTCCGTGAGGTTCCTTTCAGCAGCGACATGGCGAGAGGGGGGCGATGAGCTCACCCCTCGATGGCAGGCGAGCGCTCCACACGGTGACGCCGGAAGCTGTGCCGGGTGCGCGGCAAGCGGTAGCGTCGGTCCCTGGCCTGGCTCTCTCGGTCTCGATCGCGGTCGCGCTCACGCTCGCGGTCTCGCTCAGGATCTCCCCGCAAGCTCTCAGCCACGGGCAGCGACGATGAAGAAGAGCCGGGCCTCTGCGGGTGCATGCGGTTGGGCACCCTGTCCTCGTCGCCATCGGCAAACCACGTCATCACCATGCGCCCCCACAGCTTGCGGCAGAGGACAAACGTTGCTCGCCGTGAGTGGGGGGCACATGTGGCTGGGTAGAGCTGGGCAAACGAACTACACCCTCTTTTGTTCACTCTTGTTAGGAAATATAGCACTATGACTAATTCACAGCCTATGACCAAATAATCCGGAATTTTCCTGATCTTGTCAAGCTGAGCAGGGCTGAGGCTGCAGAGTGTGTGGATGATTGACTGCCACAGATAACAGGCGTTACAGGCTGTGGCGTTACATTGTAGGCGGTGAAAATAATTGTTGCACTCTATTCTTATGCTCCCACATCTATGCGCCCTGCTTTCATCAACCGTACTGACAGCAGGTGGTGAAGTATAGTCAAATAACCCCCTCAACCCGCAACGCGTGGGGAAATCCTCATCCAGCAGGGTACTGACAAAGGGCTGTAAATGATCGGGTACTATTTCATAATAAAAAACCTCTGCAGGCAAAATAATATATTTAATTAACCAGAGATATATTCTTAGCCATAATTAAAAGACAATCAATATTCCCAATGTAATTATACATCTTTCCGAGTTATCTGCCCCAAGAGCAGGTTGGTTCAAGTTCCCTTCATCAAGTCTGATCTTGTGCTTTCTTCTTAATTTCAAACCCGCTCGCCCTCTTCGCTCGGCCGACTGGCGTCATCTGCATTCCACGGCTGACCTGGGCCACGATTTGTGGCCGCTCTTTCAGTCGCGATGTCACTGCCGCCCCCCCTCTGGAATTCCTACCCCTCTGGCTCTCCCTCCTCACTTCGCGTTTTCAAATCAGGAGTAAAAAATTTAATAATTAAAAGTAATTTCGACCCTCCCAAGTGTTCCCTTTCTCCCCCGCTTCGTACCCAATTCTTCCTCTTCGAGATGTTTGGTTTGCGTGATTTAGCGCCTTGCAAATGAAAAGTGTTGTTGCATGCACCGTCCCTTTCTTGAAGTCAGAGCAGCGTCCTCATTTTTCTCCCTCTTTTTCCCCCCCCATTAGCCTTCTGAATCTTCCAGCAGCAAGCGTTAACCTCTGAAAATATGCCAAATCCAGATTAATTTGCCGTCTCTGAATTGTTGTAATGAGATCTTCTTTAATTGTGCAATGTGCCACCTTTGGGTGTGCTAAAATTTATACAAAAATTTGGAATTTTTTTTAAAGCAATGTACTCTTTTTTCCACTCAAGTATTGAATTGCCATGTGTTATGGTTACAATGTATTAAACTATATAATACATTGCTATGATGAACCAATGGACTATATTTATTATGTAAATTGTAGGTGGAACTAAGAAGATAATTCAAGTGATTTTTTTGCATATTATTTAGGTATAAAACATTGTTTATTTATTTATTGTCACTTCTGCTAGAGACGTAAGTAAACGTAGTGATATAAATAGGTTATATATATTCAATTTAACTCGTTTTGAATTTAGATTTGTAGAGTTTGGCTATATTGGTATGCAAAAGCTTACTGACATTCATGAGATCACAAGATTTCCAATGCCCAGTTTATAGCAGATTGTGCTTTTCTGCAGTAAAATGCACACTGCAAACTAGTGACCTTGTGGAGTATGCCTTAAGAGACAGAGGCACTGAAAGACGCTACATCAATATACATCTCTATTGTAATAATATTTTGTGCGTTGTATATGAATTATTTAAAACAACGTAGAAATTTTAGTTACATCTTAGTGTCATTATTTAAAATATTTTTTTTTTCCGAATGAGGGTGGAATTTTTGTTTAATGTATTATAGTGAGCTGGCACGTCCCCAACATACATCCTCACGGAGACACAAGTAGCTAAATCTATTAGACATCAACAGGCCATCCCTACCACTTGGTGTGTCGCCGAGTGCTTTTCCGCAAAACAATTACCTCTGAAAACTGCGCTGAGGGATCCTGGTTCCTGTTGGTGGAGCTGCCATCGCTGGCACTAGGAAACGGAGTGTAAAAACGAGTCAACGTAGGTTCTGACGAGCAGTTTATACGCAACATCGTTGTTGTGCTTTAATCAGTTCCGTGTACTAAACACTGTTTCACGGGCCACATTCACAATGACAACTTTTAATCGAATATATATTTCGACTAGTTCTAACCAAAGAAAGTTAAAATTACACTCTTAACTCCACGACAACTAAATTTCTTAAAATAAGGTAATATTCACAACAACAAAATAGTGCCAATAAACAGTAAAGAAAATATGAAATGTTATATGACCTCATGTAACTGCACTGCATTTGTGCCAGGGACACGTGATAAATGCACAGCGGCAAGTGTTCATCATAACAGATTACTTTAAGATGGATGAAAATTAACGTGAAGAAGATTACATTTTCCCAAGACATATGGTCTCAATCGGAATTAGATCTATTCTTCATTAACCAAAATTACAACATGTGAGGATTCTGAAACCTCAACACAAACAAGATAACCATTCTATGTACCTCGGCTGCTGGTCAGGTAACTCTTCAATGAAGCCAGAGTCGCAACGTGGGCAGGTATATTCCTGTCAAAAAAAGAACACTTATGATACACAATTGCATTTTATCATACAATATTGCATGTATGTGAGATTTACGCAGTTATTGTATTTACAACATTTACAAAGTATGCCTCATCTGTAATGAATTTCGCAATATGTGTCAAGGTTCCTGACAATTCATTTTGTAATACAAATCAGGGAGACAAAACTTATGCACAAACAGTAGGCATCTTAAGTCAGATTTTTTTATATAGCAGCAGAAAAGACAGCGTCCCCGTCATTGGGACGCTGTCTTTCCGACAGCTCTGTTTCTTCACCTGATGACGGCTGCTTGTGTTGTGGCCGAAACGTCGTGATAATTTTTATTTTATCATGTTTTATTTGTATTATTTCTCTTCTATGTGACTTTATTGAAAGAACCAAAAAGATGAATCCCTGCAGTCACGAAAGCTTTAAATTGAAAGGCCCCTATGAGTGCCAACTATTATACATTTTCCAAAGACTATATGAGCTTGTACCTTTACCATGTCTATATATTATGTGTATGTTTGTCGATAATAAAAACACACTCCTGAAAAACAGTTAACACAGTGATCTAGTCACGCATATATTTGCCAATATTACAAGCTTGTAAAATTTTGGCTAAAAGGTGTCATTGCTTCACAAACATTTCTGTACAACTGCTCTTTTAAGAACCTTACTGTGGGTTTTAAATTAAAGACTAGCCATTTGCCCGTCCAAGGACGGGTGTATTTCAGTACATCTGAAACTTGCAAGTGAAAAGCAGACTGCGACGTGATATTCATTGCATCAATTCGTGTACAATTTCGAAGGGCGTGGTGACACAGCCCTATTTCATTTTAAGGTTATAATCCCTTGTTCATCATTTTTACTTTGATGTCTCAATAGCGTTACGGAGATCGCGTGACGTGAGGGTTCTGCCTTTGTAGTGAGGGTTGTAAGTTGACGCTGAGGAGGGGAGAGGAGGCACCTCGCCCCCCCATGTGGAGTGACGTCACCCGCTAATTAATATTAATGGTGGGGGGTGCTACATGTGAAATAACGTCACCCGCTCATGATTATTAATGAGGGGCAAGGGTCCATGTGGAGGACGTCATCTGTTCATGAGTATTAATGAGGGGGGCTGACCGACGTGGAGTGACGTCACGTGTGGGACACACAGACATTATTGGCTCATTATAGCAGTAAATGAGTGGTTTCGCATTACATTTGTATGGGCAGTACTCATATGTTTACATTAATATTGCAGTGGCAAGAATATCCATATAAGAGCTTCTTCTGACTTCCCACAAATCGAAACTCATTCTATCAACTGTGGAATCACAAAGGGCTGGTTCAACTACCAACCGAAATAAGTTCCACCTTCAACGACTGCACCATACAAATGGACGTGAAAGGTGCTTGCTCGACCCTCTGCTGAAGGCTTCACCAAGATATGTCAGCCATGGGGGTTGTTGTTTGACCGTACTTCACCACATAGATAATTGTGGTTTGGTGATAGGGGCACCCTGGATTAGTTCAGATATGATTTGCTACTGACATTGGCTATGGCCAAGAAACAAACCCATGTTCATATAGAAAGAAAAAATGTAATTACTAAATATACACTGCCAGGAAATGCTAACTTTTTGGGATTTTTTTAGGATTATATATTGATGGGAATGACAACATACAAGAAAAAAAACCCAGAAAGTTGCGTGGTAGCCAGTCGCTACATGGATGTGGCGAAGAAGACAGAATGGTTTTTCAATTGCTGAGATGTCAACCATCGTTTTCAATTCTTATTCTTACGCCTGTGTAAATGGCCTGCCCTATTCTCGCACTCGCACATGTGGCTGCTAAATCAGTCCTTCTGTGAACCTTACGTGTATCTATACAATGATATGTTTGTGTGTGCGTCTCGTCTGCTAGTCCCAAACACATTCTTGTGGTCACATCTCTTCGCTAACCCGCGTTTTCAAGTGCGTTCAGTGATAAGCCTTAGCATACAACTAAATTCCACGCAATGATTGCTTATAATAACCATCTGCTTCTGTGTCTTTTGACGAGAAGGCAGTTCCTCGCCAACATCCCACTGGAATTTGAGAATATCCGAGTGAGGTTAAAATTTACCAAATGAGGAGAGAAGGAAAGGATTTTGTGTTGAGAGTTGTGGGTGGCAGGAAGAGATGGGAGATACCGGTGTATGTAATGAGGGGTGACCGCATGGAGGGAGGGAGACCACGATTGAGCAGAGTGGTGGAAGCAAAGGGGAAGGAGGTTGCGAGATAGAGGGGGGGGGTTGAGGAAAGGCAATTATTGAGAGGAATTGGGAGAGGAATCTCGGGTCCGTGGCGATCGTGTGGTGTGGGACCCGGGGAAGTCGGGATAGCATCTGTGGGAGAAGGGGGTACAACAACATCGAGCGAGGCGTTGTGATGAGAAGCCATTAGGACGGTGCGGAGGGAGACCTCTGAGCATTTTAATAATTTAATAACTAAACAACGGTGTTGTACAACAGGGGACAGTGAAGAGTAGGACATGGGGGTTATTTTTTTTTAAATAAAGGTATATGTAGAGCAGCAGTTATTGTGTGGACACGATTGTAGGAGATGCATCATCTTGTGTTTGATTACTGTTCGCAACAATAAATAACTGCTCTACTTATAACTTTCTTTAAAACAAAAAAAAACACATCCAGGTCCTCCCACTCCTCTCCCCTGTTGTATAATAACCCAGTTAATATCGTGAAAGCGAAGCCCCAATCGGTAGTGGTGTGAGAGAGACAATTGAATGCGTTGTTGAGCGGGGCGTAAGGAATGTTGAGAAACGCTACGCGGAGTGCGGAGAGGCTGAGGTGGCAGACTTTGGGGGGGGGGGAATTCGGCGAGGAAGTCGAGGGGCCGTGTTGGGATGGAAGGCGGCGACTCTTTAGTTCGATCTCAAAGGGTCGAGACGAGGCGGGGATAACAAACAGCACGGAGCGCAGCAGAGAGCAACTCCGCGGGAGACGAGGGGGGATTGGAGTCACACAGCTCGAAGCCCCCCACCACCACCACCACCACCACCCACTGTAATAACAAAACACATCAACACAACCGAGACAAATAAGATGAAGGTTTCCCAAACACCCCTCCTCCTCCTCCTCCTCAATCACCAACCAAACCTCAACCACCTCCCCTACCCCCCCGCGCGATCTTTCACATCGAATATAATAACCTTGTTTTACTAAGGTAAACATTCTCGCTCTCCTTTCATTATCGAAAGAAATAAAGAAAGACGCCCTCCCCAAACGAGACAACAACAACACCCAGACAGACAGACACAGCAACAATCAAACCCCAACACGGAGCCGGCCATCATGGAACAGACTCTTCGGCGTTGTATTATCGGCGCAGCAGCACAGCAGCTGCTGTCCCCCGGGTTACGATGAACAAGGAGAAGAAGTGTAGGGGGGTGAGGGTCGTGAGACGGCGCGTTTCTCCTCACGGGCAGCTTGGGGTGAACCTCGCGGGTGCAGCTGTGGCAGAAGAAGCGAGTCGCCTCCTCCTCCTCCTCGACAGCCGTCGCTGCCGCCGCCGCCGCCATCACGGGTCTCCACCCCCCTCTCTCCCACCGAATTGCGTCATAAAGGGGCCGACGTGACGTCACTGCGACTGACGCAATTGGCGGCCATTTTGCCTAGGGGTGGGGGATGGGGTTTGGGGTGGGATGGAGGTTTGGGGTGGGAGGAGGTTTGGGGTGGGATGGAGGTTTGGGGTGGGATGGAGGTTTGGGGTGGGATGGAGGTTTGGGGTGGGATGGAGGTTTGGGGTGGGAGGAGGTTTGGGGTGGGAGGAGGTTTGGGGTGGGAGGAGGTTTGGGGTGGGAGGAGGTTTGGGGTGGGAGGAGGTTTGGGGTGGGAGGAGGTTTGGGGTGGGAGGAGGTTTGGGGTGGGAGGGGGTAAACAAAAGGAGACGTGGGGCCTCCTTTGCTAGGCCCAAAATATGATAATTAGGTTTTTCCCACTTTTTTTGGCAACAAAACAGGTGTTAAGATGTTAAAACACCAAACTGATTTTTTTTACAAGGAATCATGTCTTGCATTGACCACAATGCTTGTGGTCAGAATGCAATAAAAAAAACACATTCTGATAATAAATGCACTATCCTTGAAACTGATTGGTCCACACCAGAGACAGCTTTCTTTTGAGCCTCGTCTCAAAACGGCGTGAGGCCGCATTTATGACGTCACGCGGCGTAGTGGATCCCCCAGCTAAATGGCTGTCGAAGGCGACTTTGGTACATTTGTCGACAGACTTTAGGTGTGGGGCGAGACGTTACACGGCATTTACGAATGGTATACACGTAAAACATTTGATTTAAAGCTTTCGTGACTGCAGGGATTCATATTCTTGGTTCTTTCGGTAAAGTCACGTAGAAGGGAAATAATAAAATATAAAAAACAATTCTCACGACGTTTCGACTGCAACACAAGACAAGCAATCATCATCAGGTGTGAAATTTTCTTGCTGTGGATTTCACACCTGATGATGGTTGCTTGTGTTGCAGTCGAAACGTCGTGAGAATTTTTATTGTTTTATGTTTGTAAATTTGAAAAAACAATTTTTTCAAATTTTCTTGCTGTGGATTTCACACCTAATGATGATTGTCTTGTGTTGCAGTCGAAACGTCGTGATAATTTTTATAGTGTTTGTATTATTTTATTATTTCCCTTCTACGTGACTTTACCTAAAGAACCAAGAATAATGGTATACACGTTGTTTGTTTGTTAAACCGTTTCACGTGGGAGCGGAAAAACCACGGACCGTTATCAATACATTTAAACCCCTTATCAGTGTCCAACTTATTACAGACCAGTTCAGACCATATTGGTCATCCCGTGTCCCTTATTAAATCTCAACGTTCGTCCTACAAAGTCCCCATCACAAGGGAGAAACACAAAGACACATTTTTTGTTTTGCCCGTATTAAAACGGCTGTACAACGCATGGACCTGAAAAACTGTACAATAATACGGTTTTACTGTGTATATTCCCTACCTGGCAACAGCACTGTGTTTTCTGTGTCAGCGTTAATGCCGCATGATGCTAAGAGAGTGTCAATCTGTGTTATATAGGGAGTATAAATTACCTGAACCGATTGTGTGCTGAACAATCAAATCGCTCGATGTTTTGTTCGTAAAAAAATAAAATTTAAATTTAAATAAAATAAAAACATATTTGTATTTATTAATAACATCTTGGGTTTGGGGGTGCATTCTTTTTTTCACATCAACGTTTCCCAATAGCGTTTATGAACGCCACCCACTGACAGGTTTTTGTTGTTGTTGTTGACACCACAGATTCAGACCATCGAATAATAAAAAAACATTACTAATGTGATGATGCAATCGTAAACATTTGGATTTCCCAGAGCGGATAAGGCGAGCGGCGGGGGGCGGGGCCTCCGTGTCGCGCCACGCCATTGGACGAACGCTCGCCGCATCCGACGACGGCGACCAATCGGGCGCCCTCGACGCTCCGCATCGGCGCACCCGGTCTAGGGAATTCGACCCCGGTGGTGTATGGAGCACGTGGCCACGTGGATGATACGCGGTGGGGCTTTGGTAACTTTAAGGAGTTTATCTATAATAGAGTTTTATACATTTGTTGTTTGTGTTAGATCGCGTAAATATAAGTGCGTCGTTAAACCCGCCACGTCGACAGAACGTGCCCAATTCGTGACTGGTACAGCGTAAACACCGGTGCGTGTTGGAGAGTATATCCACGGCATTTACAATCTTATCGAGTTTAAAGTGTTTATTCTCTTGTGCGATGTAAAAGGCACGGTAGCGTTGGTATTTAGGTCACGTTGTTGATGCAGAGGGAAGGAAAATAGGAAAACGCCCGCCGAGTGCTGCGTGAGAAGTAAGTACTGTCTGTGTTAAATACAGTGGCAATGTATTGTTGTTGCTTGCTCTTACAAACACATCTTTGTCAATATTGTTAGGCATTTATTAACAACACACCAATCATTATCCTGGTGAATGTACGTTACTACCTTAAGTACATCGCGGGATGTCAATATTGCAATGATAAACAATGTCCTAAAACACCAAGACACTGTACTGTAATTGTCTTGTTATACATACAGTACGTTGCAATGTTGCCTCCCGAATCCTCAAAATAACTGTCCATATACAATACATGTATTACATTATTAACTCTTAAAATCGCAGTATTGTCTTTACGAACACTACGTCTTCGGAATAAACAAACTTGAGTGATATTAAGTAAGCCTCACATCACGATGTGTTGCATACACTGCCAACCCCTTATCAGTGCCCTATCTCGTTACAGACCAATTCAGACACCTTATTGGTCACCTCGTGCCCTTATAAATCTCAACGTTCATCCTACAAAGTCCCCATCACAAGGGAGAAACACAAACAAATAAACAAAAATATTCTGCCCGTATTGAAACGGATGTACGCCGTATGTACCTGAAGAATATGGGTAAGGGGCCGTCCATAAATGACGTCACGCGATTTTGGGCGATTTTTGACCCCCCCCCCTCGTCACACGGCGTCACAAAAAGTCAGACCCCACCCTCAAATATGACGTCACAAAGCTCTGCCCCCCCCAAAAAAATATAAAACATGCTTCAAATCTCTTTAAACTATTGTCATTGTAGTGTGTATTTAATGTGGCGCTGTACTCTGATGTTGTAAGAGAAAACATTTATTAAAAAGTCTATTTAATTAAGTATAACGTGTTGTCTATATTTAAAGTTACGCATTTTGATGTGACGTCACATTTCTCACCCCCCCCCCTCGTCACACAGTCACAAATGTCTGACCCCCCCCCCCCCCCAGGTGCGTAATGTCATTTATGGACGGCCCCCAAACCGTATGGTGTTATATCTCTATACTTTTAGCAACGTCTCTTGGTTGTGTAGGCTGTGGGACAAGCGTTGGAAACTTTGAAATTGGCCCGGTAACATTTGACTGGCACTAAAGACGCGTTATTCGCATCCAGTAGTATCAGAATTCCTCTAGTTAGCGCTGCTGTAGGTTGTGAGGTCACCAGGAAATTAAGTTGGTTGGTGAACCTGTGCCCGAAATTGTGCATTTGTTCCCCTTGTACGGATTCTGCAGGTATTCGCGTTTGGGGCCGTCCATAAATGACGTCACGCACCTAGGGGGCGGAGGGGGTCAGACATTTGTGACGATGTGTGACGAGGGGGGGGTGATAAATATGACGTCACATCAAAATGCGCAACTTTCAATAAATACAGACAACACGTTCTACTGAATTAAATTTACTTTTTGATAAATGTTTTCTCCTACAACATCAGAGTGCAGCGCCACATTAAATACGCACTACAATGACAATAGTTTAAAGCGATTTGAAGCACGTTTTATTTTTTTGGGGGGGGCAGAGCTTTGTGACGTCATATTTTAGGGGGCGTCTGACTTTTTGTGACACCCTGTGACGAGGGGGGGGGGGGGTCAAAAATCGTCCAAAATCGCGTGACGTCATTTATGGACGGCCCCTTTCCACTCATGAGCAAAATACACCTCAATAAGAAATGCTATAACATCTCAAAGTAGAACCCTCCTGAAAGTGAGTCTTGGGAATCGGTGAAAATGTTACGGATTAATAAGTGATAGTATAGCAGCAACCCATTGCCACTGCCACAAGCTGCACATTAGCAGTTTGAGCGATTCCACCGGGGTGCTGCCATTAATCTCATGTTGAAACGCATGGCACAAGTGGCCCAGCACTTTTTCTATCTGAGGATCAATTGATCAATTGAAACACGTGGTTGACTGTCAGCACCTCCCTACCTCATTCCCAAGCTCTGATATACCCAAGCCTAGAGTTAATGGCCTAACTTGTATTACATTGGCCCTGCCTACTGCTTATAGGCTACGCCTACTCTGTTGAGTCCACCCACTAAGGTACTGTCTGAGCTAAACCAGCATGTGTATGTATGTTGAACCTATACTCTTTGGTTCTTTCGGTAAGGTCACGTGACTTTACCGAAAGAACCAAAGAGTATGGATCCCTGCAGTCACGAAAATTTCAAATCTAGATTACGTTGAACCTCTTTCACACCGTATGTAGGATTATGTGGTAGCTGTATGTGTGGCGCATACACTGTGCATCAAACTCCCCTTTATGCATGCGTGCAGTCACCACCAAGCCCCGCCACCATGACTGCGGTGGAGACGCGGTTGTGTGAGCTGCTACTGCGCGAGCACTTTGGGGAGTTGGTATCACGGGCCGGCACTCACCTGGTGCACACGGGACCGCAGCCGCTGCGCCTTGTTGCCCTTGGCACCGGCCTCAACCTGGACCAGGTGATGGACTGGGTGTGCCAAAACGTCGTGGTCCTCGGTGCCACTCGCTCACTCGCCGCGATATGCCCACCACCTTGAACCCATCTACGCAAGTCCACCATCGCTTCAGACTTACAAGACCTCCTCTTAAGTGGCTTTTCACTTGGAAAATGTTTACGAAGAGGCTCTAAGCAGGCTTATTACACCAATATGAGATCAGATTTTACAGTAACATTTGGGGTTAGCCATAGAATTGTTTACTTTAACACCACACACCAGCATAGTTAGGCTCAGATTGGTGTTCTTTAAAAGTATGGGTCACAGCCCCCGGCTACCCTTCGGATCTTTCACTGCTCGTTAAAGAACAGCCCACGGAAGTAGATATCACATCTACCTCAGAGATCCCTTCAAGTGAACTCTGGTCCACAAAGTAGGGGTCAACAATTTCCTACATGCCCTGCAATATCCAGTAATGTTTGTCACATGACACTCAAACCCATATTTGTACTTCTCATCGCTGGTAATCTGTTCAAATTCAGTGCAGATCTCAATTTAACGTGTTGCTTTTTGTGCAGTCATTGCCGACCGGACAAAGACCACAAACTCGCTACGCGTGAAAATCTAGTTCAATTTCAGGCAGTTTCCTTGATCAAACACAAGGTCTCTACGTTGCCAGCTCGGCACTCTGAACCACCTGGCCACCATTCCACTCCCTGAAGTACTTTAAACAGGACATGCAGGGCAAAGTGCATTTTCTCACAGGAACGGGTTCTCCATGTCCTGGCAGGTGAAGAAGGCGCTGTGCGTGTTGCTGCAGCATGGGATGGCGTCGTTCAAGACGGGGAAGCGTGGCGTGAGCGGTCCCACCTGGGTGGAGTACACAGCGGATTACGCTGCGATGCTACGCATGCTGCGCTACACGCGCTACGTGTACTGCGCCAAGACACTGTACGGCGACGCGGGTGAACTGCTGATCGAAGAGACACTGCAGCATGGGCAGCTCACAATGAGCGCCGCCGTGCGCCGCGTTGCCGACCGCATGGCCAGCACCGCTGACGGTTCGCAACGCTGCTTCGATGACACTTACCGTGAAGGCCCCAGAGGTCGCTGCCATGGTGCCGTGGTGGCAATGCATCTGTAATGTGCAGTGGCTTTGAGGCAGGGTTGCTGAATCATATGAAGATGGCCACGTACGTAAGATGTTTACGTGACAACCCTTGCTAGTTGGCTGTGTCGGGTGGTGGTGGGTTTTAACGGAACATATTTACGCGATCTAACCCAAAAAACTTTATTATGTTATGAGATGGCAGACGAGCAGATAGGTTACTGACTTTATCTGTATAAAATGGATTGTGTTTTCCCTTCACATCCGTAGATTTGCTTCAGATACTCCAGTTTGCTCCTATGGTGTGCAAATGCTTAATACGGATCTTGCCAAACATTCTGATAATCAGCCTAGGCACCTCGCTGCCCTGCAGGTGGGGGTTTCACATGTGATGATTCATCACATGTGATGATGTGATGATTCATCACATGTGATGATGTGATGATTCATCACATGTGATGATGTGATGATTCATCACATGTGATGATTCATCACATGTGATGATTCATCACTGTATAATCCACCGGCCCTGCCACGAGGTCACTGGAGCACAGGCATGCATCATCACCACACCTGGATAAATGGATAATGGTCCTGGACACATCATTATATCATTGTGATGGTATTGTAAGTCATTGTAAACAATCCTAACACTAAACAACTGTAGTAATTTCGATTTAAAGCTTTCGTGACTGCAGGGAACCAAGAAAACTGTAGTAATCACTGCAGTGCATGTATTTGTAGAAAGCGAGTTAAAAACATGGATAAAAACACGGCTTTACTGAATCACTCTTTGCAACACATTTGTCGGTTAAAGAAGGCTAACATTTTTGTAATTTTTTTATATGAACTTCATCCAATTGGCAAATATGAAACTAGTGCACATGCTGTAAGTTTTTGTTCCCCCTCATCTCCACGTTGCAGAAGGCAAGACGGTGGAGTACAGCGACGTAGCTGCGGCGTTCACAAACCTGGTGAACACACACTTCCTGCAGCGGTGGCTGTCGGGGAAGGAGGAGGGTGCCCGTCCAGAGGCTGCCCCCACGCTGGTCTCCAACGAGAAGGACATGTACACTGTGCCCAAGATTCCTCTAATCGGTGCGCACTTGCAGAATATGGATCGCTAACAAGAGATGGTTCATGGAGTTAGCTTTCTAAAAGTTAAGAATAGGACATGGGCACACTCTCGAACTCAATTCGGCAACATCAAGTCCATTGCTCTTGCTAATATTTTCAAATGATTCACAAACTTTTAAAGTAACGTATTAATGGCATCCGTGTGTAATAAATATGTATGTTGAATTTCTTTCGCACCATACGTGGCCAACCATGCTAATCAGAGGTGCGGGGAAAGGGCAACAAATTAAACACGAAAAGCAGTTCTAAAGAAGTAAGTTTTAATTTTAGATTCAATAGTGCATAGCTCCAGTGTCTTCCTGATATTGGAAGGAAGAGCGTTCCAGACGGCCGCAGAGGCGCATCTGAAAGCGTGCGATGTAGTGGCCGTCTTTGTTCGATGGTTAGGATATGTAATTACCTAGTGAGTAGAGCATTAACATTTCCAGTGCAGTATGCCGTGGCACGCTAGACATCGTCCCTGGTAAGAGATTTGACCGTGTGGCTGCCCGTCCGTTGTGCCACTGCAGGGCATGGGAAACGGCGCCTCTCTGCTGACAGTGACGATTTGGATGCACACCCGGCGAAAAAGAGGAAAGTCGAGGAGGTAACGTCTCTTCTGATATGCACCTTGTGGACTGTTATAGTACAAGGCCAATGGTGAGTTGCACAGAACTCAGTTCCTGTAATATAACCCACTTGGAGGACAAATAGGTGTTGGTAAAAATCAGTCGGCAAGTAGGTTGTGGACTTATCTGCAGATTTTTACCTCATTTTCCTTTTTTAATTGAGGTCTCCGTTGCAAAGAATACTTATCTAAATGGTTTCCCACTTGTGTGATCTTCTCTGCACATTTCTTTCTGCAGCCACTTCCTGATGATGGAATCTACTGGAGGGTCAACTTTGAACGTTTCCACCAGCATTTCCACAACCAGGCCATCGTCAGTGCCGTGGCCAGCAAATTAGACAAGGTCTGGTCGAGGTATCTCCGCGCTTAATCGTTGTTAGGATTTTCGAACGAAAGAAGGCATATGCAGGTAGTGCATTTACAAATAGCGGCTTTAGAGCTTAAAGTTTCATTGTGGTATTTTTTTTGTGTCACTGTGAATAAGTCGCTTTGTTTAAAGTGCGGGTACGGGCGGTAGGCTCACTTGTGTACCTATTTTACAAAGATCCCCCCGTAATATAATTATGTTCTAAACAACATATTAATGTATAAATGATATTCATTTAAGAACATTAATAGTTGCATTTTTTACAGATGAAAACCTACTTTAAAGGCGTAAAGAATAAATGAATTGGCAAATGAGCACTTCTGCTCATTGGAAACAAAACATGCATTGTGGATATGTGAGCAGGATGAATTGAATGAACCATGCAGGTTTTAGAAAAATGACATTCATTACATTTTAAGTACAACCATCAATTGAAACAACGGTACCATAAAAAAATAGTGAGAGATTTCGATTTAAAGCTTTCGTGACTGCAGGGATTAATCTTCTTGGTTCTTTCGGTAAAGTCACGTAGAAGGGAAGTAATAAAATAATAAAAATAAAACATAATAAAATAATTCTCACGACGTTTCGGCTTCAACGCAAGCAGCCGTCCTCAGGTGAAGACCAGGTCTGTTGGGGAGACAGCGTCTGACGCTGTCTGACGCTGTCTGACGCTGTCTCCCCAACAGACCTGGTCTTCACCTGAGGACGGTTGAATAGTGAGAGAGTTTGCAGTTGGTGTGTTTGCATGTCGGTAACGTGTGTGTGTTTATATATTACATTTTTTAGACAGCAGGCGAGATCGTGAGAACCATGCTGCGGATGAGTGAGTTGACGACGCCACCCAACACGGCCTTCACCCAGCTGCTCGCATCAACCGAGGTGACCACTGCACCGCTCAGATGTCGCTTTTCCTGGTTCTTAAAACCCCTGGCTTCTTGTGAACGTCCGTCTCTTATGGTTGAGAGTTCTGAAAACAAGTGCTCGCTTGCCCGTCGTGATACTTGGATGTCTGGTAGATTTTCCGGTCCCTCCCACCGGAGTATGGCATGACGAAGCCAGTGTTGGACCAGTATCTGAGTCTGCTGGCAGATGATCCGGTAAGCATCTGTCACATTCAGTTATTTTTTTTTATTTTTATAGAGGCCTCAACACTGGTTTTTATATTGGTATTCATTAATATTTTTTTGGTATGAAAAACTCGGAAGTAGGACTTGGCCGTATTTTCCATTTCAGATGGAGTTTGTGACCAAGTCTGGCGAGAGTGGAGGTGGAACATTCATTGTTAGTATCCTCTTCATGACTGTGTGGAACTTTGTGAAAGTGAGGTGCAATCCAAAGTGCTTGTTTTTATGATGTCAGAGCCAAGGAACCAGGTAACTTAACATTAACGGACAAAACGTGACAAAATGAAAGCTTAAATGTGATTGTTATCGTAGGACGTTACAAATATATGCAAAACAAAACAAGATTTTTTTTTTGTGCATTTTAAATGCACTTTCACATGTGGCTTGTATTTTGATAATGGTCAAACACTAACTTTCTTAAGTTATAGCTGACTGCTGAATATTCCGAGTGCACATTTAATGTATTTAACTTTCCAGGGGGTTCAATTTATGAACTGTATGTTTTCCAATCATCAACTGCATTGCACAGCAATACCAACCCTTAATTCATTAACTCAATCTCAGATTTGCTAAAATCTCTGAAAACCATGGCCCGATGTACGTTGGAATCCATCGTGCAAGAAAGGTAAGACTTTGCAAAAATGTACTTATTTTCCCTTCACAGAGGCTTCAAATACAGTGATACCTCGGTTCACGAACGCTTCTGTTCACGAACAACTCGGTTCACGAACAGAAAATTTCATAAAAATATGCTCCGGTTCACGAACTCCGCTTCGGTTCACGAACAGAAAATTTCATAAAAATCTGCTCCGGTTCACGAACTCCGCTTCGGTTCACGAACAGGAGCCGCGGCCATTTTTATGCTAATTCCAGGCTGTCACATGGTCGTGACTTCCTGTAGGAAGATCGTGGAGAGAAGCAGAGACACAGAAATAAGTACTGTGAGTACTGTGAAGACACTTTCAGTGACTTTTAGCTTTTTGGTGTGCTTTTTAGCACATACAGTACTGTACAGTACTACTGTACTGTACAATACTGTACTTACTGTATTGTACAGTTCACCCGTTTGAGTGCTTACTGAAGTCATCTCAAGCAAGGTTAGTGTTCTCTCTTTATACATTACTATACTGTACAGTACTAATGTGTATTGTAATTTGTTTCATATTTTTGTGCTTCAAAAACCAAAAAAAAAGGTCAGAACGGATTAACCGGATTTACATTGAACCCTATGGGAAAATGTGCCTCGGTTCACGACCAATTCGGTTCGCGACCAGAGTCAGTTCACGAATGAAGTTCGTGAACCGAGGTATCACTGTACGCACTTTCGTCAGGACTTGCCGTGTTGGGCGCATTGAGGATGTCGTTTCTGCCCTCTTAGCTTGGTCGGGGCTGTGCCCCACCGCGTTCTCACCACAGGTTTGGTTCCCGGGCAGCTCGCATCTTCCGTCTGCTCCTGCAAAAGCGGCATCTGGAACAGAAGCAAGTGGAAGACTTCGCCATGATTCCGGCCAAGGAGGCCAAGGAGATGCTGTACACGATGGTCTCGCAGAACTTTGTCACTCTGCAAGTGAGTACAGGGCCCAGTTCACCGCATTGAAAAGGGTTGGGGAACGTTTTCCTTATGCTTGGTTCTTTCGGTAAAGTCACGTAGAAGGGAAATAATAAAATAATATAAATATAAAACAATAAAAAAAATTATTTCCGTGAATTTCACACCCGATGATGATTGCTTGTGTTGCAGTCGAAACGTCGTGAGAATTTTTATTGTTTTATATTATTTTATTATTTCCCTTCTACGTGACTTTACCGAAAGATTCTAGATTTGAAGCTTTCGTGACTGCAAGGATTCATATTCTTAGGTTTTTTCGGTAAAGTCACGTAGGTAAAAACATTAAAATTAATAAGAGTAAAATAAATAAAAAATCACGACGTTTCGGAGGCAACACAAGCTTCCGTCTTCAGGTGGAACCGTCACAGCCACGACAGCTGTATCAAGTAAATGAGAGATTGCAGGAGCTACCACTCCGCAAGTGATGCTAGGTTGAATATATTAACCTTATCCGATTAGTGCGGCTAAGATGCTTGCAGCAATAGATAATATAATGGCCATTTGCACACCGTTTTAAAATGATAGGCATCATGTGGCTATGGGCCGTATGAAATAAAGTTGCGGGCTGCATCCGGCTCGTGGGCCGCGTGTTCCCGAACCCTGGCATAGACGAAGCGATCAGAGACGCGCATGATCCAGCCAAGCGGGCGAGTGGTTTGACCGAGTAGCGTGCGGTCTCGCGATGGCCTCACGTTGGGCGGTCTTATCGTCTGATGCGCAGGAGATCCCCAAGGCGGCGGACTACGCTCCCGCGCGCACGTTCTACCTGTACACGGTGAACGTGGAACAGACGGCACGGTTCATCTTGCAGAGGTGCTACAAGGTGAGGGCCCCCATCTGGACACGTAGAGCGAAGTTGGTGCTGCACTATATATGCTGCATGTTGAGCCATACATTCTCCCACCTCAAATATGTACATGTACAGACCTTTGTAAATCCACTGCAGAATGAGGGCCACTCCCACACTCCATGTGGGTCGTGGGGGTAATTTAACCATACTTCACGCTGGTCAGTCGGGGGATGGTGAAGGTGGGAAACGTAGCTGTGGGAGCATCGAATACATTGCCCCACAGCCTGTAACAAACAATATACTGTGTGTAATGATAACCCATCCAGGCGCTATCCAGGCTAAACCGTGTTCAGCTTAGAAGGTGATTTGGTCATTGGTCACCTCCGATATATGGGGCACAACTGTGAGCAAATTGTTGCTTTTCGTTACATTTTTGGCAAAAACATGCCTTTTTCTTTGTTAACTATGATGTTGTAAATCTCCAAGGTGATGTGCTTCGGTCAATCTGTGAATCTGCCCCAGAGTGTGATTAATTTCACCAGTTATAACTAATTAATGTTTTTTCCCCCCAGACTGTGACGAATCTTATCGCAAGACGGCACCATGAAACTAAAGAGAACAAGTGAGTGACGTTAAACCATGTGGCACAATTATTTTGGGTAAAAAAAACGAAAGTTGTGAAAATGGAGCTTGCTGTTGAAATGTACTGGTAAGACGACCTCGTTGAATAAATTAAAAGGAGTGTATTGCCTTTCAACTTGTAAACCATAGCAGCCTGCATCTGTTCATAAGAATGTAACTATGCATTTGTTCATTGATTAAATTAAATCTACTCATTATACATGCATCAACTCATGTGTGTGAGTATTGGTTGTTTACCATTTATGCAAATCATATGCATATCGTAGATTAATGTGACATTTGGCGATATCTTATCTCCCTCGCCTGCTACACAGGAGGGTTCGACCCCGATCCTGATGCCTGTATGTTTGGAGTTGGCGTGTTCTTCCACTGTGGTCATGTGGATTTTTCTCCTGGTCCTCTGGTTTTTCCCTCATTTAGAAACATACATTTAGAATATTATTTCGGTCTTTTGTTTTTTCTTCTATCCACGTGGCTTTACCGAAAGACGCAAAGAATAGGAATTCCTGCAGTCACAAAAGCTTTAAGTCAAGATTTATACATTTTGCCTTCTATAAGTTCCCACATATGACAATAAGCCACTTGATTGAGCTATCACATGTGGCCAGGTCGCCGCTGAAAGAGCCCATAGCTGAGTGGACTTTACTTGGTTTAAAAAGAATTGTCTAACGGAGCAAATAAACACAGAACAAATGAGAAACAACAAACGAGACTATGACAATGAGACCATTGAAATGCACCTCGGAATTGCGACAATTCTTCAAATAGCTTGCATTTAGGCGGGGATGGTGGTGGGGGGTGGCGGGTGAAACATTCCACGCCCTATCTTGCTGCTGCATCATCTGCCGTGCGCTCCACACCCACAGACGCCTCTTGGAGAAGGCCCAGCGCATCGAGGCGATCCTAGCATCGGTGCAGGCGTCTGGTGCCGACGAGGCCCAGCTTCAGGAGATCGAGGAGATGATCACAGCCACCGAGCGCCAGCAGCTGGAAAATCTCAAGCGCACCGTCAACAAGTAAGGGGGGGGTGGGAGGGGGGACAGTCCCAGGCATGGCAAGATAGAATGGGGGGTGGGGTGTGGTTAGGGTAACTAAGTAACTAACTAAGTAACTAAGTACCATGCAGGCTGCAGGATTTGTGATGGTTGGCCGTGGCCTGGTGCTTTGTCTCCCCTGCTAAGACTAAAAAAAGAAACTTTTACTTGACCAGGTAAGGCCCACTCAGCTATTTAGCTCTTTTTCAGAAGCAACCTGGCCACAAACGATAGCTCAACATAGTTGCTCATTGTGACGCAGCTTCTAGCACCCAAATACTCGCAACGCACGTTTCTAAATGTGGAGGGAAAAACCGGAGGACCCGGAGAAGTATCTTGGTGGCCACGGGGAGCACATGCAAACTCCAAATATACAGGCATCAGGGTCGGGATCCAATCCATGAGCCAAAAGAGAGAAAGCATTTTGATTTCCTTAGGTGGCCAGGTCAGAATGCTGATCAGGCACTACTGAGAAGCAAAGTTTGAATCCAGTCTACTGGATTCTGTGAGTTGATGGTGAATTAACTGGGTTCTCAAGTTGATGTTCTCAGCCTGGTCACCAATGACTGCACGTAAAACCCATTCCATTCAAATTGGTTTTGCACTTTAACTAATTTTCATCTCTGAGAATCGAAAATATCAATCGTGCAAATAAAATATACAGATATTTATCAGTCATGCAACGACCATTACTCTCATTTGGATGTGCGTGTGGGAATGTGCTGCCCTAATGTGTAGACCAGAAGCCACTTGCAGAGATCTCAGATGCAGTTCTGCAACATTTGCTTCAATGAGCCGATCCATTTTATGAGGAGTTGCGCACTGCTCTGTGAGAGATTCAAATGGATGCTTCGTCGAATGAGATGACACCTAAAATCGCAAAAACAAGATAACATTGGGAACAAACACAGTGGTTTAGTTTTTTTTTTTGAACATGCTCATTATTTTTTTCGGGTTGAACATGGGAACGTGCACTGGGCAATTGGGACCAATTGGAACCAACCGTGCTCATCTCCAATTCGCACGGTTCTGTGTATTTACATTGGATTTCTTTTGCACCGTACGTAACCAACCGTGCTCATCGGAGGTGCGGGGGAAGGACAACAAACTAAACACAAAAAGCATTTATAAAGAGATGAGTTTTCAATCTAGTAAATTAGTTTTAAAGCTAGGTGCGAGAGAAGTTCAATACATACATACATTGGGCTGAGATACGATGTGCTTGAGCTTGCGCTGGGCCATCTGTCACTGCTGTGGCCTCTCCCGTTTAAGTAAACAAAGTCTGACAAATACAGCTTATTACAATTCTAGTTTCGTAGACAAATCATCGCATGCTACATTTACATTTGCCTTCTGTGACAGTTCAGCTTCCAGCATGCTGTACTCTTCGTCATTTTACAGATCTTATGGAGCTCTTATTAAATACATATTTTTTGATATGTGAAGTGAAATCAGGTATCAAATAACAAAGCTCTTGGCACTGTGAATGTCTTGCGTTTAAATGGGAAGGAATTTGGCTGAGAGTGAGCGTGGACGCGTCGCTCCCCGTGCGCTACCTGCAGGCTCGACAAGAGTGAGATGCAGGTGGACGAGACGGTCTTCCTGCTGGAGACCTTCCTGCAGGCATCACGGCCGCAGTGACCGCTACGCGCTCCAGGGACCCGTGCTGTTTCAAGCCCACGCATCGACTCCTGCAGTTGAGAAGTGGAGAATTCTGTCAACACGTGTTGTAACGTTTCCGAAGGCCAACAGAAATCTCAGTCAACACCCAATACATCTTGCTGCACGTTGCACCTGCTCAATAATATCTGTTGAAAAAAATATATACACAAAAGGTAGTGTTCTGAAGTTTGCGACGCTTCCACCGAGAGAGACTTAATTCAGGCAAACCCAGCTGTGACTGATGGTTTGTTTGAGTTTGGGAGTTTCTGTAAAAGTCTTACAAAATTTTGAAATTTACACTCCCGTGGGCTGATATTTGCCAGGAAGCATGCACGGCCCCACGCCCTTCCTGCCGCGCTGCAATATTTGCTTTGGAGGACCCCGCTAAGGCCCGCGGTGGTACTGCTAACGGCCCGCATCATGCTCGACGCCCCCTTGAGTGCCATCTGAAAAAGAGGAAAGTGGCAATATTTGATTGAATTTTTTAATTAATGTAAAAGGTGGTGTTGGCAGGGGTAGAGGAACGCTTTGGCACTGTTTCCCGGCCAAACTATTTTGTCTTTTGTTAATGTTTTAGTCTTGAGACGTCACATCGCAAAATATGGTCTCTCACAAGTCACGCTCGTTTGCCTTTCCCTCTGTGTATCTGCTCTAAAGAAAGGCCATTGTCCACTCTGTTAGCTTACCATTTCCTCAGTTGAAAAAGCATCTCTAACGATAACTGCGGTGTAATATTTCAGGGCTGGTACTGTGTGACAGGTGTCGGTTGCGTTCACGGCCATGGCAGCATTTGTGAAAATCGTACAACCGAACAAAGCTTAGCCCTGAATTGTGTTTTTTTGGTTCACATTCACTCGGCATGTGCTTCTCCGTCCGAAAGCGGACGTCTACAATTTGAATTTACGCAGCGTAAAAAATAATGTTGGCCAGTGGTCGAAACAAATAACAGTGTGGCAGCCAAAGGAGTGAACACATACTGTACACCACAGAAATGGAGCAATGAATGGCTCCATACTCTTAGGTTTTTTTCAGTGAAGTCACGTAGGTAAAACATTTATTAAAAGTTAATAAAAGTAATAATGGAAATAAAATAATAAATCACGACGTTTCGGAGGCAACACAAGTCTCCGTCATCAGGTGGGACCGTCACAGCTAAAATTACTGCATCAAGTATTTTATTTCTATTATTTTATTAACTTTTAATTGTATTTTTTACCTACGTGACTTTACAGAAAAAACCTAAGAGTATGAATCCTTGCAGTCACGAAAGCTTCAAATCTAGAATGAATGGCTCGTGTGCAGGCTCGCTCGATGGATTGTTGCATAATGCGACCACGAGAGATGATGGTGGTAGCTTCGGGATTCCTTAATACAGCAGTGGACAGGTCGCGGCTGCTTGCCGGTGATTGGTATATATCATGTAGCTCTCAACATTTCAGGTTGAACTTTGCTGATAATTTAATGGTACACTGGAACATAAACTTTCCTGCCCCAGGGTGAAAGAAAAAAAAACCCAAAATGTTTCCTGTTACTTTTTGCGAATAAAACTGAAAATACGTTAATTAAATGTCTGTACATTTGCAAATCTATTTTAAAACATGTAAGGTCGAACAGCCTTCAAACACTTTGACGGTGTGCCTTCGTACATTTGGCGTATGCTAATACTCTGCAGACACGTGAACAGGTTGTGCAGAATGTCCTGTTACCCCCCCCCCCATCTTCGAGATAACTCATGAATATAAATAAGTAACACGGTATGATTGAATGTAATTGGTACTGTGTGAATATTCAAAGAAGATAGGTGAATTTCACAACTGCACCGTCGCAACATTCACCGCTTTCACTTTCAATTATTGCGTAGGTCGGTGTGTGGCACCATCATTCATCTGACAAAGGATAACCATGCACCGTTGTGACATTTTACGTAACGTTTTATACATTGTCACCACCTGTTGTCCCGTGTGTGATTATTAAACTTCATCCGGTGATTGCTGCCAAACAACACCTTGGGAAGACAAGAACAAGCCACCTCGACCTTCCCTACTTATGGCTTAAGAACTCGAGTGTGGAGTGTGGCGAAGAGGGGGGAGAGGCATCAGATGGGATGGAGGGGAAGCATTTGTCACGGACATGTTCTCGGGCAGAGAACTTAAGATAAATATGACCTGTATCAATATAACGACTAAACCAGCCGGACACAAATTGATGTAACTTGGGGGGTGACTGGACATTGTAGACACTGCACATAGTACAACGTGTAGAGTGTCAGAACTCCAAATTGTGAGTCGTGAGTTCAGATTGTAGCATGGTTGACTTGGATTAGAGGAAGAAAAAGGGCAGTCTTTTTTTCTTTTTGCCCTCGACTGCGTCCAGTGGCGTAGCATGGTTGACATGAACCCAGGGTCCCTTTCTCCAATTTCCTCGCCCTCTTGGTTGCCTGGCATCTGCGCCTCCTCCGGTATTGTGGGCCCCTGTGCAGTTGCACCTCCTGCACACTCGATAGCGCTGCCAGTGCATCAAACCCACACGAGGGTTGGTAAAATAACGATGACGCTGCACATCGAAGTAAACGGTAATTATCCCATGTGTTGTATGGACTGGCCAAAGGTACGTGTAATTTCCATATTTGGTTCTGGACCACGAATTAAGAGATATGAGTGACTGGCATTAAATCGCCTTAATAATCATGCCCTTTACCCAGGAGAACCCAACTATGAGTATGAAGACGCCTTTTAAGGTGTGCGCGGCATTGGTAAGGTTGGCCGGTTGGCCAGTTGCCATTAATGAGTGTCATGTGGGAAAATATCGGAGTATTCAGAGAACTCCACGCATACGAGGGTTCGCACACACAGCACTGCCACATCGGAAAGACCCCGCATAACTCGCAATAATGTCGGCGTTAATCGTCTTGAGGTGCAGTCCAAATTGAGCACTGAAAAAAATGCGAATCGTAGCAAATACATTTTTGAAAACGGGTTTCAACTATTCCTCAAACTGTACTATCAACGTGTTCAATGACACGGACACAATATTATCGTTTGCACAGTAATGTCATTTCCAAGTCTCAAATGATTCACAATTATTTTGTCAGTCCACTGCTGGATCAAGTCCTCCCCACAACGTGCCGGCCAGGGGGGCTTGTTTGGCCATACTTGACCACAATGGGCAGTGGACACCAGGATCGCTTCACATACGGTATGACTTGCCAGCGATGTTAGCCGCGGCCGGGAATCGAGCTCAGTCGCCAGGTTCACAGCGCGCAGCGTAAAGCACGGCGCCACCGCTGCTCTGGATTTTGCGTTAACGACGTCCATTTTCGGTATTGGTCGTGGCTTACGTTGCCATGAAATCACGTACACAGGCTGGCCACCGTGAGGAGGCTACCACCACCCGTCTGGCTGGCCCAGAGTTCTTCATTGTGAGGCCCCCACGACAAGACAACACGTGAAAACACCCCTCCCCCCCCGCCAACCCCCAATGGTTTCAAATGGTATGGCGACCCTCAACATTGATGATGTCTTGTCGGCGAAAGTGCTCCCCCCCCACCTCTGAAAACGAGTGCAAGAACACCGGTCTGGACCACTGCAGCCTGCGGCTTCTTCAACGGATGAGGAATAAATAGCAAAACTACGCACAATCTCTCTATGTTTCTCTCTCTCTGCTGAAGCCCTCTCATGGCAAGGAGACCTCTCGAAACGTTGGCAACCGGCTCCTGAAGGTGTCACGACTCCCGCTTGTCGCGCCCGAGATTTCACGGCGAGATAAATTCTCCGTCACGCCGCGCGGTGGCACCACCATATCGTATACCGAGCGTGATAATGAAATGAAAAAAATAAATGTGGTGGGTGGGTGGGTGGTGGGGGGTGCGGACAAAAATCACTTCCCAAGGCGCAAGAGCTGTTTAACTCACCCGGCCAGCCATAGCCATGGCGCGTAATGCTAAACAAACAGGCCCTCTTCTTTTCTTACATCTTTGAAATATTTCCGACAGCTGCCGTAGAGAGAACAAGATGGGGTGGGGTGGGTGGGTGGGGGGCCCGTAGTGAGGGCCTCATTGGTGGGGTTGGGGTTGTGGCGTTGTGGGTGGGTGAAACAGAGAGGGCTTGGAAAAGTTGTTGAGATTTCGGGTAGATTTATGTTCACCGCAAGAAAAAAAAAATCTTACAGGTCACCGGTTAAAACACGCGGGGCATCGCGGACAAACGGTGGGGTGAGTGGGGGGGGAGAGGAGGTGGGGGCCCACGGTGGAGGCGTTGAACCCTTGAGTTCCGTGGCCAGTTGCATACAATTCCTTAAGGGGAATGTGTCCCCTTAGTTGACACTGATTTACATTGCCAACCGAAAAGAGGGAGGGGGAGGGGGATATCACTTAAAATTATTTATGCAAGCGACCCACGGCACTTCTCAAACTTCTCTCCTCTGTCCTCGAGACGTCCTCCACGTTTAACTTGTATACATGTACGCGTACAGGCAGCCTTCCGATGTCAATCCACTGCTGGATGAAGGCCTCCTCCACACGCCTTGACGGAGGGCATGGGGGTTATTGGACCGTACTGAACCACTCTGGTTTCGTTGGGGGTTGGTGAAGGGTGGGGGAGCTTACACGCGGGACCATAGAAGTACAGCACAGCAATGGATGTAGCTGCACTCCCCTCTGTTGCCCACCACGTAGCTCCGACGCCGCCAATGACTCACTGGCGTGTGCGCATGGCGGTCACCCATCCACGCTCCAAAGTAAATTCACGTAGGAAAAAAATAAAATTAATAGAAGTAATAATAGAAATAAAATAATAAATCACGACGTTTCGGAGGCAACACAAGTCTCCGTCATCAGGTGGGACCGTCACAGCTAAATTTACTGCATCAGTAAATCAGCCTAAGAGTATGAATCCTTGCAGTAACGAATGCTTCAAATCTAGAATCATTCTCCAAAGGTTCATTGCTGCTGAGAGCTTCCGAGATCTGACGGAATCGTTCGCCTTATTCCGCACCTGCGATTAGCACGTTTGGCTCCGTAATGGTGTCAAAGAAGTTCTACGTGCATACCGTGTATGCCGCGTTCTGTATGTGTGTAAGACAACTTCAAAGTACTCTCCACGCACAACGCCTTCGCTGTTTTTTCTTCCGTTCAAATGCAAATGAGGAAGCTACGCACCGTCCGCGCACGATGGTTGCTAAAGTCGTCTCGTGTGACGCAGGGCGCCCCGATTTAACACCCAAGAGGAGATTTCGCGTGTGTACAGTCCATGTGTGTGTGTCCGCGTGTTTCCCATATGACGTGGGTGATGCCCTAAATTATGGATGATGTCGTTATTTTAGTGACGCAATTATGATTCATATGTAACAACTGTGACTCAAACTCAGACGTACCGTCACGCGACGCGAGTCTACGGATCTTCTTGTGGGGAAGAGCAGGTTTTTAACAATGCAGTGACAGAGATACTTTACATTCGTTTGTAAGTTTAGAGAACGCCCCGTCTCGTAGGGCGCATTTGCATGTGACGCATCGGAATGGCACTTGGCGATTATGCTATATATAAACGCTCTTTAATGCATGGATTGCCACACACCCACATGCAGACTTACGCAATTGGATTTTAAACACGTGCAATCCAAAGCACTAAAGCGTCATGCTGAGTCTTAAATTAATTTTGAAGAATAAACTCCTCACGAAAGGTCAGCAGTGGACTGATCATGGCTGATGACGACGCAAATAAAAGTTCACATTGGGTTTGTCTGACCTTCTTAGGGGATTCGTCCTCTCAACACGTTTCAACAGCCCTCTCTAGATTTTAAATATTCTGTGACGTCGTGAAAAGTTAGTCGGCGGGCATGAGTAAAAGCCGATTTTTCAGAAGAATTTGACATTGAACCAATTGTGCGCTTGAATCATTTTTTAAAGAGATTCCCGGGTGTCATGAGGTCATGTTTGAGCAAAAAATTTAACGATCCTCAAAGCTGGGCTGCGCCTAATTAAAGTACCCACTGAACTGCGGGTGAGTATAATACATGTGTTCGTGTACTCATCTGTGTGGACCTTTACAGAATTTCTTTGAGATTATTTTGGTCAAAAATCCCAATGCAGGACCCTCCTAAAAAAAACCTCAGTAAAGGCTTTCTGGGCAACGGTCATTATTGTTGTTTACATGACAATTATACATTTAATAAAAACCAACCCGTAGAATAATTTAAGACCAGGCTGAGACCACCAACTCGCTACAATTGAGAACCTAGTTGATTCACGTGTGGCTGAAACCTACAATCGAACCCAAGGGTCTCAATGGTGTGTGCTCAATGCCCAGAACGCTATGAGCTTCAGGAGCCATTCGGCCTCGTTTAATGTGATTTCTTTTCTGGATAGCACACGGTGAGGGTCGACGCATGCTGTTGTTGTTGTAAGATCATTGTTATTATTTATCAATTATAACAGGCGCGTATAGCGCGTTATTAGCAGATCCCTAAAAGTTCGTTTGCACACACGTCGCCTGTGTAAACGTAACAGAAGCACCTCCGATCAGCACGGCTGGCTATGTACTGTGCGAAAGAGGTTCAACATACAACTGAAATCTCTCATCGTGAGTCTCAAGACTTTTTCAGAGAGGGTGCTGCATGAAGCTGTTTGGCCAGTTCCTTTTCGTGTATTTTAGCGTGATTAAAAAATAAAATATACCAAGAGAAGCCCCGCACATACGAGGAAAGAACGCTATACAATCCGTAATGCGTCAGAAACCGACTCGCCATGCTGCCATCTATTACCCACCATTCACCCCTACATTCTAGGCGTCTTGCGCGCGCGCAAATAATTCTCTCGCTGATCCACCAACCCCCACTCTTTACAAATCTCTGGGTCGCGGACGTTCATCGCCACCAGCATTGCCCCGGTCACTGCACGACGATTCCCCTCCACTCGTTACAGAAGCGCAGTGGAGGAGGAGCGGGCCTCGGGCACGAAGCCAGCACTCGTGAATCGGAAGTGTTCGTTTGGCTCTCTCCAGGGCCAGATATCGGGGGAGCGAGGAAGGGAGCAAAACGGGACATTCGTCCAGGACCAAATTACTCCACACACATACAGAGAGAGACACGAACAATCGTATTTTTAACCACGAGAACCACGACTGTTTATTCATATTATCGCTTGTATTTACATGAACAAAATAAACAATACTACCTCTATTGGAGTGCGTCCCAGGAGCGATAGTTTGGAAGAGGCAGGAAAGGGTTCGAGGTGGGGGAAGGCAAGGGGCGGGATTGGGGGGGGGGGGGTCTTTTCTGCTCAGTTGTTCCAGGGGCATGGAGACCCAGACCCGAAACCTGGCTTCTTCACTCACACACAGAGACACATTTCATTTGGCAGCTGGCAACTTCCAGCGGTTACTGACGAGAAAAACAGGGGGGACATAAAGAGAAGGCGGGGGCGTGGGGGGTGGGGGGACCCTGTTAATATAGAAAAGGGAGAACCCATATCCCACAAGTTCCACGTGGGATGAGACTCTATGTGCTTATTCGGAGATCACGCTGTCGACTGGGCGATCACTGTGGTATCTGGCAGCAGAAGGAAGGCAGCGTTGGCGAGGCGCGGTGGTGTGAATGGCACTGGCCGCAATGAGCTCCCTTAACTTGAACTTGAGCGCCTATCCAGCCACCCCGAGGAGCTGCCACTGAATGGGGGACGGGGGTGGGGGCGGGGAACGGGGGGTGGTATTCTGCTGGTTCCTATCATTCAGTGGGGAGTACGTCTCCCACGGCTCACCTCATTGGGTGACATACATCTGAGGAAGGAACAGGCATTGTGTTATCGCCTGAATGGACATGGATTGCACATTTGATCTAACTGGCATTGCTCAGGAATAATAAATACATCAATAAATATTCCGCTCGTGGTCTGCTCTGCAAGGGAAGTGATGAATGGGCAATCGGCTCTCAACAATGCCCGAGAGTGGCCTGCTCGGTGATTCGGACACCGCAGGACGATCCCGACCACGCGAGTTCAATTCAGGGGCTTACATCGGCGGCTACGGGTGTGATATCATGAATCGCGTACGCACGGACGTGGCATGCACGCGCCGCCTAAGGCTACACGTGCCCAGGTATGCAGACGCTACGTCGCAAAGCGGGCGGTCGCATTTGTATTGTAGTGAGTGGCCGCTGACGTGAGGATACGATTCGCGCGGAGTGCCACTGCTGCTGTTTCCTTCTGAAGCTACGGGCGGCTCCTCCAAACCACGAGGCGCGGCTAGGGGGGTGGTTGGGGAGGTGGTGGGAGAGAGAGGGGGGGGGGGTGGAGAGGCATGGGGGCGCGCGCGCGGGCGTGTGCGCGTGTGTGGCAGGGGGAAAGGTGGCGCACACGACAAGGTTACGGGACGGTGCGCGCTGCGTGTAAACTTCTGTCGCCAAAGTGACGAGTGACTCAACTTGACGGAATCGACAGTGCGCGGATATCAAGCGAAACCCGACAAAGCGACAGAATGAAAGAATCGGGGTGGGAACGAGAGGGGGACGGAGAGGGGGGGGGAAGATGAGAAGAGAGAGAGAGAGAGCGCGTTGCTCGACCGCCCACTTAGTAGGATCTCACCCCCCCCCCCTCCACCTCCTCATCCATGCACCACCACCATCCGAGGCTTCCATCCCACGACCCAACCAGCTGCCCCCACCTCTATCCCCCCCCCACACCCCCCTCCACCCCGCCCCTGCCATCAGCCGCCTCACCCCCCCACCACTCCCCCCGCCCCCACTTCCATGCCACAAGCACGTAGCCACCCAAACCGCCCCCCCCCCCGCGCAGCCCCCCCGCCCGCACAGCCCCCCCTCTTCTCTCATGGGGGGGGGGGGGGAGTGCCGTGCAGGGTGCCGGCACGGAGCCTCCTGTGCCCGGACCGGGGTCCACTGCGTCACGGCGAGGCCGCGCCTATAAAAGCAGCGGAGCGCGAGAGAGGCGCCCAGTGAGACACATCCCGGGGCCGCGGGACGCACGGGCAACACGCAGACAAGAGACAGAGAGAGAGAGACAGAGAGAGACACGCGGGGAGTTGGAGAGACACGCGCGGGCAGCCAGAGAGACGTCGAGCGAACCCAGCGGTGGAGACGCAGAGAGGCGAGCGGGCAGTCGACCAAGGGGCAGGCAGAAACGCGCAGACATCGACGGAGAGGGCACGCAGACGGACAGACGGACGCACGGATAGACAGAAAGACACACAGGCAGGCAAAACCGACGAAGCAAACGGGGGTATAGGCAACCAGCAGTAGAGACAGGCAACAAGCAGGGGGAAGAAACACACACCTACACAGATAGACACGGGCAGAAGAAGCGCACGCAAATCAGCAAAACATCCAAACACACTGGGCAGCTATTGAGCCAGCTGGCAGGACAGCGAGTCAGCTGGCAGACTGGGCAGCTACTCTGAGAGGCGGCAGACGAGCGACCGAGAGTGAGCTGTCGAGAGAGAGAGAGACAGAGCCAGAGGCTGCTACTGGGCAAGAACTTTGAGGCGTGGTAGATTGTGGCGCAGAAACACGCGCCGATTGCGGCCACAGAGAGAGGAAAGGGCGATAGTCGATAGAACTTAAAAAAACACACAAAAGTAATCAACTTCTCCGAGATATATGAGATAGTTTAACGAACACACGTAAAAAGAAAGCAGTCCATAGACATATATAGACTGTGTATGAGGTGTTGTCCACGCACGCTTGGGCATAACTTGTGACAGGTGGGCAGGGAGGCAGAGCTCAGCTTCCACACGCGGGGCGCGAGAAGAGATTACATCGCACCAATAAATTATTGTAACAATAGTAACACTGACCCCCCCCCCCTCCTCCAAAACATCACAACGGTGCACCACCACCACTCCTAGCACCAGCAGCACCATCACCACGATCATCGTCAATTCGACCACCAGCAACAGCAGCGCGACCACCCAAGCAGCATAAGTAACAGCAGCAGCAGCAGCAGCAAAGGGCTGCTGCAGTAGCAGCAGCAGCAGCAGAATGTCGCGCCACTGTGGAGTACCGCTGAAGACGCTGCTGTTTCTCGCCACGCTGTGTCAGCTGATGCTGGAGACGCCCGTTCGAGGTAAGAAGTGAGGGCTCGTTTAGACCAGGAGAGGTCACGGTGGCCTGGGCAATGGGAGTCAGGGTGACCTCGGTCATTGTTGAATCGGGGGTAACCCTGAAGCATGGGTGATCTGGGTCAGTGAGATCCTGGTGGCCCGCGTCGGATGAGGCCACGGTGGCCTGGGTTGGGAGGTCACGGTGATCCGAGTATAAGTCGATCTCAGAGAGGAGTGGGTTGGGGTTGGCCGGGTCGACAAATCCATGGAGCAATGACCACGAAAGAGGAAGGAAACTGGTCATTCCTAATTCTATTGTAATTGATATTGCAGGTAATGATACTGTACCATAATTGTTGAATCCAATGGTGTGAGCACCTATCGTTTGTACTCGCAAGGTGTTTAACCTTTCACAATCACTGCCCGTAGCAGTGAGATAGTCATTCTACTTGCAAATGATCATGCCTACACAGTACAGAATATGCGCGTGTTGGTGTCGCGCAGTGGTTAGCGTTACTGCGTGACGAACTGGGCGAGCCGAGTTCGATTCCCGGCCACGGCTAATACCAGTGGCTGGCTGTTGGTATCTGAACTGGTCCTGGGGTCACTGCCTGGTGGAGGTATGGTCAAACAACCCCTCATGACCGATACGATACAAGGTGGAGAAGCATTCATCCAGGAGTGGAAAGATATTGTATGATGATGATGATAAGAGAAGTTTCAAAACTCACATTTTGAAGGTGTCGTGATTCTGATGACGTTGTTTTATTATTTAATGTGACCAAACTATCGAAATATTTCGCAATCGTTCCTGCGCTTGCCACCGGAGATGGCGAAGCCATCGAACGAGAGAGTCAATTCGCAAACAAAAATCTGAAAATATCCTCCACTAATTAAGGGGTAAGTGTACTCATTAAAAAAACTATCTTCAACTCACAGTGTTGGCTAAGTGTGGGGAAGAGTGAGTTGTAACAATGTTACACTGCTATCCCGTCCTGATAACATGAACCCTCTATAACTCTAGCTCGTGAAATCTATTCCAAAAATCTGAATCCAATACCCGATGTGTCATAATACAAATACTAAGATCATAGCGATAAAAGCCTGTCCCTATTACTCAATGTACCTCGAGCAGAACGTCTTTAACCGTGTTACTGTAGGTCTGTACCGCTGCTCCTTTAACCCTCACCATAGGACCCAAGTTATTTAACTCAAGCGCTTTAAACCTAATCCTATAACATTAGCCCTGTAATCCCAGCCCCGTGACTCTAACCCTATACCTCTCACCCTAGCCGTGTAACCCTATAACTTTAATCCCATATATATAGAACTGCGAATACATAACCCTATAACTTCAGCCCGATAACTCATCCTCAACCATCATCGACCCACTGCTGGATGAATGTCTTTCCAAGCTGTTGCCATCTCTCACGATCCTGCAATGTAATGTAACCCCATCACTTATCATAGTCATAGAACTCTAGTCATATTCCTCTAACCTTCTGACCATATAACGCAAGCCCTATAACTCGCACTAACCCTATAGCACTAAATCACATAACCTTGTTCGCTATTCCTATTCATTCTTAAATTATAACTCGACAAATAGGACTCTATTCCTCTAAACTCAGGGCCATGGCCATGTCTCTAACCATATAACCCCATAACGGTGATCCTATAAACCATATAAATCTTACCCTATACAAATAACCATATCACTAATCCTATTAAACATATAACTCTCACTATATAAATATAACCTTACAACTCTCACCCTATAACTCTATTTCTATGAACCCTATAATTCTAACTCTATAAACATAACCCTATACCTCTAAGCCTATATATCTTACCATATCCCTCTAACCCCTTAACCCCTATAGCCCTACCCCATCACCACGCAGCCCTCTCCTCCCTACTCCTCCTCCCCGTCGGCACGGCACGGCTCGGCTCGGCACGGCTCGTTCCGTGTAATGACCCGTGCCCCGCGTTAATCACGAAACCCAAGCAGCGCGCGGACAGACGCGTGGGGCCAATGCACCGCGCCTGTTGGGGTCGCGGATTCCAGACGAGGGGAGGAACACAAAAACAAAAAACCCCAACAACAACAGCAACCGGCCACGCACACTGCCACTCACGCACTATTACAGCCATCAGTATTGTCGTCGTCGAGAGAGAGAGACACACACACACACAGATGTGGTCTATCCAATGCTTAATGAAGTCCCCCCACACCCACCCTACCCTTCCACCTTTCCATCCCCCACGCCACGCGTAGTCGCCATCCCTCACGAACCTGCGATGACAGCAGACTCCACCGCGAGGCTTCCTTCTCCGCGTGAGCTCATCCCATCGTTCCACCTCAAAATTGTGCACAAATAAACCGTGGTCACGATCGTCGTGAACTTCTTTCGCGCCGTACGTAGCCAGGCGTGCTAATCGGAGGCGCGGGGATAGGAGGAAAAAATAAATAAACACAAAAAAGCTGTTCTAAAGAAATTAGTTTTAGATCTCGATTCAACGTCGTCGTTATCACGAGCCAGGGTCTATTCACTGCTGAATGAAGGCATCCCCATTTACGCCATAACTTCAGTTTTGAGGATCCGATTTTCCGAAGACCTTGAGTCTCCAGTTAAGACATGGGTTCTCTTAATGATTTGCTTGCAATTGGTCAGATTTATAGACCTTCTAGAACATTCTTACACGCATGCATCGCGATTGTCTGCGTACTTTATAGAAAAATAGCATTTGCGGTTATGAGTGTGCATTTTTGTATTTACATTGCGCGAGCGTCGTTGGTTAGCCACTTGCATCCAATTACGGGCCACGGCAAACATCCAGTGGCAAGTAATATCCAGAAGCTGTGTTGGGGTTTCCCGAGGTCAAAGTAACCTTCTATAAGTAACCCACGTGGTGCGCAAACATCACAGCAGTGTGGAGGCAGAGGTGGTCGGGCGTGGTGTTTCGCCACGCCAGACACTCGTGTGCCGTGCAGGCCTTAATAGGCGCTCGCTGACAGCACTTGTCCTAAGCGTTTATGTCGGCTATACGGGGTATCTTTGTGTGTGAGTGTCTCTATGATTGTGATGAGAACATAGGTCTAATTTATCAGCCGTTAGGGATGAAACGATGTGTCGATTAATCGACGACAGACGCAAATAAACGCGTGCGTAAAAAAAAAGCCATCGGTGTTGTCATATTGAGATACATTTGAACCCAATGCTTCACGTGACCCTCTCCGGCCACTAGAGGCCGCTACATTCACCGCAATGGGGGAAAAAAAGAATGATTTGATCACATAGGTGGACCGACCCGCCAGTCTTCGAATAGACAGGTTTTTTTCTCTCTTACTTAGAAAGTACGGACTCGCACCGCGCGCTTAGAGGGCACCTCGCGTGTTGCACCGTGCCATTAAAAAGATCGCGCTCGTTTAGTCTGACGAACTGTCTGGGGGACACGTGTTGTCAGCGAGCACCTATTAAGCACCGACTTCCCGTGAATGTGCAACCGTCACACCGAGGTCGCCGCTTCGCTTGTGTTCACACACACACACCGCAACAGGTCATCATCATCACCATCATCATCACGATCCATGGGCAAGATAGCACGTTTGTTTCCACTTTCCTCTGTCGTGTGCCAATACGCCTCAAGCAGTTCGACATCTGTCTGGCACCAAATCTCTGATGTCGTCGTCTGTTCAGCCTTCCCTCCCGCGGCAGGTACCAACTCGTTTTAAGGCCGAGTGACACAGTGGTTCGCGATCGTGAATGAACCCCGGGGAATCGAATCGCGCACTACGCTTGCGATGCACGCGCTCGCAGGCCACCGGTGAAGACTCTATATGGGCAAGTGCTGTTAACGAGCACCTATTAAGGCCGGTTTAGCGCACGAGAGGGCGGTGTGGACACAACGCCCGACCGCCTTTGTCTTACAAATTACGTTTTTTTGACCGAACCGTTTTGAAGCCGAGTCAACAAGGGATTTAGAAATCCCTTCCCACTGGTGTTGTGTTTTCGCCGAAAAATCGAAACTTTGTCCGCCGGGATCGTTGCGCGGTGCGCAAACACACACACACACGCGCGCGCGCACGTGTGCACTCTATCACACACACGTGCATGCACTTATCCATGCGCCGATACGAACACTCAAATAAACGCCCACACACACACACCCATACGTACAAACACGTGCACACAAACCCATATTTACAGACAAGCACACGCAAAGACATACCCACACGCATTTAAACGCATGTGCAGTACCCGGAACCGTACGTACGCACATACACACATACACACGCACACAGAAAGGACAAAGATCCCCAGTGTTGCCTACATAGACTGTTGGGGCACGCGCACACACAGACACAAATCCAAACTCACAAACGCACCGACACACACACACGAGAAGCAGCGTCAATGGAGATGGAAATCCAGGGCAATTGTCAGAAGCGCGCACGCACAGAAGCACGCTCCTCCACACGTACGGACCCCCCCCCCCCGCCATGCACACGCACACCCTGATACACACAACCATACGCACAATCCCACAGAAATACATACACACATCTCTAAGCGCGCGCGCGCACACAAACACCCACGCACACAAGTTCCATACGCACACATAAGCAAAGACAGAGACTCCCCGTACAGCCTTAGAAGACTTGTTGGGGCATGTGATTGTAGCGAGCACCAATGAAGGCCGGCACGGCGCACGAGGGGTTGGGTAGCCAGCCCAACGCCGGTTCGCTTTTGTCTCCCTAGCGACGATGTTTTACACACCTCACACTCACCTAACCAAAGCCCATAATCACACAAACCCACATACACACACACAGCGCACGCGCGCGCGTGCAACACGATAGGCTAAGTAGGGTGAACGAGATGGAAACGCAGGGAGTGTTCGTACAGCACACACACACACGCGCGCACGTGCACACACGCACACGTACGGGGGGGGGGACGAGAGGCTAGGCAGGGTGAATGAGATAAACGCGCGCAGCAAACGCAGCGGAGAGCGTCGCAGATCCGCGCGCGCGTAAACATCGCGGCGGCGGTCGCTGTGAACGCCACTCGAGTCTGAAGCGGCGAGTACGAGCCGCTCAACACGCGTCTATAAATACCGCAACCCAACAACCCTCCACCACCCCCGCCCCCTCCACTTCGGGGACTCTGAACACACACACACACACATTCTTCTTCTTAGGTTTTTTCGGCAAAGTCACGTAGGTAAAAAAAAATACAAAAAATAAAAGTAAAATCAAATAAAAATCACACACACACACAAACATACACACACGCGCGCATACGAAATAAAGTACAAAGGTCCACCGTATAGCCTTTAACAGACTGCTGGGGGAAAGTGTTGCTTGTGAGCAGCTGTGAAGGAGACCAGCACGGCACACCAGGGGTTTAGTGTGACCATTGCCGCGTTCAGGTCGCGCCAATCTCTCCCCAGTGCTGATGTTTGACACACCGCACCAGGTACTCGCTTGAGTCTGAGTCGATCTAAGGGAGGCCCAGGAGCGATTCGGTTACTCGTCTCCGATGTTGGCTGTGAAGGGGAATCGAACTTTGGTTGGCCGAGTTCGTAAGCCAGTGCGCTAACCACACTACACTACCGCTCCCCACAACTGTAAAACACACACACACACACGTATACACAACGATCGCACACACACATACACACAAACAACAAATACACCGAGAATGGACACACATGCAGAACAAAAACCCGTGTGTAAAACGTGCAGACTTTGTACGCACACGGCACGTGCTTCTGTGGGAGTCTAATCGGTAGACACGTAGCTTATACATCGATTAGAATGTATCCTCAAGCATCGCGATACGTGCATCATCTACTCGCGAGCGTCATGATGATGATGATGAGCACTGGATTCACGTCACCCGCTCCGGCGATTAGAGGCCGCGATATTGACCTTAGCCGTGAAATGATATTGCTTTGGGAGGAATTTTAGGAATGTCATGATTTTGCCTCCACTCCCTTCTACCTCTCTTCGGATTGGGAATTCAATTTCAGTATCCAGAACCAGAATCTGTATTTATCCTGGAGAAATCCGATGAGCTATGAAGCTCTTTGTCACAGACGTCCAAAAATAGCCATCACTCCCACCTGCTCACCCTGTTCATCCTCGGAAACTCTCCCGCCTCTCAAGACGCTGACATCCCCGCAATCAACTCAGCGCAGTATGTAGAGAGAGAGATGCCTGGCCCATCCCTATCGACTGTTGGCACTCGTGCTGTTAGCGAGAAGGTAGCCTGCCCGGCACTATGCCCAGCCGTCTTGGCCCCCAAAATGCGGATGCTTACACACCGCGCCGGGGACTAATTTGAGGCCGAATCGACCTAGAGGAGGCCCAGGACCAGTTCAGATAGAGCACTTCGCCACTGATGTTATCTATTCGTGGCCGCGAGTCGAACTCGGGCCGCGGTGTTCGCAGTGCAGTGCGTCAAGCATTGCACCACCCACTCTTCAATGTATACACGACACACGACATCACGAGAACGGCGTCACCAAGGCTCGCCGATGAGCCATGCAACACGAAACCAGCGGAGATCTAATTGTGTCGATCAAAAGTTAATTTTGTATTCCTTTATCGAATAAAAAAAAATCTCTCAATTAAATAAGCAAACATCCATATGGAAACCAACGGAGCAATGGACGCTAATTACATAACACTATGCGTATTGCGCTAGACAGATTCGGGTCGAGATATTGATTAATTAAAATGAAGGATGTGTAGGGGTCAGGGGTGGAGTTGTGGCGCACTTATTAGCGCACTGCGTCCTGGCCACAGCCAACATCGGTAACGAGCGGTGTTTGAACTGGCCCTCTGTCCCACCCGCTCCCAGCAACCTGGACTGCTCAGTGGCCTCATCCAGCAGTGGGTTGAACAAAGGGCTGAATATTACAATCGAGGAGGAGCCCGTTTAGTACAGGATACAGGTGTTATATGTTGGGCCTGCGAAGTTGCAGTACAGCAATGCATTGTTGACTCTTATCTGTAGGGAGATGTGAGTGTTACCCTCTTGTACGCGTTGGTGGTGTTTTCTCGGCATACTCCAATTTCACTGGAGGAATTGGCTAAATATCCCAAATGCAAGGCCCTCTGAAAAGAAAACAAGAGTCTTGAGACTTAGTGAGGCTTTCCCGAGTGACTGACGGACATTACCATTATATTCAAATGGGCACTTGCGGATTTGATGATTTTAAACTTTTCGTGTAGAATTTGCAGCTACGATCAAGGCTTTTGAAAGCAATTATCTCACGACGTGGGGGTGTACAGCCAAAGCTGAATTCAAGTTTGCTCCTTTGCTCCAGTTCAATGGAGAGAGTGACCTTTTCGGTGGAGCCATGTGATGGTAAACATTTGGGAAAGGAAGCATCTTTACCAGCTCTCTTCATAATCTCCCTCCATCAATCACCCCCGTCCCTTTCTCCCCAGTATCCCCCTCTCAACCATCTCCCTCCTTCTCTCCACGACCTCCCTCCCTCCCTCCGCACTCCACCTGGCAGGCCACGTCAAACACACTCTCTGGATGTAACGATTATCTGCACCCCGAACTCCAGCGATTCCATGAACGGTAGCGATTTGATTCAGGGTTTCGATTGTATTCATGACTTCAAGATTTGGCTACATGTTTCACATTGTGGTGAATGCAACGGCCACTGGTGGCTGCAGGGATCAAGTTAATCCATTAGACGCAGCATATACTATACGAAAATAATCAATGTGCCGATAACATATGTATGCAAATTACATATATGCGCCTGTATCGATAGTTCCATTTTAACGTGCAATTTTATAGAGGGACTGTGCGTTGGCTTAGTTGTTGAAAAATCGGCAAGAATTTTTGTACTTATGCCAGGTATACTTTTGCACTTCGTTTTTAGTGACGTGCTTACCTTTTCTCTATTTTGCACTCCTATCGTTGTTTTTGTCTTGTTTGTTGTTGTAACTCGCTGACCCGCCCCTTCCGGACATCTGTGAAAAGAGCTTCATAGCTCATCGGATTCCTTCACGATAACAAAGATTCTGATTCTGGAATAAAGATTCTGAATAGAGTGGACATGACTGTGCAATTGAGACCGAACAGACGAGAACATATGACAAAATTACAAATATATTTTACCAGATAAGGTCCACTGAGCTATACGGCTCTTTTTTAGAAGCGACCTGGCCACAAATGATAGCTCAACCAAGTGACTTATCACGTGGAAATTAATAGCAGCCAAATCAGCTAAACGCATGTGGTTCTAAATCTGGAGGGAAAACCCGGAGGACCCGGATGAAAATCCACGTGACCACGGGGGAGAGAGCGACACACCGCAAACTCCAAATATACAGCAGGCGTCAGGGTCCGGATCGAACCCACAACCTCTTGTATCCCAGGCGGGTAAGTTAATTTCTCGCTAAAGTGGCGCCCCTGATATTATTGATATCTAAACGTAACCAACAATCGCCAGCTCAGTGTTGCCCTCTCTTACACACAAAAGGGCTACGAGTTCAGATCCCGGTCAGAGGTCAACTCACCCCATCATCTGTCCACGGTGGATAAAGCAAAGTACCGCTTTGTGGGAAGTCAACAGTGGAATTCCCAAGGATCAAATGGCCCTCTTTGATGTGGAATCTCCGCAGCTGGCGAAGGGCCAACAGCAGTGGTGGTTCTCGCCCTCCCTCGCCCCACTCCCATGCTCGTTTGAGTGGGAAGATGAGACCAGATTTGACTCCACCGACATCACAAGACAGCATAGCAAAGCAAAAAAACCGCTCAACAATTAACAGTCGAGTGGTGTGAATTTTTCAAAAATATAACTTAAAATTTAACAAGAATACATATTGGCTGGGCGGAATAGTGGCGCAGTGCACTATGAACCCAGCCAGCCGAGTTCGAATCCTGCAGACGGTTGGCATCAGTGGTCCTGGACCTCCTTTGGCACTAACCCAGTGCGGAGAAGTAGCATTGTCCCATCAATCCCCATGTCCAATATGGAATGGGGAGACCGTCATTCAGCAGTGGAATGACGAAGGCAGTAAATTATTATTGTGGTGTCATTTGAAAAGCACTCACAAGTCCTCGCATGCATAGTGAACAATCAGCAATGAATGCAACGACCGCAAATTAAAAAAGTTAGGAAAGATCATGTGCACTCATTGATTATGTAACACTTCATCACGTGTGTTTTCCTTCGCGAGTAGGAATTAGTAGCATGGACGTCAACTGACAACTATCCGGGCGATGTGCACTTGCGTATTTGCGTCCAGGGCGTTTTTCTCTGTGATGTGTGTGCACGCTCTGAGCACTCGCCCTTGGATCAATGTTGTTGATTTTCAATGGAATACGTCCCTGATAGCAACACACAAGGCCGTAGCCATGGAGTCAACATTGGGGGGGACCAAATCTTCCAGTGGGTTTGGGGCCCCCCCCCCAGAAAAAAATCTAAATTTTTTAACTCATTTCCTGCCTAAAATAAAAAAAAATTCACTAACACATAAGATGGACTTTTTATTTATTTTTTACAATAATGTATAATAGTGTATTGTATTACATTTCTCTGTTTTTTATTTTTTACCTTTTCTTGTTTCATTGTATGTAATGGCAGAGATTCGGGATTAATAAAGTACAACCATAACCACAATCATATAAACAGAAATCTATTTCATAGTAATATATTGGGGGGGGCATTTTGAGCATATTTGAATATGGGGGGGGGGGTGTGTCTCCCCCAATATATATTATAATTACGGCCTTGGCAACACAACTCTGTATTCAACTTTCGTTCACATTGGATCACCTTTACTCGAGTCACGAGTGCCCCGTCACCACGTTACAGACGGGCGGACGGGCAGAGCTAATGCCACGAGCGCTTTCAAGCGTGACACCGACTCACCCACTCCACTGCCCGCCCCCCACCACACCCTGCCCCCTCCACGTGGCCGCAGCCGGGAACTGCTGGCTGCAGCAGGGAGCCAACGGGCGTTGCCAGGGACTGCTGATGAGCGCCGTGTCGCGCGAGGAATGCTGCAGGGGGGGTCGCGCGGGCACCGCATGGACCCGACAGGACGTGTCGTCGGGCCTGCTCTTCAGATGGCTCGTGTTCAGCAAGGGCGCGCCCGACTGCCAGCCCTGCAAGGGTACGTGACGCTTTTGCGCATGTGTGCGTGCGTGTGTGTGTGCGTGCGCGTGTGTGCGCGCGTGCGTGCGCGTGCGTGTGTGCGTGTGTGTGTGTGGGGAGCGGTGGTGTAGCGGTGAGCGCGCCGCGCTACGAACCCGGCGACCCGAGTTCGATTGCCACTCACGGCCAACACCAGAGACGATTATCTGAACCGGTCCTGGGCCTTCCCTAGGTCGACTCAGCCTCAAATGAGTACCTGGTGCGGTGTGTACACATCGCCACTGGGGAGACAAAGGCGGCCGGGCGTGGTGTTGGCCACCCACCCCCTCGTGTGCCGTGCCGGTCTTCATAGGTGCTCGCTAACAGCACATGCCCCTACAGTCTGTTAAGGCTACACGGGGGATATTTGTCTTTGTACGCGACCTAGGCGTACGTATGCGCATGACGTATGCGCCGACAACCTCCCTGTTTCCTCGCACTGCCTGGCTTTGGAGCTCCTCCGTCCCATCATCTCTATTCCCAAGTTCCTGTACGCTTGCCGACTCAAAGCATACATAGATTACAAACGTGTTGGCGTACTAGCATTCGTCCCTTCTGGCTTTGGAACTCCAGGAATTGTTCAAATCAAGAAAAGCGTGGCTCTGTCTGAATCGAAATCTATTTCGCTGCCATGATGTTTGTGCTCTGTGTTGTTGCACGATTTCCCTTGATTAGTCCCATGAGATATTGAATGAATGGGTAACAGTTGAGGTGGCCATAAATGCCATAGTTCCAATCTGTGTGGACAACAATAGTGAATTATGTGATCACCATTTGAAATGAGCGGGGTTAATCGAAGTTATTGACTCTGTATTAGCCGTATAATTACATCAGTGCCTCTAAAGTTGTGTGACCTTAGGTGTTACCAAATCCTGCTCTTTGTCCATGGACTCATGGGATTCTGGAACTGTGTTCAGCAACTGTGATCAAACAAGGGCATGAACTGTTTTCTGTGCGCGAAAAGCAATCTCTGTAAACTTGCGTTTGAGATACAAATAGTGGCCAATTCGCTGAGATATGTCGGTGGAAATGTTGGTACCGCTGATGCTGTAGCTCGCGCTGGGTTCGTCACTGATGTTTTTCAGTTGTTTATTGTCATTGTTGTTTATCACTGTTGTTCATGGCCGTGAATCGCTGAGGTTTTCGTGTGTTCTCATCATCACCGTCATCATCACCGTCCATTGCCCGCGTGCATCGCCGATGCTCGCTGTTGTTCTCTTCGTGCGAACACGCGTCGCTCTGGCCGCCGTCGTCGTTGGTCCTCGTCGTTCACCTCCGTCCTTGCCGTCGCCGTCGTCTTTTGCGCTCGTCGTGCAGAGACGTGTGACAGCGTGGAGTGCGGCCCGGGCAAGCAGTGCAAGCTGAGCCGGCGGAGCCGGCCGCGCTGCGTGTGCGCGCCCCAGTGCCCGCGCGGTGCCACGGGCAGCGCCGGCGGCGGCTCCAGCACCAGCCCCGCCGCTCCGCCGCCGGCGGCCCCCAGGGGCCCCGTGTGTGGCTCGGACGGGCAGACGTACCGGCACGAGTGCGCGCTCCTCCGAGCACGCTGCCGCCTCGGACAGACCACGCTGCACGTCCAGTACCAGGGCAAATGCAGAAGTACGGGGGTTGGGGGGTGGGGGCACGTTGTCACGCACCGACTCGCCGATGTTGACTCACTGATTCGCCGACCTACCTGCTGACTGAGCCCACCCGCCTTGTGACCGGCTAACGGAACCACTCACCGACTCACTAATCCACCCACCGACTGATTGACCCGTCAACTGACTAACCCACCCACCAACTGCCTAAGCCACCCACTGACCGACTGATTGACGGATCCACCAAACGACTGACCCACCCACCCACCCGGCGTGCGACAGCGTGGAGTGTGGCCCGGGCTGAGGGAGCCCGGCACCCACCAGCCGACTCAGTGGATCACTGACACGACTTAGTGGACCACTGTCACGTGTTTGGGTGGATGGGCTACTACCTTGCCTTGATCCCGATGTGCACACAACCCGCTTGTGGGAAATGCCCAATCCACGTCTCGTTGCTGAACCTTGCTTTCCATCTGACGTTTGGTGAAAACCCACCGATGTCTCCATCATAACCACGACGAGCAACAATTAGATGACTATTTATAGAAATCGTGAGTGAGGAGTTTTTGCCAGCTTTGGTGACATTTATTCCTGCAGTATATTGGTGGACTAATGAATGTTCAGCCATTAATTATGTTTCATCATCCACCCCTCACCCTTCTGACCCCACCATCCATCCACCCATCCATCACCTCCCACATCCACCCACACAATCATCCATTGATCCACCGACCCCTTCGCCTATTTATTTATCTGCTCAACACACTCACCTACTCACTCGCCCACCCTCACCTCACTTCGTTTACCCATTCACACCAACTCACCGCACCTCACCCACCCACCCACCACAGAGTCGTGCCGCGACGTGCAGTGCTCCGGCTCCGCGTCGTGCGTCCTCGACCAGAGCGGCGCTGCTCACTGCGTCGAGTGCGGCAGCCGCCCGTGCCGCGAGGCCAGCGGGCCCGACGCTGCGCTGTGCTCGCGCGAGGGCCGCACCTACGACAGCCTCTGCCACCTGCGTCGCGCCGCCTGCCTGCGTGGACGCGCCATCGCCGTCGCGCACCCGGGCTCCTGCAACAGCAGGTCCGGGGGGTGGGCTGAGCGGGGGGGGGAGGGAGAACGGAGAGGGAGGGGAGGGGAATTCGAGGAGGATGAGGAAGCAGAGGTCGCAACCGGGTACCCGATACCCGTACCCTATCCGATACCCGGCTACCCGTACCCGGCCAGGTACGGGTACGGGTAGGCCGTGAGTCACTGGTGAGTAACCGTTTGTCACTCATTTCGGGTAGGGTACGGGTACGGGTAGGGAACGGGAACCCGTACCTGGCCGGGTACGGGTACGGGTACCCATTTGCGACCCTGGTGCGGCCGGGTACGGGTACGGGTAAGGAATCAAAACCCGTTTGCGACCTCTGTGAGGAAGGAGGTGGAGTGGTGGGTGGGTGGGGGGCATAGAGGGGAATGCATAGAGGGAGGAATGAGGGGGAGAAAGGAGGGAGGAGGGTTAAGATGAAGAGGAGGGGAGGGTTGCGATGGGGGGGAGGGGGGTGCAAAAACATCTGTGGGAGGTGTGCGGAGCGAGACGGGCGATGCACGCGGAAGGCAGTGAAGGTTGACGAGAAGGGAGATTTAGAAGGGAGGGCGAGAGATTTTTTCGAGAGACATTTTTGAGGGGGGGTGGAGAGGAAAGGGAGGACACGGGAGAGTCAGGAGAGGTCAAGGAATTGGAGAGAAAAGGGAAGGAGAGGAAAAGATGCAGGCTATAAGGACAGAAAATGCCTAATTTAGTCATTGGATGATTGGAATACTTGGGAAGCTGATAACATGACGGAGAGACTGAATGTGTAAGCTTTCAGCGCACAATAAACGCAAACCCAGCACGCCCTCATCTTACCGAGCTCGTTCACAAGGCTCCGTGTTTAACCTCTTGACCTCCCCCCCCCCGTTTTTTTTGACCAGGTAAACACGCGCTGGCAACTGAGCCTCACTGATGGAACGAGTCCTGGGCCAAGACGGCTTCACTCCAAACCAATTTTAACCTCCCCCCCCCCCATAACCCCAACCCCCCCCCCCCACCTCACCCCGCACGCAAGCGACACGTTATTATTATTATGTAACATATAAAGGACTAACATTGTTCGCGTCGTTTTTACCACGAAACCTCCAAACTCCAAAGCCATCATCCGAGTGTGGATTCGCCCCCCCGACTGACCCCGTGCGTTTAAGTGGCCTGGGCAGCAGCAGCGGCCACCACGACCACCACCACGGCCACCACCACCACCACGACCACGACCACCACCTTCGCGCCAGCCTTGCGCGTGCGCCGATCGTTCCATCAAAAAAGCTTCCGGCCGGTGCCCCATATTCCTCGCTTACACTGTAGCTCGCAGAGTCCGCTTGGAATCCCGAGGCACATGGTGGGGGGGGGGGGAGCCGAGACAGACGCAGAGGGACAGGTGGAGGAAGAGAAGAGATGGGAGGGGAAAAAAATCAGTGTTACACCAAAATTCAAAGTCTGTATTTATTTCTTTATAATAATTAATGTACATGTTTTGATAACTGCAGACGTGGCCAGTAAGTTTCGTTTCTAGTGAAAGAATCATTATTTATAATAGAGACTCCTTTTTTTTTTACCTTGTGTTTTTTTATTATAATTATTATGTTTGGAACTTTGGACAGACAGAAAGAAAAAAAAAGAAACCTCGACTTTTTCAGAAATGTTCGTCTTTATTTATTTAAGAGAGTACAATTGTCTTTTTTTTTTTGTTAAATCGGTATATGTATATTTGTTATGCTACCTCATTGTTTATAGTGGATATACTTACAGGTGACTTGTGAGCCATTTCGTATCATGGAGACCTGCCAGCCAATCACCGGCCACCCTCGTCATCAGACTCGTTCACGATGCAGAGATTCTTTGGGTTAGCACCGATTCCTATGCTCACGGTCCATTGAATCGTGCGCGCAAGAATCAATTCGTTACGGTTTATGCAAATGGAATGCAAAGAAAAAAGGTACGCTCACGCTACACGTAGACCAATGCAGCAATTTAAACAGTACAAACGAAACAGAGATAGAGAGGAGGAATATTAACCCCGAGAAACAATACAAATGGGATGCTGAAAACAATACACAAAAAACCAACAGAAACAATCTATACATTCGTGAATCCAATACAGACCCCCCCCCTCCTTCCCCCGAATCATGATATTTCATCAAATCGTTGGCGCGGTGAATCATTGACAAGTCTACTCATCGTAGCTCAGCTTCGCAACGGAGAGCCGACTTGTGGCGGATGCACGAGACGGCCTCTCGTGACCGTCCGTGGCCGCGACCAAAAGGAGCTGCAGCATCGAGTCTCGAAGTCGCTGGTTGAAGTCACACCAAACACAACAAATGTGTCGGTCGACTTGGAATGGCGCGGATGGTAAAAGTTTACACTTATGGGAGACTCGCCCGAGACACGTGGTGAGACCGGCAGACCATCTCGCTCCGTTAAACCCCTCCCACTTCCACGCAGCCGTTCCCACTGAGTCACGAGCACAGTGCCCACACCTCTTGTAATGACATCGCCCCCCCCGCCGCCTACTGTTTATGGGCCAACGCCTAATCCTCTGCCAACCAACACTCAGGTAGGTCCCCCCTCCTATGTTCATAGCACGTGTGGAGCGTAATGACAGAAAATGAAAATCAGGGACAAAAATCCCAAAAATTCACAAATGCTTTGGCACACCAGGGCAGCCTTTCTGAAACTGGGACTGTCCTGGCAAAACAAAACAAAAACCGCGACTTATGGTAGCTTTGGCAGATGGGAATTGATGAATTGGTGAACACTGCATCTCAATGTACAAATTTGCTCTGCACAGAACCTGACCTCCCATTCCTTGTTGTCTCAACCCATATACAACCATCCTCATCCCGTCTGATAGTGAACCATGAGTTCATCCTATAGAAAACTAATTTCTATGATAACAGACAAAAGCCTCATCTCATCGGGTAAGGAACCCTGACTACATTCCATGGAGAATCTTTACTAATAATTCGTAATCACTTACAACCCTTTGCAAATGCCTCTGGTGAACGAGGGCTTCGTTACATTCTGAGATCAGAAACTTTCCCCCCATATAATAATAGCGAACCCCCTTCCTCCCCCCCGCCTCTTTTCAGCTGGTCCAAACGCCTTTATGCATCCACGATAATACATTCAGTCGGCTGAAGAACTCACATCCCATCCTCAAGAGGGCTGTCGTCGAGTTATTCTATCCAATACAGAACCCTCGTCTCCTGCGGTCAATGTACACGCATTATAGAGCACGTGTATCGTCTGATGCAAACTCCTTATCCTGTTCAATGTCCCAGTCGAAAACGGGCACAAAACTCTCATTTCATTCACTGCGAAATCCTTGATAGAGAAGCTTTCATCATCAGACTCACTCCAAGCTGTCACCTATCTTCCTCACTTCCTTGCGATGCAAAAAAAAATAATCCATCGAGGCTCTTGACCACGAGCCGAATGTTGCATCCAATACAATCCCACGCGTGTAATCCCGTTGGGTAAAAGGGCCCCTCTTAATCTGATAGAGACACTTCGCGTTATCCAATACAGCATCCGCCCGTCCCATCTGATATCCAACAGACTCCTCTTGTTTAGGCGCCTTTGGCTCGTTGAGAGTCTGGCAATTCCACTCAATCGTACACGAGCGATAAGACAAAGGCAAAGATCCCCCATCGAGCCTTAACAGGCCGTGGGGGGCAAGTGCTGTTAGCGAGTAGCACCTATGAAGGCACGGCACAGGAGGAGGTTGGTGGCAAACACCACGCCCAGCCGCCTTTGTCTCCCCAGTGGCGATATTTACACATCACACCAGGTACTCATTTGAGGCTGAGTCGACCTAGGTGAGGCTCAGGACCGGTTCAAACAATCGTCACTGGTGTTGGCCGAGAGTAGGAATCGAACTCGGTTCACAGCCGGGTTCGTAGCGCAAATGGTTAACCGCTACACTACCGCTCCCCACACGATCAGACACACACCACACAATTACACAACAAGCGTTTGATGAATACACACCCCGAGCGTGTACACAACGAGTCACCACCCGCCGAAGCTCTCTTCACGTGCAACGTAAAAAAAGAGAAAAACCAATTAATATTGCAGCCACTTTGCGATGCTTTATGAAACGCTCGGCAATCAGAAGCGACGGGAACGAGCGAGGGCTGTGGATGTCAGCCCCGGTGAGAGAGGCTCCTACGACTTTGCAGACGCAAATTGTTTAATGTTCAAGACACAATTGCACAGCATACCGACTTGTCATTATTATTATTGTTATTATTACACATTTTTTTTGGTTTGTTTTGTTTTCAAATGAATATTTATGGTGTGTGTTATACACGTCTTGTATCCTCGTGCATATAAATTAGTATTTGGTAAACCAATAAAGTATCGGCACATACACGCGCGCGCGTGTCTCTCTCTCTCTCTCTGCTTGTAAAGTGCCGACAACAAACATGCGGCGTTCAAATAAATTGAGAAAGAGCGACTTAGTTGAGCGTACGAACAAACAAACGATGAAAAAAACACCCGCTCGAGAAGGCTGCTGAACATGCAAGCATCGTGACAGGAAGTGAGAGGCAGGGCCTAGAAAGTGGTGGCTCCAAGTGGTGGCTCCAAGTGGTGAGCCAGAAGTGGTGAGCCAAGGATGTTAAGGACCGTGGAGTGGACGTGCAGACCATGTCCCAGGACAGAATTGAGTTGGGAGAGAGAACCCAGAAGGTGGACCCCCATCTTCTTTCGTCCGGATTAATAACGGTAGATCAAAGATGCAATTTTGGATTCGTTATCCACCCAAGTGTTTGTTCAGAAGCAGAGTGGGATCTCGTCCATTCCTCCTTTAAAGGGGTGAAGACCAGCGGAGTTTTTTTTCCCTACGATTTGGACGACGGTCGGGATTCGTGGCCGCACTTGCAGGCTGCCGAATCTTCGGACGCGACATTTGTGCATCAGGTGGCCGCAAGGAGCCACGCGCGGGCCCTCGATTTGGTTTCATGGTCGAACCATTGGCAGACCCCATGAGTGGTGGAGTCAATGTCGGGAGGATGGAGACTCAAGACTTGATGATACGGAAGCCAAACAGGGCACAGTCGGCTATTTGCAGACGTGCAGCGTGTTCGCACTTCCGGTTAGCTACGTACGGTGCGAAAGAAGTTCAATTTACATACATACACACATACATAACCACGTGTGCATATTTTCGGTGATCGTTTGACCAAAGCCAAGAGAGAGAAAGAGAGATTTACGTTTCCCTCGGTTCAAGGGCTCAAATGGGACGTGAAGCTCGCCGTTTTTTTGGTCAGCCTGTTGATTGAACGAGTGGAGAGTGTTTGTAAACGAGCAAATTGAAATAACAATGTTGATCATTCACAGGCCTTTGCCGAATGAAGCCCCCCCCCCCCCCCCCATGATGCTTCAGTCGTAGGGTTTGTTTGGTCATACTTCACCGTGCTGGTCAATGCAGTTTGGGGGAGTAGGGGGCCCAGGAACGGTTCGTAATTTTTTTCTAAAAAATCACTCGCCATCGATTCTAGCCGTGAGTGGGGGATCCAATTCGGGTCGTCGAGTTCGTAGCGCGATTCACTAACCGCTGCGCCACTGAATATGATAATAGGTTTTCCCCTTTTTTCTGGCAACAAAACAGGTGTTAAGATGTTAAAAAACCCAAACTGAAACCTTTTACAAGGAATCATGTCTGCATTAACCACAATACTCGTGGTCAGAACGCATACAAAAAACATACTCTGATAATATATGCATTGACTTTGAAACTGAGTGGTCCACACCAGAGACAGTTTTCTTTGGAGCCTCGTCTCATATGGTGTTAGACCTCTGGTCTAACAACATTTGAGACTAGGCTCTGGTGTGGACCAATCAGTTTCAAAGACAATGCATATATGATCAGAGTACGTTTTTTGTTTGCATTCTGACCACGAGTATAGTGGTTAATGCAGACACGATTCCTTGTAAAAGGTTTCAGTTTGGTGTTTTAACATATTAACACAACTGTTTTGTTGCCAGGAAAAAGGGGAAAAACCCTCTTCTCATATTTCGGTGCTGGCAAAGGAGGCCCCGTGACGCTGCGCCACTGCTCCACCCACCGCAGTAGACCACACACAAACAGCCGCACACCACAGAGAAGCACTCGCGAGCACATTTCCCCATGGAGATACGAGACGAGCCTTTGCTTGCTGGTCCCGTGTGCTCGCTCGCTCGTTCGTTCGCCGACCGACCGAATCCGGTCACGATTGGCAACCTCTCGGTAGACAAACGGGTGACCTGCGGCCCCGTTTTGTCGGGTTTCCTCGGCATGAGTCTAGCATCGAGCATCAAAACCTCCAATGTCGCCCCGTGTCCCCACCTCCCACTGCGGGTCAACGGGCCGACACACACTCAAGTGTCGTGGCGCTCTCCGTGTCCCTCGTGCGGGCTCGGTGATAGTTTCCACGATTCTAAACGTTTTTTTATTTTACCACGTAAGGCCCACTGAGTATATAGAGCTCTTTTTGTCAGAAGTGACATGCCCACAAATGATGAGGTCAACGAAGTGGCTTTTCACGTGGAGATTTATAGCGGCAGCCAGAAACTCTAAACGCGTGTTTTATTCTAAATGTGGAGGGAAAAACCGGAGGACCCACGTGGCCACGGGGAGAGAGAGAGGGACACGCAAATTCCAAATATGCATCAGGCGTCAGGGTCGGAATTGAACCCGCGACCTCCTGTACACCAGGCGAGGTAGTTAACATCTCGCTACCGAACCTGAACTGACCAACGTGGCGAAGCAGGTTCAAACAACTCCCTACGATTGACTGTATGTACTGTATGTATGTTGAACTTCTTTCGCGCCGTACATAGCCAACCGTGTTAATCGGAGGTGCGGGGGTGAGGACAAGAAACGAAACACAAAAAGCAGTTCTAAAGAAAAGAGTTTAATGCCTACACGTGTTGCCACAAAAGGTTGCGGTGTCAACGGAATACATTTGAGACAATGGAACGTCACGAAGGGCGTTAAGTTGAAGAATTATACAAACAGAAGGTAACGTCATGATCATAACCGTACACACGCACGCTTGCCACTGCAGGTCGGCGACAAAATTAAAGCCCCCAAAAACAATGAGAAACGTCGTCATAATGGGCCAGATTGTTTACGTTAACAACAATAACAACAACAACATAACGGCGGGGGCTACGGCGGACATCTTCAGCTGCTGCGACGATGACGGCGGCCTCGTCGTGACGATTTCACCAAAAATTCCGATGGGAAGGGAGTGGACTAGGGTGGGGAAAAAAATGATATTTTTTTTAATGATATTTTTAAAACTTTTTTTAAGTGATATTTTTTTAAATGATATATTTTTTAATTATACATTTCTTAATCTTTTTTTTTAAAGGGGGCAACGTTGGGCCAAACGAGAACGCGCGACCGTCGCCGACCAGCGAGAGGCGAGGGCCCCTGCGACGAGTCCGGCAAAGGCGCGGAGGAGGAGGACACGTGGTAAAGATCTCCGTAAATTAGAGGAGCGAGACGGAGAGATGCTTATGAAAACACGGCGTATTTATGCACTTACGAGCGTGTGCTCGCGCGTCTGGGTGCACGGGGGGGGGGTAAGTTTAGTTTCTCACATAATATACAGACCGGCAACGAGGGGGGCTGTGTCGTGTTTAAGGTTTTCAAGAGAAATCAATCATCTACGCTCATGGCCGAGCAAACAATTGCCCTTTTTTTCTTTATTTCTTTATTCTTTCCTTTTTTGCTTTACCCCCCCCCCACCACCACCTTCTTTCAGGGCCAGGCAGCGGAACTAAAAAGCCATCCTTGAACAGTCCTGATCAAATGCGACACGAAAGCAGGCGGAGATATCGGCACGGGGAGTACGAGTGAGCGAGCGAGACACACAAACTCTAAACTGTTTTGATTTAGAGCCAGGGAGGGAGGGATGGCGGGCAGGCTGGGTGAATGCTTAGTTGGATGGGTGGGTGGGTCGGTGGCTGTGTGGCTGGGTGAATATGTAGTTGGATGGGTGGAAGGTTGGATGGGTTCGTGGCTAGGTGGGTGGCTGGGTGGTTGGGTGGGTGAGTTCGAGGCTGGGTAGCCGGGTCGACGGTTGCGTCGGTCGATGTACGTGTGGGTAGCTGGATGGGTGAGTTAATAGTTATTGGGTGGTTGACTGGATGGGTTCGTGGGTGGGTAAGTGGATGACTGGAAGGCGACTGGTTCGATAGCTGACTCGTCACCTACCAAGCTGGTTAGCTGGGTGGGTGGCTGTCTGAGTGCCTGGCTAGTTGGCCTGGTGACTAGCTGGTGTTTTTCTACCTCTTGTGGCCACGCTTGAGGGTTAAGCATAACATATAATGGAAGTACACCATGTAAATTGCTTGTTTGTATGATTTGTGAATATTTGTTTTTAACGGATGCCATGTCTGTTTTTATTATATATGCTAAAACACTTGGTAAGGAATTTGATAAATATTCCAACGTTCCAAATAGACCCTTTAAAAATAACCTTCAGACTAGTTTTTGCTTTCTGCACGACCGTAGATGTAGCGGCTGCTGGTGGGGGTGGGGGGGGGGCAGATTTCCTTGCACCTGAGAATCGAAGGGGCCTTACAAGGCCCATTCGTTGGGTCTGGCTTCCAGGGTAAAAACCATCACCACAATTATGCATCCAGTTGCGTCAGCAGCAGTGAACAGCAGGAGAACGTTGTGTTTCACCAGCTGAAACTCACTGAGATTTGAATTTGCTTTTTTGCAAGGGGACCCGGGTTAAGAGGTGAAAACCGATAGCAAATAATTAAATCGTATCAGAGTAGACCAACATCCCACGGCCAAATACAAACATCTTACAAGACGAATAGGGATAATAACATGGGAATTAGAAGTGAAATGGGCTGTCGTTAAGAAGATAATATCAGGGCATTAGTTAGAGTTAGGGTTTGGGTCAAATTTATGTATATGTATGTACGTATGCATGTTGAACTTCTTTCACACCCGTACGTAGCCAACGGTGCTAATCGGAGGTGCGGTTTGTAGCAAGTGATTTTATTAGTTTCACCGGTATGGGAGATGTGAGCACTAGGGGGTCACAAAAGTGTAAATGTCCAGCTCAAAGTCAAGCGGTCATCACCACCGATGCCATTGACACCACCCGCACCTTGCCATCGCATCCTGCCTTCTGTCGGGCAACCACAGCTGGTGCAGATCTCTATGGTCACCCATTTTAAACCATACCCCATGTACTGGGACTATTCTTTTCCCGATATTTTTTGTCAAAGCAGCTCAAACTCTGACGACGACGACGACAACAACAACAACATGATGACGATGATGAGCGCCACCCAGCCACTGGGCTCTGTGCCACGCGGTTCCTCCGACGCCAAATTCATTGGCCCAGCCCACGCCGTTTTGCAGAGCCATCAAAGGCATTCGCGCGCTCGAGCAGCGCGTACACAAAGGCTCCGTCCCTGATTAGACCACTTCCAGCCCCCAAATATGCGGTCGCACAACGTGGCCCAGATTGCTCAAATAAACCCCTCGGGGAAAGATCAGTGGGCACGCTAATTTCTTTTTGCGGTGTAATTATGGCGTTACGAGGTCGCTCGGTAAGCCGCCAGCAACCCCCCCCCTCCTCCCATCCACCCAACCCTTGCTCGGTGCGCGGTCAACACGAAGACGCGCAGCGGATTCGTCCTCCCAGGGCGAATGATTTTGCGATGGGAGCGGAATGGGAGCGCGGGGTCTGTCGCCGCGGCTGGAGCGCGACATCAAATGGCAGGGTCGCTCGCACGGGCACCGTGCATCGTATTCTTAGATTTTTTTCGGTAAAAGTCACGTAGGTAAAAAATTAAAATTAATAAAAGTAAAATAAAAATCACGACGTTTCGGAGGCAACACAAGCTTCCGTCTTCAGGTGGAACCGTCACAGCACGATAGCTGTCTCAAGTGAGAGAAATTCCAAGAAAACAGTCCTTGTATATATACTGGTTGAGGGTGGGAGGAGCCAAGGTAGGCCCTGAATATTATTTTTGTGAGGTTCGGTGTGGCTGAAGCACGCTGTTAGGAATGAGCCTTTGTTGTGTAAACTAGGTGCGGATGACCGTGCATCGTTCATTATTCACCGGTCATTTCGTCCCCTCTCCCCTCTCTTTCTCTCTCGAAAAGTTCACCTCTTCTCCACTCCCTTTTTCTTCCCTCCCGTCGCCCCTCCACTCCGTCCCGTCTCTCCCCTGGAGCCCTTTCGTGACCTCCCACGTGTCCTCTGTCACGGTCACTCATTCCTCTGGCCCCCCGCCATCTAAATCACTCGATTTTTTGCTACCACTTTTTTTTAACTATGTAAAGCGCCTTGAGCTAAGGCGCTCTATAAATATAAAATACGATAAGATCATTATCATCATCATCAGCAGCAGCAGCAGCCATGACCAATCCACTGCTGGATGAAGGCCTTCCCGACCCGCCATCATCCCTCGCGAGCCCTTGATGCAACGGTCCAGCCAGCGCGTGCTGCTGCGACACACGCTGATCTAATCGCTCCGTTTCTCGTCTCGGGTTGCGTTCCGTCAGTCGTTATTAAAGAATGATGATGAGTAGACGGCGGCGTTTAACATTGGGGAGAAAATGAGGGACGAATCTTTGTTCGTGTTGGCGTATTTTTCACAGCGGCAATGTCTCACGTTGGCCTCTTGAAATCCACGTGCGAGTGGAGAGAATGCTGCAAACAATCAACGTCGGCTTTATTTAATGCCGCCGGGGGGATGATAACAAGTCCTCCCCGTGCCGTTCGTGAGGGTTGTGTGGCCATGCCTCGCCTTGCCAGCAACCGGTTCAGACATCACTCGCCACTCGCGTTCATTTTTGGCCAGGAATCAGACTCAGGTTGCCACGAGGTTGATAGTGAATAATGCTAACTGCTGCACCACCGCTCCCTCCCCACCCAGTTTATTTTGCATTATAAATAGGGGCGGGGGGCGGCGGGTGATACCCAGAGAATCTGTTGATGTATGGGAACGTGGAATGTAATTTTTTTTTTTAAATAACGGCAGAGGTCGATAGCGACCGTAACGGGACGCACGACATTGTAAATCTAACGGGGAGGACGGTACCGACCAAGCTGACGGCGAAACCCCAGAACGCAGAGAGTGGAGTCGCTTCACCAGAGCGGTCACCAACTCCTCAGTAGGCCGAGAGAGAGAAGGGTGGGGGGGGGGTTCAAGTTTCAAGTTTATTTAACCCGGTGAGAGAGAAGTCAAGAGATGAAACTCGAAGTCTCATTTGCAAGAGTGACCTGGGAGGGGGGTTGGGTGTCAACAACATTTACAAAGTCAAAACGAATTTTAAAAAAGGTCCAGCGATGAAACAAAGAACACTCAGAGCAACACACGTTGTCTATAGAGCAGCAGCAGCAACAACAACAAAAACTAAAATCAGAGCAACACACGTTGTCTATAGAGCAGCAACAACAACAGCATCAACAACAAAAACTAAAATCAGAATAACACACGTTATCTGTAGAGCATCAACAGCAACAACAACAAAAATCAGAGCAACACACGTTATCTGTAGAGCATCAACAGAAACAACAACAACAACAACATCAGAGCAACACACGTTATCTATAGAGCAACAGCAACAACAGCAACAGCAACTGAAATCAGAGCGAGACGTGGGCACTGCGCTTGTGTGGGAAATTCTCTCCTGCCAACCGACCGACCGGGCGTGCGGGCGTGCGGGGTGTCGCGTGCGTCCGCGTCGCAGCCGTGAGGCACAGCGGCACCCGCACTCGGTGCATGTCAGGTCAAGAGCGGCTGCCTTACCGCGAGGCCCATAGGACGCAGCCCTCGCTGCCACTGAGCGCCGCAGACAGTCCCAAATTAGCCGTGCCAAGAAAGAGAAAAGAACAAAAAAAAACAACATAACGGGACACCGGGTGGCATTTTTTTTTAACTCCCTTGCTCTCGTCTCGCTCGTTCACAGAGGGCTTCTGCAGCGGAGTCGCCCTTTCTCTCTCTCTCTTTCTCTCTCTCTCTCCTTGTGCACCTTTCAGCGGAGCGGTGTAAGTGGTCGGGTGTAGTGGCTGGGACCTTCCGTAACCGAACAATCGCCACTCTCGCCAACAATCGGCCGAGTCTCATGCAGCTTCCCTCCTCCTCTCTCTATACATCTGCGTCTGCTGTGTGTGTGTGGGCGTGCGTGCGTGCGTGCATACGCATGCTCAAGACATTTCGCGTGGCCTCAAATAAAGTGCACCTCGCCTGGCACCTACACGCCGCGGTGACGTAGCCCGTCACCCACTTTCGCAGCGAATGCCAGTTGTAGTTTGTTGCTAAAGCTATTAAACACATTTTTTATTATTTGGACCAGATAAGGCCCACTGAGCTATATATTTATTTTTCCGAAGCGACCTGGCCACAGATGATAGCTCAATCAAGTGGCTTATCACGTGAAAGTTTATAGCGGCCAAATCGTCCGAATATTGTTTGTATACTATTCCGTGGAAACATATATAGGACATCAAATTTACGATTAATTACGATAACAATTCTTTTTTGTGTGTTTACTGTCACTGAGATACAATAAAAAGTCGACATTTTTGTCCGACCACATTCATCAGCTATAACACAGCCGTTTATTAACACGTCGTAGGTTTTCGCGATCAATCATCCATAATACGGGTTGTTTGGGTTAGATCGCGTAAATATAAATGCGTCGTTAAACCCGCCACCACGCCACACAGCCAACTATAACGTTTGTCACGTAAGCAGAACGTGGCCAATTCGTTACTAGTACAGCACACCGGTGTGTTGGAGAGCAAATCCACAACATTTACAATCAGGTGTATGGAGACAGAGAGCCTTGAATAGTTTGAGCTCGGTGAGGGTTGGGTGGTCGGAGTTTTCAATCTCGATGATTTAAAAGTGCATATAGCTTCAGTGGCTTCCTACTATCGGAAGGAAGAGCGTTGCAGACGGCGCGCGCTACAATGGCCGTCTTTGTTCGATGGCCAGCCAAAAAGCCCGAGCGAACGTACACTTGAAATACAGAGTTGTTCGATAGGATGAGCGCTGTTCGCTTTCCACGCGGCAGCACCCATTGTGCCTCTCCATCAACGATGATTGGCCGATTTGAGGATGTGAGGGATTGACTCAGCCTATCGTTCCCGACGGGTTAATGAAAGAGTTACGTGGGCCACTTTGTGATACGTGAACGGTGTTTGCTTGAAAGTGTTGAAATTAAATACGCATAAAAATAAGTCATTGTTGCGTGTGACAGCCTGCCATGATGAACGTGGAAATGCCACCACTGCTTCAGGGCAGTCAACAGATATGAGTGTCACCCTGATATTCATTTGAGTGGGAAATATACTTGGCCAATGCGTTATAATACACGTGGCCTATGCGTTATAATACACGTGGGCTGTGCGTCATAGTATACCTGTGATTTAATTAATTGCTACGATGTATGATCGCGATTGCATTGAAGCATATATACTCTTGTTTCACATTGTGATGCATGTAGCGGCATCTCGTGGCTTCAGGGGAGGGGGTCGTATACACCCATTAACTAAATTGAAAAGCATCGATTGCAACACATGGAAATGATGCGTGCGTCGTACGATTGATAATCGATGTTAATCGATGCATCGTTACATCATCTCAAGTGTCATTGAGTTAGTGAGTGCAATGTCTAATGATGTCCTAAGAAGGGCAATAAAGTTTATGTTTATATTATTCGGGTCTTTGCTTAAAACTGGAAACATTCGAAAACCAACATTTTCTAATCACCCCCCACCCACCCTACCCCCTAAAAAACATAATGGGTGCTAGGTTTGTAAAATCTATAACTTTAATTTTTTGTAACCCATTAACTAAATTGAAAAGCATGTTAAACTTTCCATCTGCAATTTATGATGCCTATTTTAAAGATGACATCATAGTTTTAATAACTCGACTTTTCGACAAACTGTGACACCAAAGCCAATACAAATCTGACCTAAAGCCCGGAACCGGTTACTACCAATTACCAGCGTCATCATACAGCATGCACATACACATACCACAAAGACAAAGATGGCCCGTATAGCCTTCAACAGGCTATTGAGGCAAGTGCTGTTAGCGAGCACCTATAAAGGCCGGTACGGCACACGAGGGGGTGGGTGGCCAGGACCACGCCCGGCCGCCTTTGTCTCCCCGGTGGCGATGTTTACACGCCGCAACAGGTGCTCGTTTAAGGCCAAGTCGACCTAGGGAAGGCCCACAATCGGATGAAATATTCATCACCGATGTTGACCGTTCGCAGGAAATCCAACTCGGGTGGCCGGGACTCGTAAGTGCGAGTGCGCTAACCCACGAACGCCACCGCTCCCCACGACACAGAAAACACGCACACGTACAATAAGGTGGCAACAGCGCCATGAATTTCCCAGGGAACAGGGGAGGGGGGGGGGCTTTTTTCTTGCCAGTGAAGAAAGGCAGTAGTGGAGAGGCAAAGAAAAAAAAAGGAGAGACGGGGGAGGCAATTAAGCCGCGATGCAAATAGCCGGTGTTCATTATGCTTATGCGAGGGCTGCCCGGCGGTAAGTATCGAGTCATTACAGGAGCGCTTTTGTGAACAATGTCCCGCACCGCCGTAGCAACCTCCCCCCCCACCACCACCCCCGCTCCTCCCAGGAGACATCGACCGATCGTCGCGACATCGACCGATCGTCGAGTTAAACGCGGGAGACCTGCGGCACACACACACACGTACGCACACACACACGGAGACACACACACACACGTGCGCACACACACACGAGACACACACACACACGTGCGCACACACACACGAGACAAACACACACACGTGCGTGCACACACACACACGTGCGCACACACACACGTACGCACACACACACACGAGACACACACACGTGCACACACACACACACACACGTACGCACACACACACACGAGACACACACACGTGCGCACACACACGAGACACACACGTGCGCACACACACACACACGAGACACACACATACACGGAGACAAAAAGACAAAGATCCCCCGTGTAGCCTTAGCAGACTGTAGGGGCAAGTGCTGTTAGCGAGCACCTATGAAAGCCGGAACGGTACAAGAGGGGGTGGGTGGCCAGCAGCACGCCCGGCCGCCTTTGTCTTTACACACACACCAGGTACTCATTTGAGGCTGAGTCGATCTAAGGGAGGCCCAGGACCGGTTCAGATAATCGTCACTGATGTTGGCCGTGAGCGGGAGTTGAACTCGGGTCGCCAGGTTCGTAGCGCAGCGCGCTAACCGCTGCACCACCGCTCCCCACACGCACGGAGACGCGCACACACGTGCGCAAGCACGGTGACGCGCGCAGCAAAGACAAAGATCCCCCGTATAGCCTTTAATATAATGTGGAGGCAAGTGCTGTCAGCGAGCACCTGTGCATACCCACACACACGTACACACACACACATACGTGCGCACACATACACACACATACGCACACACATACACATACGCACACACACACACACGAGCGCGCAAGCACGGAGAGTCGCACAGAGGGGAACTGACACGAACACATGGACACAAGGCAGACAGACGGACGCAGACGTAGATACGCAGACACATTGACACGGAGGCACAAAGTAAATGATTGACAGACACAGTGGTGCACACTGACACACCAAAAAAAACACAAAGATCATCCGTGTAGCCTGTATAAGACTTTTGGAACAAGTGTTTTTAAGTGAGCAGGCATGGCACACGAGAGGGTGGGTAGGCCAGCCCCACGCCCGCCCGCCTTTGTCTCCCGAGTAGTGATGATGTTTACGCATCGCAAGAGGTACAGTTCTCATTTGAGGCTGAGTCGACCTATGCGAGGCCCACGACCGGTCAGATAATCGTCACTGCTAGTGGCCGTGAGCTGAAATCGAACTCGGGTCACCGGGTTTGTTACACAACTCACATGTACACACACACACAAGGTGATGCACGCACAAACAAAGACAAAGATTCCCCATATAGCCTATCACAGACTGTTGGGGCAAGTGCTGTTGGCGAGCACCTATGAAGGCGGGAACGGCACACGAGGGGTGGGTCGCCTGCACCACGCCCGACCGCCTTTGTCTCCCGAGTGGCGATGTTTACACGCCGCGCACCGGGAACTCATTCTGAGGCTGAGTCGACCATGGGGAGGCGCCCAGGACTGGTTAAAAAAAAATCGTCACTGCTCGTGGCCCTGATTTGAAATCGAACTGCAGTCGCCGGGCATATTTTGTAACGCAGCGCGTTATACAACTCACGTGCACACGCACACACGGGCGTACAAGCAGACGCGCACGCGCGCGCGCGCACACACGTGCACCCGTGCGAGCACATGGAACAACACAGCAGGCACATTAAATAAATAACAATCTCGCAGCAGCGGCAGCGGCAACCTCAAGCAACAAGTCTGGTTCACCCTCCAAAACGGAGGTCTCCGTCGCACCCCCCCCCACCCACCCCACTCTCTTCTCAGGTCAACTCAGGACAACCCAAACGTACACACAACTTCTTTTTGTTGTTGTTGCAGTCTCTCTCTCTCTCACTTGTGCCGTGTGCATGTGCGCGTCTCGGCTATGCACGCCCGTCAGTAGGGCAGCGGAAGGGAGAGAGGAGGGTGGGGTGAGAGAGAAGGAGATCGAAACAACAACAACATTTCACGTTTGGATTGGTTCATTATTGTGTTGGATGGGGGTTGCTAGACTAATGCTGCACTTGTCTCTTGAGTTAAACTAATGTCTCGGTGAATAATAAGAAGAAGACAACCTCAACACATTGGGCTGTCTGATTTCTCTCTCCCTCTGCTGTTGTGGATATCGCCGTGCAAATGCTGCACGAGGCAATCCGTAGCTCCGCGTCCCATCAGTGTGCGGTTTTTTTTTTGTCCAAAGATCTTGTTTGACAACATCAACATCAACAAGGCGCCACAACGTCTTATCAGTCGTGGTTGTGTTTTCTTTTTAACCGTAGTAGTTTTAAAGAGGTATAATTCCCCACTTTTAACTTGTATTTTAAACGGTATTGACTGTCGGGGGCTTTACATTCGTGTCGTTAGCGATGAGACGGCGACCGCGTGCAGAGCAAATCTCTTTCTTAGTTGCTCTTCCCACTTGTGTTTTATATTGTGCTCTCGGCATCAGTCATGAGATGAAGACTTCATTCTGAAGTCTCCCGGAGCAGTGCACCCCACCCCCTCCCCACCTCCCCCCACCCCGACCCCGGGCCACGGAAGGTGATATCATAGAACTACTTCTGAGATCCCTTCAATTGACACTCTTACACCCTCACCCACCCACACACGAGTGGGGTGCCCTTTCCCATGCAAATACAAAGATCCTCCGTATAGCCTGTAACGGACTTTTGAGGCAAGTGTTGTTAGCAAGCACCTATGAAGGTCGGCACAGCACACGAGTGGGTGGGTGGCCAACACCACGCCCGGCCGTCTTTGTCTCCCCAGTGGCAATGCACACTTCCCCCCCCCACCTCCACCCACCCTACAACCCACCAGCCATGGCGTCAAACAAGCGGGGAAGACAACGACCACGTGACACGTCGCGGGGGGACGTCTCCCCGCTGCTGTGATTCACGAACGCACTCGGCAACTCCCCGTTGGACCACGGGTGACCGAGCACCTGGATTCAAGCTCCCGCGTCGCAGGCGGCGGCCGGCTCGATTTTAACGATCACGCGAGTCACGCCGGGTCGGTGAGGAGGAGGAGGGCACTTGACGATGTTGATTAACGATCACGATGAATTTGTGTGACATTGGGCTCCGTTTCATCGGTCCGCCGCGGGGCGGAGGGGGCCGTGTGTGCTCAGGTGTGAGCGGGCGCGCTCGCTGCACGGTGACTTGCAGTCGTTTGTGTTTGCTTAGGGCGACAGGATGTATTCTTATCGGTCTAGCTGAGCGTTACCTGTTTTGTCTGCCATCGCCACTTTCACCCTCCCATCCTTCTCTCCGCCCCCGCCCACACTTCCCCCGCCACCCACCACCCCCACCTCTCCAGGTCCACCGCCAACAACAACCACCATCTAACTACCCCCCCCCCCCACTCCACCGGCCTCCCCCCCCCCGAAAAAAAAAACTATAAAGTAATCTCTCTTGGTGCCCTGTGGGTTTTGGAAGTGCTAAGAAAATATATACGAAAACACTTGTGTCCTCACTCGCCTCCCAGGGGCTGACAATAACTCCACATCAAGGTGCGCAACTGTTTGCCACGAGCTCGGAGGGCAGGGTGGAGGGGGTTGGTGGTGGTGGTGGAGGAGGAAAGGGGTGGGGGGCACGGGTGGTGGTGCATTTGTTTCGCTAATGGATCAAAGTTTAGCGGCGGCGACAGCTGAAGCTTGGTTTTTTGTGTGTTTCGCCGAGGCACATTGAGTTGAAGGAAAACAAAGACTGCATTCGCTTCGACATCACCGCTTCTCATCAGCAACGCGGCGGTTCGCCGCGCAAGCCAGGCGCTCCTGTTTAAAAATCAGTCTCGTCGCCAAACGTGATTTTTTCCGCAAGGCTCGCGGGACTGATGGATCAAATGTCTCAACAATTGAAGCGAGTCCCCATTTTGGCCCCCTTACCCCGGCCGTGCTGATTTAGACCGCGTTAACTTGATGACGTTTTAATAAACTTCGGAAATTAAACAACAGCAAAAACAACAACAACAACACTTCTGCCGCTCAAAATCTTCTTGGACCCAGCGATATTTCACGGCAGGCCCACTCTCTCTCTCTCTCGCGCGCGCGCAATGCACCGCGCATCACTTCACCCAGGTTGTGTTTTAATTTACGAGGCCACAACGTTGCAGATGAAAACTCGGCAAAGTTCAGCGGTGGTGGTGGTGGAGGGGGGGGGTTATAATAATTACGATTCCAGCAGCATCATCAGCTGAAATGTACAATTACGCTGCGGCCCCGGATTCATTACGAACAACGACAGCGCATCCTTTTCGATTTAAAGCTTCTTTCGTGACTGCAGGGATTCATCTTCTTCACGTAGAAGGGAAGACGCTTCTGCCGCTCCCCGACTGACCTGGTCTTCACCTGAGGACGGCTGCTTGCGTTGTGGCCGAAACGTCGTGAGAATTATTTTATTATGTTTTATTTTATTATTTTATAATTTCCATTCTACGTGACTTTACCGAATAAACCAAGAAGACAGCGCATCCGTTGAGTCTGAAAATATCGCAATACTCCTCCTCCCGACCCGTGGCACGTCGCTGGGCCGTCCGCAGACTTCGGTTTCTGATGGGCCGCACATTTGCTGATGACACTCAATGACGTTGGATCAATTCGATGGTATTCCGCCCATATTGTCATGGTAGGCGGTGGCATTGGTTTACACAAACGTTGGATCAATTCGATGGTATTCCGCCCATATTGTCATGGTAGGCGGTGGCATTGGTTTACAAAAACGTTGGATCAATTCGATGGTATTCCGCCCATATTGTCATGGTAGGCGGTGGCATTGGTTTACAAAAACGTTGGATCAATTCGATGGTATTCCGCCCATATTGTCATGGTAGGCGGTGGCATTGGTTTACAAAAACGTTGGATCAATTCGATGGTATTCCGCCCATATTATCATGGTAGGCGGTGGCATTGGTTTACAAAAACAGTAGTTCTCAATCTTCACCTGCAGCCTTGCACCTCTCTGGTTCTCAATTGTTTAAAACAAAATGTACAATGTTAATCAATGCATAGGGCTTGATGAAAACAAAGCAAGTTGTACGTACGTGTCCGTGGTTACTTTGTGTTTCGATGATTTACCTTCTATGAAAAAAATCTGGCTGTGTCTCGCTACCCCCACAAAGGGCGTCTTGCACCCCCAGGGGGTGCGAGATTCACCCCAGGTCAAGAAGAACCACTGTTTGAAAAGGTGGCGCGTAACCATAATGCGAATAACAATTGACTGGTCTTTGCCAACCCACTATTGGATGAAGGCCTCCCCTCGCCATGTCGGCCATGTGGTTTGTTTGACCATACTTCACCACGCTTGTCAGTGCGGGTTTGCAAAGGGGTGGGCCCAAGGGATGTTTCAGACAACACTCAAGACCAATGTTAGCCATGGCCGGGAATCACATTTAAGTTCACCCCATCACTCGCTGATGAGAGCAAGTGAAGTCAAAACAACCACCAAGGATTTGCCTCGCTATTAACCTCGACGAAATCCGCAAGTCGGCTCCGTAGTGCAGATGTGCGCATGTTGAATTTCTATCGCACCGCGCGTAACCAAACCGCGCTCATCGGAGGTGGTGGGATTCAACGTTTCCTCCCGTGTAGGTTCTCAAGAAAGCCGACACGGTGCGGTCATATGCCTCCGTTGCAGAGCACGGCACGTGGATGTGTCCCGGTGTGCCCCCCGCTTCCCCGAAGCGTCCCGGTAATGCCCCCGTGTGTGTGTGTGTGTGTGCGTTTACATGCGTGCGCACGCGCGCTGCATGTGCATGCGTCTTCTGTGTGCATGCGTGCGTGCGTCCGCTCGTCCATATGTGCGTGTGTGCATCTGTGTGTGTGTGTGTTGGTACCTATGATAGGTGCTCGCTAACAGCACTTGCCCCTACAGTCTGTTAAGGCTATACGGGGGATCTTTATCTTTGTGTGTGTGTGTTGGTGGGAGCGGTCGTGGAGCTGTTAGCGCGCTGCGCTACGAACCCGGCGACCCGAGTTCGATGCTCGCTCGCGGCCAACACCGGTGACGATTATCTGAACCGGTCCTGGGCCTCACCTGGGTCGACTTTGCTTCAAAGGAGTACCCGGTGGGTGTGTAAAAACATTGTCACTGGGGAGACAAAGGCGGTCGGGCGTGGTGCTGGCCACCCACCCCCTGGTGTACCGTTCCGGCCTTCATAGGTGCTCGCTAACAGCACTTGCCCCGACAGTCTGTTACAGGCTATACGGGAGATCTTTGTCTTTTTGCGTGTGTGTGGGCGCTCACAGCCAACACCAGTGACGATTATCCGAACCGGTCCTGGGCCTCGCTTAGGTCGACTTAGCCTCAAATCAGTACTGTACCTGGGTGCGGTGTGTGAACATCCGCACCGGGGAGACAAAGGCGACCGGGCGTATCGCTCGCCACCCACCCACCCTCTCGTGCGCCGTGTGGGCCTTCATTAGCCGCTAGCTAACAGCACTTGCCCCTCAAAAAGTCTGTAAAGCCCATACCGGGGGTATCTTTGCCTTTTGTGTTGGTTGCTCACGCGCGTGCGCGTCCTGCGCGCGTGCGTGCGCGTGAGGCTCACGGTATAGTAGGTAGGGTGTAGGGTGCTAGGGATGGGGGGGGGTATGGTGGTAGGGTGATGGGGATAGGGGGGGGGTATGGTGGTAGGGTGATGGGGATAGGGGGGGGGGGTATGGTGGTAGGGTGGTGGGGATAGGGGGGGGGGTATGGTGGTAGGGTGATGGGGATAGGGGGGGGTATGGTAGTAGGGTGATGGGGATAGGGGGGGGGTATGGTGGTAGGGTGGTGGGGATAGGGGGGGGGGTATGGTGGTAGGGTGGTGGGGATGGGGGGGGGGATGGTGGTAGGGTGATGGGGATAGGGGGGGGGGTATGGTGGTAGGGTGCTGGGGATAGGGGGGGGGGTATGGTGGTAGGGTGGTGGGGATAGGGGGAGGTATGGTGGTAGGGTGGTGGGGATAGGGGGGGGGGGTATGGTGGTAGGGTGGTGGGGATAGGGGGGGGGTATGGTGGTAGGGTGGTGGGGATGGGGGGGGGGGATGGTGGTAGGGTGGTGGGGATAGGGGGGGGGGTATGGTGGTAGGGTGCTGGGGATAGGGGGGGGGGTATGGTGGTAGGGTGGTGGGGATAGGGGGAGGTATGGTGGTAGGGTGGTGGGGATAGGGGGGGGGGTATGGTGGTAGGGTGGTGGGGATAGGGGGGGGCGGTATGGTGGTAGGGTGGTGGGGATAGGGGGGGGTATGGTGGTAGGGTGGTGGGGATGGGGGGGGTATGGTGGTAGGGTGGTGGGGATAGGGGGGGGTATGGTGGTAGGGTGGTGGGGATAGGGGGGGGCTGGTAGGGTGGTGGGGTAGGGCGATGGGTGGGTGAATGTAGGGGGGGGGAGTAGCTCGGTATGTTGTTTTGTCTATCGCGAGCGCCACTTCTCTGCGCGGCCGCGCGGGCCCCTGCAGGAGGAGGCGGTGAGTGGGGGGGGGGGTCTGCAGAGGGGGGGTGGGCTGCTGGAGACGGCGGGGGCGGGGCGGGGGGGCTCAAAGAGGGAGGGGGGCCGCTCCTCCACCCTGTTTTGTCTGCGCTGCGCCGATGGAGAGCGGAGCGCACGGGAGGTCTGTGGGAGGCCGGAGTCGGGGCCGCGACACGGGATACCCCCAGCGGCACCCACCGAGTTTCATCGCCGTATGCGGATACGCGATCGGCCATTCATTCCCTCCCCCCCCCCCCCCTGTTTGTCCGCGCTAAAATACACCGTGGTGGGTGGGGGGGTGTGGGATGGGCGGGGGAGCGGTGGCGCAGTGGTTAGCGGCGCCCTGCGCTCTGAACTCGGCGACCCCGAGTTCCATTGCAGGCTACTGCTAACGAACATCAGCGGTGAGTGATATCTGAACCGGTCTCGGGGCTTCCCCCCCCGCCCCCCCCCCCAAGGTGAGCCCCGCTTTAAATGAGCATCATCCATTGCGGGTGGTGATACAGCGGCGTCACGGCCTCTGCGGTGTCAATCAACCTCACGCCGACCGTGCCAGCGACCCCCACGTAGCCTCGCGATGAGCGACTGGGGACGGCTGCTGTTGGATGGTGGGGCCAGGCAGTGATTCATTCCGATGTCAGGAAGCCACCGGAGCTATGCAACTTTTAAATCGAGATTGAGAAACGCATTTCTCTGAAGCTGCTTTTTTTGTGGTTTGGTTTACGTTGTCCTTCCCCCGCGCCTCCGATGAGCACGGTCGGATAGGTGCGGTGCAAAAGAAATTCAACAAACTGTGCATACATTCACCCCGACGGCGATTCCACGATTCAGTTGCGATTGAGTAAAAACGAATCGCGTGCGTTTCAATCTCGTTTGTATTGTTTACGGTTCTGTTTACTTCATGAGCTTTCTACTCCGACGACTACTACGAATAGTTATTATTAGTTTCATGTATACATATAAAAAAAAACACAGCGCATTCGCAACCGGTGTATTGGACAACTGTGGCTACCTGCAAGTTGCCGAAGTCAGACCCAGACCATGTTTAGGATTCTCAAGATTCGGTGTCAATGCCGGAGGGCTCCAACAGCCAAACTAAAGCAACGCGTGGAAGATCCTCGGCTTAGTGGGAGAAACTCCCTAGGCCGGCTTGCAAAGCTTCCTCGTTTCGACTTAATCCAGCGAGCAGCGGCATTGCTCGCGAGAGCATGGCCCGTGCTCCGCCCGAACACTTATCTCATCACGATCCTCCCTTTGGATTTTGGTCAAACATTATAAACGACGAACAAGGGAGGGTGCATTATGAACAACAGCAGGGACAGAAACAACTCCGCGTATTTGAAAGTAACCACCCCCCCCCCCCCCAAATATATTTAATAACATGTTAATTATAAGCGTTTTTATTTTGTTTTGTTAAGCAGGGCAGGAGGACATTCTTCCCCTTCACTTGTGATCGAAAATAAAAGAAAACACACCTTGACTTGTGTTTTAATTCGAAATGACGGAGCATCTGTGAAGAAGAACTTCATGGCTCATCAGATTCCTCCAGTCGAAATAAATATTTTCATTTTGTTTTTTGTTGACAGAGCGCCCTCCTATAGACGCCGGGGGCATCTTAGAAGCACCTTACTTGAATGGGCACCCCCAGTGGCAGCTGTCCCCCTGTGACCTGCAAAAAGACCACGAGTGTGCCAGTAGGGGGACGAGGATTGTCCCTGTGCAATCCCAATGGAGCAGGGGGGCACCTCTTCCACGGAACGTCGTTTCTTCAAAGTAGTCGTGACTGGCCTCGTGTGCCGTGATTTACGCGTGATTTTTTTTACAGCCGAGGTCCTTGGTGTGATCTCGTATCGGATGGAATCCGTCACGTGTGACTTATTTCGACTTAAAATTAATTCACCGTGTCCAGAGTGCATATACTCGACAATGAAAGACTTATACTGCTTGTGAGCAGATGTTTTTTTTTATTGAAAGAATGCTTAGATTTTTTTTCATCCTTTCATCTTTTTGCCCCCCATCTTCAAGTAAGCAAGCATAGTGGTTCACACAATGGTCTAGGAACCTGGCGACATGTGTTCGATTCCTGGCCACGGCTCACATAAGTGGCGGGTGAAACAAACTAAAACTAAACGATGATTTATATTCTTGGTTCTTTCGAAAGAACCAAGAATATGAATCCCTGCAGTCACGAAAGTTTTAAATCAAAATTAAACGATGATTGGCTTTTATTTTACGCGGTAAGGCCCGCTGAGCTATATAGTTCTGCTGTCAGAAGCGACCTGGCCACAAATGATAGCTCAACGAAGTGGCTTATCACACGGAAATTTATCAGCAGCCAAATGCTCTAAACGCATGATGTTGATTTTAAATGGGGAGGGAAAAAAGACAGGAGGACACGGAGAAAAATCCACGCAATCACGACGAAAACATGCAAACTCCAAATATACAGCAGGTGTCAGTGTCGGGGGATTGAACCCACGACCTCCTGTATACCAGGCGAGGTAGTTAATATCTCGCCAACGATCCTGAACTAACCAACGTGGCGAAGTGGGTTCAAATAACTACTCACGACTGACTGTATATACTGTATGCATGTTGAACTTCCTTCGCACCGTACGTAGCCAACCGTGCTAATAGAGGGAGGTGCAGGGGAAGGACAACAAACTAAACACAAAAAGTAATTCTTAAGAAATGTGTGTTTCAATCTAAGTTCAAAGATGCCTAGCTCCGGTTGCTTCCCAATATTGACCACAGCGTGTACGCGTCATCCAGCAGTGGATTAACAAAGCCCTGTAAATAATCATCCTCATCACCACAACCACCCGATTCAACAAGAAGTCCAATGCAAACGTCGCAAACGCGACCCACGAGTGACGTAAACCATTAGAGTCGCGTTGCAGCAAAAAAAAAACGAAAACTAAAAAACAAAAAAAACATGGAAGGAGGTCATTATCCCTGATGGGCCCACACAACCCCCTGGAAAATGTTTCTCCCCCTATGTCCCCCCGCCCCCCACCTCCTCTTGCTTTCGTGAGCCTGGAGCCGCGAGCTCCATTAAGGAACACATTTTTCATCACAAGGCTCGGCCGGGGGGCTTTGCGAGGGCTCGCTCCGCTACTGTCGAGCACTCGCGTGTGGTTGAAAAGAAGGGAGGCTAAGAGGCTGTAATTGGCCACCCTGGGAATTTTCGCTGGAGCACATCAAAGAGGGTGAGAGGTCGTTAGCATCAATTAACCCACGCATCCACCCCTCCTCCCTCCCTCCTCCACCTCCTCCCTCCGTCCCCACGCACCCGCCCGCCCGCCCGCCTGCCCACCCGCCGGTCCATACAGCCCCCTTTCGTGCACCCCCCTCCCTCCACATCATCCCCCCCTCCCTCCCTGTGCCCCCTCGTCCCCCTTGTGCCCCCCCACATCCCCTCTGCAGCAGCATCACCCCCCCCCACCCCACAGCTCTGGGGTCACGTGACGCGTTCAGCTCCCAGACATAACAGGGTCAGGCGGTCCGTGCAGCCAGCACGGGAGTGGCGGCTCGGGGTTGCAACAGCTTGAAGGAGGAGAGGGGCGGGGAGAGGGAGGGGTAAGGGGGGTTTCCCCCTTACCCCTCCCACCCCCTCCTATTTTTTTTGTTTTGTTCCATTTTTTTTCCTGAATGGGAGGTGGGCAAAAAAAAGAGAGTTTCCCTTTGAGTGTAAACGATGGGGGAGTATGAGATGGACTGTCTGGCCGGGTGACCGAGTGACTGGCTGGCTGGCTGGTGGGGTAGCTGAGTTGGGCCTAGCTGAGTGACTTGGCGAGATGCGAGTTAGCTGGAGAGCTGGGGTGGCTGGCTACGGCGGCTAAATGATGGCTGGCTGATGCGATTGTTTGGTGGGTGGCTGAGTAACTTGGCTGGCTGGCTGGTTGGTTAGTTGGCTTACTGGCTGATCGAATGGGTGGCTGGCTGGTTAGCTCGGTTACTGACTGGCCAAGCGACTGGTTGGCTGGATCGGGGGAGGTGGATGGAGGTGGGGAGGATGATGAGTGGATGCGGGGCGAAGCTTACTACAAGACATCCGATCCACGGGGAGTCCCACCTACTCTCCCAGCTACGTCGTGGCGACCCCGGCTTTTATATATTTTTTTCAAAATGTTCCCCCCACCTCGTTTAAGTGCCACGAGGGCCCGCTGCGTGTGCGAGGGGCTGCTTTCACGGGAGGTTGCGGGTCAATGGGCGGGCTGGAAGTGTGTCAGCCTGGGCGCTCTCGACTTGTCAGTGGGGAGTGACCTTCTCGCCGAGGAGCAGCCACTTAATGTGCCCGAGCCGGGACACGGAAATTGGACAGTTATGTTTCGACAGCGCGGCGACGGTGGCGGCGGCGGTCGTGGTGGCGGTGGTGGTGGTAGCGGTGGTGGTGGTGGCGGTGGTGGTGGCGGCGGTGGTGGCGGTGGTGGTGGTAGCGGTAATAGTGGTGGCGGTGGTGGCGATAGTGGCGGTGGTGGCGGTGGTAGCGGTGGTGGTGGTGGTGGCGGTGGTGGCAGTGGTGGCGGTGGTGGCGGTGGCGGCGGTGGTGGCGGCGGTGGTGGCGGTGGTGGCGGTGGTGGTGGCGGGCGCGCCGTGGGGAGAAGCACCAAGCACGCGGGACTTCTCAGCGGAGCTCAACACGATGAGAAGCAGTGGAAGGGAGGAGGAAACAAGGAGAGAGAGAGAGAAAATACTCTGACCCAACGACCTCCGTGCGACCCGCACCTTTTGTGGCCCCGTTAATCTCTCACGAGACGCGGGGGGGGGGGTGGGGGGGACCTGCGATGGCAACGCGAGAGCAAGAGAGCTGCCGGGGCAAAGTCAGCTCGCAAAAATGTTAAAACAATTTGGCTTCTTCTCTCGCTTTCCTACCCCCCCCCCTCCTCCTTCTCCTCTTTTGTAAAAGACTCCCACCCTACTACCCTTGTCCACACTCGCAAGAAGAAGAAAAAATCCCACGAAAAAACAAAACAAGCCCCCCACCCCAACCTCTCCCGCCCCCCACCAAGAAAACGTTTCCAAACGCAAAAAACTCAAAAGATGACACGGTGCAGCCTGCCGCTCACCCCGACAAAACAAACCCCTCAAGATACAACGACCGCGAAATTCGTCCAACGCCTAATCCGGCAACGACGGCATTCGACCGTCACGGATGAGTCGTCGCTGGCCCTGAAAATTAAAACCAGCGGTAGGGCAACCGGTTTGAATAGGCGCGGCACCATCTCGAAAGCGAGACCTCTTGGAGGCCCTGTCGTGGTTCTCCCGGCCCTCTCCTCCTTTTTGAGGCAGCCACCTCGGCACATCTTCGTCTTCCTAGGACACCGAGCATGCACCTTCCCCGGGTTTTTCTTTGTGAGTTACACGGAGTTATTCTCCCTCCTCCTTCCTATGTTTACGTCCCAGTGTGTTGTACAGGGGGGGGGGGCACAAACGGGGATCAAGAGATGGCACTATTCTCTGCCACGGGCAGTGCGGAAGACGGGCGGTTGAATTGATTCGGAGGGGTGGGGGGAGGGGGCAAAGGTTAAAATTATCGCGCCATCGCACCGGGGTTTGTGCTACTGTTAGCGCAATTACCAAAGCTGGCCCCGTAGTTTGAGTGAGGAATTACCAAAGCGTGGCATTCGCTGGCAAGCGGACACGTGGGGCTCTGCAATGACATCCTCCTGGTAATCGTAGAGAATTTGTTCGTCGGTGTGGGAGCCTTATTTTGAAACGTATGGACATTTAGCCTCAAGTGATTTCTAAAGAAACGTGTATGTTGTAAGCGAGCGACAGTTAGCTCCTGCACGGCTTTGCATCTCAATCTCTATTGGATCTTGTGTGTTTAAGAGTATGGGACGCTGATTGATTGGGTCATGAAAAACATCGCTTCACGTGTACTTTCTTGGAATGGCTAAGAACCAGGAGTAAGTACCCCTGTGACACAAACGGGTGAATGCTGTTTAACCAGGTGAGGGGCCACTCGTAGAAGGCATCTGTCTTACGATGGAGACCAGAAGCTCCGGTGACAGTATGCACGGCGGCTTCAACAAGTTTGCACCGAGAAAATAATGGGGAATGAAAAAAAAACGAAACGTTTGATAATAATAATAATTAAGCTTTTGCTAAATTAAAAAGTTAACGGTGATGATGTTTGATAATTAGCATCGCCAGCCATGATCTATGGACTGCTGGATGAAGGCTTCCCCGTGCCGTCACCAATCGCTCATCGTCCAGCGATACAAAATTCCATCTCACTCCTACACACGCACACGATCTCATCGCTCCATCTCTACGGCGTGTTCTCGATTCGCCGCGATGGTCAAATCCCCAAGGGGTCTCGTGTTTATTCGATCACGCCCACCGGCTCCTTCCCCTTTTTAGACAACACCATGAAACCACCGGTTGGATTCAAGGCTCCTGGGTTCTGGGGCAATAATATATAGAGGCACGTGGGTCGTGCAAGTTGGTTGTTATTTTGGCCATACTTCACCGCACTGGTCAGTGCGATGAGTTAAAGAGAGGAGCGCATTTCGTCTCACCTCTTTCAGGGTCGTGATAGAACTCAAAACAGTTGTTTTTCACAACCCTGGTTTCGTTTTTCACATCCCTCGCTTCAGATGTTCACGGTTAATTTAGTTCGAAAAAAAGAATCAGCGGTAAGGATTTTCGCTCTGTCTTGTCAGGAGCAGATTTCTCTTTTATCACGACCGTCGCGTAAAACTTTGTTTGAGACTTTCTCACCGCGAATAATGCACTTCAAACGGGCGAAAACTTTCGGAACATTGTGCCGTTGTCGTTTGGACTTAACAATGCCTTAAGTCGAAATCTAAAAAAAACTCGTTTGAAGTGAAATCGTACGGGAGTCGATCTGGAAAAGTATATAACGAAAAAAAAACTTTGCTCTCCCGAGCCCGGCATGTCCCGTCCGTGAAACAGAAAAAAAAACCCTTCACCTGTCAGGGTGGAATTGTAACAACAAAATCACGACTCGTCTCTCCCACGCGCAAGCCCCCCTCGCCCCCCCCTCGCCCCCCCCTCGCCCTCCTCGCACCCCCCCCCCCACGTCCCCCCACCTCCCCGCCCTCCACACGTCACACTCAGACAATGCGCATTGTTTTCTGTTGCTTTGGCGGAACCCCATTCAAGCTTTCAATTCGCAGCCAATCCCCAAACTTGAGAGTCATGAGCGGCGCCTCGACACGCGAAGACTGCTCATAATCATTACGACGATAATGAGCCAAGAATGTCTGTGTGTGTGTGTCCCGCGCGTGACGTCACTCCACATGCCGCACCCCCCTCATTAATATTCATGAGTGGGTGGATTTTTACACTCACGCAGGTCGAGCGGAAAGACATTTTTTTCGCTTTAAGTTTCACGTTTCTTTATTGAAAGTGAATCTAATAAATAATTCGACGCAGCAACAAAGTGGATTTGGTGTCTTTATTTATTTCTTCAGAGACAGAAGGTAAGTCTAATTTATGCTCTACATTATGGTAAAATAGACATTTCTCGGTGATTTACCAGATATTGTATCGAATTCCAATTTACTTCAACCCCATCGACCGAAAGCAGAAGAGAATAAAGTATCAGAGCAGTGAGTTTGAAGAAATTGAAGGTCAGTTATATACAGTGTTACAGTAACATTCGGTGAGGTGTTTAATGACGTAGTTTCGTGCAAGATTCACTGCCATTAAATTCACATACGATACAATTAAACTGCTCAATTTTTTCGTAAATATTACAGCTTCCATCCTAGGACGTGCAAAGAAGCTAGTTTCTAATCATAGTACACAAGCTTTTGACAATCCACTGCTGGATTAATCCCTCCCTCCCTCACCCTCCTCCATGCACCATGTTGTGTTGGTCACGGGGCATTGTTTAGACTATACAGGTAGTCCCCGACTTACGACGGAGATGCGTTACGACGACCCCATCGTAAGTCGGGGACTACCTGTACTTCCCTGTGCGGCTCGGTGAGTAGAAGGAGGATCAGGACTGGTCGACGTGTCCATGTTGGTTGCCGCTGACGTTAGCCGCGGCCAGCAACAGTCGAACTGAGGCCACCGGGTTCGTAGCGCACTGCACGAGCCACCGAGCCAAACGCTCCACCAACCTTGGAGTAAATTTCGATTTAAAGCTTTCGTGACTTGCAGGGATTCATATTATTGGTTCTTTCGGTAAAGTCACGTAAAAGGGAAATAATCGAAACGTCGTGAGAATTGTATTGTTTTATTTTTATTATTTTATTACTTCTTAGAGTAATCGTCTAAGGCCAGTGAAATAACTCACGGGCATCGTGCGTCAGCATGCGGACTAACGTGAGCTGTCGACAAAGGCGAGCGGTGTTGTAGCGGTTAGCGCGCTGCGCTCCGAATCTGGCGACCTGAGTTCGATTCCCGCTCACGGGGAACACCAGTGACGATTATCTGCACCGGTCCTGGGCCTCCCCTAGGTCGACTCAGCCTCAAACGAGTCCGTGGTGCGATGTGTAAATATTGTCACTAGGCAGACAAAGGCGATCGGGCGTGGTGCTGGCCACCCACCCCCTCATGTGCCGTGGCGGCCTTCACAGGTGCACGCTAACAACACTTGCCCCAACAGTCCGTTACAGGCTATACGGGGGATCTTTGTCTTTTTGTCAACAAAGGAGCGCTGCCAGAGGTGGCCGAGACGAATCGTGGCCGGTTTGCCGCACATCACCACACGGTCCCACTCCGCCTGCAATTCAGCTACTTAGAGATGTCGTTGGCGAATCAGATAGAGATGGAGTAATCTCACGCATATAAAATACACGCACTTGCAAGGCTTCAAGGTGTCTGTATAAGAAGGTACAGCAAATAGGATTTTCACGTGTGACTTTTTGGAGCATGCGTTTTGCTAAAATACTGGATTTTCTTCAAGTTTCTCAGGTGTCATACACACAGCGGAGCAATGGATAATTGGATCGATCTGTGCAGAGGCGAGTGGCTACTGAGGTTAAATTCAAGACAAAGCCAAACACTCATCACTACAATTGTAAGACCTGAAAACCGCACCCCCAAACACAAATCTGTCAAAACTCATTGAAATCTTGTCGGTGAAACGATACAATTTCGGAACAAGACACCCTTCGGTGAGTTTTTTTTTTTAAAGATAAAACACGGCTATCAACATTTACCCGCGTTAGACGCTATGGGTTTAAACACATTTTTTAAAGAAAAAAATCTACCCTGCACGCCCGAAACGTGACCCCCACACGGCGGCCGCGCACCAGTAGCAGAGTTCGTGGAAACGCGAGCGGGTGAGCCCCAGCGGGCGCAGAGATAAAGCCCCCTGTTTGCTCCGTTGCAGAGTCAATGAGTGACCTCGCGACGACGCTTACACGGGGAATTTAACCCAAGTGCGACAGCGCGACGACCTGCCGGGGCTGTGCGGGCGGGCGGGGTGTGATGGAGAGGAGGTGGTGGTGGTGGTGGTTAAGGAAGGAAGGCCCCACGCGAGAGGCGTGGGCTGGCGAGAGAGGGGGGGGAGGTGGGTGACTAAGAATGCCGAGACGCGTCCGGGTGAAACGTAACACGGCCGTGTCGCGCGCCGCCGATCGCCGGAACGCGCGTCCGTCTCGTTTTTTTTCTCACGGCCGGGACGATGGGCCACTCACCACCACCACCAACAACAACAAAACCACCGCTGCCAAAGCCGCAGCAGCAGCAGCAGAAGCAGCAGCACGCGGCGTCGTGTGTGTTCGCCAAGTCAAGGGTCACAAGTGTCAGAGTGTCACGGAGCCATCACAAATAAAGGCGTAGGCAGTTGATGAAGTACGTGGACGAGAGGGAGCGTGATGGGCCATGGGTCCTGCCGAGACGAAGGAAATGGGCCACACTGCCCGTTCACTTTGCCATCTCGAACCCACCCTCCCCCCCTCCACCACCCTCCTCTTCATATCCCGGGGCCTGAGCAGTTGCGCCGCCTGCATACTCGATAGCGACGCCAGGGAAGTGTTTCCCAGTGCTCGAGCGATACATCACCGTCTGCATCGTTTTGGGTGTCAACATCGTCATGGTCCCGTCCTCCTCCTCCTCCTCCTCTTCACAGGAGGCTCTGGAGGCGTTTTCCACCGAGCAGCGCATTCCCGTGCCAGTCTCTTCGGTGACCTGCGCATGTGACCATTAATCAGAGGTGCCTGAGTTCACAACCCAGAGCAGTCAATCAAAGTTAACCTCTCTATTTATGAATATAAATGTCTGATGGCCATTTGATTAGTACTCGTACTTTGCACCAATACTATAAATCGTGGGTTGACTCAGGGCATTGTTGGAAATCTGCAAAGGATGGAATTTCCATCGTTGGCTTAGGGACCACCAACGGAGATGAGATCCGTCCAATGATCGTTGGTGCATGGAAATGCTTTGACTTTCTTTCTCATCCGATGTGATGTATCCATTGAGCTGTGAGAAGTCCACTCATGCTTCGAGTATTAGATAACGACAAAGGCCAAGACAGCAGAGCCATCAACACTCTTCTTCATTTTCCACTGAACACAAAAATAATTCATCCTCCCTGAGGTGTTGTCATGTGAACGTTACTTGTCCCTGACGATTGACACCGACCACACAGGAAACCTTGCAGATGCTCATCATCATCATGAAAAAAATAAGTTGATGCCACGCGATTGAAAACAAGAAGATATTAATAACATTATCATTTCATTCCTTACAACTTGAGGTGTGACAAATCCACACCGTCCCACACATCGCCCCAAAGGGAGACGACGGATCGTGGCCAGGTCACGGTTGAGATTTTTTGTTCAAGGATCGATTATTATTTTTGGTAATTCAACATGCCGACGTGCGCAGGTGGCCACGCGTGGCAGCAGGCAGCCACGCGCGAACCAATTGCAACGGGCGAATCAGAAATGATTGTCGATAACACTGGTCAACACACTTTTTCTGGCATAAGGTATTCCAACGGTTTTAAGATAATTTTGGGGTGCTGATTCCAAATCTGGCATCAGTTTGTGTCTATCACATCAGGTTTTTGAGATATCAAATATTGCATTTTCAATAAAAACTGCAGAAGAAAAATATTAATAAATGTGGATATCTACATAAAATGATATTATAAACACGCTATCCGAAAAACACAGCACTATATTTTAACACTAAAGCAGTCACTGACTCACAACAACTTGCAATCATAAGTGACAGAGTTAATTTCGGGTAAAATCAATGAAAATGGGGTATGCCGATAGCATAAAAATGAGATGTGATAGAGCAAATCTGAGATCAGATTTGGAATCAGCACCCTGAAATTTGTCTAAAACAGCTGCAAAAGTTCAGGCCAGAATTTTTTTTTTTGACCAGTGTTATTTACGTTGCAATTGCAATTATATCGCGGGCTTTAAGAACTGATATCGAAGCCGGTCATTATGGGATTTTGCTTGACCATACCTGACCACGGTGGTCTGGGTGGGTGAGTTAAGGTCGGCTTAAAGACCCAGGACCGCTTCAGATATCCCTTCTCTGCTGGTCATGTTAGTCACAGCCGGGAATAAAACTCGGGTCGCCGGGTCCATGGTTTCATGCGTTAACCGATGCGCGTAAACCGATGCGCCACCACCCCACCCTGATACCGATATATATATACACACGCACACCATACACCCAATGCAAAAACCAAAATATGAATCAAAACCACAAATGAAGCGGACACGTGTTCTTTCGCTGATTAAAACAACACGAAAATAAAACAAGAATACATCTCCTACAATATAAAAAAAGAGATGCCTCGTCTGTCGATGCGTTGTATCAGCGGTGCGGTGGCCGCAGTGACACCGCCCATTGATTTGAGTAAATACGCGAAACGATGGGGGCTCACCCACAGCTTATTGGAAAGCAAATGTTTTTTTTTACCTGCACTCCGATATTTTTGTCCAAGCGTTCCTGACGTAAATGGGCTTGATCCACTTATTTAGGTCTGGGCCGAGTGACATTGACCTGTGCGGATTGATTAACTGCTTAATTAAATGCCTCTGGATTACCTAATTGCGCGCGTGTATTTAAGGAACGGATTGATCCGTTCGATTCATATTTCTGGGGCGTAAGAGCAACAGCAACAACAACAGTTGAGGCGAGGCTAACGCTCGCTGACGATCGCTTGCGAGCACGAAACACAGCCGTGTCTTTTGGAAAGCATTGTAGGCCCGACCGAGGATTGAGTTGTATTTTGTGTCGGCGAATTAAAATCAATCACTGCGTGCGCTTTTGTTTCCACGTCAGGACGTGTAAGAGGGGTGTGCGTATTCGGAGTAAAGTACAAAATTAACCCGTAAAAACAAAGTTATTCACTATAAATCCTTTATATGCGTGGCATCGGTTTTATTTTATTATTCATTTCTGTTTTTCTTGAGTAAGAGTTTCATTTTGATCACATTGGTATTTTAAATTAAATATGAAAAAAAAATTCCCAAAAAAGTGGAAAATTTTGGAATTTTTTTTTTACGAAAATACATTGTCACGCACAACGAGTCTGTGTGCAAAATGTCAGCTCGATTGGATCACGGGAAGTGGGTTACAAAACGACCGAAAGATTTGCACGGTCGTAAGCGCGCAAGCAAGCAAGTGAACTTAATATAAATGATTTAAAAAACAACACACGCAATCGCGTAATCATTTTCAAATCTCGTGTCTCGTTAAGCGCATCGGGCCCTTGGTTCCGAGGAAGAGATCAGAATTGACCGAATCTAGCAAAGTTTGGATCTGATTTCAGACTAAATAGTATTGTGTTAGGTAGTGCTCAAGAATATTTACCGTGTAGGGTTTGCTGAACCGATCATAAATAATGCATTTCAGATATTTGTTTATAAATGATGCAATTCAGATATTTATTTTGAATGATGCAATTCAGATATTTATTTATAAATGATGCAATTCAGATATTTATTTTGAATGTAATTCAAATATTTGTTTATAAATGATGCAATTCAGATATTTATTTTGAATGATGCAATTCAGATATTTATTTTGAATGATGCAATTCAGATATTTGTTTATAAATGATGCAATTCAGATATTTATTTATAAATGATGCAATTCAGATATTTATTTTGAATGATGCAATTCAGATATTTATTTTGAATGATGCAATTCAGATATTTGTTTATAAATGATGCAATTCAGATATTTATTTATAAATGATGCAATTCAGATATTTATTTTGAATGATGCAATTCAGATATTTATTTTTAATGATGCAATTCAGATATTTGTTTATAAATGATGCAATTCAGATATTTATTTATAAATGATGCAATTCAGATATTTATTTTGAATGCTCAGTGTGTGCGTACATTCTATTTAATGCAACTAATTATCCGGTAACGCTGCTGCGGTGGCTGGCAGTGCTGCAAATTAACAAAGAAACACATTCCTCAAAAACACCGCGGCCTTTATAGGAAAACTATAGAATCGGTGACGTTTCGGGAAATGGCCCTATTTAATTTAAGACTTGCAGTCGCCGATATGCATTTCATGTTTTTACTGTTCGTCTGTGTGGAAAGCCAATTGATATCAGCCTCTAAAAAATTGATTGGACGTAATCCAATTCAATGATTTGGCTACAATTAGATTTTCATTCCAATCAATTCTGACTGTTGCAATGTTTAGCCAAGCTCCTGAACTGGCAGATCGGATGTATTTCAGCTACTCTGCTGCAATTCATGATCACAGCCGGATCCGGTGGCAACAACACCATTTCGTGGCAAAAGCGCTCTGGTGGTAACACCCATCTGGTGGTAACACCCATCCTGTGCCAAGACCCGTCCGGTGGTAACATCGATCCCATGGCTTGGGCAGTGAAATGGCCTTCGTGATAGCGCGTTGGTCACCCGTCGCGGAGGTTCACGGTTAGAATCGAGCAGCTGCCCTGGTTAATACTGCGGTGCCTTCTGCTTCACAGTAGACGTTAAAGATCCCGTGACGTCAATCGCAAAGGTTGTGTGCCGGTGCCGTGTTGCAAATTTGACAACATTATAAACAAGTACCCAAAAATTACCCAATTACAATCTACGTAGCAATCATCGCCCCCTCCACCACTGCAAAAAACAAACTTGGCAGGACCCTCTTGAACACGAGTCGTGCGACTCATTGAGGCTTTCGTGGATAAACCAAGCGCAACATTTAATAACAATAAAATTAATCATTAATAACGCTGCCCTAAAATGAAAAGTTGCATGCAATGTTTCTCGATTGATGATCTTTCTTCATAGCAGAGAAATAGCAGAGAGATCATCTCTCTGTGACGAGCTTTTGATGTTTGTGCACCAATGGCGTTCGTTCGTTTCATCTCATTGCACGCACATCTCTCGTCACAGATCCGGTCCCGGTTCCTAACGTCCTATTTTGCCGAATATCGGCAAATGTTTGCAAAGGTCATGTCACGTCTTCCCCCCCCCCACCCCCTTTTCTTTCCAGGGTCCTCAAAAGGTTAAAGGTTAAATGAATGAAAACAAAAACAAGCGCTAATTACCCCGCAGCTAAATCTGATTGGAGCAGCAGCAGCAACTCAATCACCTTTTAAAACAGTCTGCCTCAGCAGCAGACCTTGCTTTCCCACCTACGTGACTTTACCGAAAGAACCAAAGAGTATGGATTCCTGCAGCCACGAAAGCTTCAAATCAAGATTGAACTCAATCACAGTCGACGACCCAATCACCAGAAAATGCGCCAGATCTGGTCAGACCTGAGAAGCTCAGCAGGGCTTTGAGCCTGTGGCGCTTGACTGGGTGAACGCCAGGGCGCTGCCAGACGTTGTAGGGCATGGGGGGGTTGGGGTGTTGTGGGGGTGTCGCTGGGATATGCTGAGTAATCATCCCATCATACGCACGGGGTTTTCTCGGGGTTCCATCTGACGTGCCGTACAACAAACTCTGTCGATGAAAAGCGCAGCTGAAGGTGTCCACGAGATTCAATTTAGACGTTTTACCCTCCCCCCCATCTTCTCTGGGGCATCGTATTGCCCCTGTTACGCGGCGACGCGAGGCGAGGGAGCGCCGCGTCGGGGCAGCAAGGCTCGGCGTGGCCTGACGCGGCACGTTCGCGTGGACGCGTCGCACCTCCCGTGAGCACGGCTGGCCAGGCACGGAGCAAACAACATTAAGTCTCAACGTAGACGCGTGGGTGCTCCGTCCACATGTGTCGGGGGGCGGACCAATTCTATCGCACGCGCTGCCCTCGGCTCCATCGTGTCGCCCTCGCGGACCGCGTGGAGAGAGCGGCGTGGAGAGTCGCAGAGAGGAGGGGAAGAGGGGCGCGAGGTGGAGAGTCGCAGAGAGGAGGGGAAGAGGGGCGCGAGGTGGAGAGTCGCAGAGAGGAGGGGAAGGGAAGAGGGGCGCGAGGTGGAGAGTCGCAGAGAGGAGGGGAGGGGAAGAGGGGCGCGAGGTGGAGAGTCGCAGAGAGGAGGGGAAGAGGGGCGCGAGGTGGAGAGTCGCAGAGAGGAGGGGAAGAGAAGAGGGGCGCGAGGTGGAGAGTCGCAGAGAGGAGGGGAAGGGAAGAGGGGCGCGAGGTGGAGAGTCGCAGAGAGGAGGGGAAGAGAAGAGGGGCGCGAGGTGGAGAGTCGCAGAGAGGAGGGGAAGAGAAGAGGGGCGCGAGGTGGAGAGTCGCAGAGAGGAGGGGAAGAGAAGAGGGGCGCGAGGTGGAGAGTCGCAGAGAGGAGGGGAAGGGAAGAGGGGCGCGAGGTGGAGAGTCGCAGAGAGGAGGGGAGGGGAAGAGGGGCGCGAGGTGGAGAGTCGCAGAGAGGAGGGGAAGGGAAGAGGGGCGCGAGGTGGAGAGTCGCAGAGAGGAGGGGAGGGGAAGAGGGGCGCGAGGTGGAGAGTCGCAGAGAGGAGGGGAAGAGGGGCGCGAGGTGGAGAGTCGCAGAGAGGAGGGGAAGAGAAGAGGGGCGCGAGGTGGAGAGTCGCAGAGAGGAGGGGAAGGGAAGAGGGGCGCGAGGTGGAGAGTCGCAGAGAGGAGGGGAAGAGAAGAGGGGCGCGAGGTGGAGAGTCGCAGAGAGGAGGGGAAGAGAAGAGGGGCGCGAGGTGGAGAGTCGCAGAGAGGAGGGGAAGGGAAGAGGGGCGCGAGGTGGAGAGTCGCAGAGAGGAGGGGAAGAGAAGAGGGGCGCGAGGTGGAGAGTCGCAGAGAGGAGGGGAAGAGAAGAGGGGCGCGAGGTGGAGAGTCGCAGAGAGGAGGGGAGGGGAAGAGGGGCGCGAGGTGGAGAGTCGCAGAGAGGAGGGGAAGAGGGGCGCGAGGTGGAGAGTCGCAGAGAGGAGGGGAAGGGAAGAGGGGCGCGAGGTGGAGAGTCGCAGAGAGGAGGGGAAGAGAAGAGGGGCGCGAGGTGGAGAGTCGCAGAGAGGAGGGGAAGGGAAGAGGGGCGCGAGGTGGAGAGTCGCAGAGAGGAGGGGAAGGGAAGAGGGGCGCGAGGTGGAGAGTCGCAGAGAGGAGGGGAGGGGAAGAGGGGCGCGAGGTGGAGAGTCGCAGAGAGGAGGGGAAGGGAAGAGGGGCGCGAGGTGGAGAGTCTTAGAGAGGAGGGGAAGGGAAGAGGGGCGCGAGGTGGAGAGTCGCAGAGAGGAGGGGAAGAGAAGAGGGGCGCGAGGTGGAGAGTCGCAGAGAGGAGGGGAAGGGAAGAGGGGCGCGAGGTGGAGAGTCGCAGAGAGGAGGGGAGGGGAAGAGGGGCGCGAGGTGGAGAGTCGCAGAGAGGAGGGGAGGGGAAGAGGGGCGCGAGGTGGGGAGTCGCAGAGAGGAGGGGAAGAGAAGAGGGGCGCGAGGTGGAGAGTCGCAGAGAGGAGGGGAAGAGGGGCGCGAGGTGGAGAGTCGCAGAGAGGAGGGGAGGGGAAGAGGGGCGCGAGGTGGAGAGTCGCAGAGAGGAGGGGAAGGGAAGAGGGGCGCGAGGTGGAGAGTCGCAGAGAGGAGGGGAAGGGAAGAGGGGCGCGAGGTGGAGAGTCGCAGAGAGGAGGGGAGGGGAAGAGGGGCGCGAGGTGGAGAGTCGCAGAGAGGAGGGGAAGAGAAGAGGGGCGCGAGGTGGAGAGTCGCAGAGAGGAGGGGAAGAGGGGCGCGAGGTGGAGAGTCGCAGAGAGGAGGGGAGGGGAAGAGGGGCGCGAGGTGGAGAGTCGCAGAGAGGAGGGGAAGGGAAGAGGGGCGCGAGGTGGAGAGTCGCAGAGAGGAGGGGAAGGGAAGAGGGGCGCGAGGTGGAGAGTCGCAGAGAGGAGGGGAAGAGAAGAGGGGCGCGAGGTGGAGAGTCGCAGAGAGGAGGGGAAGAGAAGAGGGGCGCGAGGTGGAGAGTCGCAGAGAGGAGGGGAAGGGAAGAGGGGCGCGAGGTGGAGAGTCGCAGAGAGGAGGGGAAGGGAAGAGGGGCGCGAGGTGGAGAGTCGCAGAGAGGAGGGGAAGGGAAGAGGGGCGCGAGGTGGAGAGTCGCAGAGAGGAGGGGAAGAGAAGAGGGGCGCGAGGTGGAGAGTCGCAGAGAGGAGGGGAAGGGAAGAGGGGCGCGAGGTGGAGAGTCGCAGAGAGGAGGGGAGGGGAAGAGGGGCGCGAGGTGGAGAGTCGCAGAGAGGAGGGGAGGGGAAGAGGGGCGCGAGGTGGAGAGTCGCAGAGAGGAGGGGAAGAGGGGCGCGAGGTGGAGAGTCGCAGAGAGGAGGGGAGGGGAAGAGGGGCGCGAGGTGCAGAGGGCACCGGGTGACGCAGGGCCACGCGATGGCTTTTCTCGGCCCCAGTTTGGGCTCGGTTCGTACGTAGGCCACGTGTCCTGTCACCTCGTCGTCATTGAAGATAAGGACCACGACGACGACGATGAGGATATTGTTGTTGATGACAAGGACAACGATGATGATTATGATGATGCTGATTATGATGATGATATTGTTGTTGATGACAAGGACGATGATGATGAGTATGATGATGCTGATTATGATGATATTGCCGTTGATGACAAGGACGACGATGATGATTATGATGATGATTATGATGATGATTATGATGATGATTATGATGATGATAGAATTGACGCGGGTTTGGGGCGCTGGGCGGGAGGGCCTGGTCTCCGGCTCGTCCCCACAACCGGCGCGGGGTCAGGGGGGTCAGCCTCAAAGAGCCGCGGGGGTCACCACTCCCAAGTGCCGCGGCCTTTGTTGGGCTTGCCCGGCGAGCAGAGCAATCGTCGCCAATTAATTAGCGCGCTCAAACAAACGCGCCGTGGTGTGTGCAGGTGTCCTGTTCTGCGTGCGCGACGAAGACTGGAGCGTAGCCGCAAGGAATTACACGCGGAGTTTTTGTTGTTGTTGTTGTTTGATTTTCTCGTTTTTGTTTGTTTGCTCCCAAAGAGGGGTGAGAGACGCGTCAACCAGACTTGGTTGACGCGTCTCCTTGGGTGTTGTTGTTGTAAGTGTTGTTGTTGTAGTTGTTGTTGTTGTAGTTGTTGTTGTTCACGTGACCACGTGCGCAGGTACGGACAGACGCCGCGCGCTCGCACAGGTGTCACGCTCACTCACACTCACTCACACTCACAGGTGTTACTCACACTCACACTCACAGGTGTCACTCACACTCACTCACACTCACAGGTGTCACTCACACTCACAGGTGTCACGCTCACTCACACTCACAGGTGTCACTCACACTCACAGGTGTCACTCACACTCACACGCTCACTCACACTCACAGGTGTCACTCACAGGTGTCACTCACACTCACAGGAGTCACGCTCACTCACACTCACACGCTCACTCACACTCACAGGTGTTACTCACACTCACACGCTCACTCACACTCACAGGTGTCACTCACACTCACAGGTGTCACGCTCACTCACACTCACACGCTCACTCACACTCACAGGTGTCACTCACACTCACACTCACAGGTGTCACTCACACTCACACTCACAGGTGTCACTCACACTCACAGGTGTAACGCTCACTCACACTCACAGGTGTCACTCACACTCACACGCTCACTCACACTCACAGGTGTCACTCACACTCACAGGTGTCACGCTCACTCACACTCACACGCTCACTCACACTCACACTCACAGGTGTCACTCACACTCACAGGTGTCACTCACACTCACAGGTGTCACTCACACTCACACTCACAGGTGTCACTCACACTCACACTCACAGGTGTCACACTCACTCACACTCACAGGTGTCACTCACACTCACAGGTGTCACTCACACTCACACTCACAGGTGTCACACTCACTCACACTCACAGGTGTCACTCACACTCACAGGTGTCACGCTCACTCACACTCACAGGTGTCACTCACACTCACAGGTGTCACTCACACTCACAGGTAACACGCTCACTCACACTCACAGATGTCACTCACACTCACAGGTGTCACTCACACTCACAGGTGTCACTCACAGGTGTCACTCACACTCACAGGTGTCACTCACAGGTGTCACTCACACTCACAGGAGTCACGCTCACTCACACTCACACGCTCACTCACACTCACAGGTGTCACTCACACTCACACGCTCACTCACACTCACAGGTGTCACTCACACTCACAGGTGTCACGCTCACTCACACTCACAGGTGTCACTCACACTCACACTCACAGGTGTCACTCACACTCACAGGTGTCACTCACACTCACAGGTAACACGCTCACTCACACTCACAGGTGTCACTCACACTCACACTCACAGGTGTCACACTCACTCACACTCACAGGTGTCACGCTCACTCACACTCACTCACACTCACAGGTGTCACTCACACTCACACTCACAGGTGTCACACTCACTCACACTCACAGGTGTCACTCACACTCACAGGTGTCACGCTCACTCACACTCACAGGTGTCACTCACACTCACAGGTGTCACTCACACTCACAGGTGTCACTCACACTCACACTCACAGGTGTCACTCACACTCACAGGTGTCACTCACACTCACAGGTAACACGCTCACTCACACTCACAGGTGTCACTCACACTCACAGGTGTCACTCACACTCACAGGTGTCACTCACACTCACAGGTGTCACGCTCACTCACACTCACAGGTGTCACTCACACTCACAGGTGTCACTCACACTCACAGGTGTCACACACTCACAGGTGTCACTCACACTCACAGGTGTCACTCACACTCACAGGTGTCACTCACACTCACAGGTGTCACGCTCAGTCACACTCACAGGTGTCACTCACACTCACAGGTGTCACTCACACTCACAGGTGTCACGCTCAGTTCAAATTCTGGTTGGAGGTCGTCTCGACTTTTTACGGTGGACAAAATGATTACCACTTTGTCGGGGGAGTCAGCGGTGGTTGTATGTAAAGACAAATTCACAAATTCGTCATAGAAACGTGGAATTGCCAGCACTGGCTTAGGTGGCAGGGCCCTCTCAGGAGAGTCCTGCTGCTTTGGGTGCGATGTTTGGCCAATTCCCAGAGGTGTGGACTCGAGTCATGTGACTTGGACTCGAGTCAGACTCGAGTCATGAATTTGATGACTTGCGACTCGACTTGGACTTGCATAACAATGACTTTGTCCCACCTATGAGATGTGGACTCGAGTCATGTGACTTGGACTCGAGTCAGACTCGAGTCATGAATTTGATGACTTGCGACTCGACTTGGACTTGCATAACAATGACTTTGTCCCACCTCTGCCAATTCCACCAAAGGGCCTTTGGCTTCACGTGGGCGGACACTGGAGAACCCGGATTTTTAGTTTCAAATTTTCTGTTATTTTGTAGGAGTAAGAAATCCATGCGGCATGGGGTTGGGGCCACGGGGAGCTGGAGCGTCAGATGCCTCCACCCCCCCTAGTCCCTCTCTCTCCTCCCCCTCCACTCCCCACAACTTTTAAATAAGGGGGAGGGGGGTGGACTATCCCGAGTGCCCCCTCGAGTAACATGCTTCATTGGTCCCCTCGGCTTCTCCACATGGATCCCCATTGCTGTTTGCTTTCCCCCTCCCCCTTGAAAATTGTCCCTGCCATGTGCATAATCACCAAAGCCTAAAGTCCTCAAAGATAAGTCGGCAACCTATTTGTTGTACTGCCTCCTACTGGCACCTCGTAGTTCTGCGGATAAGCAATGCAGAATACATGAGTGGACATTATATTTGAATTCATCGTCGGTGCACTGCTGAGTCATGAACAACTGGGAAATTACTCCCGCACGGTGCAGGAGTGGCTCCTTCAGCTTATGAGACGCTACTGCGTGTCATCATGATGATCATCATCATCATCATCAGCAGCAGCTATGATCTATCAACTGCTGGATGAAGGCCTCCACAAGCTATCGCCATACATCGCGTTATCACATTACAAAGGATCCACGAGCCTCCGCCTGCACACGTGCCGATTTCATCGCTCTTATCTCCGCGGTCGATGTCTTCGCAGGTGCATTACGGTGCCTCGTTTGGTTACGATTGCAGTGGTCGTCACGACCACTGACCATGATCCTTTCTAGCGACGTAGCATGCCCAGTACAATGCCCGACCTTTCTCTTAGCCGTGCGTTCCCTTTTTCTGTCTGTCAATGGCAATTCCAAGCGTGCATCTCTCCATGTAAATTGTGCGCACTTTAAATGAGCAATATTGACGTCATATTAGCATATTATTAAATCACAAAACGCCTTTCTGGGACACCCAAAAAAATAAATCCGTTAGATTTTTAGAAGCCACCACTGCAGCCGTCCCTGCTGCAAGCGTTCGAATGAAAACTCACGCTAGCTCTGTCGTGCAGAATTTTGGGTAACGAAAAAAATAAATCCCCGATGGGGCGAAAAAAGAAAGTAACTTATATTTTGCAGCGCAAGACAGGCGATTATGTTTCTATAATTATTATGTTTATTCAATGGTTTGTTAAAATAATAGGCGTGCATTTTCGATTGTTGTTATTTTAAATCATATTTTTTTTAAAACAGGATTTTAAGTTACCTCCAGCTTAACCTCTGTGCAAGTGACGTCTTCTCATTCGAGGCCACGAATAGGCCCAGGGCAAGAGTAGCCTTTGAAAAAAAGATCAATCATATTCTTAGGTTTTTTCGGTAAAGTCACGTAGGTAAAACATTAAAATTAAGAAAAGTAAAATAAATAAAAAAAAATCACGACGTTTCGGAGGCTTGTGTTGCCTCCGAAACGTCGTGATTTTTTTTATTTTATTTTACTTTTATTAATTTTAATGTTTTACCTACGTGACTTTACCGAAAAAAAACCTAAGAATAAGATAAATCATGACCAGCCAGCATCTCAAACTATTTAAAAGTCGGCTTATTAAAAGAAAAATAACGCCCCACCGCCACCCCCAATTTTAATGTGTCTTTAAACACATCTAAAAGACTCCCTCTCTTTGCTCCCCCACATTCCTCCGTACGCGAATACCCCGTGAGATAAGCAGTGGTGGGGGGGAGGGGGGGGACGACCCCGCGTGATGTCGGTGAGGCTGCCAGCAGCCACTGAGCCGACTTGTTGAATTCTTCCCAATGTTTAATTCTGACTTGTTGAGTTCTTTCCAATGTTTAATTCTGAACACCGCAGCGCCTCTGCATAAAAACCGCAGCCTCTCACCCCTCCCCCGCACAACCACCCCCCACCCCACCGCCCCCCCCCCTTCCCCCACAACCGCCCCCCCCCCCCCCCCTTTATCAGTCGCAAAACAAAAAAGGAACGTTGCTGAAAAGCAATCATCGCATTAGCACATTCCTGATTACAATTACAAATAGACGACATGACGGAGAGGGAAACAAAACACGAAACTCGACGCATACCGCGGCCGCTATTTCGGCCACGATTGGTCGAGATTGCTGCGGTATATATTTATATATATATTTTTAAACGACACCTGCCGCCAGGGAAAAAAACACTCCATGCAACAACAACAAACAGCCCATACAACAACAACAACAAACAGGACACTTTGGGCCACGATCGTCGATTAATTTAATAAAAATAAAGTGACGTCGAGTCCACGGCGTGACGACGAGCGCGCCATCATTTGGCCGTCATTTGCATCGAGCCGACGGGGAGGACGTTTGGAATGCTTGATGATAATGAGAGCTCAGAGGGCTACTGTCTCCAGCACAAATGAGCGTGAGGTGGGTGGATGGCGGGGGGTGCAGTCGAAATGCCGAGCAACAGAAAGACAAACAGAGAGAGGGGAGAGAGAAATAAAGAGGAACAAGAGAACGGGCGATGGGTGGGCGAGGAAGCTGAACGATGTTGGATTCTCTTGGCTGGGGATGCTTGAAGCTGGGATCTATTGGGAAGCGGGGCGGGGGGGGGTGGCACGGCTAGCGCAGGCAGGGAGGACCGAGGGTCCCCGAAGTGAGCTCGTACAACAGACCGCTGCTCTGCCTGACATTTCGTGAAAGCGATGCCACACAATGGGACGCTCTCGCCGCCGGCCCCTCTGTCCGAGACGGCTCGTCCGGTCTGACGCAGCGGCGGTAACGGCGGCTGCGGCTGTTGCGTCATCATCAACAGCAGCAGCAGCAGCGTCGTCGGCTGGCGCGCGCGCGTGCGTCTCGAAACAAAATGTCACGGAGCTTGCTGCTGCTGCTGGGGGCTTGGCAGCGTCCAACGGGCCCCGTGCGCGTCGACTCACATCGCTCCCCTCCGTGTCTGGGCGCCGGTGACTCGCCACGCAATCGGTGGTGGTCGTGGCGGTGGTGGTCGTGGTGGTCGTGATGGTGGTCGTGGTGGTCGTGGTGGTGGTGGTGGTCGTGGTGGTAGTGGTGGTGGTCGTGGTGGTAGTGGTGGTGGTCGTGGCGGTGGTGGTCGTGGTGGTGGTGGTCGTGATGGTGGTCGTGGTGGTCGTGGTCATGGTCGTGGTGGTGGTGGTCGTGGTGGTCGTGGTCGTGGTGGTGGTGGTCGTGGTGGTGGTCGTGGTGGTAGTGGCGGTGGTGGTGGTGGTTTTGTTGCTTGTAACCGCACACGCACCGCCTCGCTCGCTCGCTCTGCTTGTACAGCGCCGCTTTGCTGGCTCGTGTCGCGCAACCATCTAGTTGTTGTTGTTGTTTTTGTTGTTGTAGATGTTGATGTCGGCGGCTCGTTTGAAGAAAAAAAAGAAAAAACCCAGTTTGTTGGGTCTATCGGTAAAGTCACGTAGATAGGTTAAAAGTCTCGAAGTTTGTTAAAATAACAAACAAAAAACTACGACGTTTCGATCACAACACAAGCGATCGTCATCAGGAGTAAAATATATAATAGTTGTGTGGAAACCCTCCCCATAGAGGCGGTTAAATCTTGATTTAAAGCTTTCGTGACTGCAGGAATTCATATTCGTTGGGTCTTTCGGTAAAGTCATGTAGATAGGTTAAAAGTCTCGAAGTTTATTAAAACAAAATTTGTTATTTTAACAAATTTCGAGACGTTGAACCTATCTACGTGACTTTACCGAAAGCCCCAAAGAATATGAATTCCTGCAGTCACGAAAGCTCTAAGTCAAGAAAAACCCCAGTCTTTTCGTTTGCACCAAGAGAGGGCCTTTCTCGCCGCGAGAGAGCGAGAGAGAGAGAGAGAAACAAGAGAGAGGAGAGAGAAAAGAGAGAGAGAGAGAGGAGATCTCCAAGGCCGCGGGGTGCAGGCAAACGGAGTCCGGTCGCTTCTGTCCCAACACCCGAAGCGACAACGCGACCGCAAACGCGTCGAAGACGTAAATCTCAAAAAACAATGCGTCCGCAAAAGTGAGATTACGCAATGGAACGGCGCGCGACGCGTGCTAGACACACACAGACACTTCCTGTGAATGGCCACGTGCGTGATCCATTAATAGCCCCGGACACTTTCCTCGTGTGTGGGGGGGGGTGGTGGGAGTGGGTTTGTGAGTTGACAAATATAGCATTAACGCATTTGAGAAGTTGTGCATTTTCTCGAGCGGACACTTTTTATTTTGAAGACCACTGCTGGGCGAAGGAGGTCAGGTCGGGCGCAATCGGGTAAGTTGACTTCTTAACGGCAAAGCGGATGGCTATTCTTGATACAGATTTTTTGCTGTGACAGTTTCACCTGAAGACGGAAGCTTGTGTTGCCTCCGAAACGTCGTGATTTTATTTATTTCATTTTTTATTAATTTTAATTTCATTTTTTGCCTACGTGACTTTACCGAAAGAACTAAGAGTTTTCTTGTTTACTCGAAACGTCTGAGAGCGTGTGGTCAAGGCAGCATGCACAGGCAGCCAGGTTAGCAACAAAAAAACCACCACGAGACAAGTGAACACCTCCATGTGTTGGGATGTTCACACGCAGGGGGCCACGCACCCTGCGATATTGAACCCAGCCGGACAACCGAGTTCGATCCCTAGCCAGGGCGAACATCAGCGGCGAGTGACATCGAACCGATCCTGGCCACCTTCACCCCACGACACCAATTTGTTGCACTGACCAGCATGGTGAAGTATGGTCAAACAGCCCCAATACTGACACGGCATGGGGGAGGACTTCATTCTGGCAATGTATTTACAAAGAAGCTGACTGTAATGTCTATATACAGGTACTCGTATGAAGGTGTAAGGTAAGTGTACAATCTTTTATCCAAGAAACCTCACCGGAGCGAAATCACTTTTGTTTCAGGAAGGCCCAACATTGGGATGTGTGACCGATGACTTTCTCGACAAGGAGTTGTTCTGCTTCGAGTGGGGGGAAAACCGCACTCCAAAAACTCCCCTGGCAAGTCCAGGCACCACCCTGTGAAGTGGAGTCCCCCCCCCCGCCGCGAAAGAAGTTCAACATACACGTACACAATCATAAATGACGTCACGCACCTAGGGGGGGGGGTGGTCAGACATTTGTGACGATGTGTGACGAGGGGGGAGGGGGTTGAGAAATGTGACGTCACATCAAAATGCGCAACTTTAAATAAATATAGACAACACGTTCTAGTTAATTAAATAGACGTTTTAATATACGTTTTCTCCTACAACATCAGAGTGCAGCGCCACATTAAATACGCACTACAATGACAATAGTTTAAAGCGATTTGAAGCATGTTTTATATTTGGGGGGGGGGGGCAGAGCTTTGTGACGTCATATTTGAGGGGGTGGGGTTTGACTTTTTGTGACGCCGTGTGACGAGGGGGGAGGGGGATAAAAAAAAATCGTCCAAAATCGCGTGACGTCATTTATGGACGGCCCCTAAGCCTGGCTGACTTCCCTCCCGCTTTCGTGAAGAGCAATTGCCCCAAACATTAACCTTTCATACACTTTCTAAGCACTCCAACCGAGGTTGAAATGGCGTGTGCGTTATTACCTCTGTCCAACTGTACGTCTGCCTGTTCGTAACGGGAGGGGGGAGGGAAGGGAGCACGATAATGACACTGAGGATGATGCAATTTGAATGAAACCGTAGCAGCAAAGTCTAAAGTTACGCCACTGGTTAGGGACTCGCGCTCACACAAAAAAACTGCCCACATTCAATTAAAGGGTCGCTCAAAAAACCTGACCATTTTGCGAGGTCGGATTCGTACGGCGGCTGAAATGGGACCACTGCGTCTTAAAACGCTGGCTAGAAAAACAGCAACAAAACCCCGTCCTCATCCACTATTCTCAGGTTTTTTCGGTAAAGTCGCGTAGGTAAAACATTAAAAGTAATGAAAGTAAAATAAAACAAAACAAAAATAAAAATAAAATTCACGACGTTTCGGAGGCAACACAAGTCTCCGTCATCAGGTGGGACCGTCACAGCCAGATTAGCTGCATCAAGTGTGACCGATGGCTATGACCCACTGCCACCAAGATCCATCCGGTGAACAATCCTGTGATGTGCCGGACAATCATCCCATTGTCCGCTGTTTAACGGAGGGCAACCCGAGCGTCACCCAGATGTGGTTAGTCGCAAGGCACAACATTGTGTATTATCACTCGAATAATAATAATAATTAATATAATTGCGGTTAGCGTGCTACGCTACGAACCTGGCGACGCGGGTTCGATTCCCACTCACGGCTCAACACCAGTGATGATTATCTGAACCCGTCCTGGGCCTCCCCTAGGTCGACTCAGCCTCAAATGAGTACCTGGTGCAGTGTGGTGTAAACATCGCCACTCGGGAGACGAAGGGCGTGGTGTTGGTCACCCACCCCCTCGTGCGCCGTGACGGCCTTCATAGGTACTCGCTAACAGCACTTGCCCCAAAAGTCTATTAAGGCCATGAGGGGGATCTTTGTCTTTGGATCCGTGTGAACACACCCGCACGCACGCACATTTGTGCGCGTCCGTGTGAGCATTGGCTTTAGCGCACGTGTACACACAATGAGTATACGTGTATGCGAGCACACGTGTTTGTGCGTGTGTCCCTATGGGCATATGCGTTTACTTTTGTCCAGATGTTTTAATCAGATGGCAGCGTTCGCCCTTGTTCCCAGGTTTAAGTGCACGCTGCAGCAGCACACGCACACAGGCTATTATAAATACCCTTTCACAAAAAAAATGTACTTTTGAAAATAAAATCTAAATACTGCAAAGTGTTAACGATACTTTTCGAAACACCCTCGTCGTGCCCCTAAGCCCCAGCCCCCCCTTCCCTCCTCCCACCACTCCACACCCACGTGGGTAACAATCTGAGTGGTGCGCTCGCTCGCTCGCTCGCCCGTGCGTTTGTGCGTCCGCGCGTGTTTGTCCGATGGGAAGGTCGTACTGGTAAAATTCCGCGTAACAATGTGGCATTATACCATATCGCTCCACCCCCCCACCGCCGCCCGCCCCCCCTCCTCTCCTCCAACTCCACCCACCACCCCTTATCCAGCCAGATGCACCCACCACGAACTACGCGGTGCGTAGTTGGTGCCACAGGGCGCACCACGCGTCTCGTGCGCGTGGTGCTCCCTCCCTCTCTACCGCCACCCGCCAGCCACCTCCCGTTCGTACCACGCCACTCATGCCCCCTCTCTCTCTCTCGCTCTCCCATGCGGGGGGGGGGGGGTCCCCCATCCTTTCCCGCCGCTCCCAGCCACCTCCCTCTCAGTCCCCTGTCGCCGGCGCACTACCGCGCCCACCTCTTCCACCACCACCCCACACACCCCACACACCCCCCAATCTTTCACCCCTCCCAAAAATTCGCATCCCACCAAATCCCCTCCCCTCCGTGCCCATCCTGTGCAGACGGAGCCATTGTCTGGAGAGCGCACGCCGGAGGTTCATGTTCATTGTCGTCACCGCTGACCGTGCCCAAAGGCGTGCGGTTTGATGACGACGACGATGATGATGACGATGATGACGATGATTTTGACGATGATGATGACGATTTTGACGATGATGACGACGACGATGATGATGACAACGATGATGACGACGACGACGACGATGATGATGACGACGATGACGACGACGATGATGATGACGACGATGATGACGACGATGATGATGACGATTGTGACGATGATGACGACGACGATGATGATGACGACGGCGATGATGATGACGACGATGACGACGACGATGATGAAATGACCGTGGCCTTTGCACGGCATTTATTTGTTGAGTGTAATCGCGGCATTGTATTCATTGCTCGCGGTGTGGACGAGTCGAGGCTGAAGTTTAGCGAGCGCCAGGCGTCCACGAGGCGCGGGGAAGAGAGATAGAGAGGAGAGAGATAGAGAGGAGATCGACAAGGGGGGGGGGGTGAGAGAAGCGGCACACCTGCAGGAGAGGCACGCACGTGGGCAGCGTGGGCAGAGTGGACAGAGTAGACACGATTGATAGAGTGCACAGCGGACAGCGGGCACACTCTCAGCTCTGGCTTAGACAACCGGGCTTGGAGCATTGTGCATACAATGTTGTGGTCACATGGCATGCACGCAAGGCACGATGGGAGTCGTACTTCCTCGCTGTTTGTGAGAACACCGCGTGTTGTCGAAGGACTTTCTCGCTGAGCTCCGGCAGAGGAGGCCCAAGTCACAAACAAGACTTCTGGACAGCTCTCAAGTGGGGTTTCGGGTTGGAACCGAACACTAAAATTCAGTTCGTGAAGTAGCTTCCCATCGTGCGGAAAGCGAGGATGTGTTTGATGCAGAGCAGCACACGGTAACAACCCGACGACACGCGGAGAGCTGCGCTGGAGTCAAACTTCTGGATCATCAGCACAATGGCAATACTGTTAGGTTTTTTCCAATGGCAATGTCTACCAAAAAGCAAGACACCCCGTGGACTGTGGGCCATTGCCCGAACGTTATCTGCCCCCATCGCCGAAACTTAAGGCTCATAAATAGCTAATGCGATTGATCAGCAAAGCACCCCAAAAATGTATCTTTGCACACATACACACAAATATTTGAAAATTGTAGATTTGAAGCTTTCGTGACTGCAATGATTCATACTCTTAGTTTTTTCGGTAAAGTCACGTAGGTAAAAAATGAAATTAAAATTAATAAAAATAAAATAATAATAAATCATTTTTATTACTTTTAATTATTTTTTTTACCTACGTGACTTTACCGAAAAAACTCAGAGTATGAAATATTGTAAATGTCATGAAGTTCTGACAGGTCACAAAAATGTCTTTCCCCATCTATCAAAACCTTTGCCCCATCACAACATCTGCTGAACATCTGTGAAAAAGAGCTTCATAGCTCATCAGATTTTTCCAGGATGAATACAGTTTTCTGATAAAGATTCCGATTCTGATCTGGCCACATCATCAAATAATTATCTAACCCGCCATCCAAACATCAATTTCGTGAAGATGCTAATCTGATCCACAAACTGTGTTTTTTGGGGGGGTATGTGCAGCAGAGAGATGGATGCTGCCTGGCTTCACTGCGAGGACAGCAGAAACGTCGGGGATTCTTGAGACGGAATCACGGAGCAAAACGATGACCTCACGCTCGGATACAGCAGTCCACCACCGAGAAACGAACGTCCCTTCACAAACCCTACCCGTCTGTCGTTTTAAAGCGTTTCTTGTTCTCTATTGTACGGAGAGTTGGGGATGTCGGGGGGCGATATAGTGGCCGATAAAAGTATTTGTTTTTTTGCCAAACCTTGCCAAGGGACATTAAACAAAAGGCGGAGCGAGAGAGAGAGAGACGGGCAAGGTACGTTATCTGGCGCAATGAACCTTTCCTCGGGGACTGAATCTTCGACCCAGAAATGTTGACCACGTGCTGCGCGCTCGCATGTGAACCCCGCTCACCTCATCGCCGCGGTGACTCTCTTCCCCTTGCATGAACTCTACTTTAACATTACGTCTCTCTTACACGCTGAAAAAATAAATAAACTATCGCGCACCGCCGATATTTTATTTAGTCGTGGTTGGGCGTCAAGTTTGGTTGGTCTTTACTGCAGTGTGCTAACCACTATGCCACCGCTCCACCCCCGATGCTTTGCTACACCGCATATTAAAATATATACATGTACACGGTCTGATTCAATCGTGTCGCCCTGTTACCACGTGGCACCAGAAGTCGTTTGAAGTGATCCCGAAGGCTGCTGCGTGATGTCTGCATTTGCGAGCCGTTCCTTCAACACACAGGGGTCGCACACTCGCCGGCGATCGATCCCGGTTAATTATTTAGCTCGTGATGTAACGCCGATTGTTACGCTTGCGATCAAATTGGGGGGCGGGAATTTACAATGATAAAACTAATTGGGAAGGGGGGGGGGCACGATTTATTCGCCGGCAACTTTTACTAAATCGTGCCGACATCTCCATCGCCAACAATAACTCTTGGCCCCAAAGATATTTAGAAGCCACCACCACCATTATCACCTCTTTCAACTATAGCCCCTTGAATACTTTATTGGGAACACAGCATCGTACTCCTGATGTTGCACACGTTGAACTGAGAGCGGCAGTCAGAGCGATCGCTGTTGCCCCCTCCAACCCAGCTTAAATATACGCTCCAAGCCTGGGGTGTTTCATTCAGACGCTGTCTTCCCGACAGACCTGTTCTTCACCTGAGGACGGCTGCTTGCGTTGTGGCCGAAACGTCGTGAGAATTATTTTATTATGTTTTATTTTTATTATTTTATTATTTCCCTTCTTACTTGACTTTACCGAAAGAACCAAGAAGATCACTTATTTAAGTTAACAAAACATCTGTTTGCAAGGCCCGCGTATCTAAAACGTTCAACCGCATGGAATTGCCGCGTGGTGGAACGTCCGCGCGAAGCACAGACGTTGACATAAAAAAAAAACACTCTGGGAAACATTCTCCAAGTCGCAAAGCCTTCAGCCTCAATTAGGGTTGAGTTTGTGGGATTGGTGTATTTGTGTGGGGAGCGGTGATGTAACATTGTTTTTAGCACGCTGCACTAATACCGGTGACGATTATCTGAACCGGCCCTGGGACTCCCCTAGCTGGACTAAGCCTAAAATTAGTACCTGGTGCGATGCATAAACATCGCCTCTAGGGAGACAAAGGCGGCCGAGGCGCGATGCTGGCCACCCACCGCCTCGTGTGCCATGCCGGCCTTCATGAGGTGCTCGCTAACAGCACTTGCCCCAATATTCTGCTAAAGGCTATACGGAGTACCTTTGTCTTTGTTTCGGATTATGTGAGCGCGTGCGAGCGCGTGCGTAATGCACATGCGTGCATCGCGTTCTCTGAACAACAACAACAACGACAAAACAACAACAACAAGGCAAGTTGAATCTTCACACATTTCAACACGTACAACGCGTCGCGGGACATTGGATGAGTGAGTGCGCCAGCGTGACGCGCTCCTGATCGTTCATTCTGCCTTTTTTGGGGGGGGGCGCTCGTTCCAGCGAATGTGTGCAAGACGAGCAGAGACAGGGCCGCGAACCATCGCGACGTGTCACGAGAACGCCGTCCGGCTCCTCCGTGGCGTCGCGAAGAAGGGCATCCGTGCAAACCCGCCGCCGCCGCTGCCGCCTGCAATATTTCGCCGGAAACCGAAGCGCGCGTCAACTTTAACGATATTATTTTCAAATGCAAATGTGATGAACGGAAGCGGCGGGGGTGAGCGTGGTGAAGGCGTCCTCGGTTGAGCTCGATCTCGCAGCAGCGCGCGACCCGCACGCGCACGTGCTCAGCGCCACGTCTGCACAGCGGCAGCGCGGCTTGTCGCCAAGATTCCAACGAACCGTGGAGGTTGACGCCGCGCAGGATTCCCTCGTGCCCCGCGTAACGGCACCTGTGCAGCAGGGCCACCCCCTCCTTCTCCCACCCCCCCCCTTTCCAGCCACCGCCACCCCCTTCGTCGAGGCCTTTGGCAGGTTGAAGTTTAACGAGCGAGCTGATATCGCGGTCACACTCTCGCCCCACGCAACCCGCCGACAACAACGGCGGTATGACAAATTCAAAACGTAATTTCTGTAAAGACAAAGAGACCACGGAGTGAGCGAGAGAGAGAGAGAGGGGGAGAGGGGTGGGGGGAGAGGGGGGGCGAGCGAGAGAATGAACATGAAGAATGGAAAAAGAAGAAGAATAAAAAAAACCCTCCGACAAAGGACCCCGACCAAAAAACACAAAACAAAACAAAAAGAACCAAAGAAAAGGCATGACAAGGAAAACTCATCGCGCATTGAGCCGCCAGACGGTTTTGAATGCTCGTTAATAAGATGTCAGCAACTCCCCGTGAAGGGCCACGGGAGGATTAGTGCGGAGGCGAGGGCTCGAGTCCGCCAGGGGTCACCGGGGTGTCCCTAACCTTTCCGGGCAGGTCGCAGGTCACATTTTTTTTCTCTCCCCCGCCCTCTCCATTCCTGGGAGCGTTTGTGGCCTCGCGGAGCGAGAGGAGCACGTCTGGGGTGCCCTCGTCTGGAAGCGCGGAGGCATTCCACACGCGGCCCCGATGACCTTCAGATCCTCCCACCCCACCCCCCACCGCCAACCACGCTCCGCTCCCTACCACCACCACCCCCACCCAAACCTCCTCCACCTCCTCTACTTCTGAAAAAAAAAACTCCACTTTTTCATTTTTTTACCAAAGTTTGGACTTTGGAGCGGCTGCTGCTGCTGTGGTCTCGCCGTTGAGACGAACCGAGGAGGGGGGGGTGGCGGCGGGGGGGGGGCGGGGCTCAAGGGGTCGTAGGGTCAAAATCAGTCACGGGAGAGAAGAAAGCTGGCGCAGAGAAAGGCCCAATATACAAAAAAAAAACCGCTAAGGGTCTTTTGATCCAACAATGGTGGCCCCAAAGCCCCCGGCTCAGGCCTCACAAAAAAAGCCGTTTGGACAGCGGCCCGACGTCGTGACCCCTACAACTCACTCGGCGGCGGCGGCGGCGGTGGCGGTCAGACTCCAGACGTCAGGGGCCCGGCCCGAACGGCGGGCGCGGGAACAACCTGTGGCGCTTCCACAATCTCCCTGCGGACCCCCCCCGCCCCACCACCCCCCCCACCCCTTTTTATCTCCTCTCTCCACTCTCTGTGGGCCACCACACAGCTTTAGAAGAGAGGAGAAGAAGAATAAACAAATAAATAACATCTCTCGCTCCCAAGCTACTGGAACGCGCAAAGCTCCGTCACCCATCGCGCACCCCGGGGGGGCGGGGGGGGGCGGGAGGATCGGCCGTTCTGGGCCATTAGCACCGAGGCACCTGCCGAGCGCGTACACCGGAAAGTTGCCCTCGGTCGCCGCGTGGGATCCACCGGCGTGGTGCCGGGCGTCCGCCCACCCTCCCCATGCCGTCCGAGGTTCGACGTTTCACGTCCCACCTCTCGGTTGCGCGCGGGCCGTCAACGGTAGCTCCGACGAGCGAGGCACCGTCGTCGGGCGGAGCGAGAGCCGCGGCGACGCATCTGCTTTGCAAAACGCTCATTAATGTGTCACACAAAAATGTTAGGGGGGTTTTTGTTTTTGTTTCTCCCCCCCCCCCTTCTCTCTCCGGTCACAATGGGAGGTCAAGTGTCAGCGTGCGAAGCCCCCCTTTAGTCTCCAATTTGACGGAGACCTCTCCATTGGGTAGTTGCTCATCAAAATCGGTCCAGTGGTTTTTTGGAAGGCGCTCGGATTCACGGAAGAGACAAAGATTTAAATTTGGCCATTTTGGCTATTCACGGGAGCGAGGGCATTGTGTTCCCACGTTGCTGCTAAATTTCCCTCCCCTAGCGAGAGGCGACGGCGAGGTACCGAAAGCTCTGGGGAGGAGACGTTTGCACTTGAAGTGAACTTCTGCCGAGCAAGTGCTCGCGCGCAACAAAGTATAGTCGCGGAACGAATCGGTCATCAAGCGGGCGATTACCAAACGAATGTTTGTTAAATATATATATTGTTTTATCTATCTCGAGTGCTCTGTAAATATACGAATGGATGATGGCCTCCCCATGCCATGTCGGTAAGAGAGGGTTCATTTTTACGTGACCATATGTCACCACGCTGGTCAGCATGGTTTGGTGAACAGGGGGGCGTCCAAAGACTGGTTTCGAGACCACTCGTCACCGCTGTTAGCCGTGGCCGGGAATTTAACGTAGGTTGCCAGGTTCATAGTGCAGACCGCTGACCGCTTGGCCATTTATTTATGGGGGTGGGGGAAGTTTTTTTTGTGTGAAAAATCACCACCGTTCCACCCGTTTGTGAAATTACAAATTTGCCCGGGCAGAAGGTCGTGGAGGGCACGCAGGCTGCGCCGCGTCTTAACAACAAACGAGCCCACGAGATTCTATCCCGCTAGAACACGCCATCGCTCGCTCTCTCTCTCTCTCATTCTCTCTCCCTCCGTCTCTTGCTGGCTCTTGAGGCTCGAGCGTGAAGGCAGCGTGAACGCTGCCTTCACGCGACCAAGTCCCACCACCTCGTCGTGCAACGGGCAGGGCTGGGAAGACGACGGGGAACCGACGACGCGGTGATCGAGACTCATGACGGAGGGGCAGCAGCAGCAGCAGGAGGGAAACACGCGTGTTATATGAAAACGTGATATTTTTAAGTTCAAACTGTTCCTTGGCTTCTTAGTTATTCGTTGTATTCACGACTTAATCCCTCGGGTGCTATTCGTTGCGCGCGGTCGCAATTCACTTTGCTCAGTCGGTGTTAGCCACCGAGGTCGTGACAGGTCTCTTTTTTATTGTCCTGCTCTGTGCACCCCCCCTCTCTCCCCGCCCGGTACCGTTCCCGTTCCGCTCTAATGTTCACCGATGCCTACTTCATTGAGGGCGATATTGGCACGTAAAATAAATACGATTGATTGATTGCGATGAGATCGGCCCGCGTGTGCGGGAGACAGAAGATGGATCGTCGCGTTTGCGACAAAGGCCCCGTGGGGCCACGTGGGGCCACGTGAGGCCGACCACTTCAAAGCCACCGCCACCGCAAGGGACTCGGTGAAGACGTGGGCAGGTGTGCGTGCAGCAGCAGCATCATCAGCAGCATCATCAGCAGCAGCAGCATCAGCATCATCAGCAGCATCATCAGCAACAGGAGCAGCAGCAGGAGCAGCATCATTATAATCATCAGTTTCAGCAGCTGCTTCTTCATCATCATCAGCAGCAACAGAAGTAGCATCATTATCAGCAGCAGCAGCATCATCAGCATCATCAGTTTCAGCAGATGCTTCTTCATCATCATCATCAGCAACAGCATTATCAGCATTATCAGCAGCAGCATCAGCACCAGCATCATCATTATCATCAGTTTCAGCAGCTGCTTCTTCATCATCAGCAGCAACAGCATTATCAGCAGTAGCATCATCATCATTAATCAGCAGAAGAAACCTATTCATCATCAGCAGCAGCAGCAGCATCATCATCATCAACAGCAGCAGTATCAGCAGCAGGAGCAATGCTTATAACTGCGCGTCGCCGATGCATTGAATGAACCAGCGTATTTAATCGCTATTTACTTGTTTATCATGCTTGCGGTGAATTCCGGCGTGGGTGTCGTCGTGTTAACAATTTGTTATTGCTCCTGTTCGCTCGCGCGCTCCCTACGACCCGCAATGCCCCGCGGCTGGCACCACTGCCGACGTTCTAGGGGTTGGGTCTTGTACGAGAGGCTGCTCGCCTCAACGGGGCCTCGGCAGCTGAAACAACAAAGTCCCAGTCCGAGTCTCGCGCTCACGTTGCGCGCGCGTCGAACAACACTTGTGGTCAGTCAGAATCGATTGCACTGGTCAACAACAAAAAAAAAAATTTCTGGCCTGGACTTTTGCAGCTGTTTTAGACTAATTTCAGGGTACTGATTCCAAATCTGATCTCAGATTTGCTCTATCACATCTCATTTTTATGCTATCGGCATACCCCATTTTAATTGATTTACCCGAAATTAACTCTGTCACTTATGATTGCAAGTTGTTGCGAGTCAGTGACTGCTTTAGTGTTAAAATATGGTGCTGTATTTTTAGGATAGTGTGTTTATAATATCATTTTATGTAGATATCCACATCTATTTAGTATTTTTCTTCTGCAGTTTTTATTGAAAATGCAATATTTGATATCTCAAAAACCTGATGTGATAGACGTAAAACTGATGCCAGATTTGGAATTACCTAAAAACCGTTGGAATACCTTATGCCAGAAAAAGTGTGTTGACCAGTGTTGTTTACGAGGCACGTCGACGCCATACTCTTAGGGTTTTTCGGTAAAGTCACGTAGGTAAAAAATAATAAAATTAAAATTAATAAAAAATTATAAAAATAAAATTATAAATCACGACGTTTCGGAGGCAACACAAGTCTCCGTCATCAGGTGGGACCGTTACAGCTAAATTTACTGTATCAACAGTAAATCTGTATCAACAGTAAATCTGGCTGTGACGGTCCCACCTGATGACGGATACTTATGTTGCCTCCGAAACGTCGTGATTTATTATTTTATTTTAATTTTTACTTTTATTAATTTAAAAAAAAATTTACCTACGTGACTTTACCGAAACAACCTAAGAGTATGAATCCTTGCAGTCACGAAAGCTTCAAATCTAGAACATCGACGCATCTCCACGGATCCCTCCCTCCTTTGCCTGCCGCTCCGCAGTTAGTCTCGACCGCCGCTCGCCCCCGTCCGCCCAAGCCCACTCGTGTTAACGGTCCAACGTGGCCTCTAGAACCTCTCGCGCGTATTCCACCAAGGGGCCGTCCATAAATGACGTCACGCAACTAGTGGGAGGGGGGGGGGGCGTCAGACATTTGTGACGATGTGTGACGAGGGGGGGGGTGAGAAATGTGAAGTCACATCAAAATGCGCAACTTTAAATTAATATAGACAACACGTTCTACTTAATTAAATAGACTTGTTAATAAATGTTTTCTCCTACAACATCAGAGTGCAGCGCAACATTAAATACGCACTACAATGACAATAGTTTAAAGAAATTTGAAGCATGTTTATTTTCAAAATGGAAATACAGTATGGTTTGGGGGGGGGACAGAGCTTTGTGACGTTATATTTGAGAGGAGGGGGGGGTCTGACTTTTTGTGACGCCGTGTGACGAGGGGGGGGGGGTCAAAAATCGTCCAAAATCGCGTGACGTCATTTATGGACGGCCCCCAATCCATGCACGTGTTCCCTGTAGGGTCCAATCGATTTCGCGAACAGCGTGTTCTATGCGAACAAGCGCCCGCTCATTGGAGAAGAGAACAAGACGTCGTGACACTCGGCGCGACTCGGGCAAAGCATCAGGATTGCACGGAGCGAACGCACGCGCACTTTGCGAAACAAAGACAAAGATCCCCTGTAAAGTCCACAGAGACTGTTGGGGCAAGTGCTGTTATCGAGCACTTTTGAAGGCCAACGCAGCGCGGGGTAGTGGTGGGTGGGGTGGGGGGGGAGGGTATATGTCCAGCACCACGCCCGGCCGTCTTTGTCTCTCCATTGTTGATGCGTGCACACGAAGCGTAACACCCGCTGACCAATCCAACGAAACCATCTGCACGTTCCAAAATGTGGCCGAGCCAAGTTTAGCCCAAAGGCCAAATCCCGAGCGATGGCAACTCCATCTCCCCACCCGATACGCGCACGTGTACCAACGTGTGTACCGGTGTGTGTACCGGTGCGTGCGCCCGCACGTCTGTGCCACGAGGGAGACAAAGGCGGCCGGGCGTGGTGCTGGCCACCTCCCCCCCTCGTGTGCCGTGCCGGCCTTCACAGGTGCTACTTGCTAACAGCACTTGCCCCAACAGTCTGTCGCAGGCTATACGGGGGAATCTTTGTCTCTGTGTGCGTGTGTGTCTGTGCGTGTCAGTGTGTGTCAGTGTGTGTCAGTGTGTGTCTGTGTGTGTCTGTGTGTGTGTCAGTGTGTCTCTGTGTGTGTCAGTGTGTGTCAGTGTGTGTCAGTGTGTCTGTGTGTGTGTCTCTGTGTGCGTGTGTGTCTGTGTGTGTCAGTGTGTGTCAGTGTGTGTCAGTGTGTGTCTATGTGTCTGTGCGTGTCTGTGCGTGTCTGTGTGTGCCTGTGTGTGTCTGTGTTTGTCTGTGTGTGTCAGTGTGTCTGTGTGTGTGTGTCTCTGTGTGCGTGTGTGTCTGTGTGTGTCAGTGTGTGTCAGTGTGTGTCTATGTGTCTGTGCGTGTCTGTGCGTGTCTGTGTGTGCCTGTGTGTGTCTGTGTTTGTCTGTGTGTGTCAGTGTGTCAGTGTGTGTCAGTGTGTGTCTCTGTGTGCGTGTGTGTCTGTGTGTGTCTGTGTGTCAGTGTGTGTCAGTGTATGTCTATGTGGCTGTGCGTGTCTGTTCGTGTCTGTGTGTCTGTGTGTGTCTGTGCGTCTGTTTGCTTGGGGTGGCGGGGGGTGATAAGCGCACTGCGCGACGAACCCGGCGTCCCGAGCTCCATTCCCGCTCACGACCAATTGACAGCGTCTGGGGCCTCCCCTAGGTCCACTCAGCCTCAAACGAGTAGCTTGGTGCGGTGTGCAAATATCAGAGCTGGGGAGACAAAGGCGGCCGGGCGCGATGTTGGCCACCCACGCCCTTGTGTGCTCGCCTGCCCCAACAGTTCAAGGCGATACGGCAGCGGGAGAGAGGCCGGGGGGGGGGGCGATCTTTGTATTTGGGGGTTCGCGCGGCTCCAATAAATCAGAACAAAATCTGCAGGATGCGCCCGGACGAAAACAATTTGTGTGGCCCCGACCCGTGGCTCCGGGGGGGCTCGCCTCTCTCCGTGCCCCCCCTCTCTCTCCAGCTCTCTCCCCCTTCCGTGTACCCCCCCCCCCCCTTCACCCGCCCCCATCTCTCTCCGTGGCCCCCCTTTCTCCAACTCCCTCCCCCTTCCGTGTGCCCCCCCCCGTTCACCCGCCCCCCCTCTCTCCGTGCCCCCCCCCTCTCTCCAACTCTCTCCCCCTTCCGTGTGCCCCCATCTTCACCCGCCCTCCCTCTCTCCAACTCTTTCCCCCTTCCGTGTGCCCCCCCTTCACCCGCCCCCCCTCTCTCCAACTCTCTCCCCCTTCCGTGTGCCCCCCCCTTCACCCGCCCCCCCTCTCTCCAACTCCATCCCCCTTCCGTGTGCCCCCCCCCTTCCCCCGCCCCCCCTCTCTCCAACGCTCTCCCCCTTCCGTGTGCCCCCCCCTTCACCCGCCCCCCCTCTCTCCAACGCTCTCCCCCTTCCGTGTGCCCCCCCCCTTCACTCGCTCCCCCCTTCACTCGCCCCCCCCCCCCCCCAGCACAAAGAGCACGCCCACAGAATCCGTGAACGCGAGCCGTCATCAGTCGCTCACTAATTCCTCGTGATACCATTCAGGGCCGCCGCTCGCCCTGCGCTCGGCTTCCCTCGCTCGCCACGGCGGGGGGTCCCCGCACCCCTTTGAACCCCGCCGCTCCATCCCCCACGGCGTCTACCCCCACCCCCCAGCCACCCCCCAGCCACCCCCCAGCCACCCCCCCCCCCCCCACCTCTCTCTCTCTGGGGGCTCGGACCGTCGCGCTGATGTGAAATCTCGGGGGGTTGTCGGTGGCGGCGCGGCGAGAGATGCGTGGGGGGGTGAGGGGGGTTGGTGGGTAGTGGGGGGGGCTAGAGGCAGGGTGTGGTAATGGGGGTGGCGGTAAAGGGAGGAGGGGGGGGGGGGTGAACGAGCACTTTGTGGGCATCATCAGCTGCACCGTTAGGATAAGCTTCATCGTCGTCATCATCATCATCATCGTCGTCGTCTGCATCGTGGTAAATGTGGGCAACAACCGATGTCCGTTGCGGTTGTAGCGCGCGTTGTCCGGCAAATGAAGACGCTGTTCGGCACGTGGAGCGAAACGTCGGACATAACACGGGAACATGACGCGCGCGACGCCACCCGCAAACACACGGGGGTGCTCACTCATCTTCAGGACGAAAAGCGCAATCGTCCTCGTCATCGTCGTCATCATCATGATCGTCGTCATCATCACCATCGACGTTCGCACTGTTCCAGCGGCGGAACAAATCGTGCCGACGTCTCGCCCCGTCTTTCCCTCCTGCTTCGTTTCGCTTTTGCTCCCGCTGGTGTTTTTTCTGCACTCGATGCTCTGTTCGCGAATTCACATCGCTCGTTCACAAGGCCCGCAGAGGACCGGGGCCGTCCGCGCGTGCGAATGTCCGGGGAGGTTGCTGCGGTCCGTGGCTGTGTTGGACGGCGCGTTACAGACCACGCCGACTAGCGACGATAACTGAAGGACGATGGCGATGACAATGACGGGTGCGAATGTGGCACGCGGATTTCACTGAAGGATACGTTCGATTGCAAACCCTAATTGGACAGTACACCTCAATTCAAGACTTAATCTCTCCGCCTAACCATGTCCAAAACCTAATTCTAAGCAAAACTGTAGTTTTGACCTGAATCATAGCCAAACTACTTCGTCAACTGAACCATTTCCCGCAAACATAAATAACAACAACAACAACAATTACGTTTCAATTGCCTGACACAAACAAATGTATACTGCGATAGGTGGCGTTTTGGGCCATGGTCCTTCTTCATAGCACTTACGAAATTAATTATGAAAGTATAATACTGTTTGGTTCTTTCGGTAAAGTCACGTAGAAAGAAAAGAAAATAAATAATAGAATACGACGTTTCGATTGCAACACAAGCAACCGTCATCAGGTGTGAATGAATGCAATTTCGGAGAAAGACAAACACAGAGAGAGAGACAAACACACAGAGAGACACACAGAGAGAGAGACACACAGAGAGAGAGACAAACACAAAGAGACACAGAGAGAGAGAGAGACACATGGGAGAGAGACACATAGAGACACACACAGAGAGAGAGAGAGACACACAGACCGAGAGAGAGACACATAGACAGACACACACGCAGAGAGAGAGACACACACAGATACACAGAAATACAAGGCCTCTGTGACGAGGCATTATATATAGAGAGAGGGGGGGCAGATAAGTTAGCATGTCAATGAGAGCGGCAGGGGGAGAGAAATCGGAAGTTTGAGAAAACAAACCTAGTAAACTTAGAAGCTTCAAATCAAGTTTAAAAGTATAACGATTACGTACTTATCGAGAAGCCACTCACAGTCATTCTTAGGACTCTTTTCCAGGAGGATTCTGCGTTGGGTTTCAAACGTTCAGGAGACGTTTTTAGAGATATTTTTAGAGATTTTTTTCAGCCAATTAACGAGCGTCGATTCATCGCGAGACTCTGAAGAGGAGAGGAATGGCGACACGGCATAGGGGAGAGAGCCTTCATGCAGCGGTGAACGCCGCAGTAGCTAAGATATGCTATCTCCCGCGCCTGGCTATGCAAGGAGGTCGTGGGCTGTACATTTGGAGTTTGCGTGTCTCTCCACGCGCTTGAGTGTAATATTCAGCGGGTCCTTCGCCCCCCCCACTCCCCAACAGATGAAAAATCAACATCGCGCGTTTACATTGTTTGGCTGCCGCTATAAACTTCCACATGATAAGCCACGTCGTGGAGCTATCGATTATTGTTGGCGGATCGCTTCTGAAAAAGAGCTCAATAAATAGCCGTGGGTTGACCACCTGCTAATGATCAATCCACGGCTACTATTAAACAATAAGCCACGGCATTACGTGGTGCTACAGCCGGGATTGTGTTGGAGGGGCGGGGGGGGACACGGCTCCACCTCGGACCGTAAGGGGGCGCCGGAATAAATCAAAGGGACTCAGCGCGGACTGTGGCAACGTATTGAGCAACAACGCATCGACTCGGCCCATCATCACTCATGTGTCGCATAAATTGAGTAATCCTAATGTGGGCAGTCAACAAAATTGCTGTTCTCTGGGCCATAAGAATGTGGAATTTCCACCACCGGTTCAGAACGAGGCACCGCCCCACGCTCGCGTTAAAGGAGTCGTGGCTGACTCCTTTAACGCGCACGTTTTGAACAGAGACGTTGATCAATTTGATTTTGATTAAACCAACGAGTTATATAAATGGCATGATGGTTGCGGTAAAGCACTATTTACAATTGATATCCAGGATGCAAGCAAGTAGCATTTTTAGGTGTCCTTTGGAACGAAGTCCTCATTGTTGCAAGCGAGCGGCGGCGTAGCGAATTCGTGGACTGCGCGTCAAGACGAACGTCAAGACGAACGTCCGTGGTCAATGTGATGTCTGAACCGGTCCATCACCACAGCCCGCAGTGACCAGCGCGTGGCGAAGTACGGTCAGACAACCCCGCCGTGACCGACAAAGTGCCAAGGATGCCTCCTCCACCATCCAGCAGCTGATTGACCGTTAGCTGTATTTTTATTCAACAACGTGACCAAGTTTTGGAAACAATATATGAATCACAAACAGCGGACGCTTATTTGAACCCCCACCCCCCTTCTTGGAGGTTCTGGCACGGCCAGAGATGGCCGTGTGGCTTCAGTGCCCGGACTGCTCGGCCATCACCGGGCCATCGATCTGGTGCGGCCTTCATTTCCATGTTTACGAACATCCCACAATTCAAATGCAGATGAGTGCACGCTAATGAAGCATTGAAGGCATCTGTTCATTGTTGTGGGGCCATGGAAATGTTGGGCCGCGGGGAGACACGAGGACGACATTGGTGGAACAACAAAAACCCGCGCGCTCATATTCTGAGGGTGTTTTTTTGTAGCAACACAACGCGAGCTCGGGGACAATACAGAGCGCTACGGTGGCTAGGAGATGTTAACTACCTCGCCTGGTCTACAGGAGGTCGTGGGTTCGATCCCGACCCTGACGCCTGCTGTATACTTGAAGTTTGCGTGTCTCTCTCTCATCATCATCATCATGGTGGCTAGGAGATGTTAACTACCTCGCCTGGTCTACAGGAGGTCGTGGGTTCGATCCCGACCCCGACGCCTGCTGCTGTATACTTGACGTTTGCGTGTCTCTCTCTCCTCATCATCATCACGGTGGCTAGGAGATGTTAACTACATCGCCTGGTATACAGGAGGTCGTGGGTTTGATCCCGACCCCGACGCCTGCTGCTGTATACTTGGAGTTTGCGTGCCTCTCTCTCATCATCGTCATCATCACGGTGGCTAGGAGATGTTAACTACCTCGCCTGGTGTACAGGAGGTCGTGGGTTCGATCCCGACTCCTGCTGCTGTATACTTGAAGTTTGCGTGTCTCTCTCTCATCATCATCATCATCACGGTGGCTAGGAGATGTTAACTACCTCGCCTGGTATACAGGAGGTCGTGGGTTTGATCCCGACCCCGACGCCTGCTGCTGTATACTTGGAGTTTGCGTGTCTCTCTCTCATCATCATCATCATCACGGTGGCTAGGAGATGTTAACTACCTCGCCTGGTCTACAGGAGATCGTGGGCACAACGCTGATTCCTTGTCAATGCCGCTGAGGCCTGCTGCATTGGCAGCGGCGCACAACAACAGCAACAACACGAATACAATCGTTCATAATACCGCTTCAAAAGATATTTACAAAATGGGGCGACGTTTCGGGCAATGGTCCTTCTTCATAGTTCATAGCACGATCGAGTGTTCGCGGCCGCCGCATTGACGAGGGCGTTACAGCTTGCTGCTCAAAACGCCAGAAGAGTGAAGCCGTCCCACCTCTTGCCCATTATCTGTGATTCGGTGCTTAAGGGGCAGGCACAAAGGGGTTGACGGATCACGTAGAGATCTGCGAGACTCCCTAAACAGCTCGGCCGCGATGCAGTAGAAGGCGGTACAAGAAAACAACAATTGGGCTCACGACTACGTCTGCTGGACGTTCTCTGCGATGTCGGTGTCTCTGCCTTGTGTTTGTTTTGTGTGTGTGTGGCGCTGCTGTGCTCACGCACCACGGAATCTCTCGTGGACAAATAGCCACTCGTCCGATGAGTACGAGTGGCTACGTACGGTGGTGCGAAAGAAGTTCGATAAACATACACTTTCACAAAAATCAAATAAAACTCAAACGTCCGCGCTAAACCTCTGAGCGCTCTCTCTCGCTACCCCCCCCCCCCGCCCTGGTGGCCATACTCAAGGCAGGGCGAGAGGGTCACGATGGGCGGCAGGGGGGGGGGGGTTGTTTTAAGGGTGGAGACGGAGACGATGAAAGAAGAAATAATGGGAGATTGCGTACGGCATGAGGAGGAGAATAATAATAAGAAGAATAAAAAGAAGAACCATAAGAAGAATCATAAGAAGAATAAAAAATAAGAATAATTATAATAAAAATAATGAGAATCATAATAATACTAAGAAGAATAATAATAAGAAGACGAAGAAGAAGAAAGAAAGGCTCGATATCGGTCCCGTTGCCAAATAAATTCCAGATATTCACGGCACACGTGACGGGAGACGTCACGAGCCCGCCGCGTCCTCTCATCCGCAGCCCCCCCCCGCTCACTCCGCGCGCGCTGCAGGTTTTGTCGTTCACCTGGGAGCCCCACACTCGAGATCTACCACGAGTAAGTAACCATCACCCACGGCCTGATAACGCAGGCCACGAACACCATCAGAGGAGCCCCCCCCCCAACAACTCCACCAGCCCCCCCCCCCCAACAACTCCCCCCCCCCCCCCCCGATGCACACCCCCACCACCGCCTTGCCACTATTTCACTAAAGCCAAAATAAGGAGAGGTCGTTGGAGGGCAGGGAAAGCTCCCATGCCACCGAACATTCCTTCCATTGTCTGGGCTGGAAGGAGGAGCGGGAGATGAGAGGATTGCGGTGATGGTGGTGGTGTCGTGATGATCATCATGATGATGATAATGCGTTATTTATTTGTTTCATTCTCATCAGACCCACATGGTGTATAGAAGTGCGTTCTCCTACTCTCATTACCCGCTCTGTCTCTGGTCTCTCTATTTACGTGCGATGGAGAAGGTCCATTGCCCGAAACGTCTCCTATGCAGTATGCGTTTTTCATTTCAAGGCCATAATGTGAATGACAAATGTGAGTTTTTTTATCTTCATTATTATTATTGTTGTTGTGTGAGAGGCAATGTGATGATGATGGATGATGACTGATCACGTTGATGATAAATGAGTCGTGGACTGTGCCGTTGATTTTGATGACGGCGAGGGAGGACGCAAAGCAAGGCCATCGAGAGGCTTGTCAATATTCGTCGATTATAAATTGATTCTCACAAGCATTCAGTTTCATTTATTTGGTATAGCCCTACGAGCCATTCAGCTCTTGAATCGGGTGCAACCGCAATAAACAAAAACATGAACAAGAAACATCTTAAAGTGACTACGCGCAAACAGAAAAATCCAGGAAAAAAACGCAAAGTCTTCCAGAAAAAGCAACGTATATCAATGCTGTGTGCAAAAATCCCAGTGGGATGCAAGTCAAACAATAAAAACCATAAGACAATTTAGATTAAAGTTATCAGTCTAACTTTGTACTACAACAAACATTGAATGACGCATGTGTGATTCAAGCATCAACCGACCTGCGTGATTAACAAGCAACGTGTATTGACATTATTAACGATGATATTTGGGATGTATTACGCGCCTTTTACCCGAATGTCTGTGTACTCTGCTTTGTCTGTGTGTCTCTCTCTACACGCCCATCACGATCCGCCTTATCCATCAAGCACAGGTGACACATCCAGGCTAACGGAACGAATTAAACTAAAACAAACAAAACTCGTGGTTTGAATCTCTAACCAAATCGTGGTGGGAGGTCAATTATTAATAGGAGAGTGAGTATATCAAAATCGGAATATCTGTTTATACTGGAGGAATCCGACGGGCACTCAAGCTCTTTTTCACAGATGTCCAGTAGGGGCACGGGGTCAGAACGTGGGGAAATGCATGCAAACAATTCCAGGCAAATTGATCCGTTCGGCCCACCATTCCTGCATGGCCGGTGGGTTTTCCCCCGAGCACTCCGCTTTTCTCCCACACAAAGCCAAATCGCCCATTCGCAGGACCCTCGTGAAAACTGCCTTGAAGACTCACCCAGGCCTTCCTGGCGAAATGGACAATTGTCATAGCGAGTGGAGTTCCTTTCGAATTGATCGCCCAGGGGCGAGATGCGATTCATGGATAAGGCAGAGATAGTGATCGGGCGTACAGAGAGAGAGAGAGAGGGACAGACCAGAGTGCACAGTGACAAGGAGAGACGGAGCAAGGGAGACTCCGAGTCACGCGCGCACACAGACATATCGTGACAGAAAGATACATCGAGACGTCCACAGAGAGACTTCCAGAGTCATAGAGAAACACACAGAGACAGAGAGAGAAACACACACAAAGACAAAGTCACCCCCCCCCCATAGCCTTAACAGACTGTTGGGGCAAGTGCGGTTATCGAGCACCTAAGAAGGCCAGAATGGCACAAGACGGCGTGGGTGGCCATCACCACGCCCGGCCGCCTTTGTCTCCCTAGTGGCGATGTTTACACACCGCACTAGGTACTCATTTGAGGCTGAGTCGACCTAGGCGAGGAGCAGGGCCGTTGCAGATAATCGTCACCGGTGTTACATGGCCATGTGCGAGAATCGAACTCGGGCCTGTGGGTCCGCGGCGCAGCGCGTTAACGGCTGCCCTACCGCTCCACACAACAACAAAGACACGCACGTACACACAGACACAGAGACGCACAAAGACAAAGGCATAGAGAGAGAGAGAGACACACACGCGCAGAGTGTTCAGGAATCAATCGCCGTGCAGCACGGACTCTCGCGCCCACCCATGAAGCTCAAAGCGTCCGGGGCCTCCGTCTGCCTCCCCTCCCGGAGACTCCCTCTGCTCCCCACCACCGACGCAACGAGCTGGCAGAAGATTAGGTCGCACTTGCATCCAGAAGCGTGCCCCCCCCCCATTCCCTGCGCGGCACGAGCGGAGAGTGCGATCGTTGTGAGCCCACCACTGATTGCTTGTCAAAGAGAGTCTCGTTGTTGATACATCGATGCTTTCTTTCACGAACCGTCCTGCATTGCGATCTTTGTATTTTTTTGGCCACTCCATTCATCGGCGTTTTGAACGTGGCAAGGAAGAACACTGCGAAGCTGGAGAACGCCAACGGAAACGCCACTCGACGTTCCGCACAGATGGATTCAATGCACAAACTCGCTCGCAGTGAGTGAGTGGAGCGCATCTCTCGTGGGATCACGCCCGGCTCTGTGTGTTGCCATGCTTCAGCGTCTCGTTTCTCCGTTCGCCATCACACCCCCCCCCCCCCAGCAATAAAGCAGCATCAGCACAGTTGACTAAGTACGGTACGAAAGAAGATCGACGTACGTGCATGGCTCCGGAGATCGACGACGAACGCAGCCACCTGTGGCATGAATTAGCCCATTCGACGCATCGGAGGAGACGATTTTGTTTGTTTATTTCATCTGAAATCACGGAAAAGAAGATCAAGCAGCAATAAACTCGCTAAGTATGAAGAGTCGGGTCACCTGTACGGCTGTCCTGATGATGTTCATGAAGATCACGTCAGCTTAAATTTTGATTTAAAGCTTTCGTGACTGCAGGGATTCATATTCTTGGTTTTTTCGGTAAAGTCACGTAGAAGGGAAATAATAAAATAATAAAAATATAAAACAATACAAATTCTCACGACGTTTCGACTGCAACACAAGCAATCATCATCAGGTGTGAAATCCTGATAAATTTTATTGTTTTATATTTATATTATTTTATAATTTCCCTTCTACGTGACTTTACCGAAAGAACCAAGAAGATCACGTCAGCTGTTTAAGAACCCGGACCAGTAAACCTTTTCACCCGGTGATAACTGAGATTGTTTTTTTGTAAACGCCTGATGATGCCGGATGTAATCTCCAGCGACACGTCGAAATATGAATAATCACAAGACCAAAAAAACGAATGTTGTTGCTTTTCAACAGTCCCTTCGGATTTCTTGACAAACCGAATCGCACGGCATGTTTGCCCATCACGTGGCCGCTTCATTTGATTGCCTCTGTCGGGTGGTGGAGGGTTACAGTTAAAAAGCATTCGCGAAATAAATAGTTGAAGCAAAAGTACATAATACTTGCACCTACTAACCCGGAAATAAACGAATTATGAATCAATTCATGCGAAACTGTCATTTTCCAGGAATACAGTCGGCAGAGGACCGCGAGAAAACTGATTCAGGCATCCATCTGTGTGGAACTCTGGGCGTTATCACTTCACACGTGCGCTACCTTTTCTCCGCCACGTGATATCAATAAAACACTGCCCGCTAAACTGTAATTGGGCAGACATCCCAATGCGGGATTCTCCCAAGAGAGGAACCATGGCACTCACTGAGACGATGTGCCGGACACATCAGGGTCACAGTCATTATAATCACTGGTCAACAAAAAAAAGTCTGGCCTGGACTTTTGCAGCTGTTTTAGACAAATTTCAGGGTGCTGATTCCAAATCTGATTTCAGATTTGCTCTATCACATCTCATTTTTATGCTATCGGCATACCCCATTTTCATTGATTTTACCCGAAATTAACTCTGTCACTTATGATTGCAAGTTGTTGCGAGTCAGTGACCGCTTTAGTGTTAAAATATGGTGCTGTTTTTAGGATAGCGTGTTTATAATATCATTTTATGTAGATATCCACATCTATTTAATATTTTTCTTCTGCAGCTTTTATTGAAAATGCAATATTTGATATCTCAAAAACCTGATGTGATAGACAAAAACTGTTGCCAGATTTGGAATCAGCACCCCAAAATTACCTTAAAACCGTTGGAATACCTTATGCCAGAAAAAGTGTGTTGACCAGTGAATTATCAACTGGCGCGACCTCAAACATTGACAGAATCTGTTGCATGGCCACAAATATATTCCTGAAATAGTTATCATCTGTGCGGCATGTCCATATCACCTGTGGGGGGTTGTTAGCAAATTAGTTCCGCTTTGTGGGACGTAAAAATGCATTGGTCATACGCGTATCTTCACGTGCTGATACTTTCTACAAAGCACATCGACACCGGGCTCATATTTATTAGAACTCATCGGCTGAATGTTCATTTTTCACCGGGTGTCGTGCCATCGGCTTCACTTTGCATCGGTAATCGCGAGCGCGGGTACAGCCCGAGCGGGTCCTAGTCAGGCAAACGGTTACTCATTGCATTTACATCAGCTCCTTTAAAGTCTTCTCCAGGTGATCCTTATTGGTAACAAGTCAAAGGTTCACCCGCAACGCAGGAATGGCCGTAAATACTTTTCCGTAATTCATCGATCGTCCCTCCTAAGGATAAAGTTTTTTTTTTCGTAAAAAAAAAAGCCCTCGCTTGTAAATTGTCTCTCAATCTCCCGACAGATGTAAGACTCCACGTGTTTTTTTTGGGAATACGCGTTCATGTTCCCGAGTCATGCGGTCACGTAGTCCTCATAAGTTAATTCAAAATATATGTTTTCTTCTTATTAGTCTCGCTAGACACAAGAACGAAGGCCCGAAGCAGAACGTTGGGTGATTTAAAAAAAAAACAGCCGTATCCACCAGGTCTATGTACGGGGCGCGTTCTGATTGATAGGCGGGTAACGGGACAGTCAAATTATGAGTTCATTTTAATTCTCAATTGTACATTTTGTTCATTATATTTTGGGCACTTTTTGGCATGAGCATCGTGCCGTGAGGATAATTGCCCGTTCAGAACTGCCACACTGTGAGCAGTGCAACAACAACAACAACCACCGCCATTCGCTACTAAGTGGCGGTGACGTCACCGCGGGGCTTGTGCCAGGTTACGTGCACTTTACGGCCACGTGAAATGTCGAACGCCCGCTGGCAGCAGGAGGTCACGGGACAGACCCCAGCAGGTGCCATGGGTTTGACTGACCGAGATGACTTTGGCCAACTTGCTGCGCCTTAGCCGTCAGGCGCACCGTGCGTGTCGCACACACTCGCACGCAACGCGCCCGTTGGAAAGTGACGTCGCAGCAAAACTCCTTTCCAGATTGCCTTCAAGTGACCTCTTTATCCACACACGCGAGCACCAAGGGGTAGCGCAAGGCACTTTCCCACGTATGTCACATGGCAATCAAACAAAATACGTTTTTTTTTTATTTTCACAGCTGGAGTTCAGGCAAATTAGGTGAAATGAACCCAAATTTTATGTGACGTGCGATTGGGCTGCTTTTTTTTTCAGTGTGTATTTATTTTGTTCCGCTGCCATTGGTAACAACGGAGGCTGAGAATAAGTCGCGACGGAGTGCTCCACTTTGAGAACGCGAACCCCGGTTTAATCGCAGGCAGCTGACAGCCTCTGTCCTCACACGCATGGCCCTCGCCGTGGCCGCGAATCGAACTCAGGTGCGCCAATTTCATAGTCCAGTGCACTAAAACCCACTCACAAATGCTTCCCAATACAACGAGATACAGATCCATCTCCCAGACGTTACAATAGCTGTTTTGTTGTTACACGTAATGCCCATCAACCGAACATCCATCCATCCTTGCGGACTAATATTTTCCAACCAGCGATCATTGAGTCAATCAGCAAACACAAAAACCCCGTGGACCGGTTTCGACTTCTCCGTGACTCATCAGCAAGGCTCCCCCCCTCCCCCGCTGGGCCTAAACAAATAAACGTGCTTTCCTCTCGGCGGGGGGTCGCACAGGTGTGCCTGAAGCCGGCACGTGTTGAAAGACTCACTCAATTTTCGTGGCATTTCCTGGAGTTAGCTTTTAATTACCCGGTCCTGTGACTCATCTGATAACGAGAGCCCCGCGGGATAGCACCACTCCTCCCCAACTTCCTCCCCCCTCCCTCCATACCTCCCTCCCCCACACCGAAGGTCAGTCAATAGTTAAATTAATCCGTCGGCCGATCAATCATCATTCAATCAATCAACGGGCTCGGCAAATCAAGGTATGGATCTTCTGTTTGTAGGCTTAGCCTCATGCTAACTCCACGCCACATCATCGAGGCGACCTCCCTACCCCCTTTACCCCCCCCCCCTCCAGAACCACCCATCCACACCACGAGCCGAGCAGGTAAGGGAATACCTGTGATTGAGGCGAGATTACGCATTCGGTAAATACCTTCACGGTTGAAATGGGGGGGAAGGGGAAGGGTGGTGTTGGGAGATTCCCATCTCATCACGTTCGTGGGTAAACAGTCACACGGGAGAGGGCACTGCCTATGCAAAGAAATGAAACGGCAAGCCGGTCAGCTAGTCCGTAAAGGGAGCCTCGCGATTATTTGTGCGCGTTTTAGGGGTATCGGCTGTACCGCCTGGAAGATGTGCTGGTTTATCCAGGATGTTTCTGTTGCGCGTCGTCGCTTTAAGATGTTCTCTGTTCATATTTTTTTTTTGCGGTTGCACCCGACTCAAGAGCCGCATGGCTCACAGGGCTATACCTGATAAATGAAACTAGAAAACTTGAAAACCACCTAAGTGTGTGCGGAGACGCAAATGTCGGCGTGCGCGCGCGAGAAAATCCTGCGCAGCTACAACCACGTGGTCGCGTGGTGAGTTTAGAACTCCGCGGTGGAGAGATGTTTACTACCTCGCCTGGTATGCAGGAGGTATGGGTTCGATCCCGACCCTGACGCCTGCTGTATATTCAGAGTGTGCGTGTCTCTTTCCCCGTGGTCGCGTGGATTTTTCTCCGGAATCTTACCGGCTTTCCACCTCCACATTTAGAATCAACATCACGCGTTTAGAGTGTTTGGCTGCTGTCCATGTCCACGTGGCAAAACACTTCGTTGCGCTGTCATTTGTGACCAGGTCGCTTTTCTTTTTAAAAGAGCTACAGTATATATAGCTCAGTGGGCCTTACCTGGTCAAATACAACAAAATATGATAATAGTTTTTTTACCCTTTTATCTGGCAACAAAACTGACACCTTTTTTTACAAGGAGTCATGTTTGCATAGACCACAATACCTGCAGTCGGAATGCAAACAAAAAACATAACTCTGATAATGTATGCACTGTCCTTGAAGATGATTGGTCCACACCCGAGACAGCTTTCCTTAGAGCCTAGTCTCACATGGTGTTGGACCAGATGACGCCAAAAGGCGCACAAATGAAGTTCCTGAGGACGGCTGCTTGCGTTGTGACCGAAACGTCGTGAGAATTGTATTTTATTATGATATTATTTATTTCATTATTTCCCTTCTACGTGACTTTACCGAAAGAACCAAGAAGATGAATCCCTGCAGTCACGAAAGCTTTAAATCGAAATTTAAAACAAAAAAGTTAATAGAAGTGGTGTTGGCGACCTCTGCGTGCGGTCGAGTTGAGTAACCGCACGTTGGCGAGCTGTGTGCGTGGCGAGTTTGGCGGCGATTGGCCGAAAGGTTTCGTGATTTTCACGAAGACACTACGAGGAGGCGACGTCCCCGGGACAGACACTCCGCACGCCTGCTGCTCCTCCTGTGTGCCGGGGGAGGGGGTCACAGCGACGAGGAGCTTCTCCGCTGGGCTGCCGCGGGGCGAGCGACCAGAGCAGAGCGGGCAAATCACGCAATCATTTAGCCAATGTAATCGGTAATCAGAGACGGATTACTTCTCAAAAGTCACCACCCCGCTCCCCCCCCCCAAGGCAAAATTCCCAAAGGTTCAGCGGCTGCGGGTGGTAACCTTCTAGACCCCACGTAGACCCCCTCCTACCCTTACACCCCACTTGCTGCATCACCCTGCACCCCCTAGGAATCTCTTTTGAAACAAACAAAAAACCGTAAGTTTTTTTGTTTTTTATCAGCTAAGGCCCACTGAGCTATACGGCTCTTTTTTTTTATCAAAAGCGATATGGCCACAAATAATAGCTCAACGAAGTGGGCTTATCACGTGAAAATATAGAGCGGCTAAACACTCGAGACCAGGGGGTCGGCAACCTGCATCTCCGGAGCGGCATGAGGCTCTTTAAGGACTGCTGCTTCGTTACAGTTCTTGATGAAGGACCACCACCGTCTCGGAATTCACCACAACGCGCATTGCGGGCATATCTTGAAATGTGGAGTTTTGATTTAAAGCTTTCGTGACTGCAGGGATTCATATTCTTGGTTGTTTCGGTAAAGTCACGTAGAAGGGAAATAATAAAATAATTTATCTTCTTTTATTATTTCCCTTCTACGTGACTTTATATTTTTTTTTTATTATTTCCCTTCTACGTGACTTTACCGAAAGAACCAAGAATATAAATGTGGAGTTGTTTTGTTTTCATGGCGACACGGGTTCGATTTCCCGGGTCGAGGCTAACAACATCAGTGACAGGTGATGTATGTATGTACTTGCATGTTGAACTTCTTTCGCGCCGTACGTAGCCAACCGTGCTAATCGGAGGTGCGTGGAAGGACAACAAACTATCGATGTAAAGCTTTCGTGACTGCAGGGATTCATCTTCTTGGTTCTTTCGGTAAAGTCACGTAGAATGGAAATAATAAAATAATAAAAATAAAACATAATAAAATATTATTTTATTATGGAAATAATAAAATTAAAAAAAAATAACATAATAAAATAATATTTTATTATGTTTTCTTTTTTTATTTCATTATTTCCATTCTATGTGACTTTACCGAAAGAACCAAGAAGACAACAAACTACGTCTAAACTGAGTCATCGTCCCCCCCCCCTCTCCCCCACCTTCACACAACCCACTGACCAGCGTGGTGGTGTGGTCATTCATCTCCTTGAAGACTCGCTTAGGTTTTCACGGTTTGTTCTGAACAGCTCCTACGGTGTGTTTTCGGGCTGTCACGCGTGATGCTCGGAGTGATGATGTCTATGACGTTTGGCTGCTGCCGATGAGTAATCACATCTCTCCGCGATTTGTATGGAGGAGTAGACGCTTCCACGAGATATTGAGCTCGTGCACCACAGCCCTTCATGAATACACCGATACATGAAAGGTATTTTACACGCCCTTCGATCGTGGAGGTTGTTTAACCATACTTCACTACGCTGGTGAGTTTGAGATATACTGGGAGGTGGGCGGGGAGTGTCTGATGTTGGTTGATATAGCACCGAATGGTTTAGCCGTGGAGGGGAATCGAACTCAGGTGGCCGGGTTCGTAGCGCAATGAATGCATTGTCACCAACTCTGCCACCGCTCCAGCCGCGAGCGGGCAAGGTGACACTAGGGCTAAAATCAAGATCGTTTAACCGCATCGCGGGGCTGTGTGCGTGACAATTTGTCGATATTTGTTTTACTTGGAGCAACTTCTGGTAACGATTTGCACGAATGATTCAGGATGTTGTTTCTTAGCGGCTCAGAATACCCCCCCCCCCCTCTCAACCCCCCGTACCCCACCCCCCTCCATGTGAAGCTTGCGAAGACTCCTCACAGTGCGAGACAAGAAGCCAGCAGACCAGTGGCGTGGCCCTGTCACTGCGAGGTCCACGAGGGGATGAGCAGGAGACGCGTGTGGTGGATGTGCTGCGGGAGCGACTGAGTTTGCGATCTAAGACGGAGTTAGTTCACGAAGCACCTTGCTGTAGATCCAACGCAGAAGATCCCTGGGTTTTGATCTGCCACTGGTCCACCCCAATTCGCATCCACTGCACACGAACCGCGTCAGTAGATGCGAATACCCCGATGCACAAATGGAAAATAAATCAATAAAACTCTCCAGTATTCGTGTGCGAGACTGTGGTCATCCAGAACGCACCACGACAGCGCGTAACGCGACAACAACGCCCGAGATTCACGAGTACGACGGAGACATCGCAGCGATGCCACTCCGCTGCTCCTGACACGGTTATCTGCTGGGCTTGAACACCCGAATGTGAAATGGTCGCTCTGCATCTTCATGAGCCGTGCGAAAGACGTGAACGAGGCGAGCGTGGGTGCTGCGTACGTGTGCAACGTGAGCGCATCCTCGCCGATTGATGATGATCATTTTAATTAGATCAATAGCATTCATAACATATAACTAACAGCAAACGTCCTTGTTACCTTAACTCAGAAGTCAAACTTGTTGCTCCTAAGCAGCGCTGGCTTGGCTCAGCGCCCTGGACCCTTGAGTCACAAAAGATAACAAAGACAAAGATCCCCCCGTGTAACCCTAACAGACTGTTGGGGCAAGTGCTGTTAGCGAGTAAGCACCTGTGAAGGCCGGCACGGCACACGAGGGGGTGGGTGGCCAACACCAGGCCCGGGCGCCTTTGTCTCCCCCAGTGACGATGTTTACACACCGCACCAGGTACTCGCTTGAGGCTGAGTCGACCTCGGGTAGGAGGCCCAGGACCTGTTCAGATAATCGTCACTGGGTGTTGGCCGTGAGCGGGAATCGAACCCGGGTCGCCAGGTTCGTAGCGCTAACCGCTACACCACCGCTCCCCACCACACACACACAGACACTCTCTCTGTGTGTGTGTGTAATGTGCCGTGTGTACATCTAGACGAATGCACACTAACCGCTACACCACCGCTCTCCACCACACACACACACAGACACTCTGTGTGTGTGTGTGTAATGTGCCGTGTGTACATCTAGACGAATGCACACTAACCGCTACACCACCGCTCCCCACCACACACACACAGACACTCTCTCTGTGTGTGTGTGTAATGTGCCGTGTGTACATCTAGACGAATGCACACTAACCGCTACACCACCGCTCTCCACCACACACACACACAGACACTCTGTGTGTGTGTGTGTAATGTGCCGTGTGTACATCTAGACGAATGCACACTAACCGCTACACCACCGCTCCCCACCACACACACACACAGACACTCTCTCTGTGTGTGTGTGTAATGTGCCGTGTGTACATCTAGACGAATGCACACTAACCGCTACACCACCGCTCTCCACCACACACACACACAGACACTCTGTGTGTGTGTGTGTAATGTGCCGTGTGTACATCTAGACGAATGCACACTAACCGCTACACCACCGCTCTCCACCACACACACACACAGACACTCTCTCTGTGTGTGTGTGTGTAATGTGCCGTGTGTACATCTAGACGAATGCACACTAACCGCTACACCACCGCTCCCCACCACACACACACAGACACTCTGTGTCTGTGTGTGTGTAATGTGCCGTGTGTACATCTAGACGAATGCACACTAACCGCTACACCACCGCTCCCCACCACACACACACACAGACACTCTGTGTGTGTGTAATGTGCCGTGTGTACATCTAGACGAATGCACACTAACCGCTACACCACCGCTCCCCACCACACACACACACAGACACTCTCTGTGTGTGTGTGTAATGTGCCGTGTGTACATCTAGACGAATGCACACTAACCGCTACACCACCGCTCCCCACCACACACACACACAGACACTCTGTGTGTGTGTGTGTAATGTGCCGTGTGTACATCTAGACGAATGCACACTAACCGCTACACCACCGCTCTCCACCACACACACACACAGACACTCTCTCTGTGTGTGTGTAATGTGCCGTGTGTACATCTAGACGAATGCACACTAACCGCTACACCACCGCTCCCCACCACACACACACACAGACACTCTCTCTGTGTGTGTGTAATGTGCCGTGTGTACATCTAGACGAATGCACACTAACCGCTACACCACCGCTCTCCACCACACACACACACAGCCACTCTCTCTGTGTGTGTGTAATGTGCCGTGTGTACATCTTGACGAATTCACACTTTCTTCCGATGTTTTTAGCGAAGACAATCCGACGTCTCCGTTCGAGGCGGACATCGGAAGGGCGATGTGGACTTGCCGACGGTCGAGGATACATCTTGTACCGACCTTGTCAGTTCAGAGATGCATCGCAGCGATCTGTCGGATTTCAGCTTGAACAACCATCGCCAAGCCGTGTCTGTGTGTCCGCCTCCATCTCCTGCGGTGTCGCGACGCAGCGATCAATCCGCCTAAGCTCAGGGTATCGTTAAACAAAACAACACCAGGAACCGCAGTGGGTCTGGTGAATACTAGCCGGTGGTGATCCTTACTAAATAACATCACGAAACGGTCCTCGGTGAGCCGCCGGTTTGCCGACCGCTGATCGAGCTTTCTGCTGGATGGATGTTCAACTCACGCGTTTCCCTCCTTCGGTTGATATATGATGGTTTCGACCAAACAATCCTAGCCATCATCTTCATCATCCCCGCCTCCGTATTATTCTTCTTCTTCTAGCAACGTCTGTCCTGCTCAAGCTCACCTACAGAGGAGATGTTTTTGTTGTTGTTGTGTTTTAATGAAGTGGTGAACGGTTACCAATAACGGTGACCTGAACCGCGTCTTGGACACCCCACCCTCCTAGATCCGACGGTAAAGTCACGTAGTAATTAAATTAAACAATAATTATTATAAATTAGAATTTCATTTAATTATGAAAACTAATATTAATTATTTTTATCAATAATTTTTATTTCATTTAATTTCTACGTGACTTTACCGAAAGAACCAACGAGTAATTCCTGCAGTCACGAAAGCCTCGAATCTAGTCTGTGCTCTATGCTAATATCGCCACTCGGGAGACAAAGGCGGTCGAGCGTGGTACTGCCCCCCCCCCCCCGCCCGCCAGCCTGCTGCCACCCTGTAGTATAACCGTTCCGGCCTTCACAGGTGCTCGCCAACAGCTCTCGCCCCAACAGTCTCCTACAGCCTATACCGGTCGTCGTGCGGAGTGAGTGGGGTAGCGAGAGAGAGCGAGAGAGATCTTGCTCTTTGTTTTTAATTAAGTGAACTCCACTGGGTTTGATGTGGTATGGGGGGGGGGGTAGAGAGAGAGAGAGAGGAGAGGGGAGCGGGGGCCTGCCGGGTTTGTATCCTCAGCGGGAGCCCGCTAATGGGGACCCCCACGCCACCTCTAAGCCGCCGGCGACCGTCACAGTGACGTCTCCACGAGCTGCAGGAACTTTGTCTGTTGCCGTTTGCGCGACCCGTCCACCACCACCACCGCCGCCGCCGCCGCCGCCACCGCCGTTCGCCTTTCTCTCCAAAGAGGAGAGAGAGAGAGGAATTGTAAAGGACCTCCCCTGTGAGTTAATCCGACACTGTCCACCACTCGCAGGGAGGGTGGAGGGGATGGTGGGGGTGCGAGTGGGGGGTTTGGAGAGTATAGGGGGGGGGGGGCGTGTGAGGGGTGGGGTGGATGGAGGGGGGGTTCAGTGGTTACAGGGACGCGGTCGCTCCCAGTTTGACGCCCAGCCCCTAAATAGGCGTCCGCAGGTTGAACTAACGGTGCGCGTGAGTGGGGTTCCTGAGTGGGGGGGGGGGCGCGAGTCGGGTGTGTCAGGGAGTGTCTGTATGGTGTGTGTGGTGTGTGTGTGGTGTGTGGTGTGTGTGGTGTGTGTGGTGTGGTGTGTGGTGTGTGAGGGTGTGTGTGGTGTGTGTGGTGTGTCGGGTGTGTGGTGTGTCGGGTGTGTGGGGTGAGGGTGTGTGGTGTGTGTGTGGTGTGTGTGTGGTGTGTGGGGGGGGGGGGTGTGGTGTGTGTGGGGTGTGTGTGTGGTGTGTGTGTGGTGTGTGTGAGGGTGTGTGTGGTGTGTGTGGGGTGTGTGTGTGTGGTGTTGTGGGGTGTGTGTGTGTGGTGTGTGTGGTGTGTGTGGGGTGCGTGAGGGTGTGTGTGGGGGGGGGGGGTGTGTGGGGTGTGTGTGTGGTGTGTGTGAGGGTGTGTGTGGTGTGTGTGGTGTGTGTGTGTGTGGTGTGTGTGTGGTGTGTGTGGGGTGTGTGTGTGTGGTGTGTGTGGGGTGCGTGAGGGTGTGTGTGTGTGTATGTTGGGGGGGAGCGGTAGTGTAGCGGTTAGCGCTACGTTGCGTTACGAACTCGGTGGCCAACACCAGTGATGGATTAACTGAATCGGTTCTGGGCCTCCCCTAGGTCGACTCAGCCTCAAATGAGTACCTGGTGCGATGCTTAAATATCGCCACTAGGGAGACAAAGGCGGCCGGACGTCGTGCTGGCCACCCACCCCCTCGTGTGCCGTGCCGGCCTTCAAAGGTGCTCGATAACAGCACTTGCCCCAACAGTCTGTTAAGGCTATACGGGGGATCTTTGTCTTTGTGGGGTGCGTTAGGGGGTGTGTGCGTGGTGTAGCACTCCGTGCTATGAACCCGACGTCCTAAACATCAGCAGTGATTTTCTGAGCAGCGTCTGGGTCTCCTCCAGATCAACTCAGCCGTTCACGGAACCCCTTGCCGTGGTGTCACGGACATCGGCATTGGGGAGAGACAAAGGCGGCGGGGCGTAGATCTGACCGCACCACCCCCTTGAGTGCGCTTACAGCACTTGCCAACAGACCGTCTGAGCCACACAGAGGGCCGTAGTCTTTGTGTGGGCCCTGTCCCCCCCCTCACATGCGTCCACGGAGCCATTCACGCTTCACGTGTGCCCCCCCCCCTCCCCCCGCAAAGTGCACCTTGCCTGGCACTACGAACACGGCGACCAGAGTTAGATTCCCGGATACTGCATCTGAATCGATCTTTGTCGAGCTCAGCGCGGGGAAGACCGCAATAACTGCTCACTAGCAGCACTTGCCCCAGCAGTCTGGGACACCGTCCCATCATCGGTGAGCTCCTCCAGGCAGGCGAGGCTGCGTTCGCCGGGGTCACGCAGCCCGCGTGCCCAGATGCCGCATGCCCAAGCAGACTTCTGTTTGGACGGAGAGAGGAGGTGAAAAACGGGCACGGCGCAGGCTAGGGAAGAGATGGAGCTGATGCGGTACGGGGAGGATGCGGAGCTGAGTGGACTTGCCGATTCAAACTGCTTCCAGCGGAGTCAAAGATAATCTGCCCCTGTGGGGGAGGCTCGTGAAGGACGCTACTGGGCTACAAGTTGGAGGCAGTCGCCCTCCAACAACAGCGGGAGGGCTGAGGAGCGACGCTCACAACAACGAGCGGAGCGCTGGGTGGATAAACGAAGCAAGGTTGGCGCAGCAGGAGAGCACAGGTTGTGCGTCAGCGAGTTAACCCGTCGCATCGGGGTGCTGTATCGTGCCCTCATATCACGTGACCTGAAAGTGCACCTAGCCTGGCACAGGCGCCGTGGTGGCGTCTCCGCCACTCGGTGGTGAATGGCGCGGGTTTGTTGTTTGCGCTACGGAACCGGCAGCCCGGAATTTGATTCCCGCTCCACGGCCAACACCAGCCTGGGCCTCCTCGAGATCGACTCGGCGTCAAATGAGTACTTGGCGCGACGTGTAAACATCAGCACGAGGGAGACAAAGGCGGCCGGGCGTGGTGCTGGCCACTCGCCCTCTCGTGCGCCGGGCCGGCCTTCATCAGTGCTCGCTCAACAGCACTTGTCCCAACACCGTGTCGAGGCTATACCGGGGGATCTTTGATGTTCGTGTGCATATGCAAACGAGTTGTTTGTAAAGGAGGAGAGTGAGCGTCGTTTTTGAGAGAATCCCATGACTGCAATCGACGGCGCAATGTCAACCCACTGCTGGGTGAAGACCTCGCCCACGCCTCGCCGCTCACAACGAAGTGCGTCGGGCTTCACCGAGTGGCGTGTACTCACATCTGCGACTCGCATTGCGCTGTTTACGTGAAATTCCTCCTCCTCCTCTTCGCACTCATGTCAACCTCCCACCATCCCCCACCAACCACCCCGCCTGCCCTCCCCCCCACGCACAACTCCTCCCGCGCGACCCCAGGTCGAACCGAAGCGGCGAGATTCTCTGCGTCGCACCGCACACACCTTGCCCACGCCGCGAACGGCAGGGAGGGCGCGGGGTGAGAGAAGAGCCAGGAACGTTCCATGGGAGAGAGTGAGAGTGACGCAGGGGGGAGAGGCAGGGGAGTGTAAAGAGAGAGGGGTATAGAAGGGGGGAGTATTTGGAGAGGCAAGAGAGACTTTGACTTTTAAACAACTTTCATTGCCGCCAGCAGCAACAGCACTGGAGGCGATTTCGATATGAAATACACAAAGTCACCAGCAAGCAAATGAAAATTAACGCTACAAATCCACGCGCTGCGGCGCTAAAAGCACCGCGCACAACACGAAGGAAAAGCCACGTGGTGGTTGTGGTGGTGGTCATCGCGCACGCCACGGTGACGAGCGAGCGCTTCATAAGGTGAACACGATGGTGCCGTCCACGCTGGTACAGAGGGCTTTTCCGGCTCCCCACCGTTCAAAGAAGACGTGCACATCACCGACATGTGTGTGGTATGCGTGCTCCAGCCGGAGCCGCGCCTTAAGCAGGCCTCTGAACACTGGAGGCAAGAGAGAGAGAGAGCGAGGGAGTGAGGAGAGAGAATCGGGAGAGATGAGAGGGGGAGTGGCAGGGGGGACAGTCGGGAAAGATATTACGGAGGAAGAGAGGTCGGGAGAGGGAGAGAGGTTAGAGACAGGGGAGGGACACGCGGGGGGGGGAGGTGGAGGGTGGAGGATCGAGAGAGGAAGAAGGGAAAGTTCGAGAGAGGAGAGCGAGCTGTAGAGAGAGAGAGAGAGATGCAGGGGGGGGGGGCGTCGGCGCTGAGCGACTGGTGCAGCTCGCAACACGTGCCCGCGCCGTTCCCACGCACGGGACGCGCGGTTATAAATCGTCACTCGGCGTGACCCATAATTTGGCAGGGCGGCTACACGGGGAGAAGGAGTGGCGGCCAGGGCTGGGTTAGTGATGGTGGGTGGGAGGGTAAGGGTGGTGGGGGGTCGGTGATGGTGAAGCATGCGTTTAGGCTGGGAGGGGAGGGGGAGCAGAGGGAGAGGGGGGCGGGGTGATGAAGTGGTCTAGACGGAGTCTGGGAGGGGCTCTGGGGCCCACAGTCTGGAGCGAAGCGCGCGTCTAAAGACGCCACTGAATCAAAAGATCGGGGTTCAGTGAATGGAGCGGCGCCTTTTTTGCTCGAGACTTATTAGAAAACATGTCCCTTTAATTACGGTTAGAGCCTCTCAGAGTGTCATTAATTAAGCACGTGATTAACCGTCACTAAAAATCCGTACATTTTGCACTGCGCGCGCGTGTGCGCGCAGTGTCGCGCGCGCTACCACATACACGTGCGCGCGCGCAGCATTCGCTCGGCTATTCCCTGAACACATCATCATCTCGCCTCATGCACAAAGTATACCAGCGTGTCAACCATCAGCTTATTAGAAACAACTACGAAGCAACGCAACAATAACAACAACACAAATAATGACCGAATCTACGTGAAAATTCCAGCTGCGCGCGTTAAAACAAAACAACGAATCCAGCGTGAAGCGAGCCACCACCTTGCCGCAACACCGTCGACTCCTCTTGTTTGGAAATCAAATGTTTTTTTCTGTTGCACTTCTCACAAAGCCGGAATTAGAGGAGGGAGTGTGTGTGGTGGTGGTGGTGGGGGAGGCTGGAGGGGGGGGTTAGTAGTGGCGGCGGCGGTGGTGGCGGTGGCCGCGCGTTTATCATTATAAAAATAACAGCTCCTTATTGTCCCCCTCACACTATTACGTAGCCCCACGGCGCTTTGTGGACTCAAAACGGATTTGGGGGAATGCAAAGTTGCGGAGTGCGCGCGCGCGCGCGCGCGCGAGCGAGCGGGCGGGCGGGCGGGCGCGCGCGCGCGCGGAGAAAGAGGCTAGCCCCGCGGATGTTTCAGAAAGGGTCCCTCTCTCTCTCTCTTCTTTGCATCTGGAGAAGCGCAGATGAACCTTTGTTGAAAGCGGTTGCCCCCCTCGCTCACAAGGGCCTTGGCGGGAGAGAGGAGGGGGGGGGGGCGGGCGGGAGAGAGGGGGGGGGGGACTGGAGATGGGAGGTGGAGGGGCGTCGGAGGAGCTGGGGAAACGGTAATTAAGCAAAAAATGATTTGCTCTTTCCCACATAGATCAAAAATGGTGCGGCCGCCTTCTTAAAAGCTGGGGGGGGGGGGGGGTTCGGTGCGCCGAGCTGTCAGATGATTGTTTAGGCGAGTAGGGGGTGAGGAACCCCCCCGCCCCCCCGCCCCGACTCCTTATTCCCTCACCGCCCCTCCCCTCACCCTCTGACTCACCCCCCACCCCCGGCGACTCACCCCTCTATCCCCTCTATCCCCTCTTCTCTGTAACCCCGTCGACTGCCACCCACGCAAGATTGTCTCGGGACAAGCGCCCCCCTCTCCGTCTCTCCCGTGATCCACCAACCCCACGCGCATTTGTTTACACGCCAGACCACCGAGTGCTTCCGTAATGCACGGATTGTGACACACACACAAACACACACAAAAACACACACACACAAACACACACACAAACATACACACACAAACATACACACACACACAAACACAAACACACAAACAAACACATACACACAAACACACACACACAAAGATCCCCCGTATAGTCTTAACAGACTGTGGGGGCAAGTGCTGTTAGCGAGCACCTATGAAGGGGGGGGGGGTTGGTGGCCAGCACCACGCCCGACCGCCTTTGTCTCCCCAGTGGCGATGTTTTTACGCACCACACTCGGTACTCATTTGAGGCTGAGTCGACCTAGGGGAGGCCCAGAACCGGTTCATCACCGGTGTTGGCCGTGAGCGGGAATCGAACTCGGGTCGGCAGGTTCGTAGCGCAGCGCGCTAACCGCCCCACCACCGCTCCCCACTCACAAATACACACACACATACACACGCACAGAAACACACAAACACACACACCCACACAATCGCCCACACACACACGAACACACACACACAATTACCCACACACACACAAACTCCTCCCCGCTCCCTATAACCTTAACCCAGTCCGTTGCGGGCAAGTGTGTGCGTGTTGTGTGTTGAACTTCTTTCGCACCGTACGTAGCCAACGGCGCTCATCGGAGGAGGCACTGTTAGCGAGCACCTATTAAGGCCGCCCCAGGGCACCACGGGGTGGTGTGGCCTGGACCACTGTTTCGTTTACCTGCCGTTTTACAGACTGTACCGGGTACTTATTTAAGGCTGGGTCGACCTAGGGGAGGACCAGAGCCGGCGATTTAGATGTTCGTCACTGAGGTTGGTCGTGGCTGGGAATTGACCTGATGCCTTGCACCACCGCTACACAAAAACAATATCTGCAGACAGACACGCACGTAGCTCACAGATAGACACACACAGACAATAATCACAGATAGACACAAAGCCAACGATCCCCCATATAGCCTTAACAGACTGTAGGGGCAAGTGCTGTTAGCGAGCACCTATAAAGGCTGGCACGGCACACGAGGGGGTGGGTGGCCAGCACCACGCCCGACCGCCTTTGTCTCCCCAGTGGCGATGTTTTGACGCACCGCACTCGGTACTCATTTGAGGCTAAGTCGACCTAGGGGAGGCCCAGGACCGGTTCAGATAATCATCACCGGTGTTGGCTGTGAGCGGGAATCGAACCCGGGTCGCAGATAGACACAAACACAGACACACACACACAGACAATAATCACAGATAGACACACACAGACACACACACATACACACACAGACACACACACATACACACACACATACACACACAGATACACACACAGATACACACACATACACACACAGACACACACAGACACACACACAGACAATAATCACAGATAGACACACACAGACACACACACATACACACACAGACACACACACATACACACACAGACACACACAGACACACACACAGACAATAATCACAGATAGACACACACAGACACACACATACACACACAGACACACACACATACACACACAGACACACACACATACACACACAGACACACACACATACACACACAGACACACACACATACACACACACATACACACACAGATACACACACAGACACACACAGACACACACACAGACAATAATCACAGATAGACACACACAGACACACACATACACACACAGACACACACACAGACAATAATCACAGATAGACACACACACATACACACACAGACACACACAGACACACACACAGACAATAATCACAGATAGACACACACAGACACACACACATACACACACAGACACACACACATACACACACAGACACACACACATACACACACAGACACACACACATACACACACACATACACACACAGATACACACACATACACACACAGACACACACAGACACACACACAGACAATAATCACAGATAGACACACACAGACACACACATACACACACAGACACACACACAGACAATAATCACAGATAGACACACACACATACACACACAGACACACACACAGACAATAATCACAGATAGACACACACACAGACACACACAGACACACACAGACAATAATCACAGATAGACACACACACAGACACACAGACACACACAGACAATAATCACAGATAGACACACACACAGACACACAGACACACACAGACAATAATCACAGATAGACACACACACAGACACACAGACACACACAGACAATAATCACAGATAGACACACACACAGACAATAATCACAGATAGACACACACACATACACACACAGACACACACAGACACACACAGACAATAATCACAGATAGACACACACACAGACAATAATCACAGATAGACACACACACATACACACACAGACACACACAGACAATAATCACAGATAGACACACACACACAGACAATAATCACAGATAGACACACACACATACACACACAGACACACACAGACAATAATCACAGATAGACACACACACACACAGACAATAATCACAGATAGACACACACACATACACACACAGACACACACACAGACAATAATCACAGATAGACACACACACAGACACACATACACACACAGACACACACAGACACAGACACACACAGACAATAATCACAGATAGACACACACACAGACACACATACACACACAGACAATAATCACAGATAGACACACACACATACACACACAGACACACACAGACACACATACACACACAGACACACACAGACAATACTCACAGATAGACACACACACATACACACACAGACACACACAGACAATAATCACAGATAGACACACACACAGACACACACACAGACAATAATCACAGATAGACACACACACAGACACACTCGCCCCCCCCCGGTCCAGACTCCTGAATGACCCCCGAACGCCCACCTCCCCTCAAACGCAACCAGCCGATAGCCTCTCTCTCCCCTCCTCCTCCTCCCCCCCCTCCCTCCCCACCCACACTTATATACTTTGTACGTGCACCCCCCCGGCCCCATTCACGGCCCCTCTATTCTCATCAACAATGACACATCACTCAACATCGGCAGCTTTAATGGAGCTGTGCTTTCGCCCTTGTGCGATGCGGGGCCGCGCCGATGTCGCCGCACGGCCGTTCCCAGACCGTATAACAACAAGACGAGGGGTGACAGTCCTCCACCACCTCCTCCTCCTCCACCTCCTCCTCCTCCACCTCCTCCGACGCCGCCGGGGCAATCATCGCGGCGACGAGGACCGACCCCTCCGCGCGCGCTCTCCTCCTGACCCACCCGAACTTCACAATGGAACTTTATAAGCAGCGAGGGGCTAGGGGGTGCTAGACTGTAACAACAACAACAACAACAAAAAAGCGAGGTTTTTTTTGCCCCCCTCGCACCCCCTCGCCCCCCTCCGCGGGCACGAGAACGAAGGGGAAACTAAAATCGCCCCCGCGTGCGCGCGCGCGCGATTTTGTCGAACGGCGTCTCGAGTGGCAAAGGTAGAACACGGGGGGGGGGGGGTGGGGGGCGGGGGGGGGGCAAAACGTTAGAGGCGCACGCCCTGCAACTGCCTCGATCCACGCCCCTGCTGGCGGATAGGACGGGGGGAGGGAGGGGGGGGGGGCGGGGGGCGCCTGTGCCTGAAGCGAACTTCAAGAGGCTGTTTTTGGTCCTCCTCTTTCGCGTTCGTCGTCCTCCTCTTGCTGCTGCTGCTGCTTGTTCCGCGCGGCTGCCGGTGCGGATCGCAGAGCGTCGACTCCGACGAGTTCACATCCACGTGGTCGAGCCCAGACAGCAGCGGAGCGGTGTCGCCTGCGGTGTCTCCCACGCGTCTGTGCATCGGGAGTTGCGTCGTTATCCGTTTGTGCTGCCGTCTGCTCTGGATGTGACCACAGTCGCCACATCTACGACTGGAGAGTCTATCGTATTTATTTTTCCACTTGTGCGTCAGCTATCGTCCGCATCTGCTGCCATGGTTTGTGCAGTGGATGCGGTTGGTAGGGTGGACCGTGAGCTTCGTGGAAGGGTCTTTCACAACAGCGTGTTTGTTTTGCGAATTATTGTTCTCACGTCGACAGCCACCTGTGTTGGATGGAGGTTGTCGTGCCCACGCTTTACCCCACCGCCACCACCACGGCCACCACGTGATCCGCCGATCGGCTATGGCTTGTGCCACATTAAACTGTCACGCCGCCAAACACAGTCCTGTGGTCGAGTCGGTGTGAGATGTTCGCTGCACCAGTCCGGAACGATGTTCAGTCCGCACGACTGCCGTGCTGGCCGTCCAATGAAACTCTGTATGGATAGGCGCGCTTTGTGGTCTAGTGGTAGTGCCTTACGTCGATAATCCCCCTCCTTCCAATGCCCAGCCTCTCGCAGCGTTCCGGAACATATCGAGTGAGAGACATGATTAGCCCTGAGATGATCGGCGAACGTTTGCGAATCACGAACGCACGCAAGCCCCGCGTGCACGCAACTCAACTCGCCGTCGTAATCACGATGCTGAAGATGATGATGATCGTCATTATCACGAGCCATGGTTTATCCACTGCTGAATGAAGGCCTTCCCCCCCCCCTCCACGCCGTCGCCACGTGAACCGACCTCATTGCTTCATCTACGCCGAAGTCGTGATTCAGAATGTTTTTCTTAGAATTTTTTTTACGAGACTCGCTCCCAGACCCGGTGCAAAGTTAGGTCGAGGCGGGGGTGGTGGGGGGGTCACGATGTGGCCAGTGCGGAGAATGAGGGGTTTAGTGAACGCATCTGTTCAGAACGTTGTAAATGTTGTGACCAACGGTGGTGAAGTATGGTCAAATAACGCTGCCACGACCAGCAATGGATTGACCCCCCCCAAAAAAGTGGGAGGGGGGGGTACGTTACACGTGGTGCGTGTTCCCCACTTGGCATTGTGCTTAGGGTGGATTCTTTCTCTCTCTCTCCGCGTGCTCCGGTTCCACACGCACGTCCGTAAATCAGCGACGAGCAATTGGACAGACGTTGCGGTGTCGGGACCCCTTGATGAAGAGGCCTGAGAACACTGCAAGGGCTTTCCTGGATCAATCATTACCACTCCTTCGTGTCGCGATAATTTTACTAAAAACAGGAATAGCTGACACGCATTCGTCAGTGCACTAAAGAGAGGAAGGCGCCCCTCCCCCACCCTCTCCACGTCGTGTCGGTCATGGGGGTTGTTTGACCATACTTCACCACGCTGGTGAGTGTGGTGGTGGTGGTGGGGGTGGTGGGGGTGTGAAGAGATGCGCGCTGTGCTACGAACCTTTGCGACCCGGGTTCGATTCCCGCTCACGGTCAACACCAGTGACGACTATCTGAACCGGTCCTGGGCCTCCCCTAGGTCGACTCAGCCTCAAATGACTACCTGGTGCGGTGTGTAAACATCGCTGGCCACCCACCCCCTCGTGTGCCGTGCCGGCCGTCATAGGTGCTCGCTAACAGCACTTGCCCCAACAGCCAACCTGAGTTCGACTCCCCGCCATGGGTTGACGTCAGTGGCGAGTGATGTCTCTCGCCGCTCCTCTATGGGTTCTCTACTTCACTTCACAGAGCTAAATATGTCTCTCTCTCTCTATCGTGGCGATGTTTACACATCGCACCAGGTACTCATTTGAGGCTGAGTCGACCCAGGGGAGGGCCCCAGGACCAGGTTCATGCAATCGTCATTGGTGTCGGCTGTGTTCATCGTGGCTCAGCTCTGCGCCACACGCAAACGTGGACACATGCGTGTACACGTGTGTGTACACGCGTGTGTGTGTACACACACGCGTGTACACGTGTGCGTGTGTGTACACGCGTGTACACACACGCTGTTAATTACACACGTGTTCATGGTTTGCAGGGGCGTGTAAAACGGCGTTGCACAACTTAACTTCGATATCAGATTACATTGAGAGGCCGACATTTCTCCATCATCGTCACCATCAACGCGGCCTTTTAAACTCTGTGCAAACATCTTCGTTGGGTCTGCGTGGGACAGAGGTTTGCGCGGTGCGCTATGAACCACGTCACCCCCCCCACCGACCGACCCCCGAGTTCGATTCCCGGCCGTGATTAAGACCAGTAGCTCGTCTTGACCAGCGTGGTGAAGTATGGTCAAACAACCCTCATTCTCCTCCACTTATGACCGACAAGGTGGGGGGGGGGGGGGAAGCCTTCATCCAGCAGTCGATCACTACAGGGCTATAACGCATTGTATCCGTAGCATTACACTGCGGTAATCTTAATTTAGGAGCTTTCGTGACTGCAGGAATTATTCTTTGGTTCTTTTCGGTTAAGTCACGTCTAAAAATAAAATAATAAATTAAAATAACATATTACGACGTTTCGATTGCAACACAAGCAATCATCATCAGGTATAAAAGAAATAGCAACAAAAAATCTAACTAGAAAACTATAGACAGACATACAAGCAGACAGACATCACAACGGCACACAGAGAGAGGACACACATCGGCCGATGTGTGTCCTCTCTCTGTGTGCCGTTGCTATTTCTTTTATACCTGATGATCATTGCTTGTGTTGCAATCGAAACGTCGTAATATGTTATTTTAATTTATTATTTTATTTTTAGACGTGACTTAACCGAAAAGAACCAAAGAATTACACTGCGGTACACTGGTGCAGTGGTATCGTTTAGCTAAGCGTAAGACAGTAACCACAGACGTGGCTTGGGCATTGATGGTAAATATCAATTCATAAAAAACACGTGGTAAGTTCACGTCTGTGCGGACCAACCATCAGCACCACCGTACACACGCCCTATAACCACCTGTGCGTATGCGCTCATGGTTGGTCGCCCATCCAAGCGATGTCCAGGCTAGCCCTTGCTTAGCCTTAGGAGCATTCCAGAGACAGCGCGTGCGCGTGTATCCATCCATCCTGCGCATCTCCTTCATCCATTCATTCATTCATGCGGTCTGCTCCCTCTCTCTCTCTCTCCCTCTCTCTCTCTCTCCTGCGATCTTGTGAATGGCGACGTTTGCACCTCGCGATGAACCCGTCTCCACGCCGGGCCCCCTCGGCTTTTAGAGTCTTTAACGTGAGCATTGTTCTCTCGTGTGAATGGACGCAGATAATGTCACGTGTCTTTTACCCTCCTAGCGCGCAAACCACCCGAGCGGGTCCCCCATGCGGTTGGAGCTTGTGGGGGGGGGGGCGTGTGGGAGGAGGAGTGGGGAGGGGGGGGGTGATGGAGGGTGGGGGTCGCGCATGAAAGCCAGAAAGGGTCACAACAACAACAACGGCGGCGACGAAGCCAACGAGCGGAGCAGCAACTCAAATTTACGCGCGTCTTTAATTCCGACCGGCGGACACCTCTCGCGTTTGTTCCCATTTTGCTGAATCTTCCTTTTTGTGTTTAGGGGGGCCCGAGTCGGGGGTGGGGGGGGGGTATAAAGGGGTTGGGACGGTGGAGGGAGTTGTGGGGGGTCTCACCCTTCCACCCCCCACCCCCCCACCACCAATATAGAATCTTTACTGGGAAGAAGGAGCGTGAGAGGAATATTTGGGAGTCGCTTTTTAAAGGTTAGTGGGGGTTTGTTTTGTTTTCTATTTTGTTTTTGTTGTAAAGCGAGGCAGTGTCAGGGTTTAGCGCGATTAAAACGCGTCACAGCGGGGGGGTGCGAGGGGGTCCCCCGCCTCACACGAACGTGTGGCGAGTTCTCACTCGTTTTTATCGATTTTCGTTTTAGGGTGGTGTGGTCGATAAAATAGGTACCAATGTTTGAGAAAGTGGCACTCCTCTACAGTACAGTAGTTGCACCGTAGAGCTGAGTGGACCCAACCAGTCGACCCCCACCCAACACCTCCCCAGCCCCCATTCTTCGTGATGGATATAAAACGAAACGTTTAAAAAAAACTTTTTACCAGGTAAGGCCCGGTTAATTGAATATCGCCAATGGCAACGGTAGCCAACACTTGGCCCACAATGCCAAAGGAACCGCCATTTGCCGCAAAACACGGGACATCAACCGGACGGAGTTTAGCCGATTTTAGCGGGCAAGCATTCATAGATACATTTCGATTTAAAGCTTTCGTGACTGCAGGGATTCATCTTCTTGGTTCTTTCGGTAAAGTCACGTAGAAGGGAAGAAATAAAATAATATTATATTATTTTATTATGTTTTTTTATTTTATTACTTCCCTTCTACGTGACTTTACCGAAAGAACATTCAAAGATAGTTTCAGATTTGATGGTTAGCGGATGCTCCCGTATCAACCAGCATCCGCACCTCCATCCATTGCAACGAGCCAGTGACGTCCGACGAAGCCGCGGCCGCCGCCACGACACAAGTCGTAATGGCCGCCCGTCCGTCGCCAATTCTCGACGTACGCGCCCGACTGTGCGAGCTGACGGCCCCCCCCCCCGCGGTTTGATGATGACGACGATGATGACGATTATAACGACGATCATTTTTACGACGACGATGACGACAATAACGACGATCATTTTTACGACGACGATGACGACAATAACGACGATCATTTTTACGACGACGATGACGACTATAACGACGATCATTTTTACGACGACGATGACGACAATAACGACGATCATTATCACGACGATGACGACTATGACGACGATCATTATTATGACGATGATGACGACGACGACGACTATAACGACGATCATTATTATGACAACGACGACAGTGATGACGACTATAACGACGATCATTATTACGACAATCACGACAATGATGACGAATATAACGACGATCATTATTACGACAACTGCGATGGTCGAGAATGACTGATGGCGAGGGTGATTTGATGACGGGAGGATGAATCAATGACGGCGGTGGCGATCGACGGCGTGGCGATGCGAGACTGGATTCAACGACGAGCAACGTCTAAATCGGCCATCCAATGTGCATACAAACAAACGTACATCACGCGTACAAAAAAAAACTGAGCGTAAAGACGTGGCCGGTCACACCGAACCGTCGAGAGCCATCTACGCCCTTCGTGACAGCCGAAGAACCCCCCCCCCCACGCCGGTAATCGTTGTAATTAACCTGCTATTGTTGTGCGTGACAGTTCACTGGAGCAGCAACTTGATGACTTGGAACATGACTGAAGCCTCACATACAATACAAAGTCTACATTGCATAATCGCATGCCGTGCAGGACAATTGCAGCCCGATGCAGCGATGGTTCGATACGTAGCAACTGCCCACCCAGCCCCAATCCCAAACTCCACAACCACCACCACCATCCTTTAATTCATCAGCCGCGGCACAATCACCACCGTAACCACCAGGAGCCCACCGCCAACCAACACCACCACCGCCACCCTCCACTTCATTAGCCGCGTCACTACCACAACCACCAGTAGAATCTCACCCCAATCACCACAACGACCACCACCACCCCCACTTCATTAACCGCTCCACCACCATTACAACCACCACCCAACCCTCGTCTCCCCATACCAACACCAACCCCCCCATATTTCACCAGACGAGTCACTACCTCCACAACCACCACCACCACCAACCACCCCCCATACTTCACCAGACGAGTCACTACCTCCAACAACAACAACCGCCATTCGCCATTAAGTGGCGGTGACGTCTCCACGACGCTTGTGCCAGGCTATGTGTACGTTGAGGCCACGTGAAGTGTTGAATGCCCGCTGGCAGGAGGTCACGGGGCAGACCCAGATGCCACGGGTCGACTGACTGAGATGACTGGCTGATGCACCACCTGTGCCCCCTACTGTGCCAACTTGCTGTGCTTTAGCCACCCGGCGCTCCGCACGATGTTGTGAGCGTCGCTCCTCCCCCTCCGTTGTCGGAGGGCTACTGCCTCCAACTGCCCAGTAGCGTCCTTCACGAACCTCCGCCACAGAGGATGATGTTGTGTGGATGCGCCAATGCCGGAACAGCGTGTTGGTAATTACAAGCCCATGGGCTGCACAAATATCTAGCAGCCTCCTACCGTGAGAATTGTATTATTATGTTTTATTTTTATTATTTTATTACTTCCCTTCTACGTGACTTTACCGAAAGAACCAAGAAGATGACCTACCGTTGTTATTGAGCTGATCTGGCCCATGCCTTCCAATCACTCTAGACCAGGTGCTAGCATCATGACCAACTCGGGCATTGAAGTCACCCAACAAGATGACTCTATTCCGAGGGGCCACTTTCGCCAGCACCTGTGACAGGAGGTCATAGAAGGCATCTGACTCATCGGCCTGGCCTGCATCTCTCCACGGATGATCGTCTTCGGTGGGGGCATAAGTAACCACGACCACTACTCCTCGCCTCTGGTTGATGGGAAGGCGAGCCCAACGTAGTCTGGGGCTTACAGCTTCCCACATCTCACCGCCATGCTCACACACCCTCTTCATTCTTTTGTTCAGAAGAAGAGCCACTCCCTGTTTGGCAGTCTCCTGCTCCGAGTAGAGGACTCTCCACCCCTCATGGTGGCAGGAGCCAGAGCCGGTCCACTGGACCTCCTGAGTACCACAGAGATCCAGGCGGTACCGATCCAGCTCCTGATAGAGGAGCGGCAGCCTCTCCTCCGCAGTGAGCATTCGAACATTCTACGTGGCCATATGTAGAGGCTTTTTGTTGCATCTGGAAGAGCCCCGAGGGTAAATGATTCAGTCTCCTGGCTCCGCCAAATGGGGTTTGGCCAGGAGACGTCATAGACGCCAGTCCCCCCGGGGCCTCCAGCACAAGCTCCACTACCTCCGCAACCACCACCACCAGTCCCCCACACTTCAGACGAGACACTACTTCCACAACCCGCACCACCACCCCCCATACCTCACCAGACGAGTCACTACCTCCACGACTACCACCCCCATACTTTACCAGTCACGCCGCTGCCTCCACATGTTCCCGCGCCCCCCTCTCTTTCCCACCGCGCCGCCTCTTTGTAGCGCCCAGTGGCTATTCCATTTCACACATTATTCCACATTCCGTTCGCGTTACGGCGCTTTCTGACGTAATGTGCACTGGCACTGTTATTAAAGCGCATGTAAATTCGCTTTGCCGACAGCTGGATTCAGTGTGCGATAGAACGGGCGATAATGTATGTGTGTGTGTAACGGCATGTCTCTGTGTGTGTGTGTGTAACGGCGTGTCTGTGTGTGTGTGTGTAACGGCGTGTCTGTGTGTGTGTGTAACGGCGTGTCTGTGTGTGTGTGTGTGTAACGGCGTGTCTGTGTGTGTGTGTGTGTAACGGCGTATCTGTGTGTGTGTGTGTAACGGCGTGTCTGTGTGTGTGTGTGTAACGGCGTGTCTGTGTGTGTGTGTAACGGCGTGTCTGTGTGTGTGTGTGTGTAACGGCGTGTCTGTGTGTGTGTGTGTAACGGCGTGTCTGTGTGTGTGTGTGTAACGGCGTATCTGTGTGTGTGTGTGTAACGGCGTATCTGTGTGTGTGTGTGTAACGGCGTGTCTGTGTGTGTGTGTGTAACGGCGTGTCTGTGTGTGTGTGTAACGGCGTGTCTGTGTGTGTGTGTGTAACGGCATGTCTCTGTGTGTGTGTGTGTAACGGCGTGTCTGTGTGTGTGTGTGTAACGGCGTGTCTGTGTGTGTGTGTGTAACGGCGTGTATGTGTGTGTGTGTGTAACGGCGTGTCTGTGTGTGTGTGTGTAACGGCGTGTCTCTGTGTGTGTGTGTGTGTAACGGCGTGTCTGTGTGTGTGTGTGTGTGTAACGGCGTGTCTGTGTGTGTGTGTGTAACGGCGTGTCTGTGTGTGTGTGTGTGTAACGGCGTGTCTCTGTGTGTGTGTGTGTAACGGCGTGTCTCTGTGTGTGTGTAACGGCGTGTCTCTGTGTGTGTGTAGCGGTAGTGTAGTGGTCAGCGCGCTGCACTACAGAATCACAACCCGAGTCGCGATTCCCGCTCACGACCAACATCAGTAACGATTAATTGAACCGGTCCTCGGCCTCCCCTAGGTCGACTCGGCCTCAAATGAGAAGCTGGCGAGGTGCGTGAACATCGCCACTGGGGGAGACAAAGGCGGCCGGGCGTGGTGCTGCCCACTCACACCTCTCGTGTGCCGTGCCGGCCTTCATTGGTGCTCGCTAGCAGCACTTGTCCCAATCGTCTCTGTCGCTGCACGGGGCACCGTGGTCTGGATAGACCCATGAGGATGAATCGTGGGCATGCCGACCTGAATGTCCCTTCAGAGGTGTTCAGCTACCGCAGAGCATAGCAGAAGGTAAGGGCTTGGAACGACAGGCCAGGCAGCTTCCACACAGCATTACGGAGTGAGACCTCTGCTGCCAAACCGAATCTCGCCATAAGCACACTGCCCAGGTGTGGGAACTCCTCCGTTCTCTCCACAACGTCGCCCTCGCTGATGGGGGAGTTGAGGTGGTGCAGTTTGATGACCGGAACACCCGGGCAGGTGTTTTGTTTTGTGCAGCACGTTCCAGGTTCAGCAGCAAAGTCTCCGACTCATCGGGGTGAGCGACAAAGACCAGGTCGGCATACGTGACAAGGTGCACACAAACACGCATGCACACGTGCATTTACGCAGCCTCAGCCTACACGTGCACAAAGGCAGATGCAGAGACACAGATGCTTAACAGACTGTTGGGGCCGGTGCTGTTAGCGAGCACCTTACGAAGGCCGGCACGGCACGCGAGCGTGGCCAGCGCCACGCCCGGCCGCCTTTGTCTCCCCAGTGGCGATGTTTACGCAGCGCACCAGGTCCTCGTTTAAGGCTGAGTCGACCTAGGGAAAGCCCAGGACCGCTTCAGATAATCGTCACCGGGTGCTGATTGCCGTGCAGGGGAAATCGAACTCGGGTCGCCGGGTTCGTAGCGCAACGCACAAACCGCTGCGCCACCGCTCCCCCCTCCCATCCCCCCCACAAAGACAGACGCACTCACGCACACAGACTCTTTCACTGGTGCGTGGAAGGCTCTCGACGTGAGAGGCGATGTTCAGGTTCGAGTGCGAAGAGAGAGAGAGAGGAGGGAAGAGAGAGAGAGAGAGACGCGCACTCTCCATCTCGCCCAGACTCCCGACATCCTCGTGCTCCGACTGCACGCACACACGGGGGCTCTGCCCTTCAAGTGAACGCGCCGACATTTTCCATGTCACGTCAGGTCGCGCGTGCTCACCCTAACGTTTTCCCAAGTAATTAAACGATAATTAAATGTGTGCGTGCATGCGTGTGTGTGTGTGAGAGAGGAGAGAGAGAGGGGGCGTGCGTGCGAGTGGGCGGGTGTGCGTGAGAATGGGGGTGTGCGTGGGACAGCGGGGGTGTTTGTGTGTGAGAGCGCGGGTGAGTGTGTGTGTGAGGACATGTGTGTATGAGAGATAGGCACTTGCCCCAACAGTCTGTACAGGTTATACGGTTGGATCTTTGTCTTTGTATGAGAGAGCGTGGGTTCCGTGTGCGTGTGACAGAGAGCGCGCGCGCGTGTGTGTCTGTGTGTTCGAGCGTGTGTGTGTGTCTCTGTGTGTGTGGATGTGTGTGTGTGTGGATGTGTGTGTGAATGTGTGTGTGTCTGTCTGTGAGTGTCTGTGTGTGTGTGTGGATGTGTGTGAATGTGTGTGGATGTGTGTGTGTGGATGTGTATGTGTCTGTGTCTGTCAAACAGCTTTTGTTCGGCCGGGTCGAGGGGGCTAAACGGGCGCGGCACGGGCTAGAGAAGAGATGGAGTGATGTGGTACAGGAGGACGTAGAGCTGAGTGGACTTGCCGATGACTGGTACCAGCGGTGTCAAGATCGGCCTCAGTGGAGGAGGCTCGTGAAGGACGCTACTGGGCAGTTGGAGGCAGTCGCCCTCCAACAACAACGGAGGGCGGAGGAGCGACGCTCACAACAACGAGCGGAGCGCCGGGTGGCTAAAGCACAGCAAGTTGGCACAGTAGGGGGCACAGGTGGTGCATCAGCCAGTCATCTCGGTCATCTCGGTCAGTCGACCCGTGGCACCTGGGTCTGCCCCGTGACCTCCTGCCAGCGGGCGTTCGACACTTCACGTGGCCTCAGGGTGCACATGGCCTGGCACAAGCGTCGTGGTGACGTCACCGCCACTTAGTGGCGAATGGCGGTTGTTGTTGTTGTTGTGTGTCTGTGAGTGTCTGTGTGTGTGTCTGTGAGTGTCTGTGTGTGTGTGTCTGTGTGTGTGTCTGTGAGTGTCTGTGTGTGTGTCTGTGAGTGTCTGTGTGTGTGTCTGTGAGTGTCTGTGTGTGTGTGTCTGTGTGTGTGTCTGTGAGTGTCTGTGTGTGTGTCTGTGAGTGTCTGTGTGTGTGTCTGTGAGTGTCTGTGTGTGTGTGTGTCTGTGAGTGTCTGTGTGTGTGTCTGTGAGGGTGATGGGTGCCACGTGGGGAACGGCGGCGCCGTTTGTAGCGTGCACTGCTACATCAGCGGTTCTTCACCTTAACTCGCAGCCCTGTACCCCTTTGGTTCTCAACCGCAACACGTGTTCTCATGTTAGTCAACACGTGCTTAGTTAGGGGGGTTTGATGACACGAAGCACGTGCATGTGCTCAATTTGTGTTTCCATGATTTACCTTCCAGAATAAATCTGGCTACGTCTCGGTTCCCCCACAAAGGAAGTCTCGCACCCCCAGTCGGTGCGAGGTGCACCCCAGGTGAAGAAGAACCACCGCTTGATATGAACCTGTCCCGGCCGAGTCCGAGGTGGACTCAGCCTTAGGTGAGTAGCTGCTGCTGCTGTGTGTACGCATCAGCACAGGTGGCCCTGGCGAAGTGCTGCCCCCCCCCCCCCTCTGCTTGTGTGCCGGCATCGGCCTTCCGAGGTGCTCGCTAACAGCACTTACCTCCAAAGTGTGTTAAGGAACAACATACGGGGGGGGGGGGATCTTTATCTTTGGATGAGTGTGTGCGAGAGTGGTAGCGCAGTGGTTAGCCGCGAAGGTCAACGAACCCGAAATGTGACGTCACATCAAAATGCGCAACTTTAAATAAATATAGACAACACTTTCTCCTTAAATAAATATACTTTTTTTATGAATGTTTTCTCCTACAACATCAGAGTATCAGAGTGCAGCGCCAAATTAAATACGCACTACAATGACAATAGTTTAAAGCGATTTGAAGCATGTTTTATTTTGGGGGGGGGGGGGGCAGAGCTTTGTGACGTCATTTGAGGGGGGGTCTGACTTTTTGTGACGCCGTGTAACAAGGGGGGGGGGGGGGTCAAAAATCGTCCAAAATCGCGTGACGTCATTTATGGACGGCCCCCTAACCGGGGAATTGGTTTCGCGGTGTCGGGTTCAACTCCAACCGCTGCGTCTCCAACTGCATCCTCGACCCGAGCTAACGTCTCGCCAACGTGGTGCGCGATGTTAACTACCTCGCCCGGTCTACAGGAGGTTCGCGGGTTCGATCCCGACCACAACGCCTGCTGCTGTATATTTGGAGTTTGCGCGTCTCTCTCACAGCAGTCGCGTGGATTTTTTTTTCTCCCCTCCCCCCCTCCTCCTCCTCCACCTCCTCCACATTTCGAATGAACGTCGTGCGTTTAGAATATTTGGCTGCTATAAATGTCCACGTGATGATAAGCCACTTCGTCGGGTATCATTTGTGGCCAGGTCGCTTCTGAAAAATAACAATATCGCTCAGTGGGCCTTGCCTGGTAAAATACAAAATAGTTTAGTGTAGAATTCCCTGTATTCTCCCTCCGCTCACACGTGCGCCTTGACTTTTCACGAAGCAATTCATAAGCCTCATTGTTACCCTTGTCGTCATCGTCAACATCGGCTACGATCAACTCGCAGCTCGATTAAGCAGTCGCCATCTCTCGCGATGCCGGCCAAGGAATCCACGCGAGAGTTGATTTTAATAATTGCACTGGTCAACACACTTTTTCTGGCATAAGGTATTCCAACGGTTTTAATGTAATTTTGGGGTGCTGATTCCAAATCTGGCATCAGTTTTTGTCTATCACATCAGGTTTTTGAGATATCAAATATTGCATTTTCAATAAAAACTGCAGAAGAAAAATATTAAATAAATGTGGATATCTACATAAAATGATATTATAAACACACTATCCTAAAAATACAGCACCATATTTTAACACTAAAGCAGTCACTGACTCGCAACAACTTGCAATCGTAAGTGAAAGAGTTAATTTCGGGTAAAATCAATGAAAATGGGGTATGCCGATAGCCTAAAATGAGATGTGATAGAGCAAATCTGAGATCAGATTTGGAATCAGCACCCTGAAATTAGTCTAAAACAGCTGCAAAAGTCCAGGCCAAAATTTTTGTTGTTGTTGTTGACCAGTGTTATCAACTCGCGCAACCTCAAACATTGACAGAATCTTCTTGGTTCTTTCGGTAAATTTCGATTTAAAGCTTTCGTGACTGCAGGGATTCATCTTCTTGGTTCTTTCGGTAAAGTCACGTAGAAGGGAAGTAATAAAATAATAAAAATAAAACATAATAAAACAATTCTCACGACGTTTCGGCCACAACGCAAGCAACCGTCCTAAGGCGCTCCTCCTCGCAACACCTATATAAGCTCCTAGCTTGATAATGTTCTCATTCTTCGCCTGAGGACGGCTGCTTGCGTTGTGGCCGAAACGTCGTGAGAATTGTTTTATTATGTTTTATTTTTATTATTTTATTACTTCCCTTCTTTCGGTAAAGTCGCGTAGAAGGGAAGTAATAAAATAATAAAAATAAAACATAATAAAATAATTCTCACGACGTTATTATGTTTTATTTTTATTATTTTATTACTTCCCTTCTACGTGACTTTACCGAAAGAACCAAGAAGATGAATCCCTGCAGTCACGAAAGCTTTAAATCGAAAAAATTGACAACATCGGTTGCACGGCCACAAATATATTCCTGAAATAGTTATCATCTGTGCGGCATGTCCATATCACCTGTGGGGGGTTGATAGCAAATTAGTTATCGGCTCCATTTCCTCGACGGACGTTCTCTTCACCTGCCACTCGAACGTTGTTATCCCAGCAGCAGCGGCTTTTAGTTTGGTCATCGAACAAAGGGCGGTCACTGCATCGCGTGGCGCTTTCAGATGCGCTTCTGCGGCCGTCGGAACCGCTTCTTCCCTCCGATGTTAGGTCACCCGAGCTCCGGCACTCTTCAGTCTAGATTGAAAAACGAATTTCTTTAGAACTGCTTTGTTGTGCTTAGTTTGTTGTCCACCCCTCCCCCGCACCTCCAATAGGCGCGTTTGGCCACGTACGGTGCGAAAAAAGTTCAACATACGTGCGTAGCCTCGTCCACCGACCGTCGTCGTTTTCCTGTGCCCGACGTGTCCTTAAATTAAGTTTTTTAGTTTTCTTTTTCGATTTAAAGCTTTCGTGACTGCAGGGATTCATCCTCTTGGTTCTTTCGGTAAAGTCACGTAGAATGTAAATAATAAAATAATAAAAATAAAACATCATAAAATAATTCTCACGACGTTTCGGCCACAACGCAAGCAGCCGTCCTCAGGTGAAGAACAGGTCTGTCGAGAAGACTCTGTGGCCGAAACGTCGTGAGAATTATTTTATAATGTTTTATTTTTATTATTTTATTATTTCCATTCTACGTGACTTTACCGAAAGAACCAAGAGGATACGTTTTTTTAGCTTTCTTATTCTTCTTCAAATTGTCGCAATAACATAGCGCCCTCTGTAAATCCACGCTGCTGCATTGACACAGAGCCCCCCCCCCCACCCCCCGACTCCCACCCAACGCCGTCAGTCAGGGCGGGTGTTGTTTCGCCGTTCTTCACCACGCCGCTCGGCGCGGGTTCGCGTTCAAGGTGCCGTGGGGGAGGGAAGCCAGCGACCGTTTCGGGCAGACATCGCTCGCCACGTGATGCCGATACAGCACGTGGCCCCGGAATCGAACAGAGGTCGGCGGATTCGTAACCCGCCGGCCCTCTCCGTTCCTTTCTTTTGATTTTGTTAACTTACCATCCGATAGGAAACGAAGATCAATACGAGGGTTTTTTCGTGGCAAAATTACCTTCCCCACAAGCCCCCCCCCCCACCCAACCCACCTCTTTCTTTCAGGAAATATTGAATTTTACAGAGGAAGGATGTCAATAGCGGCCCCGTCTTAATCAGAAGATCGCCCGCTCCGTGCGCTGTCCGGGCAGAGTTTCCATTGGAAAGTTTGCGGCTCGCCTCGCCGTGCTCTCCGAGAGCGCCCGAGTGATTTATCGGGACGCGGAGTTTATAAATAATAACGAGCTTGGGCACACAAGAGTAGCGTGCAAGCGTTGCGTTTGCGTCCCAATTCAACGATTTACCTCCGAGCGTCTGCGCGTGGTGTAGTTGTGGATGTGCGCGCGTGGACATGGGGTTCGTGCGCGTCTGAGCCTCGGTGTGTGCTGCGACTTCGTGTGCGTGTGTGTCACGGTACGTCAATCTCTGTCACGGTGTGTGTGTTTCACTGTGTGCGTGTGAGGAGCGGTGGTGTAGCGGTTAGCGCTACACTGCGCTACGAACCCGGCGACCCGGGGTCGATTCCCCGCTCACGGCCAACATCGGTGACGATTATCTGAACCGGTCCTGGGCCTCCACTAGGTCGACTCAGCCTCAAATGAGTACCTGGTGCGATGTGGTGTAAACATCGCCACTAGGGAGACAAAGGCGGCCAGGCGTCGTGTTGTCCACCCATCCCCTCGTGGGCCGTGCCGGCCTTTATAGGTGCTCGCTAACAGCACTTGCCACTACAGTATGTTAAAGGCTATACGGGGATCTTTGTCTTTATTTGTGTGTGGCCTTCCCTCGGTCGACTTACCCTTAAACGGTGCGGTGTGTAAACATCAGGTGCTGGAAAGACAAAGGCGGCCGGGCGTGGTGTCCTGCTCCTTGTGCCGTGCAGGCCTTCACAAGTGCTCGCGAGCAGCACTTGTCCCAACAGTCTGTTAAGGCTATACGGGGGGGGGAACTTTTGTCTTTGTGTTGCGTATATATCTGCTGTCTCTGTGCGACTGTCCGTGTGTGTTCCACTTTGAGCAGTAGTGCTGCGGTGAGCGGTAGTTGCAGCGGTAGTGCAGTTGTGAACGGTAGTGCAGCGTTAAGCGATAGTGCAGTTGTGAGCGGTAGTGCAGCGGTGAGCGCTAGTGCAGCGGTGAGCGCTAGTGCAGTGGTGAGCGGTAGTTGCAGCGGTAGTTGCAGCGGTAGTGCAGCGTTAAGCGATAGTGCAGTTGTGAGCGGTAGTGCAGCGGTGAGCGATAGCGCAGTTGTGAGCAGTAGTGCAGTTGTGAGCGGTAGTGCAGCGTTGAGCGGTAGTGCAGTTGTGAGCAGTAGTGCAGTTGTGAGCGGTAGTGCAGCGGTGAGCGGTAGCGCAGTTGTGAGCGGTAGCGCAGCGTTGAGCGGTAGTGCAGCGGTGAGCGGTAGTGCAGCGGTGAGCGGTAGTGCAGCGGTGAGCGCGCTGTGCTACGAACCCGCGACTCAGGCGGCCGGGCGTGGTGCTGTCCACCCATCTCCTCGTGTGCCATTCCGGCCTTTCATCAACAGCGCTTGCACCCCAACAGTCTGTTCGAGGCTATAGCGGGGGATTTTGTCTTTGTCCACTGTGACCATTTTTTTGTGTACGTGCGTAACCGTGTCTATCACCGTGTGTCGCCGTCTCCCTTGTGTGTGTGTGCATGGCTGCGTGCGCGTCGTGTTAAGTGCTACGCTGCGTGTATGTCCGTCTCCCTCTCTGGACACACCACGACCCTTTAGCGTCCGGTTCAATCCCCGGTCACGAACCTGGCCTTGACTTTACCGAGGTCAACTCCGTCGAAAAATACAAGTTGTCTACATCACCGCTGCGAATTTACAAAGGCGGGCAGTTTATAGAAACGCCACCATCTCCACCACCCCACCTCTCTCTCTCTCTCGTCTGCCTCTCTCGCACATTGATAGGCGCTCACGCACAAAACTTTTTTGAGCAAGCAACGTTCTACAGCCAGGCTACGCGTGTGCGTGGCCCGCCAAGAGAGGTTTAATAGAAAAGCTATACGTGACCTCGGCTGTACGTACGTGTACACATTCCGTGACACTCTGACCCGTCTGATAATGCAGTCCTTTATGAAGGTCACGCGTATGACCCCACGGTATGCGGCAATTTTCACATTGTATAGGGCCCAATTGTTCACGTGAAGAGGCCATTGAGACCCCTCGTGCGCGCACACACACACACATATATATACAGAGGGAGAGAGAAAGTAGGGGGGGTTGTGCAAGCCAGACAGGACTGAGGCGCAAGTGCTGTTAGCGAGCACCTGTTAAGGCCAGCACTGCGCACGAATGAGTAAATAAATACCCCTTGGTGCGCAGTGGTGGTCTTAGTAGGTGCCCGCAAACGGCACTTGTGCCTCGAGTACTCTACTTTTGCAAGCGTATTTAGAAACCCCTCTCAAACAGTGTTTTTCCATTACGGTGTTTTAAATTGAATTGTCTTGCATACATATGTGTTTCTTGGGAGTCGGGCATGATGTGCTTCATTAGCAAAGGCAACCACCCGAGTAAAATTGTCAACCACACCTCATCACTTCAGCGGTGAATGATATCCGAACCGGTCCTGGGTCCTCCCGCCCTGCCACCCACCACCCACTCGTTCATTTACCTTCACCAACATGCCACCGTCCCAGCGTGGTGTGAACTTTGATTTAAAAAAATAAAACAACATCTACTAATAGCGGTTTTCCCCTTTTTTCTGGCAACAAAACTGCCACCTTTTGCAAGGAATCATGCTTACATTAACCACAATACTTGCAGTCAAATGCAAACAAAAAACAATACTCTGATAATTTATGCATTGTCTTTGAAACTGATTGGTCCACACCAGAGACGGCTTTCTTTAGAGCCTAGTCTCATATGGTGTTCGACCAGATGACGCCAAAAGGCGCACAGTTCAAAGACAACGCACCATCAGAGTAATGAGAGCTCGCGGTGAGCAGCTACATCGTGGGACCTCCTTTGCCAAAACAACATCTCTGAGCATTCACTAAGTGGCGGTGACGTCACCGCGGCGCTTGTGCCAGGCTAGGTGCACTTTGATGCCACGTGAAGCGTCGAAAGACTCGTTGACAGGGGGTCACGGGACAGGAGCCAGGTGCTACGGGGTTGACCGCCAGAGGCACCATCTGTACTCGCTGTGCTGACTTGCTGCGTTTGTTTATATATCCACCCGGCGTTCCGCTCGTTGTGGTGGAGTGTCGCACCTCATATTCTTAGGTTTTTTCGTAAAGTCACGTAGGTAAAAAATTAAAATTAATAAAAGTTAAATTAAATAAAAATAAAAATCACGACGTTTCGGAGGCAACACAAGCTTCCGTCTTCAGGTGGCACCGTCACAGCACGATAGCTGTATCAAGTGAGAGAAATTCCAAGAACACAGTATTTGTATATATACTGGTTGAGGGTGGGAGGAGCCAAGGTAGGCCCTGAATATTATTTTTGAGAGGTTCGTTGCGGCTGACGCACGCTATTAGGAATAATCCTTTGTTGTGTAAACTAAGTGCGGATGATATAAAGGCGCACCTCAGCCCTCCGCTGTTGTTGGAGGGCCACTGCCCTCCGAGCGCCCACATGTGTCCTTCACGAACCTTCTCCACAGAGGCCGATCTTGACCCTGCTGGTACCATTCTTCATCGGCAAGTCCACTCAGCTCCGCATCCTCCCCGTACCGCATCAGCTCCATCTCTTCCCTAGCCTGCGCCGTGCCCGTTTTTCGCCTCCTCTCTCCGTCCAAACAGAAGTCTGCTTGGGCATGCGGCATCTGGGCACGCGGGCTGCGTGACCCCGGCCAACGCAGCCTCGCCTGCCTGGAGGAGCTCACCGATGATGGGACGGTGTCCCAGATCTGTCAAGGATCTGGGAGCTACTCGGACGACCCAGTCTGGCGAAACCCGGGACGGATCGTAGGCAGGCACGCCCCGAATGTTTCAAACGGGCGCGCGCGTTACTTTTCGAAGGCTCCGCGCAAGCATTAGGACGAGGGAGGGCACATTGCACACACGCGAAATATTCTCCTCGATGTCTCGATGTCGTCCTTCATTCTCAAATCCAACCTCCCGCCTTCCTCCGCCACGTTGCCGTCTCGCTCTTCCACCACCAGCGCGGCATCTCAACCATCCAAGTCCGTCGCTCCCTTCCCTTCCCTCCCTGCCTCCCTGAACCCGATGTATTAGATATCCCCTATATTAGGCAAATTCTTGTTGTCATCATAGATTAGCAACGCGAGCCGGAGCACCGCATAGCTTGTGTCGGACACGTGTCCGTCATCGGAGGAATTAGGGCGCAGGGAGGAGGCGAACAGGAACTGCTGCTGCTGCTCCTGTTTGGTGATGCTTCTGTTTGCTGTTGCTTCTGTTGCTGTTGTTTTTTTTGCTGATACTACCGTTGCTGTTGTTTGCTGACCCTGCTATTGTTGTTTGCTGATGCTGCTGTTGGTGTTTGCTGTTGTTTACTGATGCTGCTGTTTGCTGTTGCTGATGCTGTTGTTTGCTGATGCTGCTGCTGCACCACCGGGGTTGAGTGGTGGGTGCGGGGAGGAGAGGGATGAGAAGGTGAGAGGGGTGGACGGGAGGTGAAGATATTCGGAGGGGGGGGGGGGGGTTACCAGGGGGTCGGCAATCTGCAGCTGCGTTTTCTTATATTTTTTATTATTGAAAACAACTACAGTCTCGTTTTCACCGCAGTGCATTGCGACTCTTAAAATATAGAAGTTTTTTTTTATATATACCGAATTCGAACAAACATGTCGCTTCTTGTGACACACAGTAACGCATACACAGGCAAAGACGAACATAACCCCCCGTAACAGACGGTTGGGGCACGAGTGCTGTTCGCGAGCACCTATGAAGGCCGGAACGGTAAAACGAGGTGGGTGACCAGTGGCGATGTTGACCACAGCACACCATGTACTCATTTGAGGCTGCGTCGACCTCGGGGAGGCCCAGGACCGGTTCAGATAATCGCCACCGGTGTTGGCCGTGAGCGGGAATCGAACCCGGGTTGCCGGGTTCATAGCGCAGCGCGCTAACCGCTACACTACCGCTCCCCACATACATACACACACAGACGCACGTACACAGCAGACAGCTCACACACACATATATAACACACGCACACAGACAAGACAGACACGCACAAGGCAGGCACCCGCCACGTGACAAATGCCCGGCGCGCCGCGAGCCGAGCAACGGCTCCGATGGTCCCCCGGCCGCTCCTCCTCCTCCTCCTGTCGGCTCCGCGTGCGACCCCAGTTTGTGTCCCATTAATTCGGGGGGGGGGGGGGGGGTGCAGGAGGGTGGTGGTGCTGGTTGGGGGGGGGGCGCATTCCCGTGTGGGCGTTTCCGCGCCGGGCCGCCTTGATTGTGTCCGTATCAAAGCGCTTGATAAATAATCTATAGGCTGTCGCTAATGGGTTATTGATAGGCGGCGGCGGACAATCGCCGTTTGACAGCGCAGTATTGATAGTGTCGGCGGGGTCACGCACCGTGCAATCCACGCCCGGACCCCTCTTTATCGCTTGGACCTGCGGCGAAGACATTTCCCCCTGCCCCCCCCCCCCCCGTCTTTGGATGGGGCTAAAAAAGGGGAATAGAAGGAGGGTTGGGAGGAGGAGGGTTGGGTGCAGCAATTTTTTTTGCTGTTTACTGCGCTCTAAATTATCCTGGCCAACCATCCCGACGCATTGCTCGGGACACAAGTTTATCGCCGATGTCCGCGCTGAATTACAGCTCCCAGCATCATGTTCTCTTATTCTTCGCATTCTCCTTTTCATCCAGCGCCGCCGCTAACCCCACCGCACAAACACCCCCCCCCCTCCACCCCCACTCTCCTCCCTCCCTCCCCACCACCCACCACCCACCCACCCACACGCCGCGACCCAACAACCCCTACACACCAACCCCCACACAGACTCCGACCTCCAACGCAAGCACCACCACCGCCGCCGCCACGACCGACACCAACAGAGAAAACTGGGGGTTAGAGGCAGAGATGTCTCTCAAGCGTTGTGGTTTTTGGGTGCGTGGGGTTGGCTGAGGCGTTGAGAGGTGGTGGAGGTGGGGAGCGGTGGTGCAGCGGTTAGTGCTACGCTGCGCGACGAACCTGGCCAACCAGAGCTCCATTCCCGCTCGCGGTCAACACCGGTGACGATTATCTAAACCGGTCCTGGGCCTCCACTAGGTCGACTCAGCCTCAAATGAGTACCTGGTGCGATGAGTAAACATCGCCACTAGGGAGACAAAGGCGGCCGGGCGTGGTGCTGGCCACCCACCCCCTCGTGTGCCGTGTCGGCCTTCATAGGTGCTCGCTAATAGCACTTGCCCCAACAGTCTGTTAAGGTTATACGGGGGATCTTTGTCTTTTTGGTGTCAGGTGGCCTATTATGGGGAGCTGTAGGGTAGTCATTAGCTCAATGCGCAAACGAATCTGCTCACCCGAGTTCGATTCCCTCTCACGACTAACAATAACATTGGCTTAATATTTGAACCGATTTTGAGCCTCCCCTAGGTCGACTCAACCTCAAACGGGTATCTGGTGCGGTGTGCAAGTATCAGCATTGGGGAGACAAAGGCGGCCGTGCGTGGTGCTGGCCACCCACCCCGTCGCGTGCCATGCCGGCGGCCTTTCATCGCCAACACCTCTTGCCCTCAAAGTCTCTTAACGGCTATACGGGGGACCTTTGTCTTTTTTTTAAATTTTTGTATCACGTCCCCCTATCAAATTCATAAGAGTGAGTGAGGCTGCCTAAGCTTAAATATATTTTTATTTACTATGTAAGGCCCACTTAGCAATATGGCTCTTTTTCCGAAGCGACAAATTATAGCTCAACGAAGTGGCTGATCACGTGGATATTTATAGCAGCCAAACACTCTAAAACTCGAAATATCCAGCAGCAGGCGTCAGGGTTGAGATCGAAGTCACGACTTCCTGTATAACAGGGGAGGTAGTTAACATCTCCTGGCCACCGTGATGATGATGAGAGAGAGACGCAAACTCCAAATATCCAGCAGCAGGCGTTAGGGTTGAGATCGAAGTCACGACCTCCTGTATACCAGGCGAGGTAGTTAACATCTCCTGGCCACCGTGATGATAATGAGAGAGAGAGAGACGCAAACTCCAAACATACAGCAGCAGGCGTCAGGGTTGAGATCGAAGTCACGACCTCCTGTATACCAGGGGAGGTAGTTAACATCTCCTGGCCACCGTGGGGCCTTCCCCTTCTCTCGCCACTGCTCAAGATGTCGGGGTCTTCACTCTCTCGCCATGACCGTGCTCGTGTTGTTCCAAACTTCACCCGCTCATGTTCGATCGTGCTCCCATGGTCCCTTCCCACCGCCCCCCCCCAACACCTCCCTCAATCCCCCCCCCCCCCTCAACAGCCCCCCCACAGCCCCCCCCCCCCCATGTCAAGTCCACGTGTTCTCAGAGGCAGCCTTTACAGCAGTGAGAGAATTGGTGACCATTCTGTCCTGGTGAGTCCTAACAAGAACGAAACCGGCTTACATTCGTCTTCCTCGCTGCCTGTACGCTACGCCTGTCAGTCGGCCACGTTTACTCAGCCCGTCTTCGATGGTGACCCAAGGCAAGAGCACCGACGATGCAGTTCGTCAGCAACTGTCGGTGGGTTGATTTCCAATCGTGCACAAAGGCTGCGTGCCGTTGACGCGCACGCCAAGAGCGCGTGTGGTGTGCTGGGGGTTGAAACTCAGGACCGTGGTGGGTGTGGGCGAGTTGTGAAATTCAAGGCCGTAATTATTATAGAAATTGGGACACACACATCCCCCCCAATATTCAAATATGCTCAAAATGTCCCCCCCAATATATTGCTATGTAATGTTTATTGCTGGGGTTGTTTCCACCTGATGACGGGCACTTGTGTTGCGCCCGAAACGTCGTGATTTAATTTATTTTATACCTACGTGACTTTACCGAAAGAACCAAAGAGTTTAGATTTCTGTTCATATGATTGTGGTTATGGTTGTACTTTATTAATCCCGAATCTCTGACATTACATACAATGAAACAAGAAAGGTAAAAAAAGTAAAAAACAGAGCAATGTAATACAATACACTATTAGACATTATTATAAGAAATAAATAAAAAGTCCATCCTATTTGTTAGTTAATTTTTTAAATATTTTAGGCAGGAAATGGCAGGAACTGAGTTTTCAAATTTAGATTTTTTTTCTGGGTTTGGTCCCCCCAATGTTGACTCCATGGCTACGGCCTTGGTGAAATTCGTACCTTCTCCGATTTGATGTCGCCGAGGTAAATGTTCCCCAGTCCGCGTGGATCCTTGCCGTCTAGATCCCCTGGGCTTTCCCCTGTTGTCGGATTTGGAGGAGAATGCGGCGGCCTTCCACGTGGTGCCCGTGCCGCGGATGGGAGGATAAGCGACACTGAACGCACAACGAAGACACATTTCGCCCGTGTGCTCAATACCAGACTGTTGAGGCCACGTGATGTCAGCGAGAAGCACTTATGGAATGCAGGCACGCAACACGAGGGGGGTAAGGTGGTTAACACCAGAGGTGTGGACTCGAGTCATGTGACTTGGACTCGAGTCAGACTCGAGTCATGAATTTGATGACTTGCGACTCGACTTGGACTTGCATAACAATGACTTTGTCCCACCTATGAGATGTGGACTCGAGTCATGTGACTTGGACTCGAGTCAGACTCGAGTCATGAATTTGATGACTTGCGACTCGACTTGGACTTGCATAACAATGACTTTGTCCCACCTCTGGTTAACACACACTTACGCCCGGCCGCCTTTGTCTCCCCAAGTGCTGATATTTTACACACTGCACCAGGTACCCATTTATAGACGGGTGTAACGCACCAAAGATCCCCCGTGTAGCCTGTAACAGACTGTAGTGGCAAGTGCTGTTAGCGAGCACTTATGAAGGCCGGCACGGCACACGAGGGGGTGGGTGGCCAGCACCACGCCCGGCCGCCTTTGTCTTCCTAGTGGCGATGTTTACACAGCGCACAAGGTCCTCATTTAAGGCCGAGGCGACCTAGTGGAGGCCCAGGACCGGTTCAGATAATCGTCACTGGTGTTGGCCGTGAGCGGGAATCGAACTTGGGTCGCTGGGTTCGTAGCGCAGCGCGCTAGCCGCTACACAACCGCTCCCCCCCCCCCCACACACACGCACAGAACCACTAGAACACACAAGAAACGCAATGGTGTGAACGCACACACGACCACACAATCATAACACTGAACACACACGAGCACAAAGCACTCACGTACACACATACACACGACATGCGCGCGCACACAAACACAACAATCAGACACGCACTAGCGTTAGCAACACGAAAAAGGTACTTCACACACACACCGCACCCTCTACACTCGTAAATAATACACAGGACAATGAGCAGACATCTCGCACACACACACAATAAAACAAGCACACGAACTCGGCCACCTAAGTTCAATTCCCAGCCACAGCTCACAACATCAGTGGTGATTATTGGCAAGCCTGGGGCGAATGGATCCTGGGCCGACTAACACGAGTCGTCTCGACGTGCCTTAAATGGGTCCGGCGTGTGAACGTCAGCCCAAGGGACAGAGAGAAAGAGAGAGAGAGACAAAGGCGTCCGGGGAAAGGTACCGGCCACACAGCAACAACCCCACCTGTTTGAACGCCGTGTCGGCCTCAATAGGTGCTCGCCGACTGTGAGTGCGCACGTGTACACGTGTGAATATTGCCGTGGAATCCCTGGCGCTATCGTATCGATCTCCTCTGCATAATCAGATTATCGAATACGGGTGTATGCACAATTAAGACGAATAATTTATATTGCCCCCCCCCCCCCTGTAATGTACGCGATATACGCACACGTGCACAGGCGGAAACAACCGCCCCTCCAATTAATGACCCAATTTAGACACGGACGTCTTAATGAGTCGTACTTTTGTCAATTCAGTTGAATTAATGCGCATCCGATCAATGGACGTACACGCGACTGATACATTCTAGGTCGGTGGTTCTTGACCTTTACTGCAGCCTTTCCACCCCGTTGGTTCTCAGTCGTAAAACATGTTAATAATGTTAATAATGATCATCAACACGTAGGGTTTGGTGAGACAAAGTTCCTGCCCGTGCTTAATTTGTGATTTCGATGAGTTGCCTGCTCGAATAATCTGGTCATGTCTCTCACACCCCCCAGATAGGACATCTCGCGCCCGCAGTGAGTGCCTGCACCCCAGGTCAAGAAGCACTGTTCTAGACATAAGGGTGACTTCAATAATTGCAGGCGATCATTGTGCCTTCATCCCACCGGCAGCGAAATATGAACCGCGTTTGCAATGCGGAGATTGACGCTCCACCTATGGGACGGAGAAAGGCACGGCGATCGTCTTTTGTTCCTGGGATATGTAAACGTCAACGCCGAGATGGAATCAAACTCAAGGGTTAATAAGAGAAACACGTTTAATAAAAAAAAAACGCGCCAGGTGGAGACATCGTATTCATAAAAAAAAAACTATTAAACATTTATTTTACCAGGTAAGGCCCACTGAGCTATATCGCTATTTTTTAGAGGCGACTTGACTGCAAATATTAGCTCAACGAAGCGGCGTATCGTCACGTGGGAGTTTATAGCAGCAGCCAAACACTTGCAACGCGTGGATGTTGATTCTGAATCTGGAGGGAAACCCCGGAGTAAAATCCACGCGACCACGGGGAGAGAGAGAGAGAGACACCGCAAACTCCAAATATACAGCAGCAGCAGCAGGCGTCAGGGTCGGGATCTAACCCACGACGTCCTGTATACCAGGCGAGGTAGTTAACATCTCCTAGCCACCGTGATGATGATGAGAGAGACACCGCAAACTCCAAATATACAGCAGCAGCAGGCGTCAGGGTCGGGATCGAACCCACGACGTCCTGTATACCAGGCGAGGTAGTTAACATCTCCTAGCCACCGTGATGAGAGAGGTAAGACTAAGGTCGGAGCGGGAGCCAAAGGAGGTAACGTATCGTAGAGACGGAACGATGAAATGGGCTCGTGTGCCGGAGCGAGATAGACGTTACATCGCAGACCCTGTAGCGATACGGCGACGACTTGGGGAGGCCATCATCCAGCAGTGGATGGGTCATGGCCAATAGTGACAGTGAAATTTGAATTGGAATGACTCATTTGAGAAATCTGTGTGTGCGTATAAGCATAAAGCATCTGTGAACCACAACACAAAAGACTGGCCCTCCATTGGGAATGTGGAATTTCCACCATCACCAACTCGTGGTCGTCTTCGGATATAAGCAGGACCCAACAACACTCCTTTGTCCTGTGTGCAAGCCACCAGCTTGACTCAACACCAACCACCACCAAAGAGAACCCCCCCCCCGCCACCACCATCTCACACCCCACGAAAACAACCACACAACAACAACCACCACCACCACCACCACCGCCCGTGCTCCCGGGACCGCGAGCTGCAGGAGTCTCGGGTTTCCCCGCGTGCGTCACGGGGCCGCAGGAGCGACTTCCCAGAAGGCGTAGGGGGAGGAGGGGGGGGGCTGTGGTGCTTTTGCTTGGACCACCCCGACAAAATTACTCATTCCGCCGCCCGCTCGCAAACCCCGTCGTCCTTCTGTCCACCGTCCCATTCATCCGTCTGTCTGCACGTCTGTCAGTCTCCGAGTGTAGCGCATACAAGGCGGCGTGTCGGCGAAGGGAATTGATGATTGCGGAAAAGGAAGCGGGCCCTTTAAAGCTTTCGGACGCAGCAATATAACATCGGAAAGCGTTCCCCATTATCAATAATAGGCGGCCAATAAGGCACCAAAGCCAACTTGAACGCAGAGCCAAGTCTCGTTTAAACCTCCCGTGGTTGCAAATAGTGCTGCTGTTGCTTCTGCCGCTGCTGATGATGACGATTCTCCTGCCATTTCTGCTGTTGGTTATTTTTACTGCCATTGCCGCTGCTGATGATTTTGCTACTATTATACTGGTATTGCGATAGCTGCGGCTGATGATGATGGTAGTGGTGGTGAACGCACGGCACTGTAATTGTTCTGCTGCTGACGGTGCTATAACTGCTGTGGCTGCTGGTGCCGACGACGACGCATTTATATTTTGGGTTTGGCAGTTCTGCTCAAACACAAGAGGCGACGCAAAAAGGTGCATCGCTCTCATTTCCATCTATTCACTCGCATCTTTTGGCAAAAGTCATCACCCTCTCTTCTCGAGGGGTGGTGACACGGGTCTTGGCCGCAGAGGTTCGCGGTTGGAATCCGGCAGGCCGCCCAGGATAATACCGTTCCTAATTCAACCGGAAACTACGCGGCGTCTGCTTCACATTTGGACGTCAAAGATACCGTGACGTCGTTGGAAAAGTGCAGTTAATTTGTATGCCGGCGTTCATGGTCCAAATTTACCAAATGTAAAAAAAACACCGCAAATAGTACTCATTTGTGAATACATGGAACATCGCCACTCCCCTAATGTGAAACTGCTGCAAACGCCGTCCCTGTGCCGCATGTCACACTCAGAGACAGCTCTGCGCTACAAGAATGGCGTGACGAGGAAATGTGCCCAACAATTCTTCAGGATTCGGGGAGGTCTCACCGTTCGCCCTCCACGCGACTCAAATCGCCGCTTCTCTCCAAGAACAAATTACCCCTTTTTTTACATTGATGTAAACGTAGCGGCCTCTAGTGGCTGGAGGGGGGGGGGTCACACGAATGCGTTACATAACTTTCCGCCCTTTGTCATCAATCCACTGCTGGATGTCGGTCGCCCCAAGCCGTAGCCGCCCCTCGCAGCCCTGCGATGTTAGAAATCGTCGCATTCGCAGCGCACGAGATGTTAACTCCCTCGCCTGGTATGCAGGAGGTCGTGGTTTTAATTCCGACCCCGACGCCTGCAGTATATGTGGAGTTTGCTCGTCTCTTTCCCCATGGTCGCGTGCATTTTTATCCGGGTCCTCTGGTTTTCCCCTCCACATTTCCAATCGAAAGCGTTTCGAGTGTTTGGCAGCGGTTATAGATTTCCACGTGATAAGCCACTTCGTTGAGCATCATGCGTGTCCAGGTCGCTTCTGAAAAATAGCTATAAAGCTAAGTGGGCCTTACCGGGTAAATCTTGGTGTTATATCCATTATTTTACGGATGTGTATTGTAGTATATAAACGAGTAATTCGTACATCTGCTCGGCTCTCCCGTGTGAGCATCCCCCCCCTTTTCCTTCATCCCAATTGGGTTCTCTCGTTTGCTTTTTAAAGTCAACGACGAACCCGAAGTTATGCAGGATAGTGCGCACATAGCGCCACCTACTGCTCACATCCAGGCACAGAAAGCGGCCGCTCGCAACTCGTTCCTCAAATCTCGATTGAGTTGATGAAACCGGCTCGCGTGGAGAGAGAGGGTCCCCAAACGCCGAGTCAATGTCGTATGCGATTTTAGTTTTTTTTAAATTTACCAAACCGATAATTGTATCCGTTCATCATCAGCCACGATCGCTCCACCACGGGATGGCGCTCACCCACCCCAAGCCACCGCGAACGGCAATGCAAACAATCAAACCTGCAAGTGCACACACGAGAAGCCTTCGAACCCCCCCCCACTCCGTCTGTGGCGGACATGCTCTGACAGGCTCGTTCGACTCTAGATGCCCACATCGATGCCTCCGACCAAACACTTGCTCATCTTAGACCAGTGGTTCTTAACCTGGGGTGCGAGATGCCCTTTCTGGGAGTGCGAGACATGGCCAGATTATCTTTTTCAAGGTAAATAATCGAAAAACAAATCACGGGCACGTAAGTACAACTACTTTGTTTCATCAAACCTATGTATTTATTAACATTATACATTTTTTTACGATTGAGAACCAAAGGGGTGTAAAGCTGAAAGCAAAAGGTGAAGAACCAGTCTTGGAGCTTCTAACGTGCGCATGTTCTTGAATCTACGTGCTGCTCCTTGATTTATCAATGGGATTCCGACATCATTCCGCGCGTCTTGTATACATATATTGAAACCATTTCCATAGCAACCCACCACTGAATTTTTTTTCGAACATGACATGAATAATTGACAGCCCTTTATCATTGTACTGCCGGATTAAAGCCTCCCCCATACTGTGGAAGTCATGGAAGTTGTTCCGCCATACTTCACCACCCGGGTCAATGCATATTTGAGAAGGGGAGAGGACTGGACCAGTTCAGATACATCCTTCTGATCTCAGCCTTGGCCGGGCATCAAACTCGGGTAGCTGGTATTGTGCCACAGTGGCAAAAGCAATGTGCCACATCCCACCTTTTAACCTGGTGATAAAGGTCTCCAAGAGGCAACTCATTGAGATGAAAGTCGATTGTAAACGAAGCCATTTGCACTCTCCACTTTCATCTAACGAGGCATTGCACAAAAGTCAAACCATAAGCTCAACCAATCTTTCAGCTGTTCCTTCCCAGTCAGCATTCAATGGTGGATCATCAGCCATGATCTTTTAAATCTCGATTGAACTCATTGCTTTAAAAGTTATTTTTGTGTTTAGTTTGTTGTCCTTCCCTCGCACCTGTTTAGCATGGCTGGCTACACACGGTGGTGTGAAATAAGTTAAAAATATAGCACATCTTTCACAGTCCCTGCGATGTAACAATCCATCTGGCACCTGCACACGAGATTCATTCAGAACTCCAGGTTTACAATTGATGTCCTCAAGCATATTCCCTCTAGCTGCCACAGACCTCCTCGCCCCCCTTGAAGATACGTGCTCTGCCCAAGCTAAGTACATCTGAAATTGAAAAGCAAAACATTCCCGATGCATTAAACACACCTGAGCCTGTGCATGACCTCGGGCAAAATCTTGTCCAGGTTTTTATTATGCGATGAATTACAGCATTACACACACACACAAAACCAAATAACAAAAAGACAAGAAAATAAATATACTGTAACAATACACAACTTATGTCTTCTTAGTTGATGCCAAATGATTCTTTGTGCTAAAAAAAAAGGTCATTTAAATACATAAATCAGACTCAAGCTTTCATATATGTATATACATATGCCTTTGTGTATATGTATATAAATATAGGTATACATACTGTATTATACACATGCTGTATATAACACTATATACATAAAGTACAGCACACATATATACAAGGGGCCAATTAATGGATATTGGAAGTACACACAAAACATAGCTTGAAAAAGCAATGACACAATGATACTTCCGATTGGTAGACTAGCCAAATCAAACCGCAACGCTGCTGGATTTAACTTGAACCCTCGATTCATGAAATAATTGGCCACCCCTCGTATACATGCCGAGTTGTACACTTACACTAAAACACGTATATACATATATAAAAGCACGTTTATACACGCATACAGTATCATACATATATACACACACGGGCGCGCGTGCGCACGCACACACAGATAAAACAAGAAACCAGGAAAATAATTAACCATCGATAGAACCTGACGGCACATTCGCGCAAATGCAGAGGGGGGGGGGGGGGCGGCGATGGCTACAGGGCTAGATTTTTGGTTTTGCGATCGCAGAGGCCGTGTGCAACTCTGCCCCCCCCCACGCTCCAAACCCCCTCGTGCATAGAGGGAACCCAGCGACAACACAGGGGACCTACTTCAAGCACCGGCAGAAACGACTTTTGTTTGATTTTCGACAGAAAAACGGCCAAATCAGCGGAAAGTAGCAGCTATTTGGCCGTTGCGAATTAGGCTCCGAGGACCTAATACACGTTGGCAGAAAAATGGCCACGAATCTGCAATTTTGTGCTGAGTTTGCGAATTATCTTTGAAAAAGTGATTTCCACCAAAGCATGAATCAAACCAGGAACTCCCCTGTTGTGTGGCGGCGGTGGCGGCATTCTTATGCCATTACCGTTTGGTTTTACGGCTCTTTCCAGTTTGAACCTCGAATGGCAATGCACAATTTAACTTCATGAATTCGGGCCTGCTTTATTCTCGGTACACGTCAGATTTGGACACCATTATACTTCAGACTCGTAAACCCTAACTATTGCGGGGGGGGGGGGGGGTGTTGCATGCGGCCCAAAAAAAATAATCGACAAGAAACCGGTCAAATGGAACTTCCTGTAGCAGGGGCCCACAATAGTCCTAGAATGCTAGGCCACATTTTTCCCCTTGTTCATACCACTTAAGGTGGCATAGTTCCGATTTACGTGGCAACCATTTGAAATTAGTTGGGGTATCAAACGATCCACTCGTATTTGCCATATAAATGCTTCATGCATTGGTAGTACTACAACATTAGGTGGTACTAATATTTGCTCCGGTTCACGGACGATCGAGTCCTGGGTCTCAGCCAAGGCTCTTCTTCTGGATTAAGGACTTGGTTCTAAATCACCTTGAGCATGCAACAAAAGTCAGAATTCTACACAAAGAAAAAAATACATTCAGAAATAAAATGTTAATTTGTGGCAGTGATTTTATAGCAACGTCGAGAGCTTGACATTTGGATCCATGGAGAGGCTTCATTTGGCTGAACTTGGACTGGCTTTCACCACAAGACGGAATCCGCCCCCCCTCTTCAACCGCGTCACTGCCACGTGGACAGAGCACGACGCGTAATTCAGCATGCGCGTGGCCCCCACCAATTAACACAAACATAACTATAATAACCTCTACTCTCTTGAAGAAAAATTGTCTCAAAACATAACTGAGATTACCCTGAGCTTGCCATTCTAACACAGTGCAGCACACCAAAGGAATACGGCCGGGCGGTAAGACGAGTGCACGGAGCTTGTACCCACACACATCAGTGGCGAGGCAGTCCGAGTTGCCCACGGACCTCTCGCCAACGTGACATCGCTGCTAGCGTGATACACTGCAGGATGGCGACGCGATGATGGGGCAGCAGACTTGCATTTCGTTTCACGGTGTCCATCCTGCTGCGAATCGGTGGTCAATGTTTATCCTTCATAATTGAACTGCAAAAAGTATGTATACTTCATGGCGGGGCGGAAGGTAGTCTGTAAATGTACACAGTGCTAGGTGCAACAAAACGACGTAAAATGTTTTAGATGGTTTGGAACGGCGTTGGTTTTCCGCTTCACTCGTATTTACAGTCTCGACGGCTGGGAAAAAGTGTACAGCGGGGAAGGTAACGTCCTACAACTGGCCTCCGTATTAAAGCAAAAGAACAGAGGCAGGTGTAGATATCAAAATGTACATAAAATATGTACGACATCCAGACTGCACATTACAAACACAGAGAGGTCAATTCAAGAACAGTGCCCATGATTGGCGAGCAGTCTTCACAGCGCGTGGTCTGCGCATGAGTTTCCGATTCCAGCCACGCCTGGGTGCTGGGATTGTGACGCTCGCCGTTAACCGCCACACCTAGGAGATGCGAGGTGAGAAGCAGCAGCAGCCTTCCAAGCACGTTTTCTCATGCATATATTTGCTTAACACTGCACAGCCAGCCCACCAGGTTTCCAGTGGGACTTTGGGCTGCCTACGACGGATAAAAAAGTGCATGCTTCACTACTCATTTATGCACAAGCCACGTCCGCACGCTACCATCGTGTCCCCGCTCTACGCATTCCATAATTCGGCATGAAGGCATGCACACGCTACAACCGAGCCGACGAGTAGGTGGTGCAGCAGCGGGGGGGATGAGAGGTGCACGATGACGACAGCACCTTTGCCAATCGGCCCCACGGCACGGCTCGCTCGCAGTGGGGGGTTGTGGCCTCCCGCCACTCGCGCGAACCAACTTTCCACGGCAAGCGTCACCCTCCCCCGGCCCTTCCCACCCCCTTCCTTTCGTAGGACACACACGACTGAAAATTCTCCATTTTTCGACCGGAAGCGGAAGGGACTTTCAGTCGTCCAGCGGAATGACCTCGGGGCCGGAGCTGTTGAGCATGTCGGGCGGCCCCGGCGTGAAGACGTGCGCCGCGTGTGGGTCGCGGAAGCCGCTGGACGACGACAGGAGGCTGCTGGAGCTCGTGCTGCTCGTGACCGACAGCGGCCCGCCGACGGGCGACGTGAGCGCGTCCATGGGCGCCGTGCCCACGACGGGCGACGTCAGCTGGTCCAGGTAGACCGGCGGCGTCACGTACGGAAAGAAGCCGTGGCCGCCCAGTGCGGAGCGCACCATGTCCTGGTCGTCACCGGAGCTGGCGCCCCCCAGGCCCGAGCTGCTGTAGTGCTGGAGCACAGCAGCGGCGTGTGGGAGCAGCACCGTCAAAGAGGTTAAGGCGAAGTCGAGAGCGAGCCGATCACACGCGCGTGACAACTCCTCGAACGTAACACAGCAACGTAAAACTAACTTTTCCGCACCTCCGATTAGCAAGGTTGGTTACGTACGGTGCGAAGTTGAACATGCATACATTAAGTACGCGCATGCGAAAACCATTAACATCTATACTGTGTGGAACTCAAGTGTTCGCAGAGGTCATACAGGTGTTAAAAATATGGTGTCTCAAGTGATAAGTGAAAGGTGTCACTACTCCGGAGGAAGGGCTTTCCTACCTGACTATCTCCTTGCAGCAAGGAAAATAGGTCCAATCCTACAGCGGCACCAACGGAATGACAAAAAAAACACAATTAGTGACTGGAGATAATTAATTGAATTGCATTACGATGTAGTGCAAAATACTTCCGGTAACCTTAACAAAATAATGCCCTTCACATGCATAGAACATATTGCGCATTTAATATACGGTAGGTATGCTGAATGTATGTTCAACTTTTCGCACCGTACATAGCCAGAGCTAATTTAAGGTGCGAGTTCGAACAACAAACTAAACACAAAAAGCAGTTCTAAAGAAATGAGTTTTCAATCTAGATTTATTGTCCGAATGATCAGGACACTCCAATTCATATTTGTGTTGCGAGTTCGAACATGTGATAGTTATGCAAAAACATTGTCACCACCCCCCCACGCCCCCCCCCAAGCTTAATCACAATGTATCGATCAAACTCTTATAACAAATAAAACTCGTCACCGGTGGCTTAAGACTTTTCATTACTGAATTTAACATCAATGTACGACGTTTCGCCCCGGTAAATCAGGAAATTTACTCTGGAGTCGAGCCTATTTTTTAGTTCGGACACGGGATGAGTAAAAGAAAAAACATCACAGCTAAGAACCAATTAAGAACTTTGAGCATCCACAGCCTCGACACAACAGGCATTAAAAACCGGAACCAAGCACACACAAAAAGAACCACAGCAAACTGGCGCACTTTGCAGGGAAAAACAAAGCAACAAACAAAACAGTGCATGAAATGTGACAAAACTGAAAAATTTAATGTTTCGCAAATCAGCCTTGCCAAGGTCCCACGAGCGGCTGCGGGGCCCAGCAGCTGTACCCTGGAGGTCTGGTGGCAGGGAAGGCAGGTGCGGGTGGTGGTACGACGGGTGGTAATCGGTGAGCTGCGGCGGCACGAAGCCGCTGTCCAGCGCTGAGCCACGAACGCCCGGTGACGTCTGGTGCAGGTTCAGGATTCTAAGAGACGGGGGTGGAGGGGGGGGCGGAGACACGTGGACGATTAGTTTAACACGTAGGCTTTCGCGACCAATATTATTTATTAAGGTTTTTTTTTTAAGTTAGATCACGTAAATTCAAAAACGTGGCGTTATCCCGCGGCCACTGGACACAGCCAATTAGTAAGGTTTGTCAAGTAAACAAAACGTGCCAATTAGTTACTACTCAAGCACACGGTGTGTGGGGAGTAAATGATATTGATACAACGATATACAGCTCTGAGTCAGTGGGGGGAAAATGGTAGTCAGTGGAGATATCAGTATTTCATTGCAGGGAGTTTTTTACATGATATATTAGTAAGTTACAATCCCGTTGAAGACCTTGGAGATATGATAGGTCGATTCGATCCACAATCATGATACGACTAACAACTGTTAGTAAGGTAATTTGTTGATGGCATCATCTGGCCATTAAAAAAAAAACCCTTCAATAGTCAATTCGATTCGACCTGGATTTGAAAATCGGTGTTGGTCTGACATGCCCATTATGGGCCCCCATGAACCAACGTGGCTGGACACTCACCCCCGCGAGAGCAGTGAGGGAGAGGGGCTCGCTGCTGGAAAGCCACCACCGCCGCCAGCACCGCCACCACCGCCGCCTCCGCTCTTTGTGAGCGTGCTGTCCTGCGCGTCGTCCTCTTGGTCGCTATCATCGTCGGATGATGACGAGGACGAGCTATCCAGCGTCAGGTCGATAACCTCCACCTTCTTCCCATCCACGCTCACGCGCTGCTCCGCGATGGACTTGCGCTCGTCGCTGCACGGCGAGCCGTTGTCGTAGCTGTTGGAGCCTGTGCGTGCAACGGGCGATTCAAAAATAAGCGCGAGCCGAACGTGTAGCGTGTTCCAGCTAAACCCCCCCCCAACCCCCGCTTCAACGATCTGCAATCACCAGCACGGTCAAGTCCTCATGACCACCACTGTATTTATATCGCACTTCCCATTCAGCGATTAGAGGCGCCCTGCGGCAGGGTACCCGTGTACGAAGCTGCGGTTGAGAGATGTTAACTACCTCGCTTGGTATACAGGACGTCGCGGGTTCACTCCCGATCCCAACGCCTGTATATATGTTTAGAGTATTTGGTTTCTATAAATTTCTACATGACGACAAGACACTTCATTGGTCTATCATTTGTGGTCAGGTCGCTTTTGCAAAATAGAGCTACATAGCTCAGTGGGGCTGAACTGGTAAAATAAAAATTGTTACGAGTTTTAGTGTGGTAGCTGTCCCAGGCACAAGGCCAGCAAGCAGGCATTATTCTGCAAATAGGAGGTGATGTTAAAAACATGGTTTCCTAATTGAATTTCTTAAACATGTCAAATTTAGAACCAGGCTGAACTCCACTCAGCTTTCAGGATCCAACAAGATGAGGCGCATTCATAGTGACGTCATCGTATGTAGGCAGCACGGTGCGGTACGCTACGCGTGTGTAGGTTGGTTGCGCGATAACGAGATAGCTTATCCGCACGGATTAACCCAAAGATCTCCCTGCAGACTAATTCCTCGGTCTTCCCGAGATCTGATGAATCGGATTTGCGGGGGGGGGGGGGGGGGAGCATTCGTGGCGATTCGGTTACAGGGTGCTTCGCTTACTGTCGATGGTGCCGAAGTGCATAGAGGGGCTCGTGACGTCCTGGCACTCCTTCTTAGGCCTCATGGGGCTCCACGAGCCGTCCTCCCGGAACTTTATCTCATCCACATCCGTGCACGAGCTCAGAATCTCCATGAACAACCTGCCGAGAGACGCATTTACAAAGCGGCAAAATATCAAAACAACGTGTACAGCGTGTCTTCAAAATAATACGAGCCAATCGATGCAAGGTTTCCCCGCGCATAACAGGGTATATAATGGGAACCCCACGTACAAAACACTCAAAGAAACCAATAATTGTTATTCGCTGCATAGCCATGCTACGCAAAAATGTCACAGCAGCTAAGCAGTCCCAGTTTAGTCCTGGACAGTAACTACTGTAGTAGCACTAGACTGTGCAAAACAATTGGCTTGATTTTCTAGTGGGATCGGTGGTGTTTTCTTCCCGTGTTTGAACAACTCTTTTCGAGAGTTTTGCATGTGGGAGGTAACCAGAGTGACCGGAGACAACTCGCACGAGAAGAGAACAGGTTCAATGTCACCTCCCATACTGCCATCTCCTGGGCCCTCCCCCACCCCTCCCCACAGCCCAGCCCAGTGGGTTTGGGAGTTTACACGCAAGTGTGCATGATCCACCAACGCTGGATTAATGTAGACCTTCCATACACTTTGCACAGCATCAGGACTGCGCTCAGCGTCTGGACTGCCAAACATCTGTAACTTAGTGTAGCCGTTTCAAATTGCAGGCACGGTGGTTATTATGAGATGTTGCCGTCACATGCAAGCACGCTGGCGCTTCAAAGCAAACCAAAATAAACAAAGTATTGATTTCTTTTTGACATTTAGCAAGGACAAGTACAGTCCTACACTTGCTCGAAAACACTTTACTATAATTATCGACTTGGTTGCACAACTCACAGCGACTTGGGTTATGAAAACAACAATGGGACATGTCATACACCCCAGCGACCGCTGTCACGGAAAATTAGACGCAAGCTGTGCCGATGGCCGTGGTGGTGCAAGCCTGTAATCCAGCACTGGAGGTGAACATTGGTGGATCATGCACACTTGTGTGAAAACTCCCCAAATGCACTGGGCTGCAAGGTGGCCGGGAGACAACACCACAGCAAGAGCACCAAATCCATCTGTGCAGAGCTTTAAAAGTGTTGTTCCCTTGTGGGCGTGAGGTTTTTTTTCCAGTGCCATTTCCTTCGGCATGGAAAGCACTCGTGAATGGTCAAACATCCCCCGAATTGTAAGACTGGGTGAGACGTTCTTGCTTAATCTAAGGGCATTAATAACGCTTTCAAACCAAGCGTTACCGCAACAACTTTGTCTGTCCGTCCATAACGTAGGGGCACGATAACTCTTGTAAGTAAAAGTGATCTAATATGAACAAATTTGCAGCATAAAGTTGTGTTACTACTGGGGACTTTCCTTTTGAAATTGGCCAAATTAATCCAAAAGTTGGCACAACTTCAGACCCAACAGAGAGCAAAGAGGACCTTTTGCAAATAGTCAAACACAACTGCCCACAAAATTCTAAACTGATAAAGTCTTCCAAAGCAAACACACGTTGCTAATTCTACACGCATTTTTTTCCACACTTGTTGTATTACCGATTTGTTATTGCCATCGATAACTATAATTTACCCGTCGATGATGAGGCTGTCGTAGGGGGCTTTCTTGTCGCACACAGGACACACCCACGTTGGCTTCTTCTCGTTCATCTGGATGTAGAGGGCAGCGTCGAAGCACTGCAGGTGCGTGCAGGTAAGTGCCCGGCACGGGATGGTCAGCCGCATCTTGCCCAGCTGCGCAAGTGAATCAAACGCAAGTGGTCCACGTGAGTTGTTGGGCCATGGGCTGAACACCAAGGCTTTTTGGTTAAGCACTAGATGGTATCGATGAGTGCAAACAAACCTTACTAGAATAAAATCCAATGTTCTGTTTTGCAAGTTGGTAAATTACGCACGATATGTTATGAAGAGTTCTCATTAAAAGTTTTGTTTCATGATATTGCAGCGGCACTCAAAATGGCACTCTGGTATGTTGAACTTTTTACGCACCGTACATAACCAACCGTGCTAATCAATAACGGGCTCAGATCTACGTTGACGTGATTGAATCAGGCGCTAACGAGCAGCCGGCTGATGGGTCTCAGCCTGGTCACCAACAGCAGTGCACAAAAATCCCATCAAATCGGTTTTGGGTTTTCACTTAATTCTGTGCATTCCAGCTCTGAGGATTAACTAAGATGGTTGTCACTGGACGAACCCTATAAAAAATTGATACAATTTGGACTTATAAAGCATCTTAACCCAACCGAATATCAAGATTCTGAAACTTATGGTGTTTTTTTTTTTACTGATCAACCACACCTAACTTAAGAATCCAGTATCATCATACGAGGTAGTAACCTGAATTTGTATCCAGGAACTGCGGTGCTTGCTCAGTACTTTTACGGCATCAGACCTCGAAAGCATTTCTTACAGAACATTAAAGGAGTGCCATTTAGTAGGTCTGAGAAGGCAGACTTATTTGACTTCAGAAATGCTTCTAACGTCATCCTACTTATGACCGTCAGAATTCCGGGTGGAGGTTTATTCATCTCATAACCACGACGCTTTATGCGCAACGTAAATGTAATCAGCGATAAAGTGTAAAAATATCGCGGGTTGGGGTGATGGGGGTGTTCAGGCGGCGGCTGCTGGTGTGCGTGAGCGTTCTAACGCGAAGCAGAAATACGTGCACTCACTGGACACAGCAGAGAGACCCTCAGGCTTGTGGTGGCGATCTCGCTGTCCGGGTCGGCAGTCAGCTTCTCTTTGACTGCGGGAGAGCAGATGGTCACGAACCACATGAATGTGGGGCGCTAACTCCCGCACGCGCTCATCGCTAATGATGCGCCGCTAGACAGATACTCTGCATCAACCACTGTCACATTTGATACACTCTTGACTGCATCAACCACTGTCACATTTGATACACTCTTGACTGCTGCCTGGTTCTAAAGCTCTAGCATTAAAATGTGCATGACATGTTTTGAAAGCGTACGTGTACAGCACTTTTGTCGGTCCACTATTGGATGAGGGCCTCCCCACGCCGTACTGGTTGTGGGGGTTAATTGACCGTACACTGGTCCGTGTGGTTTGATGGAGGTAGGGGAGCATAGATGTACAAGTACAGAACTACAGTACAGCAATGCATGTTGCTGCCCCAGTGCCCTCTGCTGCACACCAAGAAGACCCGCTTATAACACCTGTAGTAACATACCAATAGGTAGAAAATATTCACCAATAGGTCAAATATATATGATTCAACTCCCATTTAACTTATCCAAATGTGGAAAACTGTACATAGATTGAACTCGGGCCACTGATAATGGCTCATAACTACCCCATTGAGAGTTCAATCCGAAAACAAGAACAGCTACGCAGAGATAAATCCCAACCGGGGCAAAGTACACAAAGAATGCTGAAAACAAGTTAATAATTACAACTTAAATTCTGTGGGCAACAAAACAAAGGGATGTTACAAACATTAGACATGTTACAGCATGTCCTTTTCAGTAGAAAGACACCCAAGAGGTGTGGCAGATTGCGGAATGACTTCTACCGTTATCAAAAATAATTCGAAAATCAAAATGGGATGCTTCCATCTTTCATGCTTTTGAGAATGTTGAAAAAATAACTATACACCAGAATCTTTAGATTAATTCCCCTTTTCGTAAGGAAGCCCTTGATCAATGACACACGTGGTGATCAACCACACATTGTGGCGTTGTACTCCGCTCCAACATCCATGCTCTCCCCACCGTCAAACACGCACTGACCAGCATGGAGTTTTGTAAAATAACCTCCATGACCCAAAACGGCATGGGAGAAGCAGCCCTCATCCAACAGTGAATTGTGACAAGGGCTGTAAGCGCACATGTACAAGGATGGCGTCGTAATCTTTAAGTGAAAGTATACACGGCCCGTGCTCTCACAAAGGCTACTCCACTCGGTGTGAATCCTCAAACTATTATTGGTTTTAATAGTCTTTAGTGAAGTGCTGATCGACAATGATCCAATTGGCGATAATCACGAGTATGCTGTAAACGTGTGAATAGAGCACATTGCACCCATTATTCTGATGCAATTCACAATTCACCATTTAATAAGCAGTAGCAAAAAAGCACATTAAAACGTCTACTCAGAAACGTGCTCATTAAATAAAAAGTATTAAATGATTCACAGCAGACAGGACCAGAATTGCACGCGGACTCGCCAAGCAACCATTTCACATCACTCGTGACTCAATGGATCGCTACAATTTGGGGCTCACGATTCGACGACTGATCCTTTGACTTAACGTTGCAGCGAATGTAGCGCCTCCAGTGGCAGCAGGTGTTACACACGCGTTATAACATTATTGGCTTCTTACACTCGCTCGATTCAAGCGGTGCATTGTAAGCACAAGAAACGATTCTTGCCGATAAAGGGAATACAATTAAACCTCGACAAGCAAAATAATTACAATTGCAGGAGCAACCGCTGAGATGACACAAAGGCGTGTGGATTTGTGGATGCGTACTCAGCGCTCTCGAGTGGTCGGAATTGCGGATTCCCTTGGCCTTCATCCGGTTGAGAAGCAACGACGAGGTGAGCTGCTTCACAAGGTATACCGAGATGGAGTAGTTCTGTGGAGAAACGGCCGCACATGTTATCAGAGAAGGCCATTATCTCTGCCCGTGAATAATCCAAAGACACTATCCCTACAAATGACTGAGCCTGCCCTTGCCTCTTTAGGCTGTTTCGCCAGGCTGTCCAACATGAGCTTAATGGTTTGTTAATGAGGAAGTCTTCTCGTGGCCTGAAGGCAGTGATGGATTTAAAAGTAGCGGTGTAAACAGGTGCACATATTTTTTCTGATATTGATTCTTAAGCTCATGACAAGTGCATGAAATTGCATGTGAGGGAATCGATGGTTGAACATTTGCTTACGGAACGGGTTCAATTGAGTCCTCTAGTCATTCGGGGCCACCTTACGCACCACAATATTAAAAAATGCTTAGTTAATCGAACCACAACTCTGAATCGCAATTTTTCATTCAATTGCAAGTGGGGTCAAGTATACATTAATATAAAAGCACATGACTGACACTGCAGTGCTGTCACTGGTGTTCTTAACCAATATATAAAAAATACAAACTAACCAATTTTCTAATTCATGTTGCATAACTTAGCACATAGTATAGTATATGCAACCCAAAAGAGAATATTAAAATAGGAACAGCATTTATATACTGCAGGTGTAAATCAATCAGAAATATTTGTTTTGAAGGATACAAGCTTCCTTAAAACATCTTGTGAGTGCATGGCAAAATCAAATACGACAACACATCAAAACCAAGCTTGCTTCCTAAGCATCAAGAGTAAAAAAACACATTTAACTAGTTCTGCAACTGAGTGAACTGTACAAGTGAAAAACAAGGCTTACAAATCCCATTTTGAATCATTCACCAAAAACCGTTTGAAAAATAAAAATAACCACAGGAATTGCAGACACGAGTGTGAACATGTCCGAGTGATCCCGACCACCAGCACCCGCGTGTCTACGCACGCGGCAGGGAACGAGGAGGGGCTTCAAGCAGATGTGGGGGGGGGGGGGGTCGCGCAAGAGAATTTGGGGAGTGGGGCTGGTGGGGGGCTGGTGGCGGACGGAGGGGGGGGGGAGCCTCACCCTGCCGAAGTCGGCTGTCCACGACACCGTGATATGGTTGGGCACCGTTGGGGATAGCCGCACGTACGCCGTGATGTTGACGGGACGGCTTGGCCGCTTGGGCTCCACGCCGTTCTTCGTCGGCGGCAGATAACCCTGCACACACCACGCACGGAGCAAAACACGTCCATCGTCATTCGTACCACGGGGGAGAAAAGGAAACCCCATGCCACCCCCACCACCAACCCCCACCCCCCTACATACTTAAGGGTGAGATTACAGTTCAATTGCCAAGTGCATACAATCCACCAACTGACTGCAAGAGGTAGCACTGCACATTTAACGCCGTGCTTATTTTGAACTTATTTTGCACTATACGTAGCCTTAGGAGGCAGTTGGTGAATCACACTGGGATTGTCACGTGCAGAGAACACGAAGGGTGGCAAGATTCACCGCCCAGCCCCCCAACTCCCTTTCTCCACGATGAAATTAATTGTCCTTATTTAGGGTCACAATTCAATTAAAATTTGGCCTATGACTAAATCTCCTGGAACATGCCCGATCTCACCAGACCTCGGAAATTAAGGGTTGATTTTGAATGTGCTTTGATGAGCAAACACCAAGCACAATTAACTGTGGGGCGCTACCTGATGAATAGCCGATAGCATATCAACAAAATCCACTAATTGTATTGCTCCCACATCTACTCCCCACCTTCACCAACCTGTACCGACCAGCATGGTGAAGCATGGTCAAACCACCACTCCGACCGAAAGACATGGGTATTGATACAAAAAAGGCTCCACGTGTACATTTAACATGCTATTTCCTTTAACACGGCGAGAGAATAGGTGTGGAAAACTGTGAGCGATCAATATATACACGTACCGGCAGGGGACAAAGTTTTCCGTTCACCTTCACACACAGGTTCGCGGGGAAATGATCTTCCTGCGGACAGCTCGTCTCCGACAGGCAGAACCTGGGAGACAATGCACACACAAGTCAGTTTGTCCAGCCTGATGTAGCGTCATGGTCATTATGCACTGCTTGAATTTTGCACAATCAAGTACTTGGCGAGGACTGCCGCCTGAAAAATACTACAAAGATGTAATTTTCATAGATACCCTTTGGAAAAAATGCATATAAATACACCGGATCATGTCAGATCTCAGAAACTACGCAGGGTTGAACCTGGACAGTGCTTTGAAGGGCAAACACCAATAATAGTTATGTTTATCAGCAGAGGGCCAAGTCTAAAATCCCTTGTTGTACTGTACTATGCAAAAAAAATATTGCTCAGCATGGTCGAGTAAGGTCAAATAACCCCCGTGACTCATGCCAAGAGGACAGCCTCATTTCACAATTGAGTAACAAATGGGCTCTTGCATGTACCATTCAACTTTATCGCTTAAACATGCTGTCACCCAGTAGTGGATTCGGAAATGGCTGAATTTTTTGTTTTGTCATTTACAAGAGCATCTTTGCCCTTCAACTGCCTTACCTTAATTGTACTTGTACAGTGAAGTCATACTTTTGGCCAGGCAAAATGTCCCTTCAGAAAAAAAAACACAACATACGTGAGGTTTTACTTCCGTTCTCGAGTCAACACGTCAGCTGTGATGGAAATTTACCCCCCCCCCCCATTTTACAACAAATATTTACACAGGCAAAGGTGAATTCGTTGGTTTATTATTAGACTCAATAAATTTTAACAATGTTAAACAGAACATGAACAAGGAACGGATCAGTCCTGTTTGCACACCCTGCACAAACCATCCCCCCTCTATGAAGTGACACATAAATATGGGCTCTTTAGCCATTCTGTCCTGAAGGACAATATCCGTGATAACATCAAGTCTAAATTTGGAGAGGTACATACATCGACTCATATTGTGGACGATTTCCCTATGACCTGGGGAGATGGAGGGCAGAGCAATGAACATTGAAGATGGCCCTGGTGTTGCCAAATACGAATTGACGAGGGAGACCGGTAAGGTACGAGATACCACAGTCGAGCACTCACCGAGAGCTGCTGATCTGGGCCACTTGCTGTGGCGTCAGCGCGAAGACGTAGTACGTTTCCTGGAACCGCTGGTTGCTACTCGTCACTGTGAGAAGGCACACCCACAGCTCGCGTAAGAGTAACAACACACAACGGCACTGGCCGGCAAATGCATGATCACGAGTATAAATGTAACAACCCCCACAACCGACAGTGTGGAGAGGCCTTCATCCATCAGTGGACTGACAAATCCATGTAGATTTTAATCACAAGGTATTGTGTTGCAAAATCACTTGCCATACAGTACTACACCTGGTTACAGCTTTATGTTATGACGCTTTGCGTTTCTGTTTTCATCTGGGAATGGACAGCGGTGAAACACCAATTGTCTTGCAGCTGCCCACATCAAGACGTTTCCTTCGTCCAGGAAAGCACATGACCAGCGGCTAAAATAAGAATATGTTGTACTGCATCTAACGTGTCTTGTGATCTAGACATGAAAGGAAGCCATGGGAATGACGGATGACCAAATTTCTGCCGATCTAATTAGGCCTCGGCAAGGTAAGGTAATTTCCCCTTTTTACCAGGTAAAAAGGTAAAGGTGTCGACCATGCCAAGGAGTAAGGTAAAGGGTAGGGTAAAGGTAGCGCAGAAGAATTACCCGGTAAGATAAAGGTAGCGAAGTATTACCTGGTAAATATTATTTACCGCTCGCTAATAGCTCCGTGGCGCAGTCCGTGGCCCCCATTATAAATTGGAATCATTGATGTCGGACCAGATGGAGACGGACCACGTTCTTGAGGTAGAGGTACTAGAGGACGAGGTCGACGATGCCAGCAAAGGCATTTCCAGGATCGCTGCGAACAGCAATCGAAAGAGGCAGCGGCATGTGTTCCCGTGGGAGCACATGCACAATTGGGTGGGAGGGTGATCCCCGTGTGCAGCAAGGAAAGTGGCAGTGTATGCACTGCCGCAAGTGGTTTCCTCCCACACGAACAGATCGGGGTGGAAAGCACACCTCAAGAAGCACAACGTGCTTGCCCCAGGCAGCGAGGTCGGGACGTCGGCGTCGGCAAGCCGCCTAATGCAGCAAACGCTCAGCCGGCCAGCAATCCCAGATCGCCTCCTGGTAAAGTTTGAGAACGTGGTGGTTGATTGTGTTATCCAAGGTGCAATCTCTTTGCGAGCCGCCGGCAGCGACAAGTTCAAGACCTTGGTCCACACATTGACGCAAGGATACGAGGGCCCGTCGACCTGCACCATCATTCGCAGGATTGTCGAGCATCACGCCATCATGCTGCCCATCGTCGGGGAGTTCTTCGACGGGTGGTGGAACCGCAACCTTTTTGATTTTGGATGGTCACGGTGCACTGAATCGACACCAAATCTGGTGGGTCGAAATCCATGCTGCTGACGATCCTCGATGTGCAGTCCGGAAGAGGTGTTGGCAAGCGCATTGGCACCACTCTGTTTGAGCACCTCCAAAGCCTCGGGCACAATGTCTCGACCAAGCTGCTCGCTGTCACCAGCGACAATGGCTCTGATGCGATCTGTGCTGTCAAGACGTTGTTCGCCCGAGTCAACGCGGACACCGGATGAGCAGTTGCGGGCTTGCCACCATATTCGCTGCGCGAATCATTCGGTCCAGATCGGCGTCTTCCAAGTTCTCAAACTGATCAAGTCGACCAACGCCGAACTGCACAAGGCACTCGTCAATATCAGGCGCAGCAAGGTCGTCCGGCAGTCGTACTGCCGCGAGGCCGAGATCGCCAAGCTCGCCAGCAAGCAGCCGACGCACCAGGACTCGTTGACCAGGTGGAATTCGACGTTTGACATGGGCGACGACGCCATCAAGAAGCGTGTCCCATTGGACATTATCATGGCGCGCTTCCAGGTTGTGATCGGCGTCGGTGCTTTCTCTGAACTGCAGTGGGAAAACATCGAGGGAGTGACAGCATTCCTGCGAATGCCCCGCCAGGTCATGACCTCGTTGTCGGCGGACCGCAAGCCGACATTGGGTCTCGTGCCAGTGACGATGGAGCACCTGATCCGTCATTGCGATCGCGGTAAAGCCGCTCTTAAGAGCGATCGATGAGTCCTTGACCACGACGGGGATGAAGGCCGAGCTGGTGCGGTACCACGACATCCTGGTTCAGGAACACGCCATTGTGGCATCCTACTTGAATCCACAGTTGCCGAAATTGACAGACCAAGACGAACTGGCTACACTGAAGGCCACTGATCCGCTCTATCCTGCAGCATCGCTACTCGGACGTGCTCGCGATCCCGCCGACGGCAGTCGCCGTCCATATGGAGGAGGGTTCGCTGTTCAGCACCCTATTCAGCAACGTCGGCAGCTCCGTCAACGACAGCGATGCAGTAGATCGTTTTCTGAGCATGGGCGTCATGACCGCCAGCACCTTCATTGACGTAACGCAGTGGTGGTCTCCCCGAAAAGAGCTGCTCCCTGCCCACTACAAGATGGCCTACGACTACTTGGGAACGCCGGCGACGTCAACTCCCTGCGAACGCGTGAATAGCGGAGCCGGGCGGGAGTTCACATGTGTTCGCCAGTCGCTGTCATCGACGCTCTTCATCCAGTCCATGCGCTTGCGCTCGTGAATCGCGGCCGGCTGCCTGAAGGTCCCGTCTAACCGGGCCGGAGCGGCACAGGATCTTATTGCCCGTCGTTCGTCCGAGGACAACGGCAATGATGAACTTGATCAGATTGTTGATGAGATTGTCATCGACCAAGACGCATGGGACGAGGTGGTTATGGAGGACGGTGTCGTCGACAGCCTCAACGCCCGATTCGAGAGTATTCTATACGAATAAAGCGCTCTACCTCGCATTTACCTGTTAAACCTTTTTTATGTGTAGTACCCCGGTAATTACCCTGTAATCGGGTAATTTGTATGGGGTAAAGGTAAAAGGGAGGGTAAGGTAGGCTCGTTGCTTTTTACCTTATACCTTACCATGCCACGGACTAGATCAAATCCAATAGATTACAATATGATAATACATGCTACAAACCACCCATCAACGAATGTACCGATAATGTTAACAATTTACCAATACGGCTAAATAATGAAGCAACCATAATGTACTACTTATATTTAAATGACAACCATCTGGTGGGTTTTCAAAGATATTTTGCATACAAATGTTGTGGTCTTTGTTCCCAGCACAAACAGCGAGCAACAAAGGTAATGGGAGTAAGGACAGCACGAGCGTTAATAAGCCTCTTATACTGAGCAGGGCTTACATGTTTTACTTTCATTAGTCACAGTAGGTGTATCTATTGTTATTTTAAATATAGAGCTGGAATTTAGGCAAACGAAGAGCAGAAACAACTTTAAAATCGCCCATTATGATTACAATTTATATGCAATTTACAGTGAAGCTCTCATTGCATGATGGGATTTTATTTGCTGCATAGTCATCAGTGAATGGACTGAGACCAACTAACTACGCTTGAGAAGCCAGTTTAATCACAGGTGGCTGCTTGAATTCTTATGTATGCACTTTATTGTTAGCACAAAGGCTAGCAACAAAGACAACTTGAGTAAAAATAGCAAGAGCCCATGGCAAGCATCTTAAATTGATGGCAGGAGTTGTAAAGACAGTGCATCTTTATTGCGATCACACTACTGGCTCACAAGTGTACGTATGAGCAAATGAGTTTTAAGGGGGTTGCAATGAAACCTTCACTGTAAATTGCACATCAATTGCAATTATAATGGGGATTTTCACACAAGCAGAAATTGTTGACGTCATTGTGTCCACGCACGCCATGTGGAAATGTTATATGACATAAGGTGTTGACTTTAAAAGTTGCCTCCCTGAGAGGTACGTTGACTTTTTGTCTTAAATATCAAAAAAGCTTGCAACAAATAAGCCTCCTTGCGATTCAATTAACAATGCGGATCTGGCATGATTCAAAGTTACTCTTTTCCCCACAAAGGTTTCAGGGATCAAGTGACCAAATCACATACAAAATATAGCAATAGAAAATAATTATTTTGTACACTATCCGATGGATGCATTCCAAGCAGACGACTCGATTTTAATCAATGAACCAATGCACCATCACACCTCTAAAGATAAAGCGAATTAAGCTGATAAAAAAGCCAAGTGTGAAAAGGCCGAACGATAGCGGCGGGGAATGATACGAGATCAGAAATTTAAATTTTACCGCGCCACTGCGTCCGGAAACACCATTGTCGCGCAGAAAACAGGTGCCACGGTGGCGAGGTTTTAACTACCTCGCCTGAAATATAGGAGGTCGTGGGTTCGACCACAACCCTGATGCCTGTATACTTGGAGCTTGCATGTTCTCCCTGTGGTCGCATGGATTTTTCTCGATTGTTCCCTCCACATTCATAAACGTTTGTTGAGAGTATTTTGCAGTCATAAATTTCCACATGATAAGCCACTTTGTTGAGCAATCATTTGTGGTCAGGTCGCTTGTGAAAAAGAGCTCTATATATATAGCTCATTGGGCCTTACCTGCTAAAGTAAAAAGAGTTTTGTTTCATAGTTTTAGTTTAGGCGCAACCTACCAAGACTCGTGGGCTTGATGAGCTCGTCGAGGATGTCGTAGAAGGGCAGGCTCCTGAGGCGCACGTCAGGGTGGACGGGGTGGTGTGTCCGGGTGGGCAGCGTCTGTGTCGGCGGCTGCGCCGGCGGCGTCGCTGCCGCGTGGGAGTGGAGCTGCTGCTGGAGCGAGCGCTCCATCTCGCGGCCCGGAGCGAGCAGGGGCAGTGGTGAGACGGGGCTGCCCGCGTCGTAGGGCAGATGGGTCGTGGAAGAGGTTACGGCCGGGGCGGGAGATGTCACGGCCGGCAGCTCGATGTTTGCTGTTGCCGTGCCTGGACTTACCTGGTCGGAAGAGAGCGAGGAGGATTTACAACGGGGTGTAGTCAAATACCAAGCTCATTCAGGGGTGAGGTGTCCAATTTTATCTAATTTCCTAAAAGCCCATCATTTCCATGAAGACCATTTAGAACTTGTAATGCTGTTTACAAAGATGTTATATCAACAATTTATATTAAAAAAAGGTAAGAAAAATACTGAAACCAATGAAAATCACACATATAAAGTACTAAACTCTGCTTGGTGCGTGATGTTTCTATGTAGCGTGGAGAAACAGGTAACAAGTTAGCATTGCTTTGCACACTGTTCAATTTTGTTTAGGCTTTGGGACCACAACATTTATTATTTGAATTTTCCAATTGTATTACATTTTTAGGCATCTCTACAAAAAGCCCGTTATATGCAGGGCAGTATATCGGCTCAAGTTATTTTGAGGACGCACCGTTACTCCTGGCAGCTTGTGCGAATGGCATGGCACATATTGATAAAATTGTAATGAGTACGTGAGATCACCGTTGACATTTAATGCCAATAATTTGCAAGAGCTCGTGTGAGCTGAGGTGAAGCGGCTTTACTCCGTGCATTTCTTTCCAGCACAACAACAAAGATCCAATTTCAGCCTCCCACAACAGCAGTGTCAATTTACATCCAAACGTGCCGTCAGTGAACGCTCCAGGTGGGAGATTTCTTTTTGGAGGATTTGTTTATTTTTTTACAATCACCAGCAAAACAGGCACTCACAATCACCGATGATCATAGAACATGTACAAGATGCCGGCTAAGGCCTGATGTAAATTATGCCAGAAGGAATGGCTGTATATTACAACTTTCATTTCTGTGTGCACGCAAACTACAGGAAGCAGGTTTCCGAGTGGCACAGCAGAACTGCCAAAAAACAGGAGCATGGGTTCCACCGACTAACCATGCGATGCCGAGGCAGCCGTCGGCGGTACAGCTCCTTGATTTTAATCTGCACGGCTGGACTGCAGCCACTTCTCAACAGTTGCAATGCCCTGGTCAGAAGCTCCTGTTTCCTTCCGCTCTTGTTTCGTCCAGCATACCCCAGCAACACCTGCAGCTCTGAGACTCGAAAACTAAGCACCATATGCTGCGGAGAAAAGGACAGAAAGGGCTGAATGAGGCTCCTGTTCACTGGGACATATCACCTGCAACAAAACAACCCGGTGTCCAATCTGGATGGGAGACTGTCTGCGAGTACAACGTATTGTAGGCTTGGTGTGCAGAGTGGCCAGAAGATGGCAGTACGGCAAGGGATTCTTTAAATATATGTGTGTGGAGCTTTTGAGTGTTATCTCCTCAACATGTTGTGGAGGAGCAACAGCTTGGCTGAATGAGGCTCTTGTGTGAACGAATCCTCTTAACGCCGACAAACAAGCCATCATAAATGTACCCAATAAACTCAGAAGCTTGCATGGGAGACTCTCTAGGGAGACCATGGGCTGCTAGGTGGCCAGGAGATGGCAGTAGAGATTAGGATAATTAATCTATGTGGAACTTTGAGTGTAATCACATGCATGTGTTTTCTCTCGGTACAAAAGTTTCACTCACAGAATTGGTCAAACGTCCCAATGCAGGGCTCTCCTGAAAAAGGTATCTCTTAACACTCGGTGACACTTCCCCAGTTAAAAGGCATTATTCCTAAGATTTGTTTGGGTTATATCAAGTAAATATAAATGTTGCCCGACACAGCCAATTAGTAAGGTTTGTCACGTAAACAAAACATGTCAATTCGTTACTAGTACAGCACACACTGGTGTGTTGGGAGAGTAAACCCACAACATTTACAATCCGAGTACGACGTTTCACCAGTAATTACAACTTGCATCATCAGGCGACAGCCAGATTTGTGGAGAAATCCTGTTTCGTTCTTAAATATATTCACGGTCTAACCCAAAAAACTCTGTTATGGATAATATTGGTCGCGAAAGTCTACGTGTTAAACCAAAAGGCACTATTAATATCAATGTAGCCATGCTTATATAAGTTCACATAAGGCAACCAGTTTGTAGCATAAGTGGGAAGAAAACTGGGCGTGACCATTGGTAAAGTCTAAGAGGGAGGACTTATAAGTTAAGATCACGGTACTTGATTTGAACCGAATCAAAATGATCCAAACAATGACAACCTTAACATTGTTTAAAAGTTCTGCTTGAATTGTGATTAAAGGTGGCGATTCTATGAAATAATTACCTTTTTGCTCAGAATAAGGGTATATATACCAGCCTGCGGGGGTCATGTGGAACCTATTTCATACAAATCGAAAACCAGATTTATTTGCACGATATTAGATGCATTGAGCAATTGATGCACTGTTATACCGATTCCCCAGTATTTACTCTCCTAGGCATTTGTCCAGAATAATATTCCTCATAAACTGGACTACTGGACTAATACATTAACAGATAGCACACAGCTTCTGGAGTGGCTATTAGGCTAAAGCAAATGTTAGCCTGGGACTTATGGTGCCCAAACCTAACTTCAGTCGATTATCTGCATTGACCATTTTCTTACTTGAGGCTTTTGAAAAAAAAACAGGAACAAAAGTACGCGGCCACTAGCATTGCACTTTCATAGGAAACAAGGGCTTTAAACATATCACATTACATGCTACATGTAGCTTGTCAAATCATTGCTAACTGTATAGAAAAAATGCTCCAACATAAGCAGCACATAATTACGAGTTCAAGTTCGACTCAATGTTGATACGTGCTCGTTTGTGCATTATTACACTATGACCCGACTTGGTTCACTGAAGCAAAGCGCTTTTTACTCAATTTCACATGTTCCCTAAGCTGAAGATGAGATTAAACTTTCACTCGCCAAAGTTTTTTTATTTGAAGTAGCAAGCTTAATCACCTTCTTATGCCGGTATACTAATCTATGATACTCTAAGAGAAGCCGACAAAATCCTCCACGTGTCAAGTGCCAATCGTCAAAGTTGGCTCCTGCCCCTGTGGTGGAAATTCCACAATCCTATGGTGGGGTCTGGTCTCTGCTCAACACAAAACAGCCATCACCGCTGTAGATTTCCAACAAAGTTCTGCTGCCTCTTCAGAATGCAACGATTAATTTTACGACCGACGGCGAGATGACTGGTGGCGATGTGGCCAACTAAAACCTGTAAAATACACAGATGTTTACAGGGTGGTCCAGATGTCATGCGACCCCCATCTAATTCTCTAAAACGTTATATATTTCGTTAAAGTAAGGTTTATCTAAACCCAGAAATTATCATGCAAAGGGATACAAATGTTAGGGGTACATTTATTATTAGGGTGGTTTATTTTGTATTTGTTTCGGTGATTTGTTTACCTTTGTTGTACTTTGGAGGCCTATCGTGTTTTGTACTGTTTGTTGTTGTAACGGTCTTACCCCGTACCCCTACTGGACATCTGTTTAAAGGAGCTTTATAGCTCATCGGATTCCTCCAGTATACATATTCTGAGTTTATAACCACTGCGCAAGCTTCAACTCCTAAATAAACGACAAACTACTACTGTATTTAGAAGAGGCTCTCTCATTAAACTAGTGCCAATGAGTAAGTTATAAAACAATGAAATTGGCAGTTTGTTTTGTCGCTTTAGTCTTAACATGAGTAAAAAAAAACCATATGGATGGAATTGCAGCAATGCGACCAACTTCAAAGATTACAACAAAGCTCTTTTATTCTTTTTGCATGGCCATGTTAAGTCATCCGTTCGTCTACATTAACTCCAGTACAGTGCGTTTTCTTTACACTGTATAAAGATGCCGCTTCAGTAAACTTAAGCAATGAATAACAAGGCCACTAAACATTACAGGGTGTGTTATCTGCCAAAGAAAGGAAGATCGATGCTCCAGTTGATTGGCCTTTGGGAAAACTGTACAGTACCGAGGGGTACAGAAAACCCATCTTGTCCAGAATGTAGAAGTACCACTGAGAAATGTGCCACTAAGGGAAGTCCTTAGTCAATCCAAGCCACTGCTCCACACTGCGTGGGTTATGGGGGTTATCTGAGCATACTTCACCACGCTAGTCAGCACGGGTTCATGGCGGGTAATAGACGCAGAAGCATAGAAGCACATCACAAAGGATTTTGCTACACTGCCCTCTGCTAACCCACAAGATACCAACAGGTCCCCCCCCCCTCTGTTATGCAAGGGTAGTTACCAACCCAAACAATACCTGAGGCTGAAACCTGCTTAGCTTCAGAAATCTGGCGAAAGGGCGCATTCCGAGCAATTTGATCCAAGGGGCACTGTACAGTACTGTATAGGACTAACACAATCAATTTAAAGCGAGTAAACAAGACCATCGAAGCATCGTTCACCTTCACAGTAAACCAAAAAACTCCATTATTCAATTACAATGCGGATTATTTACCACGTACACGTTTCAGCAAGCTCGCTGCAGTGTTCATGTTTACATTAAACACCCTAGCAGAAGGACGAGTGTTCCCAAACAAAAGGAGGCAAGACACGTGCTTCTCGCCCTCGTGGTGTCCACGCTCTAAAAAAGGCCTGTTCCAAAAAACATTAACAAGACTACAAACAAAACAAATTCTGAGCTATTCAGTACAGTATTCGAGTTCAAGGCAACACGATTAACAATAAAAAAAAACTCGTTTTAATTTAAACGAATTGGTGATACTGCGTTGAGAGCGCTTTAAAAGAAAATACGAATACAGTATACAATCGGCGACTTGTTGGTCCAATGGGCCTTCTTCATAGCACATATATGCCAGAGACCGTGGATACGAGACTGCACTTGTTTACACCACGATGCCTGAAAAGAACTACATTTAAACATGTTCCCAGGGCGCTACATCTGCACATGTATAGTTACATGTGGGCCTCTTGAGTAACAGACACCGTGCAATAACATGTATGAATACTCATATTAGAAGTAAATGTATTTTACTGGCATACTGCATTATGCGAATTTTTTTTTTCACTTCACGAAACCCGACATTGTCATCGTCTCGTCCACGTGCGCCCTAACCTAAAACCAACAGTTCCTCTTGACAAAGAAATAACAATAGTTAGTGTTCTTGGTATAACGCCGATGACCAAATCAACTGGAATGCTCACGTTAGGTACTGGAAGCCAAGTTTGCGCGACTCTGGTTAATGCTTGGATGGACAATCACCAGGGACAAATCCGGTTGCTATAGGCTGCAGAGCTACGGAGTGGACAGCAAAAGGGGGTGATAAAGATACATAGTTGTACTGTACACAGTACTTCTTTGCGCCCATGTCTATGCGTGCTCACGACCTTAAAACCCAGTCACACTGACCAATAACCCCCACGGGATCACCCATCAGTGGACTGACAAAGGTACACAAGTAACGCAGTTGTTTCTCATACTTCTGAATACAAACGTAGCGTTCTTGTAAAATAAAATAAAAAAACCCCACCCCCGGTTATTATATATAATTGGCCAGTTGAAGCAGTTTGTTTACATTTCGGCCAGCAACGATTATAGATGTCTCACCCTCGCGAAGTACAAACTCGCAAACCAAAATCAATTAATTTCCATGGCCAAAACACGGACAATGGCTCAACACCTCCAACACCTCGTGTGTCCCCCAAATCTCTCTCCAGCTCAACGTGGGAGCACGCAGTTTAACAGTCTGGGGGGTCAACAAAAGAAGCCTAAAACCTCGGCGTGCTCGCGAAATCCACGAGGCCACAACAGAGAAGAGAGCCATTGAGACCCCCCCCCAACCGAGACAAAACGGAACAAAACACGAACCAAAGACACCGCTCGACCCACAAACACCACGCTGCCATTCCCAACTTAAATCGTACAATTACCACGGCTATAAAACAAGAAGAACACCGCAAGATAATTAAGACGACACTAAAGGCCCCCCCATCCACCACCGCCAATGAGAAATCGCCGCTTTGCCGGCCCCCCGGCCCCCCCCCCACCGCCGCCTTACGCGAACCGACCGTAATTTTTTTTTGGCGCGGCAAAAAAAATTACGAACCCATCGACGGCAGAAGAAAAGCGCGCCGGTTGTAATCGCCGGCGTGAAGGGGAGAGGGAGGAGGGGGAATGTGAGGAATGAGCAGAAAGAAGCAGAGCGCGGCGTCTCCCACCTTCAACTCCGCGCTATCCGCCATTTTCGGACATTGTTCGGCGTCAAGCGCGGGTGGCGCGGGGGGGACGACACGTGGTGCGTGACGTCACGCGAGGGGCGGGTGGACGAGCGGTTACCGGGGTGGGGGGGGATGTTGAGGGGGCGGGTTTCCGGTGAGGGAGAGGGAGGGAGAGGGGGGTTGAGTATCGGATTATTTATTTATTTGTACTGGAGGCTATTTGATGAGCTATGAAGCTCTTTTCTCACACATGTCCAGTGGAGGATGGGGAACTGTCATTGAGTGGGCGGGGTTTCCGGTGAGCGTGGTGAGGAGGGGGGTGGTGGGGGAGGGGTGGAGTATGGGAAATTAACATTGAGGGGTGGGGTTCCGGTGAGCGTGGTGAGGAGGGGGGTGGTGGGGGAGGGGTGGAGTATGGGAAATTAACATTGAGGGGTGGGGTTCCGGTGAGCGTGGTGAGGAGGGGGGTGGTGGGGGAGGGGTGGAGTATGGGAAATTAACATTGAGGGGCGGGGTTCCGGTGAGAGTGGTGAGGAGGGGGGTGGTGGGGGAGGGGTGGAGTATGGGAAATTAACATTGAGGGGCGGGGTTCCGGTGAGAGTGGTGAGGAGGGGGTGGTGGGGGAGGGGTGGAGTATGGGAAATTAACATTGAGGGGCGGGGTTCCGGTGAGCTTGGTGAGGAGGGGGGTGGTGGGGGAGGGGTGGAGTATGGGGAATTAACATTGAGGAGTGGGGTTCCGGTGAGAGTGGTGAGGAGGGGGGTGGTGGGGGAGGGGTGGAGTATGGGAAATTAACATTGAGGGGCGGGGTTCCGGTGAGAGTGGTGAGGAGGGGGGTGGTGGGGGAGGGGTGGAGTATGGGAAATTAACATTGAGGGGCGGGGTTCCGGTGAGAGTGGTGAGGAGGGGGGTGGTGGGGGAGGGGTGGAGTATGGGGAATTAACATTGAGGGGGCGGGGTTCCGGTGAGAGTGGTGAAGAGGGGGGTGGTGGGGGAGGGGTGGAGTATGGGGAATTAACATTGAGGGGCGGGGTTCCGGTGAGCGTGGTGAGGAGGGGGGTGGTGGGGGAGGGGTGGAGTATGGAGAATTAACATTGAGGGGGTGGGGTTCCGGTGAGCCGGTGGGGTGGGGGGTGGGGAATTACCATTGAGGGGCGGGGTTCCGGTGGAGGTTGGTGGGTGGGGGGCGGTCCCTCTGAGCGTGGTCGTTGTTGTGGAGGAGGGGAATTCCGAATTCGCCGCCGCGTTATCAGAGGCACTTCCCACTGCCCCCCCCCCATCGAATTGTGACGTCAACGTTAGCCGTGCGTCTTATATATAATCTTGAAGATTTAAACTTTAGATTTACAACTTTATCGACACCGGCCACAAGTTTTTGAGGGGTCTGGGCCACGGTACTTTGATCACAGTAGCGGGAGTGGATGCACCAATTTGTTTCAAATATTAAGCTAAAGATCGATTTATGTTAAATGATTCGCGTCACTCCTGCGGCCGCTGGGTTGACGCCAAAATGTAGATTATTTAATGTAATCGCCACACGAAATCGCGAAAAATGCATCAGTTTACTGGCGTGTGAATCTTTGCAATTTCTGACGATCCGATCAGTTGTCATTGTGGTGAACGTGCAATGTATCTACAAATATAAAATAATCGATTAGCTATTCGGGGCACGTCTCGTAAGCTTTGGGCGACTTGAGGTCCTTCTGCATGATACGCCACTTGAGTTATAATTTGGGCCCAGGTTGCTTATGAAAAATAACTAAGAGCTCAGTGGGCTTTGCCTGGTAAAGTAAAAAATAAGTAGTTTATGTAAAGTGATTTGCCAACTTTTCCTATACTTTACACTCCTATCGTTGTTTGTTTGTATTGTACCATTCTGAAAAATAGCATTTATAGCTCAACGAATGTCTCCAGGATAAATACACATTCTGATTCTGCATTTAGATTACATTTCACCGTACATCCATATTGTACCTTAAGCACGAACAGCGGATTCGCTGGAGACTTTGAGGTGATGGCTTGATTGAGGATTTGGTAGGTCACACGGATGTTGTGAAATTCTATGTGGGCTCAAAAACAAAATTCAGCAAAAAAACGTGGACTATACCTTTTCCTGCCCTGTTCGCTTTTTTGATGTTATCTGGTCCGACACTGGTGAGACAAGGCCATAAGGAACTCAGATGTGTCTGATGTAGGCCAATCGGTTTCAAAGACTGCATATATCAGAGCATGTTTGCAGATGTAGTGACATCTCGGATGTCACTGTGTAATGCTGGCCCGAGAGTGACATCGCGTGCACCACTCACACGTGGCCCTAGAGGGGCTCGGTGAGCGCTGACTGACATCGCCAGATGGCACCACGCTCTGCGTGCAGTGCCGACCCCTATAGGATAGGGTGTGAGAGCATCGGCCATGGCAATGGGGTTACAAAGGGCCATGGCACTCTGGTTGACCCCGACAGACACGTGACCGGTAAAGTCTACACAGGGCCCCCAAGTGGGGGCTAGGGGTGGTCACGTGTCAGGGTCGAGATCCTGCTCGAGGATTCTAGAAGGTGGGCGTGGCTAAGGGCGGAGCCAGCCACGCCACAGAGGATATGGGGATCATGTGGGAGCCATAGCGCTGTACAACAATGCATCTTGCTGAGTGAAGGGATCATGTGATGGGGATAAACATGATAGATGACGACAGGGACCGGCTGCTGTTGTCATCCTGAAGAAATCTACGTTCTGCGTCCTACAGAGTCTCCAACACGTGGACCTGGACCCAGGCTGGGTTCCGGTCCGTTGTAGCTCGTTACGGTGTAATTAGTGCAGTTAGCCTGGTGGTCCACCACCATAGGTTGTTATAGTGTTAAGAGGTAGTTTACCCCGTGTGTTGGTATTAATAAATGTGTTGCCTCCAAAGAGTACGTCTGGGACTCAGTTGAACCCACGACACGTATTTCCACAAGTACGTGTGGCTAATGCAGACTTGATTCCTTGCAAAAAGGTATCTATTTGGTGTTTGAACATCTTAACACCTGTTTTATTGCCATAAGGGGCCGTCCATGAATGACGTCACGCACCTGGGGGGGGGTCAGACATTTTTTGTGACGATGTGTGACGGGGGGGGGTTTGAGAAATGTGACGTCACATCAAAATGCGCAACTTTAAATTAATTTCGACAACACGTTCTATTTAATGAAATATACTTTTTTAAAATAAATGTTTTCTCCTACAACATCAGAGTGCAGTGCCACATTAAATACGCACTACAATGACAATAGTTTCAAGCGATTTGAAGCATGTTTTATTTTCAAAATGGAAATATGGTTTGGGGGGGCAGAGCTTTCACTTCAATTAATAGAGGACGGCAGAGCTTGGAGGGGTGGAATTTGGTACAGGCTAATTGCTTGCCTCTTCTTACCTTCCCGCTTGTCTCGGAAGTCATTCTCCCTCTGGAAAGCGAATGCTGTGAAATGCGTTACAAGCTGACATTTACATAATGTGAATTCGAATGCGAAAATGTCAGATATGTGAACATGTGTAAAACCAGTTATACCGTGCACAAATACTACACCGAGGGTGGGCAGATCGGGATACGTGGTGGTCAGATATGCGACGTACTGTATATTATCCACTGTAAGGTAATTTGAAATAATAGATTTTTAATACACTCGCTTCTGTAACTCAGGCCTTCCTTGACGAATAGACGTCTCATCCTAATGATCTGCTAAATGAGGGCCTCCGCACCGTACTCCACCATGCTGCCCAGTGCGAGATGTGTAAAGGCAGAAAGCATAGACGTACGGTACAATTGCCCTGGTGCCCAACTACATGCCTAAAAGTTGCTTCAGTGAATGTTTCCAGCAATACCTTGATTAAAGCTCACGTGATTTGTTTTCCCCATCAAACCCCCTATCATGATTGATTTGTTTCACTGGAGGGAAAACTGGGATGACTTGGTAGTGGGGGTCGTGTGAATGTGATGAATATAAATTGGGGAATAGAGGGGGCTTGAGAAGTGGGCTCTCGATAGAGGGTTGGTTTGGTGGTTCACTGGTGAGAGTGGTAAAGGGGTTGTTGATCCTGGGGGGTTGTGGGGATCATGTGGGAGCCATAGCGCTGTACAACAATGCATCTTGCTGAGTGAAGGGATCATGTGATGGGGATAAACATGATAGATGACGGCAGGGGTATGGGGAAGGATGGTGGGGGAGGGGTGTGGGGGTAGGGGTTACAAATGGGGGGGGGGAGATGAGGGGGGGTCAGTAGGAGACGGGGTGCTGGGGGCATGGGGTGGAAGAGATGAGAGGGGTCAGTCAGTAGGGGAAGGGTGCTGGGGGTAAAGAGGGGGTGGTATTAGAAGGGGATGAGTGGGGGAGGGGTGCTGAGATAGTCAGGGAGAGGAAACGGGGGGGGGGGGGATGAGCTGGTCCCTCGGGGATAATTGGGGGATATTTTTTGGGGGGGGGCTGTTGAGGAGAGGGGGTCTATGGAATGGGACGGAGAATATTACGGGGGAGAAAGTGGGGGTAGAGGTCCTTTGGGAATAATATGGGGCGGTGTTCCGGGGGATTGATCGAGGGAGGGGTCCTGGATGTACAGTACATAGAAAGGGGTATGGGGGGGGGGTCCGAGGAGTGTTATTGGTGGCGGGTGGGGGGGTTTAGCGGGAGTGGTCCATGTTTGAACATGGGGGATGGGGCCCCAGGGGGTAGCAAGAGAAGGGGTCTGCTGGAGGATCTGTAGGCGGAGGGGTCATTGAAGGAATACGGAGTTTATGGGTCCTTGTGTACACATCATGTACTGTGCATGCATATTGTGTCTCTCTGCGGGGAAGCCTTCATCCAGCAGTGGAATAATCATGGCTGCTTATGTTGATGACGTCCAGGGGGATTGGTGGTGGTCTGGAGGGAGGTTAATTTGGGTGTAGGGGAACCAAGAGGACAGTGGGGGGTAAGGGGGGGGTCTCAGAGGTAAGCTGATGGGTGAAGTGTCGTGGGGGGATGGGTTCAGTGGAAAAAACAATAGTTTACCACTGTTGTCAGGAACAAAGGCTTACAGCAAAATTAATCATTTAAAGTGTGTTGCCGCTACAGTCGTTGAGACGACCGTGGTAATAAAAAAAAAGGTTCAGCGTGTTGCCAAGTGCAAACAAATTCCACGAAATGTTCAAGTTATACGACATGCAGCTCGACAGGATTGCACTGTCAAATATAAACATTTCTTATGCACAAAGCTCACTACCAGCTCTATTTAATATTCCATATAGTGCCGTAGTTATGCATATTTGACTACTAATGGTCGTTTACCTCAAACCTAACCCTGGAAGATTAGTGGAAGATGAACAGGAGCAATACCCAAGCTTTCCCAGGAACGTTATATCCATATTTTATACCCATAAATACTGAATTGCGGATATAAACCCCCATGAGCGTTGATTTTTATGGGGCTGGGTCAGAACCAAGTTAAAATGTACAACCGGGTGGGAATCTTACGTCCTACGAATATACTGGTTCACACCATAATCGAACGGCCACGGTCGATTCACTGCTGGATCAAGGCCCCTTCACGTCACTGCCATCCTTCACAATATCGAGATGCATATTCTTGGTTCTTTCGGTAAAGTCACGTAGAAGGGGAATAATAAAATAATACAAATATAAAACAATAAAAGTTCTCACGACGTTTCGACTGCAACACAAGCAATAATCATCAGGTGTGAAATCCACAGCCACAGTAGTCTTGAACTGTGGATTTCACACCTGATGATGAATGCTTGTGTTGCAGTCGAAACGTCGTGAGAATTTTTATTGTTTTATATTTTTATTATTTTATAATATCCCTTCTACGTGACTTTACCGAAATAACCAAGAATATGAATCCCTGCAGTCACGAAAGCTTTAAATAAAAAAAAATATCAAGATGCCTTAATCTATCTTGATGGTGCACATGAGCTGATTTTATCCCTCCATCGCCGTGGTGGTCATCCTCCTGGGCGTTCCTTCTTTCTGTTGCCATTACATCGCCAGTCTCGTCCATCGGCCCATCAATCGATGGCCATCACCAATGTCTAATTTACGTGTTGGCTCTCTGGCTGTTGTGTTATTCTGTCTCTCAGTGCAATCCTAAATATGCATGTTGAACTCCTTTCGCACCGTACGTAGCCAACCGTGTTAGCAGTGTACCAGGGTGGCCCGTATGTCATGTGACCCCCAATTAATTGACCACTCACATCGTTTTCCTTTGTATATTCATTTATGGTTAAAACATTTTTTATTAGGTTTTAGAGAATTAAGTAGGGGTCACAAGACATCTGGACCGCCCTGTACTTTTACGTTTTGAATTTCCTGTGTCAGTGTCTATACTGTATTTCCAATCCATGTAGCAATAAATATCTGCATATTATTGAAAGTTTCACTGTCGCTGACCTCATTCACCATTCTGATCCCGATCCGCTGATGACATTAGTAATCACGTCCTATGAAAGTTTACTGTAAATGTTAGTTAGCATAATGGTAGCAAATTTGGGGTCAAGTTTTTAAAAAAAAAATAGAGTAAAATAAGTCACGTAAGTTCGTCGAACAATTTTTTTTATGTGTCCTCGCTATAGAAACGTGGAATTCCCACCATAAATGAGATATTGTACATATATGTTCCTTTTAACTTTAATAAGAAATAAACTGTTGGCTCTTAACCCTACCAAATCCACAGCTTTCCTTTATTAGGCCGCGTAGATTGTGCGAAAATCCTTCTCGTTAACCCTCAACCACTCGACAAGACTGTCGCGTTTTAAATTGTTATTTATACTTGCCAATCTGTTGATCAAATAAAGCTTACTGGCAGCTTAAGAAGTTTCTCGACCGAATTTAACACCACCGGACATTGTACGACGTTTCGTGCACAACCTGCACTGCACCCAGTGAAGGCAATTTCGTTATTTGGTGACGATCAACAACAACAAAACTCCAACACATTCATCAACAACACTGTGGCTTTAAAAGAAGTAGGAAACAAAAGAATATAATCGGCGACGTTTCGGGCAACGGCCCTTCACACGCTTCCTTAAAGCCCGCAATACGTGATGACGTCACAAGGCGGGGGCAGCCCGCGCAACGTCGCGCGCCATGACGTCACCGCGCATCCGCCGTGTCGGTTCGTCGCGGTGTGACGTCATCACGCCACCCGCGCGGTCTGTTGCGGTGACGTCATCGCGCAGGGTTGCCATGGCAGCTGCGTCGTGCGTCGCTAACGGTGACGGGTTCGGATGCTCTTGGTGTACGGTACAGTTCGTGCTCTAAATTACGTTCGTGTTTAAGTTGGTGGTGGGGGGGGGATACAATTACGAATTGACACAGTTATATTAATAAAGGGCTATTTATATGTGCGAGAAATGTACTTTCTTCTTGCAGTAATAACGACTTTACTGACGCGCGGCCGCCGACTGCTACCTCTGCATGTGCCCCCCACGTGTCCCATTCGCAGGAGATGAATGGATGCAACTTAATTAACGGCGGAGTAAAATGCTAATCGACTAAATATTAAACACCGGGCATGTTTAAAAAGGAAGCGGAGGGGTGGCGCAGTGGTTCGCCTCACTGCGCTATGGAACCTGGGCAGGCCGAGTTCAATTCACGGCTACATCGGTGGCAATTGATCTGTGAATGAGTCATGGGGCAACTTTAACCGGTTACCAACTCGTGCTTGATCAATAGTTCAACCCCTATGATCGATACGGCGTGGGTAGTAGTAGACTGTGTATCAGCAGTGGATTATATTACTGTTTGCATTATTACTACTTGCAAATGTCGGTGAAACTACTGCACGTTAAATTTTGATTTAAAGCTTTCGTGTCTGCAGGGATTCATATAAAATATTATTTTATTATTTCCCTTCTACGTGACTTTACCGAAAGAACCAAGAGTATACTGCACGTTAGTTGTAAGTTATAATTGCTGTTTACTCGGAAGACTTTCAATGGAAGTTAATACGGCTCAGCAGTGCAATGAGTGTGTAATTATAACGACAATAGTCTTGAACTGTATGGATTACACTAACCAAAAACTCTTACAGCTTCTCAAACGTGTAACTATGACAATGTTACGCATTATTGTGGATGTGCTATAGCTTGTGATTGTTCAGTAAAACGCAATTATATCACCAGAGCGGCAGCACTGCAAATTGCACGTGTGTCAGATGAGTTTAAGGTTTGCAAATTTAAAAACTACAGTGGAAAATGTATGGGCCGCGACTTCATTAAATACCTGAGACCCGTGCACGATATCTATCCGTATCTCAGCCACACTAATGGGGTACTAGAGGGAAGATTGTATACCTGGCTGTAGCAACGTTCTCACTTTCAGTCACTGCTATCGCAGCAAGAGAGCTATTTGCTGTTACAAAAAGGACAGAGGTGTGTTTTTTCGAATGGCCCGCCGAAGGCATTTAAAAGTCCTCTTTGGCCATGAGTCAGGAGAGAGGCTGTCCAACCCTGCAACAATCCATCAAAAAAACTAAAATCCCCCGTATAGCCTTAACAGACTGTTGGGGCAAGTGCTGTTCGCGAGTAGCACCCACACGAGGGGGTGGGTGGCCAGCACCCACCCGCCTCTGTCTCCCCAGTGACGATGTTTACACGTCGCACCAGGTAGTCGTTTAAGGCTGAGTCGACCAAGGCGAGGCCCAGGACCATGTTCAAATCATCGTCACTGGTGTTGGTATTGGCGGTTCGTAGGGCAGCGTGAGAACGCTACTGCTCCCCTTGATGCAACAATCCATCAAGCACACACATCCACCGGCTGGTTTCATCTCTCCTCCTCCGTGGCGGTCATATTCCTTTGGTTGTCACTCCTTTGTTAGTTCCGACGAAGAGAACCCCTTAGGTTGTAATCCGAGGATTAATTGCAGAGGGCACAGATGTGTTGTGCAAATTAATTTAACACTGAAATGTTGTTATTGGGAATTGTTAAACTCCCAACTATTTCCTCAAGCGAGCATATGCGCTGGAAATATGTTTAAAAATAAGCTATTCTTGAAATGCTAACATTGTAAGCACAATATTATTGGTTATAGTATCTAAAAATCTATATTGTTTCATGTACGCGTATGCACATCTTGGCACCAGCAATGTTTCTTTGCACTTTTATCAAAGCGCCTGGTGGGGCACACAGGTGATGTGGAGCTGAAGGGTTTGTATACAGCTGTGTTTGCAATTGACGCTCCACTGCTATCTGGAGTGGATTATCAAACACCAAATGTCGAGCACCTGGTATGCACACGGCGACAAGAGCAGGTGAAAAGCAGTTTTAGAATAATAATCTGCACAATGTATTGCCATGCAGCAGTTTGGCATTATTCGAACGGTTGCGCATTAGCTCAGTACAGAACCCATCATCCCCGTAAACATATTAAGAACTTTTCTTGGCATGGTGAAGATATTGTACGGTATATGGCAGAGGTGGGACAAAGTCATTGTTATGCAAGTCCAAGTCGAGTCGCAAGTCATCAAATTCATGACTCGAGTCTGACTCGAGTCCAAGTCACATGACTCGAGTCCACATCTCATAGGTGGGACAAAGTCATTGTTATGCAAGTCCAAGTCGAGTCGCAAGTCATCAAATTCATGACTCGAGTCTGACTCGAGTCCAAGTCACATGACTCGAGTCCACACCTCTGGTATATGGATATGGGGGTGAGGTGTTGGCACAACAGTTAGCACACTAAAGCAGTGGTTCTGAACCTTTACTGCAGCCTTGCACCCCTTTGGTTCTCAATCGTAAAAATGTTTTATGTCAATAGGTTTGATGAAACAAAGTAGTTGTACTTACGTGCCCGTGTTCAATTTGTATGTCGATGATTTACCTTCAAAAAAAATCTAGCATGTCTCGCACCCCCCAGAACGGGCATCTCGTAACCCCCAGGAGGTGCGTGCATCCCAGGTTAAGAACCACTTCACTAAAGCTATGCACCTGGCGACCTGAGTTCGATACCCAGCCACAGCTAACATCAGTGGCGAATGATGCCCTTCAACGAAGTGCAATGACAAACATGGTGTAGTATTGTACAACAACCCCCGCGACGGACATTGCCTTGGGAGACCTTCATCACCAACTGGAGTGACACAAAAAATATCTGTTAACATATTGTTTTTTTTTTCACTTGATACAGCAAATCTAGCTGTGACGGTCCCACCTGATGACGGAGACTTGTGTTGCCTCCGAAACGTCGTGATTTATTATTTTATTTCTATTATTACTTTTAGTAATTTTTTATTTTATTTTTTACCTACGTGACTTCACCGAAAAAACCTAAGAGTATGAATCCTTGCAGTAACGAAAGCTTCAAATCTAGAATTAACATAGTTATTATATGAATATGGCTGTCTTGAAAGTCAAAGTCAAGTCAAAGCCAAAGTAACAATTGGGAAAAGTTAATCTCCAACGGTGAGGGCCACTAGTCACTTCATTTGATGATAAATGTTGACTTATCAACAATTGGAAACTGATATATTGACCCCAGAGAGATGATGATGATGGTTGGCTGAATTGACCCCTGACAGGGTTTTTGAACATACAACCTTCTGATTGTGAGTTAAACACTCTGCTCACCACAGCACCGATTTGCTGGACAAAGTATCTGCTATTACTGATGCCACAGGATGTTAAATATCCACGTTTATAGCTGATTCTGGCATTATTGTGTAATAATTTGCTGAGTCCATTTGGCGTTTTAAAAACTGAACACTTACAACCTGCCACATAGCAGTGTAAGCTAATTGCTGGGCTCTGCAGCAGCAATAACTGAAATCAAATCAAAGCAAAATAGACAGGGCTATGAATAAAATCACAGACAGTTTACAAATTAAGAGACACACACAGGAGAATCATCCTCGCTTAAAAGGAGTGTCATCTCTAATTATATCCCAACAGGGTGATGGATGTACAATCAACCATGCCATATCTGAAAATGATGTTACACTAATTGTGTCCCAGAAGGATGGCAGATATAGTCAGACTGTACTAACTCTCAAAGGAGTATTACCTTACTCTTGTTGCTAAGAGTTGGCAGGTGTTGTAATTGCTTGTGCAAATAGTTCAGATGCACAACTGTCACTTGGTAAGTTCAATTCCTGCATCCACGCCAACTTAAAATACAACATTTGCATTTTTATAGCATTAAAATGTGTCCGCATTTGTACAATGTGTTGTGATTTGTACATCAGGGGAAATACTGGAACAGGGAGGTTTGTATTTTTTTTAAGTATGTGTGCATGTAGACATTTCATACATAGGAAAAAGTCAGTCATAAGCAGAAGAGGAAAACTTGAACATATAATTAAGTAGAGATTTGACAGCACATTATGTTTTGCTAGCGGAGGGAATTCCAGAATACGGGGGCACCGCCAGAGAAGGATTGACTTCACATTGAGCGGAGGTTGATAGAAGGTTATGAGAGAAGGCCTTATTAGTTGGAGGGAAGAGCAAAGCAGTAGAGTGAGAGGAGAGGGATAGGCAGGAGTCAGTCCATACAGCAATATTGAAGATTGTAAGGGAAATATTGTGGTAGATGGTAAATACCAAGACATCCCTTCTGCTATGAATTGGACACTACATACCACGTGGCAATAATTTTTGAGAAGAGGCTTTTTTTCCTACTGTCAAAACCAAAATAATTCCCTGCAATAAAATTGTAATTAATGACAACTGCTCCTATTTAACGTGTTCAGGAATGCCCCTGCAAAACAGTGGATCTCATTGGGCTCTCATTTGGTTAAATTAGGGCACATCAATCGTTCTTAAATACCCTATCTGAAATGCATGTGCTCTCTTCCCTTGCCAGACACTTCTCTGTCAGTTCTACCTGATAGAGCCCATGTGAAAGGTTGACCCCTTGCGGAGCTTTGAGAGGCAGACCTGGCGAGGCTCTGGACTCTGCAACCATGGAGATGTCCTACCAGGCCATCAAGACTGCCAACCAAGTCAGGGAGGCTGTAAGTGTCAATATTGGAAGACATGAAAAAATAACTATCATCTTTAGATATTAATCCATCGGCTATTAGACACAATGTTTAAGTTACAGCTAAGCGTCTCATGATGGCACTCTCATGATATCAATGTGATGCTGCTCCCATACAGTTAGATACATAATTGACGCAGTGAGAGTACCCCTGACCGTGATTTTAAAGTCTGTTATCTCATGAAGAAAGCTGAAAACTTTTGTTGGACAGTGTGGAATTCAAAGCGAAAACATATATAGCATAGAAGATTATGAAATAAGCGCTACGTGTCTTTTTGGTTCATGTCTTCCTTTAATCTGCCCATCCAGTTTGGCCTGAGACAGTGCTTACCTTATTAGTATGCCCGTCACAGTCCATGTGATGATTTCCAATTTGCTGTTTAAATAAAGAATTTTGGAACAACGCACAATTGAAATGCAGTACATCTGCTCTCATATATCACCCATATATTTCCTCCATATAATTTCATTTCACAGATGACATCTATATCAAATCTTGATGTAAATGTAGAAACGAATAACACCAGATGCTGAAGTAGCTAACCAAATTATGTATTCAAATGTGAACCATTACACTGTACATCATAACATAAATTGCGTGTTGTTTTATTTGAGTATGTTTAAGAGCGTTAAAGCATTATCATAATACAGTTTTGTAATAAAGCTTGTGGTGTGTAAGTTTGGATGGTGTGTTTTTGCACTGTATTGTTACTTGAGTATGTGTGAGTGCAGTGTTGAAAATAGCCCTTGTAATTTGAATTCCTTGCGTTTACTCCATAGAATGTGGCTTATTGTCATAATAGACTCTCCCTAAGTCCTAACAACCGATTACATCGAATCAGTATATGAATACAATTAGGCAAATGTCACAGTATTGCCACCTCCTAAACATATTTTTAAAACTCATTGTGGCATGCGCGAAGACAAATGAGATAAATTCACATTTTCTTGCTCTCCTTAAATATATGCACCCTTTTAGTCAATCCACTGCTAGATGGGGGCCTCTTTACACCCGTACATGTCATGGGGATTGTTTGACTGTACATCACTACCTCTGGTCAATGCGGATTGAAGGTGGAAAGCATAGATTTGGAAGCATAGAAGTACAGTACAACAATTAATGTTTTTGCACTACCCTTTACTGCACACCACATAGGAACACAGCCCTTTGACAATCTTTGTGTGCATGGTGATCACTCATCCAATCACTATTCATTCGGGCTCAAATATGCTTAGCTTTTCAGGAAACACAGAAACATCCCAATAACGATTTTTTTGTGTATATACACATAATGGATTGATCCATCGATTAATATCACTTCTGAAGTTCATAATACATGCATACAATAATGTGTGTTGGAATTGATGTTTCAATTTGTATATGTTGTCTTTAATAGAGCAATAGGACCCCTGCAGCCATTCGGGTCTGCAATGAAAAAAAATACATTCTTTCATCTAATTACAGCCAAGAATCGTGACGATTCATCGGTCGCTTTGGGGGTGGGGGTGTATTATTATACCCCTAATTGTTATATTTGCTTTGCACTTTTATCAATGCTTTTTGATGCTGTAAACTACTTTCTTTAAACCCAAGTTGTAAAAAGAGAATTGACTGATATGTTGAGGAATATCTCCAATACATTGAATAATCTGACATAAAAACGCGCCAGCACTAATGTCTGCGATCAAACCACCATAAAATGAACCGATCGTGTCAGTTCTCGAGAACTAAGCAGGTATGAGCCTTGATAGTACTTCGGCCACCAGAGGTTACCAAGTGTTGTAGATGTGGGTCTGAGAGGTGTTCTGGAGATAGCAGTGTAAGTGGGTTTCCTCCCAAATGAAATTAAATAGCTTATTTTGCCGCTATAAATTTCCACATGATGAGCCACTTTGTTGAGCTACCATTTGTGGCCAGGTCGCTTATGAAAATAAGTAAATAGCTCAGTGGGCTTTACCTGGTAAGAAAAACAATGTTTAGTTTTACTTGTTTCTTTTTGTAAGTGATTTGTTTATCTTTCCTATACTCTGAAATTCCTCTCGTGTTTTTGTATTGTTTGTTGTTGTAACGTTGTGACTCGCCTCGACTGGACATCTGTAAAAAAAGAGCTTCATGGCTCATCGGATTCCTCCAGTATAACAAAAATATTCTGATTCTGAAATGCTCACGAAATTGATCAAACATCGCAAACCCTCCTCAAAAGAGCGTTGATACGGTGATAATTTCCTGGGTAATATTAACGACGTTACTGTCATTTTAATGCAATGGGGCCTTCTGTTTTTTTCCCACAGGATGAGCTCAGGACAGAAGCTCGCCGAAAAAATCTGCTGGTCCTCATTTTGCACTACTTGACGGACAGCGGGTGAGCAAACGCCATTTCGAGAGATACGCATGTTGTCAGGAAAACAATCGTTGACCAGTAATTGAATCGGCCCCGAAGTGGAGACATTTACAAAAGCCAGATTCATCTGAAAAGTGACTGCCCATGTCCAGGCTTGTCATTGTGAAGTGGTTGCACGGATATCTGGATTTCAGATCAGTGACTCGTACAGTGCAACTGTACTGTAGTGTGTCAGTGAGATTGTGAAATAAATATATATCTTAGAAATTGAAATACCGTCCCGCCAAAAGCTATATTGTGTTACGCAATATAGTTTGACTACGATTGAAGCATAGAGACACTGTCAATAAACGAGTGGCGTTATGCTACAAAAACGGTTCGACTTGTGATATTAAATGGTCTCGTGATAATTGTTTTTTTACCCTTTTATCTGGCAACAAAACTGACAACTTTTTTACAAGGAGTCATGTTTGTATTGACCACAATACCTGCGGTCGGAATGCAAATAAAAAACACAACTCTGATAATGTATGCACTGTCCTTGAAATTGATTGGTCCACACCCGAGACAGCTTTCTTAGAGCCTCATCTCACATCGTGTTGGACCAGATGACGCCAAAAGGCGTCAGTTTTGTTGCCAGATAAAAGGGTACAAAACCAATGATCATATTTTGCTACTGGCAAAGGAGGTTCCAATGGTTGTCTCTTGTGTTTGGCGTTTGCCGTTCGCTTAACCTCACCAGCAAACCGCAGCAAGTCTGTGCATGTCTCTAAGTGAATTGAATCAATGTCAACCATTAATCAATACACCTTTAAACAGTGTTTCTGAAATGCCTGCACCTGAAGCAATGTCCTTAACCAAGTGTGTATTGTGTATCCACTTTATTAACACATCAACTATAGTTATGGTGTTCATCTGCATGTTCTGCAATATAAAATAGTACTCTTTGAAAGTAAAATGTCTGAATAAATTGAAGCAATACTGTGATTACCAGAGGTATTTAGTGTTCAAATTGTACTCTGCTGTTATTTAGAAATTTTCCGCTACTTTGGGACATCCCATCTTATTTACATTGGCGTTCATCGGATGTGCGAATTGAAAGATTTACGAATGGCACATTATGGAAATGAATACATCACTTCGCAGGATATTTCACACTTACGCCAATACCAAGCTCTGTTTCCTAGATACATGAGCACCGCTAGCGCCTTGGAACAAGAAACGAACACAAGCTTGCGGCGCTACGAAGTGTGCGACAACGTGGACCTGGAGACCATCATGATGGAGTACGAGTCATACTACTACGTCAAGTTCCAAAAATATCCCAAAATAACCAAAAAGCTGGGAGAGAACAGTAAGTCGTAAAATACAGACTCTGCTGTGTTCATTCACAGCTGTCTTTTATACATTCTAGATTTCAAGCTTCCGTGACTGCAAGGATTCATACTCTTAGGTTTTTTCGGTAAAGTCACGTAGGTAAAAATAAATAATACAAATTATAGAAATAATATAATATTATTATTTCTAAAAATATTATGAATATAGTATTATTTATTTCTAATAATATTATTATATTATTATTAATATTATTTTTAGTATTTATTTTTGCCTACGTGACTTTACTGAAAAAACCTAAGAGTATGTCTTTTATACATCTATATATCTAAATCAGTTTAAGCCTCCCATGAATAAAATTGCTTGTGTGTGGCAACCCCCACTCCAAATGCCTCCCTTCTCCCCGCCTCCTGTAAGGCACATGCTGCTCCCTGCAATGTCCAGGCCCTTATATCGCTTCTTCCTCCCGATCTTCATCTGTCATTACCCTTCTTCCAGTTTTTCCACTCCTTTCCATCCGTTTCCTCTTATTTTCCATTCTTTCTCTTCTCTCTTCTCTTTCCCATTCTTTTTTACGTTTCCAATTGTATCCTTGACTCTGCTGCCCTTGCCGTGGTATGCCAACGGGTAATAAGTTGCACGTTTTTAAAATGAGATAATTAATACTTTGACGTAATAAAAAATTACCACACTCATTAACATTGCTTCAAAAAAGGGCTATTGCCCAAATATTCAGCCAATTATATACTTTTCTGATATAAGGCGGTGTTAATGTCCATCAATGCAGCTCCTTACATTTTTTTTACACCTTTTATGTATTTTCTTTTTCGATCACAGCGGAAAACTGCAGATTTCCTTTGAAATCCGGAGGCAAGCTGAGAAGGTAATTTCTGCCGTTATTCACACGAGGTCGGCAGAGGCGACGCAATGGCGGCAACCTGCACCGCGTGTGGTTAGCACTCGGTTGATTTATTTTCCGAGGCCACGCGACCGCTAGGAAAATTCATCTTCCGTGGCACTCCGAGCACGGTGTGCCTACGCCGTCCATTTGTGATGGCGGTATCGAGGCCGCGGATGCTCGCGAGCGCGCCAATTATTGCGTTTAACGCAACCCAACGGGAAGCTCTGCGCGTTTGTGAGTCTGCGAGCACAATAGTGGTTCACAAAGGATGAGTTGTAAAAATCTTACACATTCTCGAGAAACACCGAAAATTTAAAACAGAAATCTGTAGGTTATAATCATAATGGGGTTGAATATATTTGTTTGATTAATTGCTCTATTGTATCTTAATTCTTATCAAGGTCTTTTGATTGTATCATATTCATGACCGTAATTGGTAATGTGATGTTGTTAAGAAATAGAGCATTGTAATTTTTTTACAAAATATAGTTACGTATAAAAAAAGTTCCAAGTAGATTTTTAAAGTATTTTTTACTGGAATTACTTGCCTACGTCGTCAGATCTCTTTTAAACTATGCTATTTGCACGTACATATATATTTTAAAATTGTGCATCGTGTCTATATGACTTCTAGTGCTCCACTTGTTATGATGTTTCGCTTGCGTTTTCATTTATACTTCCTTACATTTGTTAGAATGTTTTCCCTTGATATGACAAAATCACTTGGAATGTGCCTATTCTCATCAGATGTCTGAACATAATCAGATTTTAATAGGTGACGACCATGCACAAAACATGTGTCAAAGGCGGCGGGGGCCATGTTGTGGGTAGCAACATCTATTGCTCGACTGTACGTCTGTGTTCCTATTTGTATGTTCGCTGCCTTCACCATCCCACACCGACCGGTGTGCTGAAGTACAACGCTATTTTTCACAGATGTCCAGTAGGAGTGGGTCAGCAAGTTACAACAACAAACAATAGAAACAAACTATAGGAGTGTAATTTAACACGTAGGCTTCCGCGACCAATACTATTCATAATAAAGGTTTTTGGGTGAGATCGTGTTATTTATAAATGTGTCGCAACCCTCCACTACCCGACACGGCCAATCAGCAAAAAAGTGTCACGTTGACAAAAGACAAATAGTTCACTACTTTAGCCCACCGGTTTGTTGAAGAGTGAATCCACAACATTTACAATTTTTGAGTACGACGTTTCGCTGGTAATTACATCCAGCAACATCGGGTGGTGGAGGGTTGCGACACATTTATAAATTACGCGATCTAACCCAAAAACCTTTATTATGTATATGAGTGTAAACTAGAGAAAAGGTAAGCAAGGCTGAAAAAGAATTCATTAATTTGATTTAAATAAATGAAGTACAGTCAAATAACCCCCCACAACCTGCAAGGCATGGGAAGGTCCTCATCCTGCAGTGGGTTGCCAAAAGTGCCGTGCACATAACGTGGGCTCGCCACGGTGGTGAGATGTTAACTACCTCGCCTCGTATACGGCGGGTTGTAGGTTTGATCCCGACTCTCGCAACTGTATATTTTAAGTTTGCATGTTCTCCCTTTGGTTGCGTGAATTTTTTCCTGGGTCCTCCGGTTTTTCCCTCCATATTTAAAAACGTGCTTTTAGAGTATTTGGCTCCTAGAAATGTCCACGTGATAAGCCACTTTGTTGAGCTATCTTTTGTGGTCAGGTCGCTTCTGAAAAAGAGCTATATAGCTCGGACCTTACCTGGTAAAATAAAAATAGTAAAACATTTTTTTTAACGATTTAACAGTTGTTTTCCTCCTCGTTGATCGCACCACACAGAGCAGTGAGCAATGCGTCGCAGCCCCTGCCGCGGATCGGCATGAGCCAACGCCCGCCATCCCAGTACGGAGCCAAGAAGGCAGCGCAAGTAAAGGACGGTGCTCGGCAGGTGTGGCCACCCTCTCCTCGACGCCGAGCAACACGATGCTGCATTTTGCACAGGGCTTAACTCTATCCTGTTCTGATGACGTACATGAAGGCAGCGAGCTTTAGGCTCCCACAAGGTGATGTGGGAAGGCATGTGGCACAGTTTGGCGCAAGTTATCGTAGAGTGCGGTTGTGTATGTACAGTAACGAGGCTCCCACAAGGCCATGCAGGAGGACGTGTGGCACAGTTTGGTGTCAGCAATCATAGAGTGCGGTCGTGTACGTCATCAGTTCTCTGTGGTGAGTACAAGGAGTACAATGTATTTAAAAACAACGGTGCTATGCCTTTAAATAAACTCACGCTGAACCGCTTGCGCGTTCCGAGATTCAGCGGTGAGAGGGACCCCCACCCTGCAACTTTCAGTCGTCTCGGAACGGGAAAGGCTTAATTGTAATGGCGTTTGTTCGGGCGTAGAGTGGACAACTGGGTCGTAGAGGTGGTTTGATCCTGAGAGCATTTTCCGCCTGGATGCGGCTCACCCGCTCATTAAGCGTACTAGGAGGCCCCTGATTTCATTAGGTGAGAGCCCATTGAGGTTTAATAGTATTAGCACACGGTCAGCGGCGGCAGTGTAGGCTGTGCATGCGCTAAAAACGGTCAGCGTCAGGTGCCTACCATACATGTTTTTAGCTAGATCACTTATTCGTTGTCCTTTGGTAAAAAAAAAATAGATCTCTGCCATAGTGATGTGGAATGTCCACGACTGAGAGCTCAGGTGAGCCACCAGATATTCATTTACGCATATGACAAAGAGTGGCTTATTCTTGCAAGTGATGTCGCAAGGTCTTTCACATCCACATAAACGCAATGCTTTACGTTGGAACGCTCAATAAAAATTACTGAGCAGATGAGGAAATGAAAACGTAAGTACTGCTGTGCAGACTGGCTAAGTGGTGAGCAATCACCACAAGGCTCACCGCAAGACTAGCCAGCTGCTTACGGAGCTAGCGACGCTGGATATTTGTGTGTTTTTTCTCGTGGGGAATCGACTAAATGTAACGGTGTTCATGAATGCGTGCTCTGTGCTCGAAGTGTCAGGTTCCTGCGGTGGTTTTAACGGTGATGATTATAACAGTAACCGTAATAAAAGATGGGAATACCTCCAGAATTCATGACATTTAATTCAATGAAAATAAAGGGCTTTCCACGCACTGATATTATTGGCGAGGCATGACCAACAAATATTTAATTATCACATCGTATGTCCTTGGGCAGGCAGCCAAGCCTTTTTAGTTTGAAAAAGCAGCACGCAGGATTGTTTAACAAATGTCTCCTTATCAAAACGCCTAACGTTGTAAATATTGATGCACACTGGTAACCATGTGTTTTTTTAAGTGTTAAATGGAAGGGGCACGAAAAAATGCATTTGTGTTTCTCAGCCTTGTGCTTTTGTTATCAGATGTTTACATTCGGACTGCAAACCGTCAGATCACACTCGATTCTCAAGGCTAATTATGTGGATGTAATCGATTAAATCCTCAACTTACATTTCACAGTTTTTCCTCTTTGAGCTGCCCGAACATATGGTAATAAGTCACTTATAAATAGACCCATTATTTCAATGGGTGTTCTGTTTTAAATAGAGGCTTTCTCTGAATCAAACTCTTCTTTTAGATGTTTGTATAAATGTTCCAAATGTTCTTCATAACTGGTACATCACATTCCAAGTACTTCACATGCATTATGTCATAAGTCCTCTTCGCTAAATGTAGCATAAACCTATAATTTAAAATAAATGCTTTCCAACTAATGTAAAATTGTTTGTGCATTGGCTCCGTCAGTTAGTCCATTTGTCTGTAATGGGGGGGGGGGGAGACGCGATAACCCTTGTAAGGATGCTCCAATTTGAATGAAACTTTAGTGTGACATTGTGTTAATATCAAGAACTTGCCCGACAGAAAATGATCCAAATTGATTAAACGGTTGCATGTGCCCTCCCGCCAACCGGGGGGCTAGAGCCGATATCAAAGCTTTATCGTCTCAGTGCCAGCTACTAATTAACTGCTTCTCTGCGTGCTTGGCATAAGCTCTGCTGTTTTGATCGCCAATTAAATCCTTCCAGCGCAAACTCATGTTGGAAAACACGAGATGATCCACGCGCGTTTGTGATTTTTCCGTTTGATTTTTCGTGTGAAAACTACTACCTTTTTGAAAATCTGTCCTGCAATTCTTTGTGCGCACCTTTGGTAACCTTTGCCGGTGCCGTTGTGGTCACTTATGTTGTCCTTGCTTATGTTTGACTCCTGCAGGAGGCCACTGAACAGCCTACTCCTGCCGAAGCGGATTTCGGGTTGAATGTAGCGCCGATCGGCAGGACGATGGGAGGAAGCGCCCCTCCTCACAGGCGTGTAAGGAACCAGCGCGCTCTTTTCCCTCCGTTAACATTTTCTCCAAAATGTTTACCGACTGTGCTATTGGCGTCATGTCATGAGACGGAGTGTCCATCCACATGTCTTGCAGAGCAGTGCAATCATTTGTGTTAGAGAATGGCTCATGTAAAAAAAGAATATTAGAGATTTAAATTAAACTAAACTATTTTTAATTTTTCCAGCTAAAGACACTGAGCTATATCGCTCTTTTTCAGAAGCGACCTGGCCACAAATGATAGGCCAATGAAGTGACTTATCACGTGGAAATTTCTCGGAGCCAAATACTCTAAATGCATGTTTCTAAATGTGGAGGGGAAAAACGGAGGACCCGGAGAAAAATCCACACGGCCATGGAGAGAACATGCAAACTACAAATATACAGGCATCAGGGTCTGGGTCGGGATCGAACCCACGACCTGCATACCAAGCGAGGTAGTTAACATCTCGCCACTGTGGCTCCCTTTGAGATCTCTTCAAGTGACCTCTGGCTCACACACTCAGGAGGCAGCACTTTTCCCCCCTGCCACGGACAGTAATGTTTTCTCATGACAGTAAAATCCATTTTTCTCTCTGCCTGATGAAGACCGCTTGTATTGCGATCGAAACGTCGTGGGTTTTTTGCTTTTATTTTATGAGAAATTTCAACATTATTTTATTATTTATAATTTTCTATCTACGTGACTTTACCGAAAGATCCAATAATATGAATATAGTCAAATCTATATTTCTGATTTTCAACGCTGGAGTTTAGCCAAATGTGCAGAATCAAATTGAATGTGATGGTTTCTTTTGTGCACGGTGTGGCACACAGCATTCTTAACACATTCCAAAAGTGGCTGTGAGGTTGTCAGGAGATGGCAGCTCAGCAATTGTTTTTTTATCTTTGAGTTTGAGCCTTTGAATGTTGTCCACTTGTATCGTGATGAGTATTCCTTTGGTTACACCAGCTTCCTCCCACAAACCAAATGCTCACGCTTGGAATTGGTCAACAATCCCAATGCAGGTTAGTCCTGAAAAGTCTTGGAACCCCTTGAGACTTTCCTGTGTAAAGAACATGATTATTTCAGGATCGTATAGCAAATGTTTCCTTATCAAACACCTAAAGCCGTAAATTACAGGACCACGAGTAATGGAAATGGCATGGGGTGTCCTTCATCTAGCAGTGGATAAACGACTGATGATGTTTATACTCAGCACGTCCCTCCACTTGTGAGTAAGTTCACACTGGGACTTGCATCTCCGAAACAAAACGCTAAACAAAAATAAATAACTGCAATGCACCTGAAATAAAAAAAAATGCTACAGCGCCTTTAATCCTGAGCTTTGTACTTCAGGGTCAAATCATCGACTTTCGAAGCATGATCGGAGATGCCATCCGTGCAGCCTCGGGAGATATCACCACCAGCTCCACTGGATGCTCTCCCGACCCTACGGTGTGTGCATGTACGAGCGAAGCATTTACACTGGCACACAAAGATCCCCCATATAGCCTTAACAGACTGTAGGGGTAAGTAAGTGCTGTTAGCGAGCACCTATGAAGGCCAGAACGGTACACGATGGGGTGGGTGGCCAGCACCACGCCCGACCGCCTTTGGCGATGTTTACACACCGCACTAGGTACTCATTTAAAGCTGAGTCGACCTAGGGGAAACCCAGGACCGGTTCAGATAATCGTCACTGGTGTTAGCCGTGAGCGGGAATCGAACCCGGGTCGCCAGGTTCATAGCGCAGCGCGCTAACCGCTACACTATCGCTCCCCACTGGCACACACACAGACATACAAAGACAGGGACATCGTATATTTCGCCTTTTACAGACTGTTGGGGCAAGTGCTGTTAGCGAGCACTTATTAAGACTGGACCGCACACGATGCCCTGTGCTCAGCAGCATTTGTCTCGTCGGTGCTCATGTTTATACGCTGCACCAGGTGCTCGTTTAATGCTGAGTGGACCGAGAAAAAGCCCAGAACTGGTTCAGATATCCATACAAAACATATGTTATCACATACACTCACACTCGTGCGACAGGCGCACTACAGCAAGTCCATGACAGACGTCGCCACTGTCGTTGTCGTCGCAGGACCGTCTGCTGAAGCCGCTCGGTGCGTTTGCGGGGATGACAGGAGAAATGAGGGAGCTGGCCTCCATTATCAGCAGAGTACGTAAATACCCAGCACACACAGTGCCGGCCACTCTTCTGTTTGCTCGCCGATTTGTTTACTCGTTTGTGCCAGTAAGCAGGCTTTTGTCAAGACTATGGACTGCCTTGGTGCTTGTGGGAGAAGTGTGGGTCGCTGGTGTAAGTGTGTATGGTATTTTGAACTTCTTCCGCACCGTACGTAGCCAACCGTGCTAATCGTAGGTGCGGGGGAAGGACAACAACCTAAAAAAAGGTATTTATAATAATGCTTAGCTTCTGAAAACTAATGAGCTAATGCACATTTCGGGTGATTCCTTTAGAGGTGATGCAGTGTATTATATATGACTTTACCAAAAGACCCAAAGAGTATGAATTCCTGCAGTCACGAAAGCTTTAAGTCAGGATACAATAACAAGTTCGTCAAAGACTAAATCGGTCTCAAGAGTTTAGACTCTATTTTAGCAGGTATGTATGTTGTATGTTGAACTTTTTCCCCACCGTACGTAGCCAACCGTGCTAATTGGAGGTATGCGCGTATTGGCGTGCTTGCGTGCGTGATGTAGGTTAGCGATGTCGTTTGAGTGGGGGGTGCGGGATGCGGCTGTGCTTGTGGGTGAAGTATGGCATGCTGCTATGCGTATGTGCGATCCTGGGCTTCCCCTAGGTCGACTCAGTCTCAAATGAATACCTGGTGCTGTGTGTAAACATCGGCACTAGGGATACAAAGGCGGCCGGGCGTGGTACTGGCCACCCAACCCCTTGTGTGCCGTGCTCGCCTTCATAGGTGATCGCTAACAGCACTTGCCCCAACAATCTGGTAGAGGCTATACGGGGGATCTTTGTCTTTGGAGAGGGGGGTTGTGTAAAAAGTGGCTTTGAGCCCCCGACTAAAAAAGTGGTGCAGTGACAATCGTTCCAACCACACAATTCATGTTTTAGAATCAAATGTTTTTTCTTCCAAGTTATGTACGAGAATCTGATAAGGGCACAATAAATATGCGCTGCAGTGTGACATGCACAGACGTGTCACACTGCACGTTGTGCACCGGAATGCCTGCTTGCGTGTGGGGACACGTGAACAGCTGCTTGCGTGGGCATTCCGAGGGGCCTTATCCGAGCCATTTATCCAGTTGAACATTAGTGACCCCCTTTGGAACACTGTCTACCACTTACGCTGAACGTGTTGTACCAACAAACAGTAAAGTTGCAAGTGTCACTTTTACTGCCAGAATATAGAAACCACCCCAAGATGTTGTGTACCAGCGACCCATAATCATTTAAACCGTTAAGGCTGGCAGATAATGATTGTGGATTTAACTTTTTTCGTTCGTCAATTTTCCAGGATATTTATCTGCAAAATCCCAACGTTAGGTGGGATGACATCATCGGCCTTGATGCAGCCAAGCGTCTGGTAAAAGAAGCTGTTGTCTATCCAATTAAGGTAACGCTATTCATGTAAAGCCTACTTGTTGTAAGGATGGAGAATGTGTCAGGATAAACACTCATTAATTGGCTGAAAACATCGCAATATATGCGCTGCGTACAGTATTTTCATATTGCGCATCCTTGCGTGATGCAGTGGCACAAATGAAGCTATATATAAACACCAACGTATTATATTTGTTAGGCCTTCAGCAGTGCGAAGAGTGATGATAGCATACCATTTTCAGTTTAAAAGTAAACACCCTGTACACATGACTATCTGAAGTTGGTTTATGACTATCTGGATGGCTATTGCACGTTGGTGCATGATAAGGGCCAATCATGGGCATTTAGAGTCAAGGAAGAACAAATCGAGTATCCATGAATACAATACCATTACATTAATCAATGTAATGTTAATTAGCATGAGGATACAGTTGCTATAGACAAGGGGCATTCGTACATGCCGTATAAAGGGAGTGGTGAATGATTAACCCTACACGTTGTGGACTTGAACCTGAGGTGGGATTTAGTGATGTGGACACACATGGGGAACAGCAAAAAAGAAGGGGTGACTACCCTGAGAATATAAATGTGGTATTAAAAGTGGGCATGATCGCAGTTGCTGGAATAAACCGTGCATGAAGACCAGTAAGGAGAGATGACCGCAGGGAAGAAGTGCGTGGCAAGACCTTGAATGTCTTAAAAGCAGCAATGGAGATTTTGTAATTCATATTCTCAGGTTTTTTCGGTAAAGTCGAATTCGGCTGTGACGGTCCCACCTGATGACGGAGACTTGTGTTGCCTCCGAAACGTCGTGAATTTTATTTTGTTTTGTTTTATTTTACTTTCATTAATTTTAATGTTTTTACCTACGTGACTTTACCGAAAAAACCTGAGAATATGAATCATTGCAGTCACGAAAGCTTCAAATCTAGAATGAGATTTTGTAACTCATCAGCTTTGGAAGTAGAAGTCACAGAGGGAAGAACAGACTATATTTAGTGATATGCCCACCTTTGCCATCAAGCAAATATCATTCTGAAGTTCGTGCCACAGTGAGTTTTGTTATTTTGCAATAAAAAAAAATCACAACAATAATAATAATAATTCACATCCCTTTGTCAATCCCCTGCTGGGTGGCGAGATGTTAACTACCTCGCCTGGTATACAGGAGGACGTGGGTTCGTTCCCAACCCTGACGCCTGCTGTATATTTAGTTTGTATGTTCTCCCCGTGGTCGCATGGATTTTTTTTTCGGGTCCTCCGGTTTTTCCATCCACATTTTGAATAAAAATGCATTTAGAGCATTTGGCTGCGATAATTTCCACGCGATAAGCCACTTCGTTGAGCTATCACTTGTGGCCAGGTCGCTTCTGATAAAGAGCTAAATATCTCAGTGGGCCTTAGCTGGTAAATATTGTTTTTCTAGGTGAAGGCCTCCCCATTGTGTCAGTCATGGTTGTTGAAGCAGGACCTATTCAGATATCACTCCCCACTGACATTAACCAAGGACAGGTATCGAGCTCAGGGTATCTGGGTTTATAGCACAGTGCGCTAACCACTGTGCCCTTTGTCTTTATCGCATCACGGTTTTTAGTATCCGCAGCTTTTCACCGGCATTCTCTCACCATGGAAAGGCCTCCTGCTATATGGGCCACCAGGTAGATACTCACCGCATCGCACAGAAACCTTCGCAGAAGCCATGTCACGATACTCACTTGCTATTTCCCACTATCAGGGCCGGATTAAGGTTCTCGTAGGCTCTAAGTCAGGGGTCGGCAACCAAAATAACAAGAAGAGCCATTTCTTTCCAATTCGGTACAAAATTCAGTATTTCAAGAGCCGCAATGCATCTATGTACATACGTACATATCGTCAAGAAGCAGCCCGTAAAGAGCCGCATGCGGCTCCGGAGCCGTAGGTTGCCGACCCCTGCTCTAAGTGATCACTTTCTACCCATGTTATTACTGCCGCTGTCACTCGCTTGCTTCACGTGTAGGACAACAATGCTCGTTTCCCCCTTGCACTACTCTCTGTTGAGAATGACATTGTGCGATCAACACCATTTGAAGATGTTACTGCTAATTTTATAATGAAAAAGTCTCGAAAAGTTAATCTCCGCTGTTAATTCCTATCACCTTATATATAAAAAAAAAACATTACATGACTCTGCCGCACTGTGCCTATCCTTGCTATGTAAATATATTTATTCAAGAAGATATCTTGGTTACATTTTTATCATACAAAAAACAACATGGTACATTTATTTTCGTAGGCCGTTTAGTTTTTGTAGGCCCTAGGCACAGTGCCTACTGTGCTTACTGGATAATATGACCCTGCCCACTATTATACACAGTGTATGTTTACTAGTCCATACGTTCACTCATCCATGTGTTCCTCTTCCCGTATTTTGAAGCATGCATCCTTTTCGTGCTACTTTGCACACTTTTCAGCTTTTGTTCAATTGTATTTGTCAATGTCTATGCTCCTGATCCATATGTCATAGCAGGTGACACAAGTAAGTGGGCTGGCAGCCACTTGCATACAATTGACTCGCAATAACATTAATCTCAATAGCCATGTTACAGACCAAGCGATTTTACAACCCTGGCTCCTACATCTTTAGCTTTGTCCGAGTGCCCCAGTGTTTGCCTTCCTTCTTCCAACAGGCACCGGCAAGACAATGCTGGCCAAAGCGGTGGCCACTGAGTGCAAGACGACCTTCTTCAACATCTCCGCCTCCAGCATAGTCAGCAAGTGGCGGGGAGACTCGGAGAAACTCGTCAAGGTGCCATTGCCGGCAGTGACCATCACTTCTATTTCCCCGGGGCCACGGCGAGCACATTGAACTTGAACTTCTTTCCCACCGTACGTAGCCAACCATGCTAATAGTTAGATCAGCTTGGATTCTCTCTCCCTGTGCCGCAGGTGCTATTCGAGCTGGCTCGGTACCATGCGCCGTCTACGATTTTCCTGGACGAGCTGGAGTCGGTCATGGGGCAACGTGGTGCTGGCGGCGCTGGGTGAGATAATTGCCCTTGCCAACGCCACTCTCGCGGACGCAGAGGAGATGGTGGTGGGGGAGGGGACAGGTGGAACAGTTTTCCCCAGGCCTCAGATCTGAGTGGGCCTTAGAAAAGGCCAAGGGGGCCTCAATGGGATTTTTGCCCGCAGGCCTTTAACAATCCCTTAAGTGACCCTGACCACGCGATAGGTTTAAGGCTGCACTCTGTGTGCCATTTGCATCCACTAACCAGTATGTCTCTGGTAGCTATTGGAATGCGAGTTACAAAGTGCTCTGTAAATAAATTCAGTGATAGGCAGAAAGCATTTCTGCTGATAAGATGGTGTAGCTCAATGGGGCATTGCCTCTTTAAACAAAGTCGTTTAGTTATTTATTTAAAGAAAAGCTTCACTGAGTCTCAGACTTTTTTTTTTGCAAGGGATTGGCTTGGGATATTTTGTCATTTTCTCTATGAGTATTTTAGTATGCAGGAGGAAACATGATTGCCTGAAGACAATCCAAAACGTCCAACAACCTTTACTGCAATGTACAGGCCACATCATAACCCTGGTAAACTGTGTGTCTCACGCGATTATGTATATACGTGGTCCACCAACCCTGCTTGGATTACAGGCATATGCCACCAAGTCTGGCGATTAAGAAATTACTTTCATAGTTCAGCAATGAATTATAAATTAACCAAATAAATAGGATCGTCACTAATCACTATCTTTCCACTGCTGGATGAACACCTCCCCAATCTGACCTCATGGCATGAGGATGTTTTATTTCTAAAATTACGCCCGAGTCTTAAGAACTATTTTCACAAGTGTTCCGGATATTTGGCCATTTACCTGAGCATTTTTGTACGGGCAGGAAAGCTGGAGTGTCTGTTGTAGAAAACCTTGCTATACTGCCCTCTACAGGCACCTCATTGACATGCAGGTGGATGTTTTGAACATGCGATGGCGACATCTGTGCAGAATCCACCACACCCAAGTTACGCTTCGGGCGTGCAGTACAACCACTAATTATGCAACACAGCCCAGTTAAAGCCATGCCCGGTGGTGACTATATTCATCTGTCTGACGTAATGTCCATCGAACGTAATCAGGTTTTACAGTGAGTCAAATATAACCTACAAAGTGAATGGGGTGCAGCAGTGCCACAGCGGTTAACGCAATGCGCTACGTCCATCCCCTGCTGGGTAATGTTGAGTGGTAGTTGAACTGGTCATGAGCACCTGCCTGTCACCAGCCCGTACTGGTCAACAGCACGCATGACCGAAAGGTGTGAGAAGGCCTTCATCCAAAAGTTTCATGTTAAAGGGCCTAACATGAATTTAAAAAAAGTTGTAAAGGTTCAACAATCACATTTACCGTAGGGGCCCCAAAAGGCAGCGAGACCACAGTACGGCCACGTGTTTTGTGAGCGCACAGTGGCGAACACGAGGGCAGCCGTCGCATGAAAACAGAGCTGCTCGTTCAGATGGACGGCCTGGCACGCTCCGACGACCTTGTGTTTGTGTTGGCGGCATCAAACCTGCCCTGGTAAGCCTGCGGCGGGCACGGCTGATCTCTGTATAGTAAGGCGTGTTGAGAAGTGTGCCTCTCGCGTGGATAGGGATCTCACAAATGGTTCCATCACATCCCTCGGGCCATTCTCTATCACAGGGTTAATGCACCGCACGGCAAGACTCTTGAATGGGCACTTCTGTGTCTCCATCATGATACCGATAGCACCGTGGAATACATTTTCGGGAACAATACTAATTTTGTAGATTCAAAGCTTGTGCACAAGGCAGTGAAGGTTAGTACTGTGTCTCGGTGTGGGCCGATTGGGTGTTGTGGGGATTAGTGGTGCAGTGCTTAGCACACTGTTACGCATTCGGCCACCTGAGTTCAATTCTCAGCCATGGTTAACATCGCTGGAGAACGATATCTAAACCAGTCCGAGGCCTCCTCTAGATCGACTCAACCTTAAATCAGCACTGGAAAGACGGAGGCATTCAGGCATGGTGTTACCCACACCACCCTGCTCTTGTTTGCCGCTCCGGCCTCAATAGGGTTTTAACTAACAGCACTTGCCTCAGCAGCCTGTAACAGACTACCCAGGAGAATCGTTGCCTTTGTGTCCGTAGGGAGCTGGACCACGCCATGCTGCGGCGGCTGGAGAAGCGAATCCTCGTGGACCTGCCCAGCGCGGCGGCCCGGCGTGCCATGATCTTGCACCACCTTCCACCCGTCAACTCCGGCACGGGGCTGGAGATCCGCACGGAGCTGGACTATGAGCAGCTGGCTCAGGCAAGGACGCACCGCAACCGGCCGGCTGCGGGGGTCGACAGTCGCCGGCCGGGTCTGTCTGGGTCGGTGATCTTGAATATGTTTAGTGAGGAATGTATCAGGTGTGACCGCGGACGGTGACGACGTGTATGTATGCATGTTGAACTTCTTTCGCACCGTACATAGCTAATCGTGCTAATCCGAGGTGCGCGGGAAGAACAACAAACTAAACAAAAAAAGCAGTTCTAAATAAATTCGTTTTCAATCAAGATTTTAAAGTGTGTAGCTCCAGTGGCTTCCTAATCTGAATATTTGTTTATACTGGAGGAATCCGATGAGCTATAAAGCTCTTGTTAATGAAAGAAGTCTGTGATGGACGAACAGGCGACAGAGGGTTACTCGGGGTCGGACATCCTGCTCGTGTGCAAGGAGGCGGCGATGCGGCCCGTTCGCAAGATCTTCGACGCGCTGGAAAGCCACCGGCCAGGTGAGGCAGACAGCAGAGCCCAACTCTTCAAGTTACCGGGGGAGGAGTGCTGTTGTCAAAGTCTCGCTTTGCGTAAGCCACCGTTGTTGCAGCTGTGAATTAATTGATGTGGGGGGTAAGAATGACTGGTTCGCTATTCATTTGTACTGGTTGTTGGCAGTCCCATATTCGTTGCAGCATATAAATATTATCCAGTGGATTTCGCAGCACTGCACTCTGCTGCCCACCATATAGCGCCGAAGCCTATAACAATCTGTGCATGGAGGTCACTCATCCTAGCAATATTCAGGATCCATCCTATGCTTAGCTCCTGAGATCTGATGAAAGTCAGGCACATTCCAGGCGATGTGGTCATAGGCCAGGAAAAAAGCAATGATCAATGCACTCGTCTTCCATCTTGTGCACTTTGTCTGTGTCGGGATGGCGGTGGCGTTACCAGAGGAAGCCCTGCCGGCGCTGTGCCTGGACACGCTGCACACGGGCGACCTGCTGGACGTGCTGGCGCACACCAAGCCATCCGCTCGGACCCTCTGCGCACGCTACACTGAGTGGCAGCGCGAGTACGAGTCCGTGTGAAACCTCCACGCCCGGGCCACCGCGACATCACCCTCCGGTCTCGGCTCTGACCGACAGCATCCTCTGCTGAAGAGAGAACACTTGCCATCGGACGAAAGGGAAGAGGCCCTGGGACACGTTCCTCTGTGACCAGTGATGGCTTTTCACGTAAAGCTACCAAACAACCTGCTTTGGCTGTTAGTCCAGGTTTTTAGTAAAGCTGTACCGGTGTCCCGAAGCATTGGTCAAAAATCAGGATTTCATTCCAGTTTAACATTTTCTGGCCGCGTGCTCCACTCGAGTTGTGGTCAAAGGGTGGGGCTACCCGAGTAGTTGACGGGCATTGGCAGAGGAGTAGGTATGAACAGTCGGCAGGGCCAACGACGTCAGAAAGAAGCAAGCCACTCACCATGTGAGAGCAGGGCTAGTAACTGAGTGAGCGTGGCAATGTTAAGAGTGGCCAGGGCTGACAGCGGTAGGAGCTGGGAGCTTACCACGTGTCCTGGATGAGCTTCCCAGAAATGTGGTAGCTTTAACTCGCGTGTGCGTGCGATGCGTGTGGGTGCGAGGCCGCCACCGAAGCTCACCGACGTGTGAAATTTGCCGTGTTGCTATGCTGTGCGAGACTCACTGCCTAGGTTTTGTTTGAAAATAATAATTAAAGACGTCGAGGCGACGCAGAATAACAAGCACAGTTCGGCGTCAGTGCACCTTTGCCGTGGCAGAAGGGTCAATGTGCTTTATCGGTAGCGGTAAGGCGAATGACTGGTATTAGTAAGCGATGATGCACAAGCGAGCTCTTCTTACTACCTGCGTGTTGCTGCACTTTTTTCCAATTCATGTTCATTGCCTTCCCTTCAGGGGTGAAACCCTAATTAAGCTGTACGTGGTGCATTGCAGACATTACACTCAGTGGCCTAGCGCCATTGGCATGGGTCCTGGTGCAAGGAATTAAATGCCCCCCACCCCTCCCCCCTTTATAATTTCCCTCCTCGTTTTAGTCCGGTCCCTGGGCCTCTTCGGTCCATTGGCCCCTGTGCGCTGGCACCGCTCACACACACGATAGCTACGCTCACAATCTCTCTCTGTCTCTCTTCCCGGAATTACAGCGCTACAAAAAATAAATCCAAAGGCAAAACTATCTCAGTACCTCGTACAATCCAGTACTGGCATCCCTAGGTTCATAAGGAAGTTAGCAAATTCTAAAGCACGGACCGGTAGATAAAGTAGGAAGTTATATGTGGTGGATGCCCAAAGCACAAGCTCAACTGTGATGCAATAATCCAGACTTTGCACCGCTCCACGACGGGCGTGAATGTTTGCTTGGCACGACAAGCCACTCGTTCGAGAGAAGTCACATCCCAGACGATGAAGAGTTTGTAGATTGTTGAAGCGTGAGCTATTTTTACACAATAAATTATATTTGAGTGTATCAAAATGTCATTTTGCTGTTTTACTTGCAAGCTACATCTTTTACCTGTTATGCAAATTATTGAGCCATGACCTATCCACTGCTACACGAATGCCTCTCCATGTTGTCGCCATCCCTCACAGTCTTCCGATGCCATGATGTGTCTCACTCGCCCACATCAGCTACATCTTATCGCTCCATTGCTGTGTGGTGGTCATCCTCTTAGGCGGGCTACCTCGTTCAGATGCCATTCCATCAGAAAATCTCGTGCATTGGCCATTATAGCAATGTCTCCTGCCCAAGTTCCATTACTTCACCTAGCCATCAATGTCTCTAATTTCCATTCTCAAATCCATATGTTCTGTAATCCAGTAAGTTATAATTGCCCACATTTCATACATAGCGGGTAAATGCAATGTTCTCAGGTTTTTTCGGTAAAGTCACGTAAGTAAAAACATAAAAATTAATGAAAGTAAAATAAAACAAAAAAAAATAAAATTCACGACGTTTCGGAGGCAACACAAGTCTCCGTCATCAGGTGGGACCGTCACAGCCGAATTAGCTGCATCAAGTGAAGCAATGATTCAAGATGTAATCCCTTATAAGCAAGTTGAAGGGAGGTGGAGAGGGGGGGGGAGAGCTTATCAGGCTGTGGTAGCCAATGAATGGAAACGTATCGGGAGGGAGGAGGAGCGGTGATCAAAGACTGCACGCAGTGCTCAACACAATGAATGGAGACGTGTCGGGACGGAGGGCGAGCGGCGATCAAAGACTGCACGCAGTGCTCAACACAAAATCTAGAATTAAATGCAATAGTTAAAAAAACGTTGTTCTTTAGGTGCATCGGGCACCACGGTGGCGAGATGTTAACGACCAACGGGTCGTGGGTTCCATCCCGACCCTGACGCCTATTGTATATTTGGAGTTTGCATGTTCTCCCTGTGGTCGCGTGGATTTTTCTCTCTGGGCCCTCCGGCTTTTCCCTCCACATTTAGAAACACGCGTTTAGAGTATTTGGCTGCTATACATTTCCACGTGATAAGTCACTTCGTTGAGCTATTATTTGTGGCCAAGTCGCTTATGAAAAATAACTATATAGCTCAGTGAGCCGTATGTGGTCAAATAAAAACAGTTTGGTATTTTTATTTTCATTATCAAATTAATTTTCCATGAGGACTCCAATAATTTTTTTTTGTAAATTACCTTCTAACGTGGCTTTGAATAGCCTTGATGAAAGCAATCTCCTTACCTAACTCTAAATGGTGTCTCAGTGTAGCTCTCCCATTAAAAACATATATGCTTTGGGTAACGTATACATATTTTACATGTAGGAAGTCTTATAACAGTATTATTGTCACACTGATAATCGTGGACAATATTCAAATGTGGATTGTTGGCTCTGCTCCTGGAACATGATTGCCTATCGTTGTGAAAATGTCACAGGTTAATGAACGTTTACCCAAGAGCTAATATCGCTGCATTCCTGGAAATGCACAAAGATTTCATAAACAAAATTTGAGCGAAATGGAGATCGGGTAAAACCTACCGTGCTGTTCTAAAAGCAATAAGAAGTGGATAGAATAGTTCAGACAGTTTTGTTTCACACACCACTTTGCGCCCTCTAGCGGACACAGCAAGCTGACGTGTTTTTAACCGTGCATGCGCGCAATAACACTTTCTTATTGCATATTATTCTTACGCTTGTTTACCCAGCAAAGCATCACTGAGGCTCTTTATCAGGAGGGTCTTGCCAAGCTTTCGCAGGAGTGGCCAATGACTGCTAGGTCTATGCGTATAGTGTACCAGAAGCACTGTGTACAATTGCGTGTAATTGTCCAAATGTGTCAAATGTGAGCCATAAAGCCGGCACACAGTGGACCCACTCTTGTGAACTACGTCACGAGATCGTTCACGTCCACTGTGAAGCAGATGGCATGTTTTTATGTTTTTTAACGGGGAATACACCCCGCTGGATTAACGAGAGCTGTCATTGGCACTGAACTGCGAACGTCTCCAACATTCGGCGAATGTGCTACCACGATGCCCCATGTCACCGCCGAAATTGAGCATCTCAACACGGACTTTGCGCGACGATTCAACTAATCACTCTGCAATATAAACAAGTGCAGTGCGGTGATAGCATGGTGATCGTTAGACGTGAAGCTCTTTATGAAAATCTTAATGGTTAATGCGGCCTCTCTCTCTCGGAGGGTGAAGACGGGTAGAAAATTCAGAACCAGTGGACACTTTCAAAGATGTTGATAATTATTTAAAATGAAGGCGTGATTTCTTTAACGCTTACTCAAGGAAGATACAATTCCAGTTTTAGTCTTGCAATTTTATAATTTAAAGTCAAACACTACTTACATTTTCTTTTTACCATATACGTGGTACACATAAGGTGCCAGCGCTCCCATTACCCGGCTGGACAATAAATGATGTAGAGTACTGGACGTAACAAGAAGACTACGTGGAAAGCGTACAACACAATCACGTCCTCAAAGACCTTGGGAAAGGAGAATTGATACGTCAAACAAGAAGGGATGCAGAGAAGTTTGTGTGGAAGTCGTATAGTGTACCAGAAGCACTGTTACAACATTTCCGCTAACTTTTTTTTGGTGATTTCGGTACTATAAAATGAAATTCGAGCGTGCAAAACTAAATATTCTCGTCCAGCAAAACCCAAGTCCTTTGGAAAAAAAGCGATTTGGCAACTTTCTATAGCCTGTCCCACCAAGGGAAGTTCCTCTCTTACCCCCACACCCTCGTGGCCCGCGTGGGCTTGCCGTCTGACACACCAAGTGGCCGAGCAACCTGCTCCCGTCGCCCAGAGTGTGTCGGTCGACCTCCCGCGCCAAGAGGTCTCACACCGTGGAGTCCCCACCGTGGACCATGAAGTTTGCCAGGTCTGAGCCTGAGTCGTCCGAGTCGCGCTTGGTGGAGCAGGAGTAGCAGACCTTTCCCACGTCGCGCCAGCACGGCCGGCAGTAGAGCGAGCGGCACTTTGTGTTGGGGCAGGAGAAGGGCTCATCGGGGTTCGTTTGGCCGCACACGACGCAGGCGCGCGACACGAAGTATGACAGCCAGCCGAAGAACTTGGGCCACTTCCTCGTCAGCGTCTTCACGATGGAGAACGCTGGCTGCACGCATGGAAAGCGCGCATCATCATCGTCGTCGTAGTCAATGTCAGCAATACTGCCGCCAACACCACCATCGTCATTACCACCACAATCGCTATCCTCATCATCGTTGTCGTAGTCAATACTGCCACAGTTGCCACACCACCACCCATGGTCATCATCATTGGCACGGACATTGCCACCTTCACCAACCACAATCATTTAACTCTCTTTATCATGAATACTGGTGCCGCCAACAATACCACCACGCTTGATTTGAAGCTTTCGTGACTGCAGGAATCCATACTCTTTGGTTCTTTCGGTAAAGTCACATAGGTAGAAAAAATACCACCACTACCACCGACATCATCATCATCATCACTGTAAATGACACCACTACTCTCACAATCATCTAATCGTCATCACTGACCATCAACATAAACACCATCACTCCCAGCTTAATAGTTTTCCAATAACCAAGTTGACGGTAGACATTCTGGCATCACCAGTGAACGTGCGTGCACCTCTCGTTAGAGTGTGATGTTGTGTTTCTTTCATTACAATTACATCCGGAGTAATCGACTCTGCTGAAGCAAACAATATCAATAATGATCAATTTAAAAAAATGCTGTCATTAACACAGCCACCACGTTTCGGAGAGCCCATGCCAGCTGACCACCTGGCTGCAACATGCTAATGGTACGACTGAGTACTAATGAGTACTAATAAATACTAATGGCTACTAATAATTGGTAAGTCGCTGGAGCGATGCACTTTTAAATGAAGATTGAAAACTCATTTCTCTTTAACTGCCTTTTGCGTTAAGTTTGTTGTCCTACCCGTGCGCCTCCAATTAGCACGGTTGGCTACGTAGCGTGCGAAAGAAGTTCAACATGCATGCATACAATGAGTTTTAAGTAGAAATGACAGTGACCCAGCCCAGCGCGAGATTTAAGTTTCGACCATGCACAGGCACAGATCGTGCAAACGATGACAAAGGAACGTACGGCAGGGGCTGCACTTACCCGAATACGCTGCTTTGCCTTCGCGGCGATCATCTTCTTGGTGAATTTCAAGAAGCCCTTCCGTCGGCGCAAGTAGTCGTTGTAGAGGTGAACGACTCGCGTCTTCTCTCTCTGCACGATTCAACGAGAACATTGCGACTCTCGCGCGCACGCTTCCAGGTGCGTATCGCGACGACGAGAAAGGAATTCTCACCAACGAACCGACGCATCGTTACTGACGCATCGGGTGGGTGGGTGGGTGTAGGACCGCCGGTGTAGGACCCGGGCACATAGCGACGCAGGGCAAAGCGAGCGGCATCGTCGCACCTTGGGGTAGAAGAAGGCGCAGATAACCCTCCTGAGCCGCAGTACGTAGCCCTGGCTGACCATGACGAACACGAGCGCACTGTAGATGCCGATGATGAGGCCGTACATCTTCCAGCTCATGGCCTTGGACTGCGGGAGGCATTCTGTGACAAAACCGGAGAACCCTCAATGCTTCGGCCTCCTTGGCCGCACCTCGCAGGCCCGTGCCGTCAACACCTGGGAAGTCCCGGGGTTCGTTCACCCAGTCACTCATCCAAGCACTCGCCACACACAACCCAGCTTAGTCTTCTTGGTTCTTTCGGTAAAGTCACGTAGAATGGAAATAATAAAATAATAAAACAATTCTCACGACGTTTCGGCCACAACGCAAGCTGCTTGCGTTGTGGCCGAAACATCATGAGAATTATTTTATTATGTTTTATTTTATTATTTCCATTCTACGTGACTTTACCGAAAGAACCAAGAAGATGAATCCCTGCAGTCACGAAAGCTTTAAATCGAAACCCAGCTTAGCTTCTGAGCTGCAAACATTGTGGGTGCTCGTAGCGCGGTTTAAAACGAAAAGGGTGCGCCTCATCCCACTCCACCTGCTCACCCTCCCTGGCCATCCCCCACCACCTCCACCTCCCCTCCAACCCCCGCTTCCCACCCCCCTTCACCACCCCCCAACCCCGTTTCCTCTCCAGGGTCCCGGCTCCTCACCGTAGTTATCGGAGACCACGTTGACTGTGTGGTTCGATTCGAGCGCCCGCATCAGTATCCTCAGCACGTTGGCCAACACCGATTTGCCGTTGACGTCGACCCTCAGCTCATGGACGCCTGGGATGGCACGCGCGAGAGAGACGCGCGCCGCCACCGCACCTCCGATTAACAAGGTTGGCTACGTACGGTGCCAAAGAAGTTCGGCATACGGTACATACGTACACAGCAGTGGTACGTTTCTCTCAAACGTCAAAGCTGCGCGTGCCGGCACTCTCTCGCCGAGCACCGCACGTTGGCCTGTTCAGATTCAATGACAGTAAAACCTTGGATTGCGAGTAACTTGGTCTGCGAGTGTTTTGCAAGACGAGCAAATTTTTTAATTAAATATTAATTTGATAAATGAGCGAGGTCTTGCAATACGAGTAGTACGTGTATACGTTTTGTCTGCCGAGCGTCACGTGATCACAACTGATATACGAGTGCTTTGATATACGAGTGCTTTGGATTACAAACACGTTTCCGGAACGAATTATGCTCGCAATGCAAGGTTTTACTGTATTTGTTTTGTGATACAGCATCCCCTCGTTATTTGCGAGGGATGCAATCCCGAGATGCTTGTGAAGGGAACATTTTGTGGAGAAATTATATTGGCCTACGAATATCGTACGTTTCAATGTCTGCAGATGCTTCTAAAGCCTCGATAAGTTATCTATCTCTCTCTCGTCTCTTTATCTCATCACTTTCTCTATCATCACTTTATTCCATCACTTGACGTCGTCACTTTGTCTCATCACTTTCTCTATTTCTCTCGATGCAGTCGAGCAGCGTTCCAGATGTGATTCGCGGATAGCCAAAATCGCGGACAGCAAGTTCGTGGATAACGAGTGAATACTGAACTGCATTGGCTATGCAGGTGGGGCAGACAGTGGGTGGTAGGGGCGGGGTGGTGGTCTTTTCTGCTCAGCCTGAGGTGGACGGTGGGTACCCAGTAAACACACAACGTTTGACACGTGATTAGAACCGTTGCACCAACGTTGGCCTGACGTTCCTCGTATACTGGTGGTGGGGGGGGGGGGAGCGTGGCCTTGCCTTTGATGTTGTACTCGACTTTGCTGTGTTTGGCGAAGATGTTGATGAACACCACGATGCACCAGTCGACGATCAGGAGGAAGACCATCATTAGAATCTGGACGCCCAGGATCACGGCCATGAAATACTGGAGGTGGCTCAGGATGGAGGAGAGGGGGGGGGGATAGAGGGAAGGAGGGGAGAACAAATTCACAAACGCGTGGACACACGTGAGCACCTGTACGCACGCGCAGGTGTAGTACAAGTTCGGGTTTATTTTGTTTAACCAGGCGATAACTCAAGAGACCAGATAGAATGTCATTGGCGTTCCTGGGGCATTACTCCACCGGTAGGGTGTGATGCTTGCTGTATATCGTCACAATTCAGTCATTTGCGGGTACATTTGGGAGCTGTCGCTCCCATTTGTGGATCTTGGACGTCCACCGTGAAGCAAACGGCGCGTGTATTATTATGGTCATAACACCAGCGGTAATAATTAGGGCGGCCACTTGATTCAAACCGCGAACGAACCTCTGAAACAAGTGACCAACGCACAACGTCTAGGCTTGTCGCCACCCTGTCGTCCAGCACTGTGGAGGCGAGGGTTGGTGAAACTCCCGTCCTGTGTGTCGGCATCGAGGTGCCATGTCCTTGCTCACCGGGAGAAGGCGATACAGCAAGTGTGGACCAATGTCAATCTGACCCATCTGTATGGGATAGAGTGTTGCCCCTCGCACGCGTGGGTGTTCTCCGGCTGTTCCGGTTTCCTCCCACATGCAGAAAGCATTTTAATATACTCACACCTCCGTGTCTGCGGATGGCACGGCGTTGCGCGATGCAGTTGCATAAATGCCCCCATATAAAACTGAATACTAATGCGTATTATTGCGTAAATAATCATGAGTTTGGCTTCTCGCGGGGATAAAACTAGAGGGCTTAAAGGAACCCCAGCACGCATACGAGGGGGGTGAAAACCAGCAGCGTCTCGCCTAAACCACGCAGCCTCAGATAGGCCGCATACAGGGCGGTTCGCTCATTAAGGGCACTCACAAACGACTTCTGCTCATCCTCGCTCATCCTCAGGCTGCACGGGTTGACATACTTGACCACCTCGGCCCGCTTGGGAGGGAGAAGCGTCTGCTGTTTCTGCGAGCGACACGTACAGGGGAGACGCGGCATTACGCAGCGTTACGTGACACCGGCCAGCGACAGCGAGCGCTGGCTTTGGGTCGTTAATCGGACGTTCGGCTTCACGTGCGGAGAGTTACTGCTGTAGGAAACGTGGGGAGGCATCGCGCCTAACACCAACAGGCGGTAACAAGGAGAAGATCCCATCGGGGGAGCAGTAACAAGCGCGAGCGTGAAAGAGCCGTGTGGAGATGCGTGCCATTGCCCCAGGTCAGGGGTCGACAACCAAATAGATAAGAAGCACCATTTTGGTGGGGGGGGGGAGGGGGAATTCTGGACAAAGCACAATATTTCAAGGGCTGCATTGCGCGTGAATACATGCACGCGCATTACATGACGAGGCAGTCCGTAAAGAGTCGCACGCGGCTCCGGAGCCGCAGGTTGCCGACGACCCCCCTTTGGCCCTGGGGGGACGGGGACGAACGTGAGATAGCCGGGGAATGAAAGAAAACAAATGCAAACTGGGAAAGCTCTCCAACCTTGGCGCGTCTCCTGGCGTCGATGATTCTGAAGTAGCGCGTCAGGTACATATTGTCGTGGACAACGTCCCCGTTGTATTTGGCCACGTAGCCCGAACACCTGCAGGGTAACAGCGAGCACACAGGCGTCTACGAGGTGAAAAAACGGAGGCACGTTTGCGCGCGGCGACACGGCGCGTTGGTGTCGAGGTGAAGTTTCCGCCCATTCATCTCATCCTATACATCCAGTGACGTCATTTCACGTTGTGCTACTGCTAACCTTGAGAGATAAATTCACATTGTTTTTACATATTCATTAATCGACGATTGTAAAGCCCGAGTTGCACGAACGGCAATGGGCTTACACTGCGCTTGAAAACCGCGACCTGAATTCGATTCCCAGCCGATCATCAGCCGCGTGCCGCATATATAATCGTGCCCCTTTCCTGATTAAAACTGAAATTGCAATGCGATGATAATTGTAATTTCAGCTGACGAATACTGCTGCCAGGTCTAGATTTTATCGGAGAAACGATGGACAAACCGTGAGAGGCGTGGTGCCATGGGGCGTCTGGATTTTGTGAACAAATCCTGCTTTTGGGAAATAAATGAGTGACACGAATAAGCGTGGCTCGGTGCCACGACGGGAACGCACGCGCTGTAGAGGACGACGCCAACGAGCCCCAGGAGCATCTGCAAGACCTTGACGAAGGCCATGACCTTGGACACCTGGCTGTTGATGCTGCTGCGGATGTTGGTCATCATGCCCTTCACCGCGTCCTCGTCCATCGACGTCGACTGCTGTGTGTACTGGTGGGACGAGGACGAGAGGCGGAGGGCAAAGGGAGGAGGTGGCGAGGTGGTGGAGGGCGGAGCAGCGCACATGAAGAGGAGAGTTTGTTCGTTTTTTATTCATTTTATTTTTCCGTATTCTTGGCTCTTTTGGTAGTCTCGTAGATAGAAGAAAAAAATATATTAAAAGCATAAAAACTGACGATGTTTAGATCGCAACACGAGCGGCCTTCATCAGGCGATCGAAACGTCGTGGGTTTTTTGCTTTAATTATTTTTAATATTAATTTTATTTTTATTTTCTATCTACGTGACTTGACCGAAAGAACCAAGACTATGAATTCCTGCAGCCACGAAAGTTTTAAGTTAAAATAATTTTCCCTTGTTTGAGAAGCTCTGGTCTCGTCCGCTGCGCTGTCGCGATTCACGCCGATGTGAATGACGCCGTCATCTCGCGATCGCGAGTCCACGTGAGCGTTGTCGGATGCACTCCCGTCTTACCTCGACTTGCGGATTCATCATGAACTGCTCCTTCAGCTGCGCAATGGATCTCTGAATCCTGTCGTAGACGTCACCGAAATCTTTCAACATGGGGATGTTTGCCTCGCACCACGAATCGAAAACTGGCGAACACAAGAGTAGCAAACCGTGACGATGATTACGTTCCAGCTGATGACTATGATCGCGACAATCATTATGAGCGTGATGATGATTACGGTGAAGTGGCAATGCTACTCGCGGTGAAACTCCTGGCTTTGCCACGAGATTACGATGTACATTTTCACGATGGTGAGGGTCAGGGTTTTGGAAGAGGCGAGTTTGGTGCGTGGCGAGTGACAGGTGTGAGTATTTTGGCGAGGGGTGAGTGATGAGTGTGAGCGTCAGGTTAGTGGCGAGTGATGAGCGTCTGGCGGGTGGTGATGAGTGCGTGTTGGGAAGTGCGGTGAGAGAGAGCCACTCACTGTGTATGATGGGGCACAGGAAGTCAAACTTGAGCGGGAGACACAGGATGTGGTTGATGAGGGGGACCACGATCGTGCTCAAGCACTCTTCCCACTTCTGCGCAAACATCTCCCTGCATTTTTCCACGCCCTTCTCAAACACGTCTGCACGGCGCCAACACCACGTGTTGGAGAATGGCCCACGGAAGCAGATATCACAGAATTAATCTCAATATCAATACGTGTTCTCCTCGTGTAAATCTGTCGATGCGTTTATTCGGCGATACAGGAATGCTGCATCTCAAAGTAATGGATAAGCTGAGCATGCTGCATGTGTATTTGAAGTCACGATTTCTGAATGTCTACCCTTGACAATGCTATTTGTCATAAGTGGCGGGATAAATATTATTTAGGAGTAGCTTAAATACATTTTTGATGGGCTGAAATATAAAACATAATTCAGAATTAGGTAAAAAAAAAAATTTACGTCCAAAACATTGAGAGAGAGCACACGGTTGCCACGAGCAGAGCAAAGGTGGTAAGAGGCCGTCACGCCTGCAGCCATATACTGGGCTCAACGATCTCGTCCCTCACGCAGAACCACCGCACGCCAGCTCGTGCCATCCACGGCGTCTGTTACGTCACGGGCGCTCATTGCAATGAGTCCGTTGCGTCGTTGTTGATGATCGTCTCCCCACCTGCCTCTTCCCAACTCCCCCCCCAGAATCCGGGGAGAGGAGAGGGGGGGTTAGGCAGTTTGTCGTCCTTCCCCCGCACCTTCCATTAGCACCGCTGGCTACGTACGGCGTGAAAGAAGTTCAACATACGCACACACAGCAGAAGAGAGTGAGCAACCCCAGAGGTCGCAACCGGGTACCCGATACCCGTACCCTACCCGATACCCGGCTACCCGTACCCGACCGGGTATGGGTACGGGTAGCCGTTTGCGAACCTGGTGCGGCCGGGTACGGGTAGGCCGTGAGTCACTGGTGAGTCACTGTTTGTCACTCATTTCGGGTAGGGTACGGGTACCCATTTGCGACCCTGGTGCGGCCGGGTACGGGTAAGGAATCAAAACCCGTTTGCGACCTCTGGCGACCCCCCCCCAACCCAAATGAATGCCACCAGCGGTTCGCGCGCGTTACGCACCCCAGCACCGAAAGCGAACCCTGTTGATGTATTTCGCCTCAATTTCTTGTGGCTTTTGGCCGTCCTCCTGCAGCTCTTGCTGGGCGGCGTCTCTCCTCGTTCTGCCTCCACCGTCCGAGCTCTTGCCACCGAGCACCTCCTGCTTGATGAGCTGGAAGAGCTCCTTGGCCTCGTCGCTGCTCTTCTCGAGGTCCTTGGAGGCGCCCTGCGTGGCGGAGGGGAAGGGGGGGGGTGGAGGGGTGCGTGGAGGCACACAAGCAACGCCTGCCCGAGGCTCACCGTATCTCGCGCGCTATTATTCCACGGCTATTTTACACGGCGCCGCAAAGGCTGGCTCGGGGTAGGGATTACCGGAATAGTGCACTGTCGCTAGAGAGCACAAGCTACACCCAATCTGTAACCAGCTGCTGGCATTCTTCTTGGTTCTTTCGGTAAAGTCACGTAGAAGGGAAAGAATAAAATAATAAAAATAAAACGTAATAAAATATTTTCAAATAATAAAAATAAAACATAATAAAATATTTTATGAAGTTGTATTTTTATTATTTTATTAATAAAAGATTTATTATGTTTTATTTTTATTATTTTATTATTTCCCTTCTACGTGACTTTACCGAAAAAACCAAGAAGATGAATCCCTGCGGTCACGAAAGCTTCAAATCGAAATTTAGCTGCTGGTATTGTTGTACCCTATATTCGTATGGCCCTATCAACGTGTTCACGTCAACCAGAAGCACGCCACCCCACGTCCCACAGCGGTGTCACGACAAAATAAGGCGAGATTAATGCGGCGTGCCAACATCATTCCTGGAACAGCCGGGCTCTTTCGAATTAAATTCCGGGTCACTCTGGGCGATTCCTTTAGCCGAATGGGCCTTACCAACTCAGATTACCACGGTTGGTTACGTACGGTGCGAAATAAATTCTACATACTACATACATGCCAAATCTTGAGACGCATTTGGTCTTTGACAACCTTGTTATTGTATCTAACACACGCATCGCCTTTAACAGATTCACCCGAAATGCGCATTATGTGCGCAGAACTTCTTTCGCGTCGTACGTGGCCACACACAGATAGCACAGAGAGGCGTTCACCCACGATGAGTTTTTCGAAGAGGGTCCGGACGGGCGCCGCCGCGATCATGACGATGACCTTGGCGTGCTCGATCTGCTGCTGGCCTAGACAGGCGAGTGACTGTCCGCTCTCCTTGGCGTTCATCATCATGTTCGTCATGGGCCCTGAGTACGACGGGACACGGTACAACGCGGTACACCCAATGGGGGGTGCGGGGGGGGAAGGTAAAAGCCAATTTACAGAGGTGAGTTTCCAAGTCAGACTTAAATGTATCTCACGCGACTCCGACTGTCTAATTTGCAAAGTCAAAGCGTTCCGACAGAGCCCGAGAGGCACACTGGCAAAAGCCCCCCATCGTTAGCAGGTGGACCCCCGCGGGTTCACGCACACACACACACACGCTCACACACACACGCTCACACACACACGCACACACACATGCTCACACATACGCACACACGCGCGTACACACACACATGCGCGCACACACGCTCACACACACACGTGCGCACACACACACACCGGTGAAGAGCAGGCTAGCGGCAATGGCCATGATGACGGCGCAGCCCACGTTACTGCAGATGCAGGGCGCCATGAGCACCGTGCTGCAGCGCACGTGCCGCGAGAAGGCCCAGCCAAAGCCGAAGAAAACTGTGGGGGGGAGAGCAGCGGGGCGGGGGGTTGCCCGCTGTTAGATCGTCATCATCGTCGTCGTCATCATCATCGTCATCATCGCCGTCGTCATTGTCGTCGTCATCATCGTCGTCATCGTTGTCATCATCATCATCGTCGTCATCGTTGCCATCATCATCGTCGTCATCGTTGTCATCATCATCGTTGTCGTCATCGTCATCATCATCGTCGTCGTCGTCATCATCGTCGTCATCATCGTCGTGATTATCGTCATCATCATCGTCGTCATCATCGTCGTGATCATCGTCGTCATCATCGTCATCGTCGTCGGAATGATCGTCGACGTCGTTAGATGTTGCCGTTATCAGTGTCGTCACAATAGTTGGCATGAAATGGAATCGTCGTCGTCACTTCCTTAAATAAATCTTCATCATCTGCATCGCGGTTATTAGAATTATTATCATCTGCATCATCATTATCGTCAGAAAAATCATCTTCTAAATCGTTTTGGTCATTATCATCATCGGCAGTGCCGTCACAATTGTTGACAGCAATGGAATTATCATTATCACAGCTGTCATTGCTCTAGGATGTTTGTATGTTGAACTTCTTTCGTACCGTACATAGCCAACCGTGCTAATACAACAGCACTAAATCAGCACTCACTCTCATATCATATTTATCTACATCGCCATCGTCGTTTTAAATCATAATTTCATATATATCGTCATCATCATCAACAGCAGCAGCAACAACGTAGCCGACGAGGTAACGCACCGGTAAGAAACACGAGCACCAGCAATTTGTAGGTAGCTTGCATCTCGGTCCAGTCCAGGGTGACGTAGTAGCAAGCTGAACGGGACGGGAACGGACGCGGGCAGGCACGCACATACATTGAGGGAAAAAAGTATTTGATCCCTCCCCTGCTGATTTTGTACGTTTGCCCACTGACAAAGAAATGATCATTCCATAATTTTAATGGTAGGTTTATCTGAACAGTGAGAGACAGAATAACAACAACAAAAAATCCAGAAAAACGCATGTCAAAAAAGTTATAAATTGATTTTCATTTTAATGAGGGAAGTAAGTATTTGACCCCCTCTCAATCAGAAAGGTTTCTGGCTCCCAGGTGTCTTTTATACAGGCAACGAGCTGAGATTAGGAGCACACTCTTAAAGGGAGTGCTCCTAATCTCAGCTTGTAGAGGGGGCAAACGTACAAAATCAGCAGGGGATCAAATACTTTTTTCCCTCACTGTATCGAGTATGGGCGCACGTGGCGACGTCACCACACGGCGCCAGGGCAGCAGTACAGAAGGAAGAGCGGCTGTCCTATGGATAAACTCGCTCGCCGCCATCTTTATTCCACCTGTACGGCGATTGGTTGGTTGTTGTTTCATATTTAACCAGGAGATGGGGGACCCCCCCCCCCCCATCGAGAGGCGTAAAACAGCGTGGCTGTTTTTTTTTTTTAAAGGGCGACCTGGGCTACATCGAAACCAAAACGTGTCACCCCCCCCACCCCCCCCCCCCCCCCCCCATCACAAGCGTGGAGCTTCTCTCTATAAACACTCATTAATGGAGCTGGCCAAACATCCTCATATAGGACCACAGAGCTCGGACAATTGTTTCCCCGCTTGGTCCGCGATTTCCCGCGCCTCAAATTCAAATCCTACAGCGTCTCGAGATTACATTTTTGCGCCAATGACAACGCCGCGATATAAAATGTAAACATTATGAATATAACATTATTTGTACTACTGCATTAGGGGCCTTCCATATATGACGTCACGCGATTTTGGACGATTTTTGACCCCCCCACAACCCCTTCGTCACACGGTGTCACAAAAAGTCAGACCCCCCCCTCAAATATGACGTCACAAAGCTCTGCCGCCCCCCAAAAAAAAAAATGCTTCAAATCGCTTTAAACTATTGTCATTGGAGTGCGTATTTAATGTGGCGCTGCACTTGTGATGTTGTAGGAGAAAACATTTATTAAAAAGTCTATTTCATTAAGTAGAACGTGTTGTCTACATTTATTTCAAGTTGCGCATTTTGATGCGACGTCACATTTCTCAAACCCCCCCCCCCTCGTCACACATCGTCACAAATGTGTGACTCCCCCCCCCCCCCAGGTGCGTGACGTCACCTCTGGACGGCCCCTTACCCTGTCCGATGAGAATCCCCAAGATCCCATTGATGAGGATCTTGAGCATGCGGTGCTGCCACGGAGGGCCCAGCAGGTAGCGCGAGACGAACCCTGGCAGTGCAGACTCCATCAGCAGCTGCAGTCCTTGTGACACAAACAAAGACAAAGACCCCCCGGGTAGCCTTCACAGACCGTTGGGGCAAGTGCCGTCAGCGAGTAGCAAACCGATTAAGGCCGGCACGGCACACGAGGGGGGTGGGTTGGCCAGCACCGCGCCCGACCACCTTTGTCTCCCCAGTGGGGCGATGTTTACACACCGCGCCAGGTACTCATTTGAGGCTGAGTCGACCTGGGGGAGGATCAGGACTACACACGTGCCACTCAAGCCCATGGGCACATGTACTCGTCACGCTTGTGGCACACACGTGTCACCGACGTAGATCACAGCCACATCGTCACACACATGACAAGCACATGTTACGTGTACCCATCACGCATCTGACATGCACAGGTTGCACACATGAGCACAACACACATGCGTGACTCACGTAGCTACATATGACGAACACATGTCACAGTAACACGCGCACAAGACGAAACTATATAAACTATTTTGTATTTACATCATTAGACCTCCTTTGCCAGTACCAAAATATAATAATAGGGTTTTTTTCCCCCTTGGTGTGGACCAATCAGTTTCAAGGACAATGCATATATTATCATAGTGTTTTTGTTTGCATTTTGACTGCAAGTATTGTGGATAATGCAGACATGAATCCTCGTAAAAAGGTTTCAGTTTTGATAATTGTTTTTTTACCCTTTTATCTGGCAACAAAACTGACACCTTTTTTACAAGGAGTCATGTTTGCATAGACCACAATACCTGTAGTCGTAATGCAAACAAAAACATAACTCTGATAATGTATGCACTGTCCTTGAAGTTGATTGGTCCACACCCGAGACAGCTTTCCTTAGAGCCTAGTCTCACATGGTGTTGGACCAGATGACACCAAGAGGCGCACAACTCAAAGACAATGCACCATCAGAGTATGAGAGCTCGGAGTAAGCATTTACACCATTGGAACCTCATTTGCCAGAAGAAAAAAATTATAATTGTTTTTTTACCCTTTTATCTGGCAACAAAACTGACACCTTTTTTACAAGGAGTCTTGTTTGCATTGACCACAATACCTGCAGTCGTAATGCAAACAAAAAACATAACTCTGATAATGTATGCACTGTCCTTGAAGTTGATTGGTCCACACCCGAGACAGCTTTCCTTAGAGCCTAGTCTCACATGGTGTTGGACCAGATGACGCCAAAAGGCGCACAACTCAAATACAATGCACCACACATCTTCACAAATGTCTGACCCCCCCCCCCCCTAGGTGCGTGACGTCATATATGGACGGCCCCTTATCACGTTGACATTTCTAGGAGCCAAATACTCCAAACGCATGTTTCTAAATGTGGCGGGGGAAACCCGGAGGACCCGGAGAAAAAAATCCACACGGCCATGGGGGAGAGAGACACGCAAACTCCAAATATAGAGGCATCAGGGTCGGGGTCGGGGTCGGGATCGGGATCGAACCCACAACTTCCTGTACACCAGGCGAGGTAGATAACATCTCGCCACCGTGGAGATCGCAAGTAACGAGACTGACTGCGCGTATATGTCTCTGGTTCTGTGTTTTATCTCTCTCTCTCAAATTTAGCATTCTCAGGAACAACGTAATCAACCAGCTAGGGTGTTGACTGTTATGTTATCCGACTCTCTGTTGCATTACATTACATTTCTAAGTATACTAGATTTGTGTTTTTATTTCATTTATACCTGATGATGATTGCTTGTGTTGCAATCGAAACGTCGTATGCTAGTTTTTAATTCATTACTTTCTCTTTATGCGTGACTTTACCGAAAGAACCGAAGAGTACTGACTGCGCACTCGCTCATCCGCAGCCAAACCTGTCCGGGGTGGCTTCTTGCGCGCGTCGCGGGGGCCACGAAGGTGATGGCGAGGGGGGCCAGGAGGGGGGCCAGGAGGGGGGCCAGGAGGGGGGGCACGATGGGGGGCACGATGGGGGGCAGGAGGGGGGCCAGGTCCCCGCGTGGCAGCTTTGCCCTTCTGCGTGTTCCCGCTGTCCTTGGCCTCCGCCCCCGTGTCTCCCTGCCGCGTGCTCGTGGCAGCAGGAGCCCTCTCCCTGCTGCTGCTGCGGGGAGGCGCGCCCTGCCGCCCCCCCCCCCAAGACGACTCTCCTGACGCCCGCGCCGCCACGCGACGGGACCTGCCCCCTGTGCCCCTCGTCCACCTTCTTACTCCTCCTCCCACCCTCCTCCTCCTCCTTCTTCTTGTTGTGCAAACCGCCTTCTTTCTTCCCGGCTTCCTTCTTATGTGAATGTTCCCCCTGCTTCCTCCCCTCCTCCTTCCCCCTCCCCTCCTCCTTCTTTCTCTCCTTCCCCTCCTCCTTCCCCTCCTTCCTCTCCTCCTTCTTTCTCTCCTTCTTCCTCTCCTCATCCTTCCCCTCCTTCTTCTTCCTCTCCTCCTCCTTCCCCTCCTTCCTCCCCTCCTCCTTCTTCCCCTCCTCCTTCTTTCTCTCCTTCCTCTCCTCCTTCTTTCTCTCCTTCCTCTTCCCCTCCTCCTTCCTCCCCTCCTCCTTCCTCCCCTCCTCCTTCCCCCCCTTCCTCCCCTCCTCCTTCTTCCTCTCCTCCTTCCCCTCCTTCTTTCTCTCCTCCTTCTTCCCCTCCTCCTTCTTTCTCTCCTTCCTCTCCTTCCCCTCCTTCCTCTCCTCCTTCTTTCTCTCCTTCCTCTTCCCCTCCTCCTTCCTCCCCTCCTCCTTCCTCCCCTCCTCCTTCCTCCCCTCCTCCTTCCTCCCCTCCTCCTTCCTCTCCTTCCTCCCCTCCTCCTTCCTCCCCTCCTCCTTCTTCCTCCCCTCCTCCTTCTTCCCCTCCTCCTTCCTCCTCTCCTTCCTCCTCTCCTCCTTCCTCTCCTTCCTCCTCTCCTCCTTCCCCCTCCCCTCCTTCCTCCCCTCCTCCTTCCTCTCCTCCTTCCCCTCCTTCCTCCCCTCCTCCTTCCTCTCCTCCTTCCCCTCCTTCCTCCCCTCCTCCTTCCTCTCCTCCTTCCCCTCCTTCTTTCTCTCCTCCTCCTTCCCCTCCTCCTTCCTCTCCTTCCTCCCCTCCTCCTTCTTCCTCCCCTCCTCCTTCTTCCCCTCCTCCTTCCTCCCCTCCTTCCTCTCCTCCTTCCTCTCCTCCTTCCCCTCCTCCTTCCTCTCCTTCCTCCTCTCCTCCTTCCCCTCCTTCCTCTCCTCCTTCCCCTCCTTCCTCCCCTCCTTCCTCTCCTCCTTCCCCTCCTTCCTCCCCTCCTTCCTCCCCTCCTCCTTCCTCTCCTCCTTCCTCCCCTCCTTCCTCTCCTCCTTCCCCTCCTTCCTCCCCTCCTCCTTCCTCTCCTCCTTCCCCTCCTTCCTCCCCTCCTTCCTCCCCTCCTCCTTCCTCTCCTCCTTCCCCTCCTTCCTCCCCTCCTTCCTCCCCTCCTCCTTCCTCTCCTCCTTCCCCTCCTTCCTCCCCTCCTTCCTCCCCTCCTTCCTCCCCTCCTCCTTCCTCTCCTCCTTCCCCTCCTTCCTCCCCTCCTTCCTCCCCTCCTTCCTCCCCTCTTCCTTCCCCTCCTCTTTCCTCCCCTCCTTCTTCCCCTCCTCCTCCTTCCCCTCCTCCTTCCCCTCCTCCTTCCCCTCCTCCTTCTTCCCCTCCTCCTTCTTCCTCCCCTCCTCCTTCCTCCTCCCCTCCTCCTCCTTCCTGCCCTCATTCTTCTTCCTCTCTTCCTCCTTCCTCCCCTCCTTCTTCCCCTCCTCCTCCTTCCCCTCCTCCTTCCTCTCCTCCTTCCCCTCCTTCCTCCCCTCCTTCCCCTCCTCCTTCCCCTCCTCCTTCTTCCTCTCCCCCTCCTTCCTCTCCCCCTCCTTCCTCCCCTCCTCCTTCCTCCTCCCCTCCTTCCTGCCCTCATTCTTCTTCCTCTCTTCCTCCTTTCTCCCCTCCTTCCTCCTCTCCTCATTCTTCCTCTCCTCCCGTTGATGCCGCTCTTCTTCCTTCTCCCGCCCTTCCTTCTTATGTGAACGTTCCTCCTTCCCCTGTGTATGCCCCTCTTCCTCCTTCCTCCTTCCCTGCGCCTTCATCCCTCCCTCCTCCTCCTCGTGATCTTCACGCTGCGGTTCGCGTGTCCCCTTGCGCTCAGCCATGTGCCTGCTGCTCACACCACCAACACCAACACCACCGCCAACACCATCACCACCAACACCACAAACACCACCAACACCACCAACACCACCACCACCACCACCAACACCACCACCAACACCACAAACACCACCAACACCACCATCACCACCACCACCAACACCACAAACACCACCACCACCACCACCACCGACATCACCAACACCATCACCACCAACACCACCACCACCAATACTACCACCACCAACACCACCACCATCATCACCACTAACACCACCAACACCACAAACATCACCAACACCACCACCAACACCACCACCACCAACACCACAAATACCACCAACACCACCACCACCAACACCACCAACACCACCAACACCACCTAACACCACCACCAACACCGCCACCACCACCAAGACCACCACCACCAACACCACCACCAACGCCACCACCACCACCACCAACAACGCCACCACCACCAACAACGCCACCACCACCAACGCCACCACCACCAATACCACCACCACCAACACCACCACCACCACAAACACCACCAACACCACCACCAACACCACCACCACCACCTAACACCACCACCAACACCGCCACCACCACCAACACCACCACCAACAACACCACCAACGCCACCACCACCAACAACACCGCCACCAACGCCACCACAAACACCACCAACACCACCACCAACACCATCACGACCATCACCACCACCAACAACACCACCAACACCACCACCACCAACACCGAGGATGAGAGCCGCGTGCTTCTGACCACCTCAGTGGTTGAAGGAGTGAAAGGCCCTCAGACACCGCCCAAATCCCGAGACAGACCGAGAAGGAATCTCGTCCCGTGCGGCCACTCGACTTGGGTCACCGACGTTAGCCCAGCGACGTCGTTTCAACGTTGGTCATCATCGTCATCTTCTTATTCTTCATAACCTCCACCCCTCCCTACACCACCGTCGATAACGATCACCGCAAATTCGAAGACGCCCTACAAGTCTCGAACGTCGTCGTCGTCGTTGTCCAACGAAATGTGCGTCTTGGGTCCCTCCCCAACGTGAATTGTCGTGGTTTTGTGTGTTTGTGATTGAAGCGGTTGGGCCACGTGCGTTGGGCCACGTGCGTTTGGGCCACGTGCGGTGGGCCACGTGCGGTGGGCCACGTGCGGTGGGCCACGTGAGGTGGGCCACGTGAGGTGGGCCACGTGCGTTTGGGTCACGTGAGGTGCGGACGAAGCGTCCCGAGTCAACCGACTGCCGCTGAAGCCGTTTAAAGGGTCGGGGTCGTCTGGGCGCACGGCAGGACGCAACAACGCGTTGATACTGTAGCTACAGTACTATATACTGTACATACAGTACTATATACTGTACATACAGTGTTCTATACACAGCTACACACACAGCAACACACACACAGCAACACACACAGCTACACACACAGCTACATACACACAGCTACACACACACAGCAACACCCAGCAAGCCACACACATAACAACACACACAGCAACACACACAACAACACACACAGCTACACACACACACAGCAACACACACAACAACACACACAGCTACACACACAGTAACACACACAGCAACACACACACAGCAACACACACACAGCAACACACACAGCAACACACACACAGCTACACACATACAGCAACACACAGCAAGCCACACACACAACAACACACACAGCAAGCCACACACAACACCACCACCACCGCCACACGTAGCCCACGGCCATGGCTTCGGCGGCGCTGAAGGTGGCGGGCTGCATGGAGTGTCTGTGCGGCAGGAGGGTAACCAACGTCATCCTCAGGGCCGTGGTCGAGCCAGTCGTGGACTTCTTCACCTGCGTGGCTCAGGTGAGCGCACACGCGCAGCCCTCGTCACCGCCGTCATCGCTGGTCATGATCGCTCCACTGCTGGATAGATGCCGGTGGCTCCCACCGCAACCCGCCGTCTCTCGCTCGCGAGGTCTTGCCACGTGTCCAAGGGGCGATCCCTACGAGCCGAACTTCTTTCGCGCCGTACGTAGCCAACCGTGGTCGTGGGGAGGCTGCGGTGGGGTGGTGGGGTGGTGGGGGGGGGAGGACGACACAACTCAACGCAAAAAAGCGGTTGTAGAGAAGTGAGTTTTTCACTCGAGGTCATTTTCAAGTTAATTTTATGCCAAATTTAAGTTTTCCAACGCCTCCTTTTTTATACGCGTTTTCTCCTACAACATCAGAGTGCAGTGCCACATTAAATACGCACTACAATGACAATAGTTTAAAGCGATTTGAAGCATGTTTTATTTTCAAAATAGAAATATGGTTGAGCTTTGTGACGTCATATTCGAGGGAGGTCTGACTTTTTGTGACGCCGTGTGACGAGGGGGGTGGGGTCAAAAATCGTCCAATATCGCGTGACGTCATTTATGGACGGCCCCCAAGCGTGCTATACGGAGGTGCGGGGGAAGTACAATTGAACACAAATGGCAGGTCTGAACAAAGACTTTATCGATGTAGATTTAAAAGTGCTGAGCTCCAGTGGCTTCCTAATATCGGAATGGAGAGAACGTTCCAGACGGCCACGGTGACCGTTCCATGGCTTAGCCAACAGACGCTGCTGTAGCGAGGATGAGCGGAGTTGCGTTTCTCCTCCTTGACGATACCAGCAAGGTCGTTGTGCGTCCTCTAGTATCTTGTGGGCTATTCTTGCCAGTATCAAAATTATACTTTAAAAAAATAAAAATCAGTCTGACCCTTTCCGGCAACGAGTACGTGTGTTTAATGCAGACTTGACGCCTTGCAAAAGGGTATCAATTTGGTGTTTAAACATCTTAACACCTGTTTTATTGCCAAAAGGGGCCGTCCATAAATGACGTCACGCACCTAGGGTGGGGGGGGGGGGTTCAGACATTTGTGACGATGTGTGACGAGGAGGGGGGGGGGGGGTTTGAGAAATGCGTTGCAAAAGGGTATCAATTTGATGTTTGAAACATCTTGAACAGACAGGGTCAGGGTTATTCTTATTTGTTTTGTCATTGTGTACCAGAGTAGTAGTCGTCGTCGTCCTGGATTACCACGCAGCTGTCATGCTGTGTACCCTTGTTGTCGTTATTACCCAAGGCGGCCGTTTGGTTCGAACCGGCTCTGTTTGTGTAGCTGCGCTACGGAGCCGGCGACCCAAGTTCGATTCCCGCTCACGGCCAACACCAAGTGACGATGATCTGAATCGGTGCTGGGCCTCCCCTAGGTCGACTCAGCCTCAAAATGAGTACCTGGTGCGGTGTGTAAATATCGACACTGGGGAGACAAAGGCGGCCGGGCGTGGTCGCTGGCCACCCACCCCCTCGTGTGCCACAGTGGCGGCCCTTCAAGGGTTGCTACTCGCTAACAGCACTTGCACCAACAGTCTGTTCAGGCTATACGTGGGGGGGGGGGGTTTTAACGAGTTGGCTTTCGCGACAAATAATTATGCAAACGTACACAAAACGTGCCAATTCGTTACTAGTGTTGTATTATAGAACCACGCGGAGACAGAATTTACTATGAGGGCTGTTGCCGTTTATTAAACACTTACATTCAGCACTCAAGCTCACACCAGGGGTAGGTGCTCTCTATTCTTGGTCCTTACCCTGGACCCCCGAACACCGTGTCGTCCTACCCTCGGCTATCCCTTGGGCTGTCTCGGTGCCGGGGCGGGGGCTCATCCAACACCGCCCGGAAACGAGGAGAGAAGAACCCGCTCTCTCTCTCTCAGCCGATCCTCACTGAATACTTGGAGCCCCGCTCTCGGCTATTGTCCCCTCGGCTCTCCCACTCGTCTGCCCCGGACGGGGGTTCAGCCAACACCGTCCGGCGACGAGCGTGAGAGACCTCCTGCAGCCGATCCTTGCCCCGAGCTCCCACAACGACCACGCCCTCGTCACGGGGTCCCCCTTTAAGTACCCCTTGGGCGGCTCCTCCCCCTAACTCGGCCCCGCCTTTGTTCTCGAAGGTACCCCCTTACAGCACCCGTGACATGACGTCATCCTCCGCTGTCAACTCGCTCGCACCTTCCTCTGTATGCCCTCTCGTGGTTGCTCACACTACTCCTCTAGTACAGCACCACCGGTGTGTCGGAGAGTAAAGCAAAAAACATTTACAATTCGAGTGCGACGTTTCGCCAGTAATTGCAACCAGCCTCATCAAATGTGGCTCTCCGACACACCGGTGTGCTGTACAAGCCTCGTTCATTGGCTGTGCCGGGTGGTGGCGGGTTTAACGACACATATGTACGCGATCTAACAAACACACTTCTCTCCCCCGCTATTATCGATATACGGGGGATGTTTGTCTGTTGTTTTGTGGGTGGCTCTCTGTTGGGGCCCTCAAGGTGATCCTGAGCTTCGGGCCCCTGCGCTGGGTCCGCACCCTCTGCTTCCCCCACCTGGCCGAGAACTTCACCCTCTGGGATGGCTGCCTCGACTGCTGCTGCTGCTGCTGCCGTGTGTGCGAGACGATGGACTGCGCCAGGGCCGACCGCATCAAGGTGACGGGGCTGCTGAAGCCACATGCCTCTGGGCTCAGTGCCGGATTCAGATAGTGCGGGGCCCGAGGCATATGTTGTTATATGAAGGGGCCCTGAATAAAACCAAAACACGTAAATATTAAAACACGTACATTTCTAACTCGCGCAGTAAAGTAATTGTATTTTTGCACTTGCTATACGGTCAGATAATGCGACAAATCGTGAACCTTAAACACTCAGTCGTTCATAAAAGTTGAAGGCGGTATAGTACTATAGTAATAGAGCTAGTGCAGAATCATTGAACCGGAATTGATAACTTGAACGCATTTAGCGCAGGGCCCTTGAAAGTGCGGGGCCCGTAGCGTATGTAGCTACTTGCGCTACTAGGATAATCCGGCACTGCCTAGGCTCCATCGATGTCGCGTTATATGGGCACTTTCGTGCTGCTGTTATGGCTCCATTGTGGCTCTATAGAGGGTCCATTGTGGCTCGAGGGAGGGACCATTGTGGTCCCATTGTTACACTTTGGTGGCTCCATAGTTTAGCGATGTGGTAGATTCACTGTGGTTCCATAATGGCTCCGTGATAATGCCATGATAGCTCTCTTTGGCCTCATTGTGGTGGCTGTATGATGGCTCCCTAGCGGCTCCATGGCGCTATACATGGGCCCCATTGGGGCTCTATTGAGGCTCCGCTGTGGCTCTATTGAGGCTCCGCTGTGGCTCTATTGAGGCTCCGCTGTACTATATACGGGTTTCCATGCGGCTACATGGTGATTAATATGGGCCCCATTGTGGCTCTAATGTGGTTCCACCGTGCTCTCTCCGAGCTCCACGGTGGTTACACTGCGGCTCCACTGCAGGTTCCACGTTGCTCTTTATAGGCTCCACGTTGATGAAGACTGCGCCGCTAACCCTCCTCGTTTTGCACAGAGGACCTGGCTGACAAAGAAGAAGCGCAGCGGGCGGGGGGGCATGCAGTCGCTGCTGTGGATGGTCATCCACAGCGTGTGCGCCTTCCTCCTCGGGCTCATCATCGGCGTCTTCTTCTTCTACACGATCACCTTCGACTTTGGCTACGACATCACCACGTGCACCTACGTCACCGCCGTGGTCGTCTCCTTCCTGTCGCTGGGCATGGCCTTCTCGTTAACGGTGCGCGCCGCCTTCATCCTCATGCTGCCCTACCTCTTCTCCAGTAAGTGCGCGAGCTTCGGTCGACCGATCTTCACTTCACCTGCCAATATCGCCCCCCCCTCATTAAAGTGGGCACCGGTGCACGATACGACGGAACGGGAACGGTACGGGGTGGTGCGGCGGGCGGGGGGGGCATAGAGCAACAGGAATGAAGAAACTCGTCATCCTCATGCTGCCCTACCTCTTCTCCAGTAAGTGCGCGAGCTTCGGTCGACCGATCTTCACTTCACCTGCCAATATCGCCCCCCCTCATTAAAGTGGGCACCGGTGCACGATACGACGGAACGGGAACGGTACGGGGTGGTGCGGCGGGCGGGGGGGGGGCATAGTGCAACAGGAATGAAGAAACTCGTCATCCTCATGCTGCCTTACCTCTTCTTTTTAGCGTGCTCAGTCGCAAAGGTCTTGGAGGGTTCTCTTGTGCCCCCCCCCCCCAAGCAAGACAAACTGAACACGATAAGAGCCATAGTAGTAGTAGGTTTTTACCCTTTAAACTGGTACAAAACTGACACCTTTATACAAGGCATCATGTTTGCAATAACCGCAACACAAGCAGTCAAAATGCAAACAAAAAGAAACAACTCTGATAATGGTAATGATATGCACTGTCCTTGAAGTTGATTGATCCACACCCGAGACAGCTGTCTCGGGTGTGGACCAATCAAACAATCAAACATGATGCCTTGTATAAAGGTACCAGTTTAAAGGGTAAAAACCTACTACTATATTTTGCCACTCGTAAAGGAGGTCTCATAACGATAAGAGCCGTTAAGGAGCCGTCACCACGCGCTTTAACACCTTGAACGATGTCGCACCCGTCACTCCGTGTCGTCGCAGAGGAGGGCCGAATCGCCGTCATCTCCATGGCGATGCTCACGGTGGCCAGGGGCCCCGCGCAGAACATCAAGAACAACTTCCAAGCGTTCGCCACCTCCATGGCCTGCGGGGCCGAGATGGCCACCAACCAGACCAGGGAGATGATCCGCAGGGCGGCCACACCGCTCTTGGGTGGGTGGCACCACCCCGCCGCGTCTCCCGGCCGGCGGCGCACGCGACGGCACCCGCAAGTGCTGCTAGGGACCTGCGCTGAAGCCCACGACACGCGCGCACGGGCGAATGATGAGTGACCGCCGCACGGCCGCGTGCCCAGGAGAGGGAGCTTCTCGTCCGGTTTTGAAGCTCCTGAGATCGATTCCAGAGATTGTCAGAGCCGCTCACAACACAAACACAAAGCGTCCCGCCGTGTAGCCTTTGACACAGACTGTTAGCGGGCACCAAGAAGGCCCGGTACGGCACACGAGGGGGTGGGTGGGCAGCATCACGCCCGACCGCCTTTGTCTCCCTAGGGTCGATAATTACACACCGCATCAGGTACTCATTTCGAGGCTGAGTCGACCTAGAGGAGGTCCAGGACCGGTTGAAATAATCGTCACTGGGTGTTGGTCGTGAGCGGGAATCTAACTTGGGTTGCCGGGTTCGTAGCACAGCGTAGCGCTAACCGCTACACTACCGTTCCCCGCAATCTTCACAGCAACCTGTAACACACACACACACACAACTGTAACCCACACCTCAATCTGAAACACACACACACACACCTGTATTTATGAATGTGTGTGTTTTTACGCGTGTAAGTTCGCATGCGTTTTATGCAAGATGTGCATACCCATCGTTTTGTGTGTACGTGCGCTTGTGTGTTTCTGTACACGTGCGCGCGTGCTCATGCATCCAGACCGGCGCGTGTGAGTTGCGTAGACACGTGTGCGTGCATGTTTGTGTAGTGTAGCGGTTATCGACCAGAGTTCGATTCCCGCTCACCAGTGACGATTATCTGAACCGGACCTGGGCCTCCCCTCGTGTGCCGTGGCGGCCTTCATAGGTGCTCGCTGACAGCACTTGCCCCAACATTCTGTAAGGGGGATTGTGTTGCATAGGCGTGTGTATGTGTGTGCTTTGTGTTGCACAGGCGTGTGTATGTGTGTGCTTTGTGTTGCATAGGAGGAGCAGTAGCGTCGCGGTTAGTGCGCTGCGCTACGAACCTGGAATCCCGAGTTCGATTCCCGCTCACGGCCAACAGGTCCTGGGCCTCCCCCTAGGTCGACTCAGCCTCAAATGAGTACCTGGTGCGGTGTGTAAAAACATTGCCACTAGAGAAACACAGGTGTCTGTGAGTGGTGCTGGCCACCCACCTCTTCGTGTGCCGTGCAGGCCTTAATAGGTGCTCGCTAACAGCACTTGCCCCAACAGTCTGTGGGCCTGTGTGTGTGCGTGTGTGCGTGTGTGTGCGTGTGTGTGCACAGCTCTGTGACCATTTCTCCTGTTCCCCCGCAGGGATGATCGACCAGATCGAGACGGTGTCGGGCAAACTGAAATCTCTGTCGAGCGAAGTGGGGAGAATTTTCACGGCGATCAAGGAGGGGGTCATGTTCGTCTGTGAGCGAGTGCTGCGCACACGGCCACATCGCACGCACACAGTTGTCAACCCATACGGTTTACCCGTATTCTTGTACAGTGATATTGAGTTTTCAGGTCCATACGCCGTACAGCTGTTTCAATAGGGGCAAAATCTTTTTGTCCATTTGTGTTTCTCCCTTGTGATGGGACTTTGTAGGATGAACGGGGTGACCAATAAGGTCTGAATTGGTCTGTAACAAGGTAGGCACTGATATGGCCAGACGTTTGGAAGCTTCACTCATTCTTGTGCTCCTCTCCCCTTTTGCAGGGACGTCCATCTGCAATGCCGTCGACTGGCTGATGAACGTCGGTGAAAACTGCAACAAGATCTTCGACGACCCCTACCAGAAATGCTTGGCCGGCTTGGACGACGGCTACAGGAAATGCAAGGAGGAGCTGCACTGGATCGTCAACTGGGTGTGCGGGATCGTCAACAGCGTCAAGTGGGTGTGCGAGATTGTCAAAGGTGAGCGGGGGGTATGGGGGGAGGGAGCGGAGCTCTGGTGATGGACGGCAGGTGATGGTGGCGTGCGGTTGGTGGCGACGAACCCGGCGACCCGAGTTTCATTCACGGCCAACGCCAGTGACGATTATCTGAACCCGGTCCTGGGCCCCCTCCCCCCCCCCCCCGTCTAGGTCGACTCAGCCTCAACTGAGTACCCGGTTGATTACGTAGGGTGTTGACTGTTATGTTATCCGACTCTCTGTTGTATTACATTTCTAAGTATCCTAGATTTGTGTTTCTATTTCATTTAGACCTGATGATGATTGCTTGTGTTGCAATCGAAAAGTCGTATGCTAGTATTTAATTCATTATTTTCTCTTTATACGTGACTTTACCGAAAGATCCAAAGAGTAATTCCTGCAGTCACGAAAGCTCCAAATTAAGTATGAGTACCCGGTGCGGTGTGTAAACATGGCCACTCGGGAGACTAAGGTGGCCTGGCGTGGTGTTGGCCACCCACATCCTCGTGTGCCGTTCCGGCCTTCATAGGTGCTCGCAAACAGCACTTGCCCAAACAGTCTGTTAAGGCTACACAGCGGAATCTTTGTCTTTGGTTATGGGAATGGTGGTAGTTGGTGGTTTGGAATGGTGGCGATGTTAATAGTGGTGGCGACGGCGGTGAGCAGTGGCAGCGGGCGATTGTTGATGGCGGGTGATGCTGGGTGGTGTTTCGGTGGTTGACGATTGACGCTGGTGGTGGCGAGAGTGGTGGCGATGGGGAAGTTGTTGTCTCCCTCATCTTGTCTCGTCCTCTCTCTCCGCTGCCCAGTGGGGAAGGTGTTTTGCCTCGTGCCTCAAAAAATTCAGAATTTCATCCAAGAGAAAGTGTCCGACTGTAAGTGCCATTCACGTTTTTTGCACGCACGTGCGCAGCCTCGTTCGGGGGCCAAGTTGTTAAATGTGCCGTTTAAGTTGTCATCGTTGTTTCTTTTTGTATCGTTTGTGTGTGGTAGTTTTGGCCACTTCTGCCACCTTAACACAGCCTCAGCATATTATCACAAAGCATAAAACTTCAAATCTAGATTAAAGCTTGAGTTATTGTCCTTTCTCAATCTGCTGTCGGCCCCCGGGGGGGTTTATTGACCCCGCGGCCTGCCCATCCGAGCACTATCCAGGCTCAACGCCGCTTAGCCTCCGGGATCTGACGAGATATGGCGCCATCTGGCACAACGCCGGGCGATTTGGATCGAAGGCGGTTTGCATTCAAAGTCGACGCTCCACCACATGAAGCTCTGTATGAATGACTTGCCGCTGCTTCCCGTGCCCCTCTGGGGGCAGCGATCGGGAGGAAGCTCGACGAGATGAAGAACCAGTTCGCCTTCAACTTGTCGGTGCACCACAAGTTCAGCATGGACCGCGGGGCCTCCGCGTCGGCGCCGCAGATCGCGCGCAGCATCATGGCCGAGGTGAGCCGCCGCACCGTGTACCTGGACTACGTCATCGCGCTCTTCACCGACGTCGCCTTCGTCGCCGTCGTCTACCTCTTCGCAAGGTGAGCGCCCGGGCGCTCCCCCCCCCCCCCCACCGGTTCCACCAACCACCACCACCGCCCCCCACCCCCCTCCGAAGAAAGATTTAATTCTCTGTGCCTCCTCACTCATTGGTTGAATAAGGGACGCGGAGCGACTGACTGAGTGAGCGACTGGCCGGCAGGTGCCTGTACTACCGACACAACTTCCTGTACTGCGACGACTTCGACAACGTGTACATCACGGAGCGGTTCGTGCGCGTCGACCTGATCCGCACGCGCCTCGGCCAGGAGTCGCTGCTGCCGCTGAACCGCGGGGAGGCGTCGCGCTACATCACGCCGCGTATGTGCACACACGCACAGGCACACGCACACACACACACACGCACACACACGCGCACACACACACATGCACACACACACACACATGCACACACACACACGCACACACACGCGCACACACACACACGCGCACACACGCACACACACGCACACACACACGCGCACACGCGCACATGCGCACAGGCACACACGCGCGCGTACACACACACACGTGCACAGGCACACGCACACACACGCACACACACGCGCACACACACGCGCACAGGCACACACGCACACACACACACACGTGCAGCACCACCATCGCCAGCGACGGTCGCTTGTGACCACAGCAGCAACGACCACCGCTGTGATCTCCACCCTGGCCAATGCTGCCACATTGCTTGACAACATCGTCACATCGCAATTACAACACCATCACCGTCACCGTCGCACCGCCATCGCCGGCATCGCTGACAGCGTCGACAATTTCATCGTCACACCATCACCGACCCCGTTACCACGATGTGGCGAGCGTGTCTGTGTATGTCTGGGGAGTGGTGGCGCGGTGTTTGCCGCACTGTGCTGCAAACCCAGTAGCCAGAGTTTCGATCCCCCGGCCGCGGCTGACATCAGCACCGAGCGGTATTCGAACATCATCGCTGGGAAGACGAAGGTGGCCGGGCGCGGTATGTGGTTCTGGCCAAACCTCGCCCTTGTGCGCCGTGCCGGTCTCGACAGTTGCTTGCGAACAGCATTGTGCCCCAACTCTTGGAACCTCCGAGTTCAACCAGTCTACACAACGAAGGCTCATTCCTAACAGCGTGCTTCAGCCGCACCGTACCTCACAATAATAATATCTAGGGCCTGCCTTGGCTCCTCCCACCCTCAACCAGTATATATACAAGGACTGTTTTCTTGGAATTTCTCTCACTTGATACAGCTATCGTGCTGTGACGGTTCCACCTGAAGACGGAAGCTTGTGTTGCCTCAGAAACGTCGTGATTTTTATTTTATTTTTATTTAACTTTTATAAATTTTAAATTTTACCTACGTGACTTTACCGAAAAAAACCTAAGAATATAGAGGGGGGGACCTTTGCCTCTGCGGGCTCTGCGCACGCGAATCGCCGCAGGGTCGCCGTACATGTCGCTGGAGGAGAAGGAGATCTTCGGCAGCAACTTCGTGGAGTGGCTCGGCTGCTTCTTCTACGCCGTCTTCTTCATCTGCCTCGACCACGGCGTCTACGGCATCCTGAACACCGTCGCCGAGTTCCTCTCCGTCGAGGTGTTCGCCCAGGGTGAGCCTCAGCGCTGCTCGTCACGCCGCGTCGCGCAACATCACATCACGCAGCCCGGGCGCGGCCGATCGTCGCCTGCGCGTGCTCGCACGCGGCGCTTGTGTCGATCCACCGCTGCGATGATGAGGGCACCTTCGATGGTTGAGCACGTGCGGTGCGCGAAAGAAATTCAACATACGTGTATACGCTCCGCCGCGCGTTGATGCCACGCCGTGCCATGCCACATGCCGACTCGTCGATCAAATTGAAGCCTACATTGAGGCTTCGAACTCTTTTCAGGAGGGTCCTGCATTAGGATATTTGGCCAGTAACGATTGCGTACGTACGCATGCTGAGCTTATTTCGCACCGTACGTAGCCAACCGTGCTAATCGGAGGTGCAGGGAAAGCGTTTGGCTTTGTGGGAGGAATCCAGAGCACCCGGAGAAAATGCGTACATATGTGGGGATTGCACTGAAGGCCATATTTGAGAATCCAATGCTGTATTATCACCTCCTGGCCACGACCAAAGCCCAGGCCTGCAACACCGACCATGCCCAGGCATGCCTCCCATCCGCGTACTCGTCAGGCTGAACTCTGCTTATCGTCCGATATCTTACCGTGATCGGGCACATTCACGAAGACTCGGTCGGAGACGAATCAACCGGCGTGTCAGCAATGATAACGATGAAAAGACGACTTGCGCAAAAGTCGGCTTCACCCGCGTAGCGGCTCTGTCTGCGACGTGTTTGTGTGCGTGCGTGCGTTGCGTGCGTTGCGTGCGTGGCGCAGCCCCCGTGAAGATGAAGCTGAAGGTGGAGGGCGACGGGATCATGGCCAACATCTTCAGCGTGCTGGCGGAAGCCTTCGACACGCTGCAGGATGGCCAGTTCCAGGTGATCACCAAGAAGTGCGCGCCCAGCCCCAGCTACCTCCCCGTGGCAAGAATCTTCCACATCGGTGAGAGGCTGAGGGGTGGATAGGGTATCTATGTAGAAGTTCTTTCGCATCGTAACATAGCCAACCGTACTAATCAGAGGTGAGTGGGCAGGACAACAAACTTAACACAAAAACCAGTTCTAAATAAATACGTTTTCATTATAGATTTAGAAGTGCACAACTCCAGTGGATTCCTAATATCAGAAGGTAGAGCGTTCCAGACGGTCGCAGATGATGGTAGAGAATTCCAACGTGTGGCAGTGTGGTAGCGTGCTGCGCTATGAACCCAGCAATCACACTCATGGTCAACACCAGTGACGATTATCTAAACCGGTCTTGGGCCTCCCCTCTTTTTGGTGCGACGTTACTTATTACAGACCAACCTCCTCAAATGACTACCTCGTGCGGTGTGTTAACATCGTCACTAGGGAGACAAAGTTGGCCGGGTGTGGTGCTGGTCACCCAGCTCCTTCGTGTGCCGTGCCGGCCTTCATAGCTGCTCGCTGTCAGCACTTTCCCCAACAGTCTCTTAAGGCTACACGGGGGTGTTTGTCTTTGTGTAGGCGCCATGTTTGGGCTGGCATTATTCGTGACCTTGTTCCAGGTGTACGGAATGCGCCTGCGCCGCCTCGTCTGCTCCAACTACTACCCCGTCAGGGAGCGAGTAAGTGGCCGTGCCGCGGTGCATTGTGGGTTGCCCGATTTAAGGAGTGGCACTCGGCCACAGAGAGAGAGAGAAGAGCGAGGGATTGTGCACGTCTTCACTGGCGCCGAAAAATCGGTCAACGACCTGGAAATTACGTCCGCGGGCGGCACACCTCATCAATTATACCCCTAAATGTGGCCGGTGACCATGAGTCCAGCGAGCCGGTAAAACATTCAGCGAGAACTGAATCCCTGATTACACCCGCAGTAGATCTGTACAAGTGCACGTCGCATACAGTTAGTTCCGTTGAACCCCGCAGGAACGCGTCCTGTTCCTCTACAACAAGATCTTGTGCCGCCGGCCCGGCCAGCTCAAGTCCATGTGGAGGGCAATCCGGAAGAACGCCAAGGACGGCAGTCACTCCGGCTTCCTGCTCATCCTGGCCTCACGGTTGGCATGGCGTCACCACTCTCGTGCCGCCCTCCCCCCCTCCCTCCCACCCCCCCCCCCTCCACGTATAGACATGGCTCACGGCTCCGATGTCAGAGCCGCAGCGAGCGAGTCGGAGGTAAAATTTCGATGTAAAGCTTTCGTGACTGCAGGGATTCATCTTCTTGGTTCTTTCGGTAAAGTCACGTAGGAGGGAAATAATAAAATAATAAAAATAAAACATAATAAAATTTCGATTTAAAGCTTTCGTGACTGCAGGGATTCATCTTCTTGGTTCTTTCGGTAAAGTCACGTAAGAGGGAAGTAATAAAATAATAAAAATAAAACATAATAAAATTTCGATTTAAAGCTTTCGTGACTGCAGGGATTCATCTTCTTGGTTCTTTCGGTAAAGTCACGTAGAAGGGAAGTAATAAAATAATAAAAATAAAACATGATAAAATTTCGATTTAAAGCCTTCGTGACTGGAGGGATTCATCTTCTTGGTTCTTTCGGTAAAGTCACGTAGAAGGGAAGTAATAAAATAATAAAAATAAAACATGATAAAATTTCGATTTAAAGCTTTCGTGACTGGAGGGATTCATCTTCTTGGTTCTTTCGGTAAAGTCACGTAGGAGGGAAGTAATAAAATAATAAAAATAAAACATGATAAAATTTCGATTTAAAGCTTTCGTGACTGGAGGGATTCATCTTCTTGGTTCTTTCAGTAAAGTCACGTAGGAGGGAAGTAATAAAATAATAAAAATAAAACATGATAAAATTTCGATTTAAAGCTTTCGTGACTGCAGGGATTCATCTTCTTGGTTCTTTCGGTAAAGTCACGTAGGAGGGAAGTAATAAAATAATAAAAATAAAACATGATAAAATTTCGATTTAAAGCTTTCGTGACTGCAGGGATTCATCTTCTTGGTTCTTTCGGTAAAGTCACGTAGAAGGGAAGTAATAAAATAATAAAAATAAAACATAATAAAATTTCGATTTAAAGCTTTCGTGACTGCAGGGATTCATCTTCTTGGTTCTTTCGGTAAAGTCACGTAGAAGGGAAGTAATAAAATAATAAAAATAAAACATGATAAAATTTCGATTTAAAGCTTTCGTGACTGGAGGGATTCATCTTCTTGGTTCTTTCGGTAAAGTCACGTAGAAGGGAAGTAATAAAATAATAAAAATAAAACATGATAAAATTTCGATTTAAAGCTTTCGTGACTGCAGGGATTCATCTTCTTGGTTCTTTCGGTAAAGTCACGTAGGAGGGAAGTAATAAAATAATAAAAAATAAAACATGATAAAATTTCGATTTAAAGCTTTCGTGACTGTAGGGATTCATCTTCTTGGTTCTTTCGGTAAAGTCACGTAGAAGGGAAGTAATAAAATAATAAAAATAAAACATAATAAAATTTCGATTTAAAGCTTTCGTGACTGCAGGGATTCATCTTCTTGGTTCTTTTGGTAAAGTCACGTAGAAGGGAAGTAATAAAATAATAAAAATAAAACATGATAAAATTTCGATTTAAAGCTTTCGTGACTGGAGGGATTCATCTTCTTGGTTCTTTCGGTAAAGTCACGTAGAAGGGAAGTAATAAAATAATAAAAATAAAACATGATATAATTTCGATTTAAAGCTTTCGTGACTGCAGGGATTCATCTTCTTGGTTCTTTCGGTAAAGTCACGTAGGAGGGAAGTAATAAAATAATAAAAATAAAACATAATAAAATAATTCTCACGACGTTTCGGCCACAACGCAAGCAGCCGTCCTCAGGTGAAGACCAGGTCTGTCGGGGAGACAGCGTCTGTTTCCCTTCTACGTGACTTTACCGAAAGAACCAAGAAGATGAGTCGGAGGTACTCGAGACTCCTACGACCAAATCACCCTGGGAAGCTCAGCTGAGGCTGGTGAGGACTCGGATGGGATGGACAACTCTGCGGGGCCTAGCAAGCGCTGTAGGCCGGGACCATGACGTGGCCAGTAGATGTCGGTACAGCTGTGGATTCTTGAACCCATCCGTGTGGAGCCTTGAGGTGTTGCCCCAATACCAGGACGGTTCCTGGGACGTTTGGCCAACTGCATTTAGCGAGCGTCTGGCCGCCAGATAACGAGCCGGACCGCAACGTGGCGGGAGCGCGTCGTGGGGTGGTCGTTGTCAAAAATTTGCCTTTTCTTTGCAGCTTCACGTGCTTGATGCCGATCGTCAACCTCCTGGGCATCTACGAGAAGCACTGCATGGCGTGCGCGTGCCCGGCCACCAGGCACTCCGGCTCTTCCTTCAAGTACTGCGTCGTGCCCGGATGCATGGGCAAGTCGGGGTGCGGGCAACGACCATCGGAAATCCGACGGTGCGATTGGACGCAAAAATGTGCCTCCAATCGCAGGCGTTCATTCAGGGTTCGCGCCTTCCCATTAGTGGTCCCCTGCCCATTGCTGCTCGTTTAGCTCTCAGCTCAAGAAATGTAGTATTTCACGTCGGGTTGGTGGTTAGGATGAGGCTTTAGGGCAAGGGTGTAGAGTTTGTATTTAGAAATTAGGGTTAGGGCAAGGGTGTAGAGTTAAGAATTAAGAGTTAGGAGCAGCAGTGCAAAGTCAGTTTTCATTTTCCTGCGTCTGCTGGGACAGCAGCGTTGATAACAAAGTTGGAGAATTTTTCTTTTTTAAAAGTCTCATCGCTTACCCTTCCCACTGCCACCCCACGACCCCCCCCCGCCGCCCACACATCAGGATATTACTGCTGCGGCTGCATGGAGAAGCTAAAGCAGTGCACACTGTGCATGAGCCCCGCGGACTACGGTGACCTCTCCGACCTCAGCCAAGTCATGTGAGCAGCTCTCCTTGTTAACGTGATGCGTGTGTATGTACATTGAACTTCTTTCGCACCGTACGCGCTAATCGGAGGTTAGCACGCACGGTGCCAACCGTGCGGTGGAAGGAGAATAAACTAAACACAAAAAGCGGTTCTAAAGAAATGGGTCTTCGATCTAAAACATTTCATTTGGACCGTAATCACTTAGAAGGGGTCTCGGAAGCAGTTCCGCGATATCCGCTTCTCGTGTTGCCATTCTCACGTTGGGGGGGGAGCGACCCGCCCGCTCCGCTCCCCGAGCGTTCCGGACGAACGCTCCGTCAGCGCCGACGCGGCTTCCGGCGACACGATCGGAGTAAAAACGTGAGAGAGAGAAAATGTAAAGCCGTGATTTTTTTACGACGACGGCACTCGAGCTCGCGTTCCGTGGCGCTCCGGTGGCTCCGCCGGGGCGCGCCGCAGGGACTCGAGCGACGAGGAGCTGAGCCGCAGGGTCGGCGGGTCCCTGAGGCAGCGGCGGCGGGGACGCGAGCACAAGCCGGAGCGCGCACTCCGGCGGGACGCAGAGAGGTACCCCACCCACAGCCCACTTGGCTCCCCACCCACAAAGCCACACACCCATCTACCGTGCATCTCCGTCCAGGCCCGCTTCATCCCCCACCCTCCTCATCCAGCCCCGCTCATGCCCCCCCACCTCCCCGTCTGACCCCGTCCATTTCCGCTCACCTCCCGTCCACCTCCGTCCATCCCTGCTCATCCCCCACCTCTCCATCTATCCCCCCCCCCGTCGACTCCCCATCCATCCCCACCTATCTTCCGCGCACCCCCTGTACGACGTGCGGTCTGCAGCAGCAGCAGCGGCAGCGGCGGCGAGCAGAAGCTCGACTTCTCGTACCAGTACAGGAGGCGCGGCGCGGAGGAGGTCGGGGAAGACTCGGAGGACAACGAGGATGACGGTGTCGTCGACAAGGACTAGTCGGCGTCTGACGAGGACGATGAGTTGGAGAAGGGTGACGACGATGAAAAGGAGGGGGAGGAGGATGAGGAGGATGAGGAGGATGAGAATGACGATGGTCCGTGGTGCACCATTCACAGCCATGCGGCCCCAAACCGGTGAAGGAAGAGGCCTCAGATAGAAGTTGTTTGACCATACTTCACCACGCTGGTCAGTCTGGGTTTACGACCAACACAGTGTGGGGTGGGCATGGGGGGGGGGGCTCGTCAGTGGATTGACTCGGGTGGGCCAAGGTCATCTTGCTGTGATGCAGATGTTTGTAAATCCACCCGTCCACACTGCATGCGCCTGATGTAGCGATGCACCGTGGGGGGGGGGGGGGAGTTTCAGTTGACAAGTAACATGGCCATAGGGCTACGGCACCTCGAGCTACAGCCTGCAGCAACTACAGCCTGTAGAAACTACAGCCTGTAGAAACTACAGCCTGCAGCAGCTACAGCCTGCAGCAGCTACAGTCATAACACTACAGCAGTAGCACTACAGCCGTAGCAACTACAGCCTGCAGCAACTACAGCCTGCAGCAACTACAGCCGTAGCAACTACAGCCTGCAGAAACTACAGCCTGCAGCAGCTACAGCCTGCAGCAGCTACAGTCATAACACTACAGCAGTAGCACTACAGCCGTAGCAACTACAGCCTGCAGCAACTACAGCAGTAGCAACTACAGCCTGCAGCAACCACAGCCTGCATCAACTACAGCCTGCAACACTACAGCCTGCAGCAACTACAGCAGTAGCAACTACAGCCTGCAGCAACTACAGCCTGCAGCAACTACAGCCTGCAGCAACTACAGCCTGCAGAAACTACAGCCTGCAACACTACAGCCTGCAGCAACTACAGCCTGCAGAAACTACAGCCTGCAGCACTACAGCAGTAGCACTACAGCCTGCAGCAACTACAGCAGTAGCAACTACAGCCGTAGCAACTAGAGCCTGTAGCAACTGCAGCCTGCAGCACTACAGCCTGCAGCACTACAGCCTGCAGCAACTGCAGCCTGCAGCACTACAGCCTGCAGCAACTACAGCCTGCAGCAACTACAGCCTGCAGCCACTACAGCCTGCAGCAACTACAGCCTGCAGCCACTACAGCCTGTAGCAGCTACAGCCTGCAGCAACTACAGCCTGCAGCAGCTACAGCCTGCAGCACTACAGCTGTAGCAACTGCAGCCTGCAGCACTACAGCCTGCAGCAACTACAGCCTGCAGCAACTACAGCCTGCAGAAACTACAGCCTGCAGCAACTACAGCAGTAGCACTACAGCCTGCAGCAACTACAGCCGTAGCAACTACAGCCTGCAGCCACTACAGCCGTAGCAACTACAGCCTGCAGCAACTACAGCCTGCAGCAACTACAGCAGTAGCACTACAGCCTGCAGCAACTACAGCCGTAGCAACTACAGCCTGCAGCAACTACAGCCGTAGCAACTACAGCCTGCAGCAACTACAGCCTGCTTCAACTACAGCCTGCAGCAACTACAGCCGTAGCAACTACAGCCTGCAGCAACTACAGCCGTAGCAACTACAGCCTGCAGCAACTACAGCCTGCTTCAACTACAGCCTGCAGCAACTACAGCCTGCAGCAACTACAGCCTGCAGTACTACAGCCTGCAGCAACTACAGCCTGCAGCAACTACAGCCTGCAGTACTACAGCCTGCAGCAACTACAGCCTGCAGCAACTACAGCCTGCAGCACTACAGCCTGCAGCAACTACAGCCTGCAGCAACTACAGCCTGCAGCAACTACAGCCTGCAGTACTACAGCCTGCAGCAACTACAGCCTGCAGCAACTACAGCCTGCAGCACTACAGCAGTAGCACTACAGCCTGCAGCAACTACAGCCTACAGCACTACAGCCTGCAGCACTACAGCCGTAGCATTAACCACGGCATTATAACCACCGCGCTACAGCCGTAACAGTTTTGCTTATCAGCTGCAACAGGCGCGCCAGGGGGCTGTAGGGTGGCGCAAGACTCCCGGATGCACGCCCAGGCTCTGCACACATTCACTGCGCAGAGCAATAAAGACCGTTCCGTCTGATACGCCGTGTCGTATACGTTCTCTCGCAAGGGCTTTCAAGATTGGGAAATGCTGCGGGGGTCCTCGGTCGACCCTTCGCTTGCCGAGAGGGTTCACACCCCTCCGCTCACGCCGGCGTTTGTTGCCAGTGTCTGGAGTTTGCCTTAGCAGAGGGACAACCCTAACGCTAGGTCAGGGGTCAGCAGCTGAACCCACTGCCGTCTCCGTATTCGTTACCGCTTTGGTGCGACGTCACTTACGACGGACCCGTCTCCATATCCACCGCTCGCATTGCGGCGCTTGACATTCTAGATTTGAAGCTTTCGTGACTGCAAGGATTCATACTCTTAGTTTTTTCGGTAAAATCACGTAGGTAAAAAAATGAAATTAAAATTAATAAAAAATAAAATAATAAAAATCACGACGTTTCGGAGGCAACACAAGTCTCCATCATCAGGTGGGACCGTCACAGCTAGATTTGCTGTGTCAAGTTCTTGAAATGTTGAGGTTTATCCGTGTCCGTCCCCCTCCACGGAATTCGAACAAAAAATTGCCTCTTCTTGTGATTTTGGTCGCCGACCCCTCGGGTAGGAGGTGATTGATGTTCAAAGACGTCTTGTACACGCTACGAGCCCAGTGTAAGTCTTAGTGTGTAACACACCGGTCACCCCCCCACTGCTGAGACCAACGTGGTACCCGCCCCCCCCCCACCATCCAATGAGCGTGATGGTGTTCACATGTACAGCCCCGAAAGCAGCAGTGGGAATTCCACATGCCTATGGCAGGGAAACTGGACGGCGAACAGGAACGTGGGCAGTGTTCAATGAACTGGGAGAAGCGCTGGACGCGCGTGCGAGGTTAGCGTGGAGAAGGTGCACCGCGAGATGAGGGAAAGGACGCGAGAGACGTTGACTGTTGAGATGAGGAGGGTTAAGTGGGCTTGGGTTCGGGCACGTCGCACTGAGATGGAGACTGATCAAACCCATACCGTGTCAACCCATACGGTTTACCCCGTATTCTTGTGCAGGGAAATTGAGTTTTCGGGTCCATACGGCGTACAGCCGTTTCGATACGGGCAAAAAAATGTGTCTTTGTGTTTCTCCCTTGTGATGCGACTTTGTAGGATGAACGTTGAGATTTATAAGGGGACATGGGGTGACCAATAAGGTCTGAGTTGGTCTGTAATAAGGTAGGGCACTGATACTGGTAGGAACCTCCTGGTTACACCAGCCCACAGGGGATTATTGTGTCCGTCGTGCAGGGAGGGGCTGGGTGGGGAGGGGAGGGTGGGGAAGGGCTGGGTGGGGAGGCTGTGGCTGGGTGGGGAGGGGAGGGTGGGGAGGGGCTGGGTGGGGAGGGGCTGGTCACCCCGAGGTGCCCTTATAAAACTCAACGTTTAACCTACTCACGCCGGCTTGTGCCCGCCTTCACAGTCGGGCATATTTGCGGAATACACCACGCCGCCGTTGACCCTGGCCATTGACCGAGCAACCCAACGTTCCTACCAGCTCCCTCCGCAGGAATGTGTTAAGGGGTTGACGGGTGTGCAAATATCACCCAAAGGGTAGAACGTGTCCAAGAGGACGGCGGCCACTATGGAGACGGATCAATGGGTCGGCTCGCATGCAGAAGGGAGATGGACTGGCATCGCAGGTCCACGACGGATAGAGGCGACGGAGTAGAACGTCTTCATGCAGCAGTGGATGGATCATGGCTGATTATTATGATGGGGGATCGGGGCAAAGCTCAGTGACTTCCACTGTGAACTTCCCGGCAACGTTGAACTCATTGGCTTGTCCCTGGGAGGAACGATTGGCTTGTGACTGACCCCTAACCGGTATTTGAACTTGCGACCTTCTGATCGTCGGCCACGTGCTCTTTCTCTCTCTTCTCTCACTCACACACCACTGCACCTCCTGGCACACTGCCACAACACTGGCAATCGTAAAATAATTAAAACTTACAGCCGTAAAATCCACAGCTGTAAAATTTTAAAGCCATAAAGCAAAGTGGACTCTGAATCACTGTTTCATCTGTTTCCTATTAACTGGTTATGCCAGCTTCCGCCTGTGTACAAACTACATTTGTTTCGCCTTCGCTAGGGATCATCGATAAAGTTGAGCCGTGTTACTCTCCTGCCACAAAATAGCTGGCACTGTTTTGGTGTCTAAACAGAAAAAATAATCGGTGTCACTTTAAAAAAAAATTTTTTGCGTTGGACAGTGCCTGTCTCCACTGGTGGTCATTAGCTAATGGTGAATATTCCACGTTCCTATGACGGGGTTAGTCTATCCATTAGCCGAATTCCTAACACCAAGTGGTGTAGCTTCACTAAGTGGTACTCAACTTACCGACCCCAGCGGGGGAGGGGGGCGGGGGATACAACGGATGATGATGATTGACATGATGGCGGCGAGTCCCTGGCGCGGTGTAAACATCGCCACTAGGGAGACAAAGGCGGCCAGGCGTGGTGCTGGCCACTCACGTCCTCGTGTGCCTTGCCGGCCTTCATAGGTGCCCGCTAACAACACTTGCCCCGACAGTCTGTTAAGGCTACACGGTGGGGGAGGGGGGGGGGTTCTTTGTTGTTTTTGGTGGTGCTGATGATGCCTGGATGGAACCCAGGTTCCGTTTTTCTGTGGCGTGACGCCCAAGAAGTGCCACTGATCCAACCCCTCACGTGAACTGGTAACCGTCTTGAGGCCATCAGATCTCAACTCCACTCAACAACCCGGATTTTTCAATCACAGGCGGCTGCCGAGATCCGTATTCGAACCCAGAACCAGTGCCGGATTATCCTTGTAGCAAAAACAGCTGCATACGTAGTAGCTACTACTACGTATGCAGCTACGGGCCTCGCACTTTCAAGGGCCCCGCGTTAAATGCTTTTAAGCTATCAATTCCAGTTCAGTGATTCTGCACTTGCTCTATTACTATAGTACTATACCGCCTTCAACTTTTTATGAACGACTGGTTCGCGGTATGTCGTATTATCTGGCCGTATAGCAAATGAAAAAATACAATGACTTTACTATGCAAGTAAAATAATGAACGTGTTTTAATCTTGATTTGAAGCCTATTTTTTATTTACGTGTTTTAATATTCACGTTTAAAAAAAGAAAATGAACTCCCCTGCGTTCTGACCTGCGAGCCATCGGCCTCGGTGCGAGGCGGGCAACACCCTCCCCCCCCACTGACGCTTCACCGCCGTGAAATAAAAATAAAAACCGGGCGCCGTAAAACACAAAACAACAGAGAAAATACGACCGACGCGGACAACGGAGCCGCACGCGAACCTGAAAGAAATTCAGAAGTTTCCTCCCCTACCCAGGCAATTCACGGCGGTAGGGATCTGAGGCTGCTGAAGGGGCCCTTGTCATAAGACGGCGTGGGGGGTGGGGGGGACAATCATTAAACTTTATTTCATCTCGCGGGTGTGTGGCCTTTTGAGCGAGGTGGCGGCTTTGTACTTGCACCCTTCACGAGCGGCGCTCCCCGCTGCTTGTCAACAATCCTTCACGCGAGCGGCACATTGCTCCGCTCGGTCGGGATGGAGTGAGCCACTCCGATGTTTATCGCCTCCTCCTCCTCCCTCTCCTCTCTCCTCCCTCGCTCTCTCGTTAGCTCTCTTTTTTTCCCTGCGTTGAGTTTTCACAGCGAATCTCTGCGCACGCACGCACACACAAAGACCTGTTTACACAATGTCGACGATTGTCAAGACGAGAATATTTGAGCGGTGTGTTTTTAATTTTATATATAAATATTAATGGGGCGTGCGCACCGAGCGGAGTGATAATTCACTGGTCAACAACAACAACAACAAAAAAGTTTTTTTGGCCTGGACTTTTGCAGCTGTTTTAGACTAATTTCAGGGTGCTGATTCCAAATCTGATCTCAGATTTGCTCTATCACATCTCATTTTTATGCTATCGGCATACCCCATTTTCATTGATTTTACCCGAAATTAACTCTGTCACTTATGATTGCAAGTTGTTGCGAGTCAGTGACTGCTTTAGTGTTAAAATATGGTGGTGTATTTTTAGGCTATAATTTTATGTAGATGTCCACATTTATTTAATATTTTTCTTCTGCAGTTTTTATTGAAAATGCAATATTTGATATTTCAAAACCCTGATGTGATAGACAAAAACTGATGCCAGATTTGGAATCAGCACCCCAAAATTACCTTCAAACCATTGGAATACCTTATACCAGAAAAAGTGTGTTGACCAGTGTATAATGGATGAGTAACCACCACCACCACCACCACGGAGGAGAAGGAGGAGGAGCTGATGCCGCTCACTGAGCGCAGAGCAAGGTCGGTGACAACTTCGCCCGGCCACCTCCGATGAGCACCGTCGGCTACTATGTAGAGTGCGAAAGAGGTTCAACACACACAACGCATGCAGTTGAGCACGTAGGCTTTCGCGACCAATATCATGCATGATAGTGTTTTTTGGGGGGTTAGATCGCGTAAATATGTGTCCTTAAAAGCCCGCGGCAGCCACACATCTGTCGCCTGATGAAGCTAGTTGTAATTACTGGCGAAATGTCGTACAGATTGTTAATGTTGTGGCTTGGCCCTCCAACACACCGGTGTGCTGTACTAGTGACGAATTGGCCACGTTCTGTTTACGTGACAGATCCTTACTAGTTGGCTGTGTCGGGTGGTGGCGGGTTTTAACGACACATTTATATATTTACGCGATTTAACCCAAAAAAACATTATGGACAACACGTACAACATGAGGCAGAAGACGCTGGGGAGGGGATTCCAACCGAGGCAGAGTGCAGTGCGGGGAAAGAAGCAGGGAGAGAGAGATAAGTTCCGTGTGGCTTGCAGCGGGTACGGGTATTTGAACAGCGTGGATCAATCATCACTTGAGGACGATGATTGATCATCATTTCACGGGCTTCCTTGAAGCAGAAGATCCCTGGATTTGATCTTCCACGAAACTCACGGTCCACCCTAACCCGCATACACTGCACAAACCATGGCAGCGGATTCAGATACCTGATGCACAAATGAAAAAAAAACTCTCCAGTAGTAAGTGCGACTGTGGTCATCCAGAACAGACCGTGCAACGTGTAACGGACGAAATGTCCCGATCCACAAATGCGAAGGAGACACCACAGCGATGAGGGGGCCGCGGTGGCGAGATGTTAACTATCTGTTGCGCTATCATTCATGGCCAGGTCGCTTCTGAAAAGAGTTATATAGATCAGTGGGCCTTACCTGGTAAAATAAAACACATTCCTGCGGAGGTAGGAACGTTGGGTTTGCTCGGTCAATGGCCAGGGTCAACGGCGGCGTGGTGTATTCCGCAAATATGGCCGACTGTGAGGGCGGGCACAAGCCGGCGTGAGTAGGTTAAACGTTGAGTTTTATAAGGGCACCACGGGGTGACCAGCCCCTCCCCACCCAGCCCCACCCCTCCCACCCCCCCACCCAGCCCCCCCACCCAGCCCCTCCCCACCCTCCCCTCTCCACCCAGCCCCACCCCTCCCATTTTTGGATGCACGACAGACAGACGGACGAACACAATAATTTCCTGTGGGCTGGTGTAACCAGGAGGTTCCTACCAATATAAATAGATTAGTATTAACTTTATTTAACAGGTGGAGTTTTCGTAATTATCACAGAGGATGTGCACACCCAGCAGTCACCACCACTTACAGTTCAAAGTTCAATTCCTCCGACCACTCTCTGCCAAACTCTTTTGCGGAGTTGGTCAAAGCGCTCGCTGCACAAATTTCATTTCCGACTCACCTACTGCCAGCGCCCAAGCAGTCACCACCACTTACTCACAGTTCAAAGTTCAATTCCTCCGACCACTCTCTGCCAAACTCTTTTGCGGAGTTGGCCAAAGCACTCGCTGCACAAAATTCATTTCCGACTTACCTACTGCCAGCGCCCAAGCAGTCACCACCACTTACTCACAGTTCAAAGTTCAATTCCTCCGACCACTCTGCCAAACTCTTTTGCGGAGTTAGCCAAAGCACTCGCTGCACAAAATTCATTTCCGACTTACCTACTGCCAGCGCCAACAACCCTCACACCCCACCAACAAGTTGGCGTCGGGGAAAGCTCACGGAGCAGACACGCCCACAGAGAGACAGAGAGAGATGGTGACGGAGGGAGAGAGGATGCCGTTTGAGGTTCACTTGCCCCAGCGATGGGGACGTCGAGAGCCACAAGCTCCGCTCGTAAATAACGATGAAGCGGCATGCCTACCTTGGCCTCGTCAGCAACAACAACAACAAAGGGCCCTACCGAGCACCGTGTGATTGACGCACGCAAAGTCACTGGCCGCCGGGGACCCTGGTGGGCGAGACGTGGGGGGGGGAGAGGGGGGGGGGACTGACCGCGTGATCGGGGGCGGGGGGGGGTCATTTGTTCACGAGGCCAAATTGCGCGAGAAGTGACCATTAGGAGTTACATACACAGAAGTGTGTCTGTGTGTGTGTGTGCCCAAGTGCGCGCATGTGTTTGGCTGTTGTTGTGTGCGCGTGTGTGTGGGGAGCAGTGGTGTAGCGGTTTGCGCGCCGCGCTACGAACCCGGCGGACCCGAGTTCGATTCCCACTCACGGTCACCAATACCGGTGACGATTATCTGAACCGGATTCTCCGATAGGTCGACTCAGCCTCAAATGAGAACCTAGTGCGGTGTGTAAAAAAACATCGCCACTGGGGAGACAAAGGCGGCCGGGCGTGGTGCTGGCCTTGAGCAGCACTTGCCCCAACAGTATGTTAAGGCTATACGGGGGATCTTTGTCTTAGTGCGAGACTTGACGATGAATGCACACGCCAGCACGCAAACCTCATATATCCGAGGATACAATAATTACGACACAGAGATAGATAAAGACCGGACACAAACACAGACATCCGTCTGTGTGGACATGTGGTGCGAGACATGACCTTTAGGGCACAGACACACGCATCATAAATATATGTGTGTATACGAGTCGTGGCCATTGAAGCGCACACACACGCACGCACATAGATGACACACACATGCGCGCGTGTGTGTGTCATCTATGTGCGTGCGTGTGTCTGTGCCCTGTGTATACGAGTCGTGGCCATTGAAGCGCGCGTGTGTGTCTGTGTGCATCAACGAGATAGATCAGCGTGTGCGTGTGAGCCCTAACGGTCATGAGTCTAGGACGCGCACACGAGACGCGACCATTCGGGCAAAGCCAAAGACTAAGATCCCCCTGTTGGGGAAAGTGCGGCTGAAGCCCAGCACCACGCGCGGCCGCCTTTGTCTCCCCAGTGGCGATGTTTACATCGCCACTGTTTACACACCACACTAGGTAGTAATTTGATGCTGAGTCGACCTAGAGGAGGCAGATGATCGTCACTGGTATACTGGCCGTGAGCGGGAATCGAACTCGGGTCACCAGGGTCGTAGCGCTAACCGTTGCACGCGTACTCACACACATATATACTCCGCGCTTCACGAGGTATCTTAATTGTATTAACAGTTGGGACGAAAGGAACGGAATAATATTTACAACTCGCCGCCTACAGCATCGACATTGCCCCGTGGTATATGCATTGACGATTCGGAGACTTTTTTCGTTCTAGATAACACGGGCGCTTTCAGATGCGCTTCTGCGTCCACCTGGAACGCTCTTCCTTCCGATATTAAGAATATTAAGAAGCACCGGATGCACTTTTAAATCATCGAGATTGAAAATTAATATTTGCCTTTTTGTGTTTAGTTTGTTGTCCTTCCCCCCGCACCTCCAATTCGCACGGTTGGCTACGTACGGCGCGAAAGAAGTTCAACGTGCATGCGTGTGGCTGGCGGACGACATCGTTGCTGGTAATGGATGGGTGGGTGGGTGGTGTGTTGACGATAAAGTTGTTGGTTGGGCGGGCGGTGATGACGGTCGAAGGCATGGGTGACTTTGCGACGTTGTGGGCGCAAGTGGCGGCGTCGTGGGTGACGGGTGGTCGCGCTGCGGCGTCGCTTTGGATGGAGATGCAGGCCGTGTCATTAATGCATGGACTGCCTGGGTAGAGGCATCAACCACATTCACACAAACATCACCCCCTGCCCCCCCCCGTACAGCTTGAACAGACTGTTGGGGGTGTTCAAGCGCTGTTCGCGAGCACCTATGAAGGCCGGCACGGTGGGTGGCCAGCACCACGCCCGGCCGCATTTCTCTCCCCCAGTGGCGATGATTACAAACCGCAGCGGTTGCTCAAATATTTGAGGCTGAGTCGACCCTAACTAAGCTAGACCCCGACCCACACACACACACACTGGCCAGATCGACACTGATCTCCTCCCCCAGCCCGCCATGCGTCTTTACAAAGTCGTTTCACGGTTCACCGCCCAAACGCGACATCGCAGTGTTGGGTCAAATGTCGCCGTGTACTCGGAGCGGCGTCTCTCCAGTTTCCTTCGTCCCGCGAGCTCGCGCTACGGTAATGAATCCACACTCGGGGAGCGCGTGACACAGCCCCCCCCACTCCACCCACTGCCCCCACCCCCTCCTCCCCTTCTACAACCACACACTCACCACCACCACCACTTCTTACATCACGACCACCACCACCTCTTACATCATGACCACCGCCGCATTGTGCACCACTACCAGCAGCACCACCACCACAGCAGCTTACATCATACCACCATCACCACCACCTCTTGCATCACAACCTACACCACTTCTAGCACCACCACCACCACAGCATCTGATATCATACCACCACCACCTCTTACATCACAACCACCACCGCATTGTGCACCACTACCAGCACCACCAGCACCACCACCACAGCATCTGACATCATGAATACCACCACCACCGCCTTGCACCGCAATCACCGCATCTGACATCAGGAACCACCACCGGCCGTCGCATCTTAAGTGACAGCTACCACCACAACTTCCTCTGTCACGGCCACCACTCCCATCACGACGACCACCACCGACGTTCTACGTAACAACAACAACCATCACCACCAACCACATCATCTCGCTGGTGACGAGCACAACAACGGAGACTACTACCAGCACCAGCACCACTCCGCTATAACCATACAGACTGTTAGGGCACGTGCTGTTAGCGAGTGCCTATTGAAGACGGCGCGACACACGAGGTGACGTGGCCAGGACCACACCGCAACGTTCTCTCCCCGGTACAGACCGACGCACACCACACCGGGCCGAGTCGAACCAAAGGCGAGACCCAGAACCAATCCGGACATCACTCGCCACTGACGCGAGCCGTGGCCACGAATCGAATCCAGGAAGGGGAGTCCGTCACGCAGTGCGCAACCCACGGCACCAGCGGGTTGGTAAGAGGCCGGGAGGGGAGGGAGGAGGGGGGTAGGAGGGAGGGTAGGAAGGGGGGGGTGGGAGGGGGGGGTAGAGGGGGGGGGTAGGAGGGGGGGGGTAGGAGGGGGGGGTAGGAGGGGGGGGGTAGGAGGGGGGGGTAGGGAGGGGGGGTAGGAGGGGGGGGTAGGAGGGGGGGGGTAGGAGGGGGGGTAGGGAGGGGGGGTAGTAGGGGGGGTAGGAGGGGGGGTAGGAGGGGGGGTAGGAGGGGGGGGTAGGAGGGGGGAGTAGGAGGGGGGGGGGTAGGAGAGGGGGGGGTAGGGGAGGGGGGGTAGGAGGGGGGGGGGTAGGAGGGGGGTAGGAGGGGGGGTAGGAGGGGGGGTGGGGGGCACAACCGGTTCAGAGGGGGGCACAACCGGTTCAGAGATCACTCGTCACTGACGTGAGCCGTGGCCGCGAAATTGAATTCAGAACGTCGGTCTCATAACGCAATGCGTCAACCGCTGCGCCACCGCTCCCCATCCCACCCCAGCCCGGCCTGCGAACACCAAACTCCAAACAGAGACCGACCCAGCCGCAGCAGCCCCCCCCCTCGTGATGAATGATTCATCACGAGGGGGGGGGGGAGCGAACCGGGCTCGCCGAGCGAGTTGCGCGATGCGCATTGTCCCCGCTTCTCCCCACAGAGACAAAATAGCCCCCCCCCCACTCCACGTGGCCTTTCACAGACTGTTGGGGCAATTCGAATGAAGTCTCGACACGCTACCCGCGTCTGATGGTTGGTAAAAAAAGAAACCAAAGCGTCGCCGTGATCATGTCGAGAGCCGCAGATTCAGATGAACGAGAGCGCTCCCCGCGTCACCCCCCGCAGGGGGTCACGCAAGTCAAACAAAGGCAAAGCTCCCACGTATAGCCTTAGAGGACTGTTGTGGCAAGTGCCGTTAGCAAGCACCTATGGAGGCCGACACGGCACACGAGGGGGGTCGTCGATATTCACGCCTGCGTCCGTGTCTCTCCGCGTCCCGGAGGTGGCAGCTGTCGAGTGTGCAGGCGGTGCAACTGCACCGGGAGGCACCACGGGCCGAAGCGTCCCCCCCCCCAAGTGCTGAGCTACGACGAGAGGCGTCAGCGACGCTGCCTCCACTGGTCGCCAGGCTCTGGCGGCGCGTCTCTCTACCGCTGGACGCTAACTCGAGTCCTCGCTGCTACGTGCCACGGCCCCCCCCACACACACCCGCCCCTCCCCGAGGCCCCACCTTTCCAGATGTGCTCCATTCAAAGTATCAAATAGAACTTCGTGCCGCGCTTCAAATGAATGGGATGAAAGTGGACATTGCACCGAAATAGGCGAGTAACACTAAAAACGGGGGGCGGGGGGTGCAGAGAGCGGAGATATTTGGAGGGCATCGGACGCGGTGTCTCGCGACTCGTGTCCGATTCGATTGAGGACGCGTCGACTCAGGGTCGTCGGGAGACGCCGGTGCCGGTGGAGACGGGGCCGCACGGATCCTCGAGCGCAGTGCGCCACTCCTCGCCCCCTCCCCCATTCACATTGAGTCACATTGGGTGACTTCCACGTGCAGCGAACCCAGAGGTTGAATCACTTGTTAAGATTATACCCACACGCTGGCCAAGACCCCCGCGCCCCCCGTATAGATTTAACAGACTGAAAGTGCTGTTAGGCCAACACTGCACAAACGAGGGTTAATGCGCGCCCGACCGCCTTTGTCTCCCTACTGACGATGCATGTACACACAGCACCAGGTACTCGTTTACGGGCTGAGTGGACCTAGTTGGAGGCCTAGGACCGGTTGAGATAATCATCGCTGGTGTTGGCCGTGAGCGGGGAATCGAACTCGGGTCGCCGGGTTCGTAGCGCAGTGGGCTAATCACTCCACTATCCCCCCCCCCCCCCCCATATCCAGCTACACGCCCACAGGGATACACCCACACACAACGACAACAGCCGTAGTTGGCAAGTAGCCCTGTGTGTCAGGTTGTACTTGTGCCAGGCTAGGTACACTTTGTACCTAGCCCGACGCAGATGCACCTGACGCATAGGCACCACCCCAAATATCCCCCGTATAGCCTGTAACAGACTTAGGAGCAAGTTGCTGTTAGCGAGCACCTATGAAGGCCGGCACGGCACACGAGGGGGTGGGGTGGCCAACAACCACGCCCGACCGCCTTTGTCTCCCCAGTGGCGATGTTTTACACACCGCACCAGGGTAATCATTTGAGGCCGAGTCGACCTAGGGGAGGCCCAGGACCGGTTCAGATAATCGTCACTGGGTGTTGGCCGTGAGCGGGAATCGAACCCGGGTCGCCCGGGTTCATAGCGCAGCGCAGCGCTAACCGCTGCACCACCGCTCCCCAACGCACCACGCGCCGCTCCGCTCGGCAGACGCGTCCTCGCCCTCGTGGCTTGGAGCGCCCCCCCCCCCTCCCCCCCCGCCGCCTCCCCCCCCAAAAATACAACCCGAGCCGCCCCGCGTGCGGGTTGGCGACCCCGGCAGAGTGACCACGGACAATGGCGGCAGCAGCGCGACATTCGATCGAGCGCGATCCCAGAGCCGCCCCCCCCCCCGTGCATTGATATCACAACTTAGCACACACACACACAGACACACACACACACACAGACACACACACACACACAGACACACACACACACAGGGGGGGGGGGGGTGCCGTGTCCTCTTTCCGTCGTGGCTTCATCTCGCAGGGGGGCGGGGGGGATGAGAAGGAGAAGGGTGTAGAGGCGATTCTTGGCTGCGTGGAAAAGTCCACTCCTCCCGTCCCCTTCGTTCATCCACGTGCTCGTCCACCCAACCCCCCATCGCTCCAGGCTGCTCGTCCACCCACCATCATCGGCCACGATCTACCGACCGCTGGATATTGAAAAGAAGATATCGCCGAGCTGTCGTCATCTTTGACGGTTCCGGCGATGCAATTGACAGGCTAGCCCTCCTCCTTCCCTCCCTCTTCATCCCTCCTCCTCCTCCCGCACACGAGGTCATATCGCCGCTCCATCGCCGCAGTTTGTCTCGTCCTCTCGGCTTACATCCCTGCCCCTTTTTAGTGGCCACTGCATCGTTAGGTTCAAGCCTCGACCCCCACTTAGCGACGTGTCCGCCAAAGGCCGCGTACTCCTCTCTCGCGCAGCCGAAGTGACGATGAGCAATTCACGCTGCCTGCGTTAAGAGAACCGATTCGAATTAGGATTGAGATCGCAGTGCGCGCGTGTTTGTGTGTGTTTGTGTGTGCACACACACGCGCGCACAAACAGGGGAGCGGTAGTGTAGCGGTTAGCGCGCTGCGCTATGAACCTGGCGACCCGAGTTCGATTCCCGCTCACGGCCAACACCAACAGTGATGAACCGGTCCTGGGCCTCCCCTAGGTCGACTCAGCCTCAAATGAGTACCTGGTGCGGTGTGTAAACATCGCCACTAGGGAGACAAAGGCGGTCGGGCGTGGTGCTGGCCACCCACCCCCTCGTGTACCGTTCTGGGCTTCATAGGTGCTCGCTAACAGCACTTGCCCCGACAGTCTGTTTAGGCTATACGGGGGATCTTTGTCTTTCTGTGTACACGTGTTACACGTGACGCAGACAGCGTTAAAATTGATTAGTGCGTCACGTGGGACGAGTTGAGCAATCATCCTGCGCGTGCAGCGTGCAACAAGTTAATTTGTATTTGAATGTGGAATAAAATTGGCAAACGCGGAAAGACGGAGCGTGGTGGTGGGTTTCTAGAAACGTCCACATGACAAGCCACTTTGTTAGGGTTTACTTATGTGGCCAGGTCGCCTCTGAAAAAGAGCTACAGAGTTCAGTGGGCCTATATAGCTGGTAAAATAAAATAACAACAATACAAACAGGGTTGGGAGGACTGGGGTTTGGGGAAACCTGACATAGGGAAGGGATGGGATCCAGACACCGGTGGCGTAGCGGTGGTGTGGGCACGGACCCTGGTGCTATCCAACGCACGTGTCTGCGCTCATCGCCAACAGCGTAAACCAATGCCCACCCCCGCACCTACGATTAGCACGTTTGGCTACGTACGGTGCGAAAGAAGTTCCACATGCATTCGCTCGACCTTTTCAAGCCGTCAACCCCACACCACCACCCACGAGATCCTTGTTGCGCGTCACGTTCTTCGTTCGCGATGTCGCGCGCGCGCGCCACGTGGTGACACGCGCACGCGCGCGCGTCACAGCGATTGTCTCGATTGCCTTGCCGTGAGAAGTGCGCGCACTCATTGTCGCTCATTGTCGATTGCGATCTCAAGCCACTAGAGTTGTTTAAATACATAAATAATCAGGGCGGGGGGTTGTTTGTGTTACCCCCCCCCCCTCTCTCTCTCCCCGCTCTCCCCGGGTTCTCGTCGGGTATTCCGGCTCACTCATACAAGCAATAAACAACAACAAAATCCCAAATGGAATTCGCCAAACATCCCAACAATACAGGACTCCTCCTGACGACGATGAGGCTTGAGAAATCGACGAGGCTTCGATTGGGTAATTCAGGACTTTTTATTTTATCCTGGGCAAATCCGATGAGCTATGAAGCTCTTCTTCGTTAACTTCACAGGGAGGGGAGCGGTGGCGCATTTGGGCTTTAGCGCGCAGTGTGCCGCCGCGTCTGTTCTGAACGACGCGGCACACGCGGGCATCGCTCTCAATGATTTTAATGTTTTAAAACAGTCTGACTCAGCAGCAGACCATGCTTTCCCACCTGATGACGGACGCTTGTGTTGCGCCCGAAACGTCGTGATTTATTTTATTTTATACCAACGTGACTTTACCGAAAGAACCAAAGAGTATGCATTCCTGCAGTCACGAAAGCTTCAATTCAAATCAAGATTTTAATGTCTTCCATGAAACACACGTCGTGTGAGGCGGTGTTGTTGAATCTGCATCGTGGACGATTGCTACAAAATACATCTGCGCATACACTCGACACACATTTATTGGCGGTATTAATTTGTCAATGATTTGCCAGCGGCGGCAATTCCACACTCCTGCGACCGGGACGCAGTGTCCGTGGATAAGCCGTCTCCACTTGGGGGTTTTCCTGCAAAGCTGTTCTCATTTTACCCAACCCGTTTGGGTTGATGGGCTGCTTTGATTCCCGATAAAGATTGTTGTTAAGTGTTAAACAGTCAAGTGCTGTTGGCGAGCGCCTAATAAGGCTTGCACAGTGCACGGATGTACGTTGAACTTTTTTCGCACCGTACGTAGCCGACCGTGCTACACCCGGCCGCCTTAGTACTCGGTGTTGTACACACGGCGCACCAGGAGCTCGCGCGAGGCTGAGTAGACCCGAGATTGGTGCAGAGTTGACTTGCCACTGATGTTAGCCGTGGCCTCGAATGGAACGGAAGTCGCCAGGTTCCAGGGCAGTGCGCTAACCACTATGCCACCGCTCCCCCGCAATGGACACGTGCACCCAGCCAACACACAGACAAAGATCCCCCGTATAGACATTTACATTTTGGAGGCCAAGTGCTGTTAGCATGCACCGGGGGCCTCCTCCACATCGACTCAGCCTTAAATGAGTAAATAGCTGGCTGCGGCGTGGAAGACCATCAGCACTGGGGAGACACCGACGACTCCATCCCGCTGTGTGCCAGGCTGACTCTAATAGGTCCACTCGAAGACAAATACAAAGATCCCCCGTGTAGCCTTAAACAGACTGTCGGGGCAAGTGCTGTTTGCGAGCACATAGGAAGACCGGCACGGCAAACGATGGGGTGGATGGCCAGCACCGCACCCGGCCGCCTTTGTCTCCCCAGCGGTGATGTTTTTTAACACACCCCACCGGGTACTTATTTGAGGCTGAGTCGACCTAGGGGAGGCCCAGATATTCGTCACCAATGTTGACCGCGAGCGGGAATCGAACTCCGGTCGCCGGGTTCGCAGCGCAGCACGCTAATACCCAAAGACAAATATCCCCCGTGTAGCCTTCAACATACTGCCGGGGCAAGTGCTGTTAGCGAGCACACCTAACTCACACCACAGCGGGGCTCTATTACGACTCAGTCCGTAAACTCCCCCCTCTAACCTCCCCCCCTTCCCCCAACCACGCGCCATCAATTCCCGTCGCTCACGCACGGCCATGCAGCTTCTCGTCGCCCACGCTGAACCCGCCGATCCCCGCGGCGTAGGCGAGCGAGAAGGGGTCCAGCCGCAGGGGTGGCTGCCCCTCCCCGGCGGCTCCCTTGCAGACGCTCCGGCTGTCGTGGTCCGCGGAGTCGGGCGCGGTGCCGTCGCTGGCTGAGTCCGCTCGGAGCCGGCTCGAGGAGCGATGTCGAGAAGTCGCGGACGTGGATGAGACGAGCCTCTCGGGCATGCCGCGTTTCTGTCTCCTGGGATGTTTTTTTTCATGGGGGAGGAGGAGGAGAGAGGGGTGGATGTTGAACTTCTCTCGCACCGTACGTAGCCAACCGTGCTAATCGGAGGTGCGGGATGAGAGATGGAGGGGGCACGGTGGCGATAACTTTCGTGATGCCCCCCCTTTCTTTGGCATCGACAAAGAACCCAGGCCTGAGACGGTCAACTCACAACGCCGTGTTCAACCCCTTATGACTGAATCACCCGCAATGCCTTCTGATGTCATCGAATATCGAACGGTGATCTCGAGACTTGCTTGCGCGTGCGGGCAGCCACGGCGCATACAACCCGCGTCACAGACTGCTGCCAGACTGCTTCGTGGGCAGCGGCGAAACCAATCGTTGTACCGCACTACGCTCCCTCGTCTATGCTCCCCACCTTCAACGTCTCCGCACCGACGCCAATGATGTCAAACGATGACAAATGATGTCGCAAAGAGGCCTTCGTTTGGCGGTGACAGGACAAGATGGGCCCTTCGCCTGTGCACGTATGAACTCGGGGTCATAGCCGCGTCCGAAACGCGTCCCCCTCCGTGCCCCCCCCGCCCCGCCCCCCCCCCGCCCCCGAACTCACTTCTTGTGGATGGAGATGGCCGTGAGGATGGTGCCCACGATGAAGATGGCCACGGCCAAGCCGGTCATGATGTAGCTGTAGAAGCTGTAGGATTCATCTGCAAGGGAAGCGACATTCACCGAGACACCTGTGGTTTTAATGGATTCTCGCGCGCTAAGTCGTCGGTTAACGCGTGGCGTTCACTCAACGCGTGGCGTTCACACAACGCGTGGCGTTCACGCAACGCGTGGCGTTCGCACAACGCGTGTTCGCTAGAACGCGGTTCTTCGTTCGGGGAGCACTTTTCACACAACGCGGAGCTCGCGCCGTTATAACGCGGTTTATGAGCAGTCGACGACGAAATACTTTTTTGGGCTGCGCGGCTGAGCCGTGTGGTAAGGTACGCGGAGTAGTACCCTGAGTTGTTTGTGCCGCAGTCTCACCGCGTGTGTGCGCGTACATCGTGTCTCCTGCAGTCACGAAAGCTTCAAATCAAGATTGTTACATCATTTTTCGGGGAATTGTTTTCGCTCAACGCCTTTTTTCACTTTACGCGACACTTTTTACAGGATCGCATCTACCGCGTTAAACGAGGACTTACTGTAAGATGATCATAATAATCATCATCAGCAGCAGCAACCATCATCAATCCACTGCTGGATGAATGCCTTCCCAAGCTGCCGCTCCGTTCTTAGTCTTGACCAGCGGCCATCACCATCCCTTCTAGCCGTGAAGCTGTCTTGCCCAAGTCCGCTTTAGTTTTCATCACCAGCGTTGCCTTCTCTGGCTTGCCATGTGTTCTCTAATCCATGTGACCCCTCTGAGTCGAGCTTACAAAACTACGTCTCGATCTCGTCCATAGAGTCCGCTTCTCTCGGTTTAGATCGTGTGTGTCTGTGTGTGTGTTGACCTTCTTTCACACCGTACGTAGCCAACCGTGCTAATCGGAGGTGCGGGGGAAGGAGGTATGATGTCATTATTTTCTTGAGTTTAAAGTTTGTCACGGAATGGGCAAATGTGACAATTTTATTTGGAGGGGGGTTGGCTCAGCAAAACTGGAGGAATGTTGAAAAGCAAGCGACTTTTTATATAACAATATATATTTTAACAATATTATATGTGCGACGTTTCGCTGAAGATTATACCCAGCAGAGCGTGAAACAACTTCCAGTGTCAATGAAGATTAAAAAAAAAACAAATCTGGCCACACGCAACTACGCCCATTATATAATTATCAATCACCATCACCCACGGTCTTTTTTCGTTTGATTTTCTCGGGCTGCAAGTGAGGTCATGCCCCCCCACCGCCCCCCCCCCGCCCCCCCCCCCGTATACACGCGGGCTCCCCTTAAGCCAAAAATTGCCGTGTGACGCTAATGGGATAATGGCTGTGTGCGTCTCCACGTCTCCAGCACCCCCTCCCCACCCACCACCCACCACCCACATGCCCCCTCCCCCCACCACCACCATCCCACACTCAGTATATTTATACACGGCGAGACGCGAACAGACCCTGTAGATGCCGAACAGCGCCTTGTTAAATAATGCAAAGCGCCCATTAGAAAGCACAAAAGCGCCCTCCCCCATCGATTTAGCGCTTGCCTCGCAGCCTGATGAATGGCCATTAACAATTACCTCCCACTCACGCTCGGTTCCATCCCAAATATACGACCAAAGTTTTCCACCGCCTCTCTCTGCACGCCCGCCCCATGACCCCCCCCCCCCTCTCGTTACTCCCTTTGCTCCCACCCAACCCACCCACTCACTCCCACGCGTCTTATTATTTCTCCCATCCACCGTCACCCCAGTCCGCAAACGCTCGCCAGTGCGATAATACACACGGCAAGGCGGTGGATGGGATGGATGTTCTAGAGCGGAATGTAACACGGGGCACAGCATTGCTTTGCATGTCCACATGATATCGCGGGTCTTGTGCATTTATATATCATTGCGCGCAGCCTCGCCACGATCGTCACCCAACCAGCCGAAACAAAACGGCAGCTGGTGGCACGGTGGTGAGCGCGCTGCGCCGCGAACACGGCCACGACCTGAGTTCGAATCCCGACCACGGCTGTAAGCGGTGGCTCGATATACAATTAGCGTGGTGGCTGTGTGTGTTCAAGCGACCCCACACGGCCGATACTAACTATTAAACTAAACTATTGTTAATGGTACCAGCCAAGGCCCACTGAGCTATGTAGCTCTTCTTCAGCAGCGACCTGGCCACAAATGATAGCTCACCGAAGTGGCTCGTCACGTGGAAATTTAGAGCAGCCAAAAACTCTAAACGCGTGTTTCTAAATGTGGAGGGGAAAAACCGGAGCACCCGGACCACGGGGAGAGAGAGACACCACAAACTCCACAAATATACAGCAGGCGTCAGGGATCGAACCCACGACCTACTGCATACAAGGCAAGGTAGTTAACATCTCCTAGCCACCGCGGCGCAGGGAAACCTTCCTCCATCCTGCAGTGAGTGGACTGACACAATGACTTAGACATTGCTATACCAGTTTCATCATCAACATAGCATAGCCTTAAGTTGCCTATTGCTGCCTGAGAGGTTTACGTTGAGAAACACTCTCCCTGCACGCCCTGGGGACAAATTCAGTAACAACCTAAGCGGGCCAAACAGCAACAGCCCCACAGAAGCACGTTCCCTCTCGCCGATGCGCTTTCGGGCATTATCGCGTGTTGCTCGGCAAGATGTCCGACGTTTCGCTCCACGTGCTGGGAGCTTCTTCAGAAACTCCGCTCAGAGAGCTCCCTGTGCCTGGAGCTGAAACGTCGGTCGTTGTTCCGCAACAACAGACGCGGCACGACCCGACGACGTATGGGAGAGGGAAAATACACGCAGGAGAATTGAAGCACTCTATGTGGCGAAGCAGAGAGAGAGAGAGGGCAATACCTTGGGGAGGAGGCGGAGGAGACGCGTCGGACGCACGGAGACTGCCAGAGAGTGCTGCTGCTGCTGCTGCCCGTTCACCCAGAGCAGGCATCGTGAGTGACTCACTTCTTAAAATAGCGCTGGGCTTTCTATAAATCACACAACAACAACAACACAAAGATAAACATCCGACGTGGAGCCCTTACCTAGACTGCTGGGGGGGAGGTGGGAGTGCTGTTGGCCAGCTGAGCCACGCCTGGCCGCATTTGTCTCCCAAGTGTTGATAAATCACACACGCACGCGCGCGTGCACGCGCGTGCACACAGAGACAAAGGTCCCCCGTATAGTCTCAACAGACTGTTGAGGCAAGTGCTGTTAGCGAGCACCTATGAAGGCCGGCACGGCACACGAGGAGGTGCGTGGCCAGCACCACGCCCGGCCGCCTTTGTCTCCCTCGTGGTGAGAGATGTTTTTACACACCGCACCAGATGCTCTTTTGAGGCTGAGTCGACCTAGGGGAAGCCCAGAACCGGTTCAGATAATCGTCACTGGTGATGGTGGCCGTGAGCGAGAATCTAACTCGGGTCGCCGGGTTCCTAGCTCAACGCGCTAAGCGCGACACTGCTGCTCCCCACGTCAGCACACACACACACACACGCGCGCACTTACGCACACAGAGATCCTGTGTATACGCCTCATCAGACTGTTGGGTCGAGTGCTGTTAGTGAGCCCATGTGGCGAACTCATGAGGGGCAGTGTGGCCGAAACCACGCCCGGTCGGCCCTTGCCTTACCCGTGCTGATGTTTACACACCGCACGAGGTGCTAGTTAAAATAAGTAATATTTTTTTTAAAGCACTTTTTTTAAACACGCTTTAATTAAATGTACTAGTAATGGCAGAACTCCACGACTCCAGGAAGTGGCCCCGAAGCTTGCCATAACGAAAGGGACCGTGGCCAATTACAGCCAACGTCAGTTGACCGTGGACAATTAGACCCAAGCCTAAACATAACATACAAAAAATAATGTTTAAAAATATATATTTTAAAATATTTATGATAGAATATAGTGTTGTCATCAGTATGACATAAGCATACTAAGTTTGCAGTCGATACCACATTGGGAAGTCGGTTAAAATTGAGTTACAAGATTTGGGGATACGACAACAACAGACAGAGTGAGTTAATAGAAAGCGTGTAATAATATATTTTTATTTTTAATGATAGAATATAGTATTGTCATCAGTAAGACATAAGTATACCAAGTTTGCAGTTGATACCACATTGGGAAGTGGGTTAAAATTGAGTTACAATATTTGAGGATACGACAACAACAACAACAACGACAACAACGACAATAACAACAACAGACAGATTGCGTTAAAAGAAAGCGTCTAAAAAGGCTGAATCGCCCTAGCGGAGACCGCAGGACCAGTTCTGATATCGCTCGCCACTGATGTCAGCTGTGGCCGAGACTCGAACTCGAATCTGCAGGTTCGTAGAGGTCACCGACGAGACTCTCGTAGAGACGCTTTGTTAGCGAGTACCTATTAAAGCCGTGCAGATTTATAGACGTGCGGGTAAATGTGTGTTCCGCGTGTATGGGAATATCGGTGTCGATAGAATACATCGATTAGGTATGGACCAAAAGTCGGCGACCTGCGCATTGGGAGCCGCATGCTGCTGTTTGAGGACTGCATCGTGACGTCTCGTGTTCACACAACACTTCGCATTGTGGACCCTTTAAATATCGAATTGTATCTTTTTTTTTTAAACCAAATTCGAAACAAATATTTCCGGCTCTTCTTGTTTCTCTTTGGTTGCCGACCCCTGGTGTCGACAATCGTGAGTGGGTGACCGATATCAATGTCGAGGATCGAACACAAAAAAAGCCGTGCGTTCGTTTGTGATGCTGCGTTTTGGCAGTGGTGCACAAGCAGCACAGAAATCAAACACTCAACGCGCTCGCCAGGAACACCGTGCCCGTCACAGGCAGCGATTCACAGGATTGTGCGACGTTTCTGGCAACGGCCCTTCTCTTCAGAGCGCTTACATACATTCTAATGCTGCTTGAATAGGAGGGCTGGGAAACTGAAATGTAGCACCGTTATTCTCATAGCGAGAGAGAGAGTGGGAGAGAGAAAAACACGAATTTGAGACCCCAAAACTATCGTGTCGCCCGGACCTTTGATTGTTTTCGCGCGTACAAAGGACACAAAGTCATCTTCACGTTTTGACTCGCCTGATAGAAAAGACGCACATCCCCCCCCACCACCATCACCATCGGCGAAGCAAACCGAGAAGTTCGCCTCCCCGTGGAGCGCGCGACGCCCGAGCGGATAGAAAGCGCGTTGACCCCGTCCGTCTACGGCAGGGGACCCCAACCCCCGGGCCGCGGACCGCTACCGGCCCGTGGCCTGTTAGGAACCGGGCCGCACAGCAGCAGGAGGTGAGAGCGGTGAGTCCGAGCATGGCCCGCCAATTATTTTATTATTCACCACTTCCACCCACATCTCTTTTGCGCACTGTGCACTTGTCTCAGTCACAGTGTTGGTAAGCCCACAAGCTCTAACCCCTAGCCAAAATGAGTAAGAAACAAACGTCGCTGGAGAGTTCCTTTGAAAAGTGATGACCCCCCCGGTTTTCCCCTGGTGCCAAAAAGGTTTGGGACCGCTGGACTCTACGGGGTCAACGCGAGGCGAGCGGTTGCCGCCGTGTGGATCGCTGCCGTGGCCTCCTCGCCGCTGGCCACTCGGTGGAGGAGCGTCGACTGCCGGGAGCAGAGGGAGCGCGCAGTCGAGGAACAAACAGTGCCGGATTATCCTCGTGGCAAAAGTAGCCAACTACTATATATGATGGTAGCCTACATATGTAGTAGTAGCTACGGGCCCCGCACTTTCAAGGGCCCCGCGCTAAATGCTGTCATGCTATCAATTCCGGTTCTGCACTTGCTCGATTACTATAGTAGTACACCGTCTTCAACTTTTTACGAACGACTGGGTATTTTAAGGTTCGCGATTTGTCGTATTATCTGGCCGTGAAAAAATACAATTACTTTACTTGTGCAAGTGAAAAATGCGTGTGTTTAAATATTTACGTGTCTTTTGTTGTTGTTGTAAATGTAGGGCCTCTTTAGGACAACATCTGCTACAGTCCCCGCAACTATCTCAAACCGGCACTAGTATAACAACAAGCAATGGATTGTGCTTCAAGCGCCGTTCGACTTCTGGCCCACGACGTTCAGCGAAGCCACGACGCACACAAGGCGCGCCGTGCCGTGCCCTGCCTCGTCACCCATCCACGCGGCAAGGCCTCGCTTTAAGCCTCGGATACCTGACGTGACCTGGCGAACAGTTTGGCTGCACGGCACGCGCTGCTAATTATGTGCATCGACGCACGTGTGTGTGTGTGTGCGTGTGTTGTATATATGTACGTCTCAATTCTGTCGCTACCGTACGTAGACATCCGTGCTCATCGGATGTGCGAGACTTTTGTCGACAATTAAAGGGACGCTTAATCACGTGCCTCGCCCCCCCCCCCACCCCAATGAGAGAGAAGGCTGCATGGTGATTGAGGCTCGAGCTACGGAGTGACAGCTAAAGGAGAGAGAGAGAAAGAAACACGGCCAAGAGAGAAGGGGAGCGCGTGGCGAAAGATGGAGCGACCGCGAAAGATGAAGCGATGAAATAGTTCAATTTTGATTTGAAGCTTTCGTGACTGCAGGAATCCATACTCTTTGGTTCTTTCGGTAAAGTCACGTAGGTAGAAAATAAAATAGATCACGACGTTTCGATCGCGACAAAAGCGACCGTCAGCAGTTTCCCTGCTGTGATTGTCTCACCTGAAATCATCGCGTGCGCGGTTTGAACGCGAGAGAGATCGTGACGAATGGCGACGGCCGTAAGTGGTTTTCATCCAGCAGTGGATAAACTCGTGGCCGAGAGTAACTGACGATAGTGGTGACGATGGTGGTGATGGTGATGAGACTCACCGTTGAGGGCGCGCTTTTGAGATCTTAAGGAGCTGGATTCTCGCTCAGTTTCGGACACCAACAAAAACTTGACTCAAGATTCCCAGACTGAGCGCGGCTGCTTTTGCTTTTTCTCTCGCGACCGAGGTTACGTGGACGCGTCTTTATATGAGCGGCGTTTGAGGGTCTAAACTCATAAAGATTTGCGTGGGTTGGGGAGGATTGCAGCTCCTATCTCAGGGCCGCTGAGACGAGCGGTCGTAAAGTGCGCGCGCGTGTGCGTGTGTGTGTGTGCCGTCGGGACGTGTGAGGATAGCGAGATTTTAGAAGGGTTGGTGACCTATGTTCTATGAGTGGGAGAAGTGTATTAAGGTGGAAGGCAATCGTTGTGTGTTTTGCATGTGTGGAATGTGTGCGCGAGTGTGTAAATGAGAGTGTGTGTGTGCCTTTATAGTGTTTGTGTGTGCGTGTGAGTGTCTCTGTGTGTCTCTGTGTGTACGTATGTGCGAGTGGGGAGCGGTAGCGTAGCGATTTGGCGCGCTGCGCTACGAACCCGGCGACCCGAGTTCGATTCCCGCTCACGGCCAACACCGGTGACGATTACCTGAACTTGTTCTGGGCCTCCCCTAGGTCGACTCAGCCTCAAATCAGTACCTGGTGCGGTGTGTAAATATTGGAGACAAAGGCGGCCGGGCGTGGTCTTGGCCACCCATCCTCTCGTGTGCCACAGTGCCGCCCTTTATAGGCGATCGTTCACAGTACTTGCTCCAAAAGTCTATTAGGGGCCGTCCATAAATGACGTCACGCACCTAGGGGGGGGGGGTCAGACATTTGTGACGATGTGTGACGAGGGGGGGGGGAGTTGAAAAATGTGACGTCACATCAAAATGCGCAACTTAAAATAAATATAGACAACACGTTCTACTTAATTAAATAGACTTTTTTAATGAATGTTTTCTCCTACAACATCAGAGTGCATCGCCACATTAAATACGCACTACAATGACAATAGTTTACAGCGATTTGAAGCATGTTTTATTTGGGGGGGGGGGGGGCAGAGCTTTGTGACGTCATATTTGAAGGGGGGTCTGACTTTTTGTGACGCCGTGTGACGAGGGGGGGGGGGGGGTCAAAAATCGTCCAAAATCGCGTGACGTCATTTATGGACGGCCCCTTCAGCTTTAAGGGGTATCTTTGCCTTGTATATCAGTGTATATGTGTATTTGGGTTCGATTTGTAACACGTGATTTAGTGGTAATTGAATTGAAGGCGGGAGTGGAGAATGGCGGTTGTTGTTGTGTGTTGTGTGTATGATGGGAGAGCGGTGGCGCAGTGGTTAGCGCGCTGCGCTACGAACCCGACCCGCGTGGCGATGTCCAAACAACCCCCACCACGGCCGACCGACCGACAGGGCGTGGCGTGGGAGAGAGAGGCCTTCAAACGAAAGCGCGCGATGTTTATTTATTTATTTGCTCCTTTGTGACGACATGGTGAGAGGGGCGGGGCGTGGCGTGACGGCGCGTGGCGGTGTTTATTTATTTATTTAGTCGCTCCTTTGTGACGACATGGGGAGAGGGGCGTGGCGTGGCGGGGCGGCACGTGGCGGTGTTTTATTAACGACTGCTCGGGAAGCCATTTTCTGGACGTTTGTGGGAAAAGAAAGAGCTTTATAGCTCATCGGATTCCTCCAGTTTCAACAAATATTTAGATTTTTCTTTTATATGAGGGGTGGGGGGGGGGGTTATGGACGTGCCCTGTTTATGAAAAAAATATAAGGAGGGGGTGGAAGGGGGGGGGGGGAGTGCGGCGGGTGCTGAATCGACGTGGCGAGTGAGGCGAGGGACATCGAGGCGGGGGGAGGGGAGGGGGGGCTGTAGGTGTGGGGTCGGTGCGGGGTGCCTCGGTGCAGCTGCCCCCCTCCACGCTTGTGGTGAACAGGAGCCGTGTTCAAAGACGACCGCACTCGCACGTGTCGACCGCTAGGGGTCAGACCGCGTCCGGATCAGACCGCCGTGAACACGGAGAATTGAATCTTGATTTGGGGCCGTCCATAAATGACGTCACGCGATTTTGGACGATTTTTGACCCCCCCCCCCCCTTCGTTAGAAAAAGTCAGACCCCCCCCCCCTCAAATATGACGTCACAAAGCTTTGCCCCCCCCCCCCCCAAGAAATAAAACATGCTTCAAATCGCTTTAAACTATTGTCATTGTAGTGCGTATTTATTGTGGCGCTGCACTCTGATGTTGTAGGAGAAAACATTTATTTAAAAGTCTATTTAATTAAGTAGAACGTGTTGTCTATATTCATTTAAAGTTGCGAATTTTGATGTGACGTCACTTTTCTCAAACTCCCCCCCCCCTCGTCACACATCGTCACAAATGTCTGACCCCCCCCCCCCCTAGGTGCGTGACGTCATTTATGGACGCGCCTTTCTGTAAAGTCACGTAGGTAGAAAATAATCGATCACGACGTTTCGATCGCAACACAAGCGCCCGTCATCAGGTGAGACAATCGCAGCAGGGGAACTGCTGAAACAGGCCTGCTGCGATCGAAACGTCGTGATCTGTTATTTTTTCTACCTACGTGACTTTACCGAACGAACCAAAGAGTTGGAAGAATTGAGTGCACGTGGAGAGCGACACCACAGCTGCTGATGATGATGCTCCTGCTGCTGCTGCTGTCCGGCAGTTGTTTTTTTATTTGCTTGTTTATCCCTCGTTATAGCTTTCACAGGGCAACTGTGTGTGTGTGTCAGCGAACAGCTACAAAGGCCGGCACGGTACACGAGGGGGTGGGTGGGTGACCAGCACCACGGCCCAGCCGCATTTGTCTCTCCAGTGGCGATGTTTACACACCGCTCTAAGTACTCATTTGAGGCTGAGTCGACCTAGGGGAGGCCCAGGACCGGTTCAGATAATCGTCGCTGGGTGCTGGTGGCCGTGAGCGGGAATCTTTGTCTTTGTGTGAGAGAGAGAGAGAGATCACCTTCGCCTCGCGGTCTTCTCTCTCTCTCGCTCTGGCGCATCGAGCGAGGGCAGGAGTCGAACCGAGGTCGCGGAGACCGTAGCCAACCATGATGCGCGCGTGTGTGGGTGGATATGTGGAGCGGTGGCGCAGTGGTTAGTACGCAAAAAAATACACAAATACAAAGATCCCCCGTATAGCCTGTAACAGACTGTAGGGGCAAGTGCTGTTAGCGAGCATCTATGAAGGCCGGAACGGCACACGAGTGGGTGGGTGGCCAGCACCACGCCCGACCGCCTTTGTCGATGTTTTATACAACGCACCAGGTACTCATTTGAGGCCGAGTCGACCTAGGGGAATAGCCCAAGACCGGTTCAGATGATCGTCACCGGTAATGGTGGCCATGAGCGTGAATCGAACTCGGGTCGCCGGGTTCGAAGCGCAGCGTAGCGCTATCCACTACACCACCGCTCCCCGGTGTCACACACAGACACGAAGACAAGCACGTGCGCACCAAATGGCGCACACCTGCCATCAATACAGAGTTGTGTGCTGGCCAAGATTTGTCATCGCTCATTCTCACCCCACGTTAATAATGTCTGTTACAAAGATTTAAAAAAAACTATGGAACTATCACCTAGTTTTTAAATTTCGCCAGGTAAGGCCCACTGAGCTACAAAACTCGTTTTCAGAAGCGACCTGGCCACGAATGATAGCTCAACGTCGTGGCTTTTCACGTGGAAATGCAGAACAGCTACATACTCGAAACGCGTCTCGATTCTAAATGTGGAGGGGAAAACCCGAAGGACCCGGAGAAAAATCCACGCGACCACGGCGAGAAAGACACACAAACTCCACATATACAGGCGTCGTCTGGGTCGGGATCGAACCCACGAGCTCCTGCATACCAAGCGAAGGAGTTAACATCTTGCCTTGCATCAGTATATTCGTCTTCTTCTTGGTTCTTTCGGTAAAGTCACGTAGAAGGGAAGTAATAAAATAATACAAATAAAACATAATAAAACAATTCTCACGACGTTTCGGCTACAACGCAAGCAGCCGTCTTCAGGTGAAGAATGAGACACTGCCAAGCTAGGAGCTTATATATAAGCTGAGTTGTGTCTCATGTACGGGTAGGCCGTGAGTCACTGGTGAGTAACCGTTTGTCACTCATTTCCCAACGTCTTGTCTCTTCTCACAATTCAAGTTCCTAGAATCAACCCACCCGCGCCTGCAACATGGCTTCATCCCAGAGGTCGCAATCGGGTACCCGTACCCTGCCCGATACCCGGCCGGGTACGGGTAGCCGGGTATCGGGTAGGGTACGGGTACTTGTTTGCGACCCTGGTGCGGACGGATTGGTTCGCCGCAAAATGACAAGATGGCGAGGCCTCGGTGGAGGGCCTTCACACAGCAGTGAAAAGATCAAAACTGATTGATGGTCATGGAAGAGATACCATACCTGGTGAAGAAGTATGGGGACTGCGTTTCTTTTTTATCATTGGGAAAAGAGAAAGAGCAGTGTGCTGTTCACGTACTGTCAAGCTATCTTCGTTAAACGTCTGTAATTCAATCGGGAGTCGAATGTGAAGTAAATATCAATCAAAATCACTCATCAGAGGTTACCGTGTAAAAAAGGTACATTGAAGAACAATTCGGGTTACAGTTGAGATAAAATGTAAACTGGTGTTTTTTGTAAGTGTGTAATGCGGGTTACATTTATATTCAAACAGAGAGAAATCAACTTCATGATAATATTTCGATTTAAAGCTTTCGTGACTGCAGGGATTCATCTTCTTGGTTCTTTAGGTAAAGTCACGTAGAAGGGAAGTAATAAAATAATAAAAATTAAACATAATAGTCACGTAGAAGGGAAGTAATAAAATAATAAAAATAAAACATAATAAAATAAAATAATATATTATTTTATTTTATTATGTTATATATTATTTTATAATAAAATAATATATTATTTTATTTTATTATGTTTTATTTTTATTATTTTATTACTTCCCTTCTACGTGACTTTACCGAAAGAACCAAGAAGATTCATGATAATACTTCATCGAAGGCTAACTTACAATAATACACCGAAATAAAATGTAAAAAAAACCTCAGCAATCGACTTGAGATAACTCGACATATGGCGAGGGATGACGAACCCAGAGCCTTTGAAAACGAAGAAGCCTTTGATCGACGACCGCCGCCACGTGTTCTCAGTTGTGCCGGTGGGGGGGGCACTCCCCCGGAACGTGTGTGACGTCACCGCGCCACGTGACCGACGACAAAGACCCCCAACGTGGACAAGGGAGCGGCGCGCGCGCGTTCAATGGTCACGTTTATTTGTCGGATGAAAGTGCTTCGAATTACAGCAATAGCATGAACGCCAATGTGTCACCCAGCAACAGAAGACATAATTATAATAAAAAGAAAGATTAATAAATTAACAATAGCAAAGAATATCTCTTTCTCCCTTCCCCTCTCTCTCTGTATATATATTATTTTGTACAGCACCACGCGATATTTTATATATTTAGAAAAAAGTGACGCTATGTTATCGTGTATATATATACTGTTTATAGACACAACCGATGCAAAGAACAGCTCTTATTCCTAACTTCCACAATCCCGCGTTCACTTTCAACTAACATCAAACGATACTCACGTACGCATTACCAAATCTTGAATCTCCGCTTAAGTGGCACGCACGCACGCGCGCGCACGCACGTACATAACCATACTGTCGATTCCTTATAATAGCTCTCGTTTTGCATTTTACAAAGATTTCCGTTTTACAGCGCCTGCGACCGATGGAGAGAGAAAAAAACACCCCCAGGAATCCACGCGGCTTTCGAGCGCCAAGGAACAAAATAAAAACCGCAGTCTCAGTTTGTTGTTTGCGCCCCGCCCCCCTAAACCAGACACGTGGAGAGATAATTGTAGACGCGATAACATAAACTAAACAAAGATTCCCTGGACGCGTTGCGCAGTGGGGCACGGCGGCCACTGGGGCGGACGAATCTTTTTCTCTCGAGACGACGACGACAAAATGACAGAGGTATCACATCGGTTCAGTCTATTTTGTAAAAATTTGATTTTTTTTGTCGTGGTGTCACTTTTCAAAGTTTTTTTCCCTTCCGATCGTTGGTTTTGTTTTTAGTTCGTTCATCGACACGTGCAACGTCCAGCAATCATTGTTGCTGGTTGGTTTGCGTTGTCGTGTTTGTTCACTCGTTGTTCAGGTGTTCCTCCATCTCCGTTTTGTTCCGCGGCGAAACTCACGAGATCAGTTGTGGAGTTTTCTGTCTTATTCCCATCAGTCCCAGAAATAATTGGAACTTATTTCATGACTCTCTCTCTCTCTCCTCCTCCTCGTCATCCAATCCATCCCTCGATCCCTTTCTGTATCCCAACTTTTCCGACGGGCTAATTCCTCTAACCGACACCACCAACGAACACAACCCACCCTCCCATTCAACCCTCGGCCACCTTCACCCACACGGACGTCGCTTCTCTCTACGTTCACGTTCACTGCCAGGATCCCTGACACGGCCGCGGGGCGGTTAACGTGTTGTCGGAGGCCTGCCGCAGGGAATCGCGTTTCCTCTCTGGGCCCCGCGAACCGTCAACACGGCCACGAGGCACAGCACACCACGGGTACCTGCGGTAGAACTGCTTTTATGCGTCGAGTTTGTTGTCCTTCCCCCGCACCTCCGATTAGCACGGTGCGAAAGAAGTTCAACATAACGTACAAAAAAGACAAAGATCCCCCGTATAGCCTTAACAGACTGTTGGGGCAAGTGCTTTTAGCGAGCACCTATGAAGACCGGAACGGTACACGAGGGGGTTGGGTGGCCAGCACCACGCTCGAGCGCCTTTGTCTCGCCCAGTGGCGATGTTTACACACCGCATCAGGTACTCGTTTGAGGCTGAGTCGACTTAGGGGAGGCCCAGGACCTGTTCAGATAATCGTCACACTGGTGTTGGCCGTGAGCGGGAATCGAGCTCGGGCCGCCGGGTTCGTAGCGCAGCGTAGCGCTAAATCGCTACACCACCGCTCCCCATAACTTACAGACACATACCACCAACCTACTTTATAATCACACCCCGTGTAACCACTCCGTGAGACAGCGGCACCAGACACACGCACAACGCAGCCACCGCCGTCATCGCTGTGCCGCCAACACTTGTACCCGTCACGACGTTCGTCCAGGAGGAGGAATGCGAGGATGATAATAAACCTTCGAATGTTTTTTTCCCCCGTTTTCTCCGTGCTGGCCCCGTGTTTTGTTGCGAGAGTGTACGTGATTAAGTGCAATACATACACGCACACATAAATGTGTATACGGCTTAATAAATATAAAACTTAAAAGAAGACTCACCCCAAACAAAACACTTTGGGGGGGGGAGGGTGGTTTGTTTGTTTGTTTTACAAACTTGTGGGCAGTGTATCTCGAGCCGTGTTACGCGAGTTCGTAAAGTTCGTTCGAGCAGAGCCAAGCACGTGTTGACTTTTCGGAGCGCCGACATTGGGCCCTCGAGGGCCAATCACAGCCGGCTTCTCTGATCGTCACACCGAGGGGGGCCGGAGGGGGGCGGGCAGAGAAAGGGGGGGGGGCAGATTTGCACCCCGTGGTGGCATCGCAAAGTAGCCATGAGCTGGTCGTTGAAAAGTGAATCGGAAGTTTTTTTTTTTCAAGCAAAGTTCCATGCCGCAAAGCAGTGGGTCGACTCTGTTTTGGTTCGGTTCATGAAAACGTCCAATTGTTTTGCCTGGGTCGTGTCTTGCCGTAAATGTGACATACTTTACTACATTCTTCATGAACAAACGCCACCTTGTCACGGAACATATATCCCGTATATCCTGCAATGAGCTCACGTCTCGGGCAGTAGATTTCGTAAATTAACAGTTTTCATGTCGGGTCGAACTATATAAGTCGCCGTTATCTCCTGCCTATCGCCTGCCTATCGGAAGGCCCATTTTTTCTAACCGTCAGCCTTTGCATGTCGATCTATACACAAGGTCATTGATAATATAACGAAGGTTTCTCAAACTGCAGCGATCCTTTTAAACCCGCCATGATTCTGCTTTTCCGCGTTTACCACTCACCGGTCATTCTCCGATCAAATACAAATGAAGTCGTAACTCGCTGCACGTGCCCACTGATTGGTGAACGTGAGCGCTGATTTATATTTGTCTGTGTGTGTGTGTGTGCTTGCGTGCGTGCGAGTGTTTTATGGTCAAGTCGCACGTGCCAAACTCGATACCAATTCGAATCAGCGCTCTCAAAAGTCACGTGCGGCGTTTTTGTTTTTTTTTTACCAAAAATTAATCGGGCAGTGGGAACGCGAATCGACGCACATTTTGCATTCGAACAGATGGCGTTGGCGGAAATGCGTATCACGGAGAGCGGCGAATAAGTGAGGTCTGGAAAAAAAACCTGTAATGCACACCACAATTAAATCTTTTTTTGCGCGAAATGGCATCGAGATATCGCACCTCGAGCAGACAGATTGCTTTGGCTATTCCAGAGTATTGCACGCGCAACACACAAAGATAAAGAGCAACACGTCGTGACATCGTCGTCATCGTCATTCCATCACAATTCCACGGAGCCGCAGGACCACGCGCCAGATAAACCAAGTGAGAAAATATATATCCCACAAAACACTTATCCGATATAATTGTCTTCCCCATACACAAGCGTGTGTAGTTAAACGAATAAGGAGATACAGAGTCTAGAACGCTTCCCCTGCTTTCAGCCGTGGCCTAGAATCTGCACTCGGCTCGCTGGGTTCATAGCGCAGGGCGCAAACCAAGGCGCCGCTGCTCCTGCCACCGCGTGGAGGCCTTCATCAAGCAGGGGATTGATAAACGCCTGCAATGATTAATTTCCCAAAGAAGGTTAGGTAGACAAAATACTTGATACGTTTCTCCGAGCAACAGAAAGATAAATGAAAAAAACTTTTACTTTTTGTAACGTTTGTGCCAAAAAATATTTCCTGTTCCAACGAGAGTTGGATGACGATCGTCTCGGTTAGCGGCCATGAGCCAGTGGTAACCATTCCACATTCCCACGACAAGGGCCAGTCTATCGACAGGACAACCACTGTTTGTTGACGTTCCACAAATTGGTGCGAATTATGTTGTGAAGAACCACGGAGGGATGATGTGGACGATGAGCCGAGTCGAGGCAATGTCCGACCAGGATTTCAACTCTGGAACCTGCCGCGTGCGATTCGCGTTGACGCGATGCGGTGCGTGAGCTTGCGAAAATCAAAGTGCCGTCGAAATAATAAACGCTGAGGATTACAGATTGCAATACGATGACATCGTTGCCCTACATCAGAATTCCACGTGTCATCCCGTTCCTCTTCACTTCGCGTAAACAAATATTCAGTCTCAAATACAAACAAATTGATTCACGCGGAGCTGTCTGCTGCCGAGTGAGGTGGGGGGGGGGGTACACGGTGTTGGTTTAACCGGTAGACGCGTGGGGAACGATTTCGAAGTTGTGGGAGGGAGGGGATCCAAGGTGATGTAGGCGGCGGGGGGGGGGGGGGTGTCCGAATCCTGTTGCAGAAGAGGGCTATGAAGTATATTGATTTGAGGTGGGGGGGGGCACAGCAGTGTTCTTGCTCCAACCTCTGTCCAAGTGTTCGTTTGCGGTGGCTCAGCTGCCACCGATGATTCATCCCCACGTTCATCAGGATTGCAGGCAGAGTCGCTGCTGCTGCTGCTGCTGTAGGCCTTGGTCGCTGCTTCTGCTGCAGCAGAAACAGCTGCTGTTGCTGCTGCTGAACGAGGTCCATTCCGTCAGGTTGCTCCGTTACCTTTCAGCTTCTGCTGCTGCACGGCGTGGCGCGCCTTGCGCTCGCGATCCAGCTCGCCGCACAGCGTCTCTGCAACGAGACGACGCCGCGTCTGAGTCACCCGCGGTGGAGGTGGGGGAGGTGGAGGTGGCGGTGGCGGTGGAGATGGAAGTGGCGGTGGAAGTGGCGGGGGTGGGGGGAGATGCACGCCGATGCTAAACGCTCCGCGGAGACGGATTTCGCGACCGATGTTATCCATGATAAATGTATTTTATGTTTTTACTTTTGGGTTAGATCGCGCAGATATAAATGTGTCGTTACGCACTGTGAATTGTAAATGTTGTGGGTTTAGTCTCCAGCACACACACACAGGTGTGTCTCCAGCACACACACACCGGTGTGCTGGAGACTAATTGGAACGTTTTGTTTGGGTGACAAACCTCACAAATTGTCTGTGTCGGGTGGTAGCGGGTTTAACGACGCAACCCCAACCACGACCCCAACTCCTACCACTATCCCTACCACGACCCCAGCCCCTATCACTATCCTTATCACTACCCCAACCCCTATCACTATCCCTACCACTACCCCAACCCCTACCACTATCCCTACCCATCCCCAACCCCTACCACTATCCCTACCACGACCCCAACCCCTATCACTATCCCTACCTCTCCGTTAACCACTCCCGCCTATGCTCCTGTCACCAATAACTACACCACCACTTTTAATAACAACCCCACTCACTACCCTTTATGATCTCAACCACTCTCATCTTAAGTAAAAGTGTATCGTTGTTGTAAAGCGCCTTAGAGTAATGCGCTTCATATAAATCTACTGAAGATACGATCTCGAATTGTCTCCGGAACTGCACCATTATCCTGTTACGATTATGGCGGACGTTCTAATCATTTACAGATGTCATTGTTGTTGGCATGAGCCGAGCTAATTGGGACCCATAGTGTCGAAGTGGGGGGGGGGGGAGCCTACGTGTGGCTTCCCAGAGATGGGACTTGTCAGCTATGCCGTGCCGATGAGCCCTAATAAGGGGGAAACCGCCGTCCGCAGGAGTCTATTGTTGCATCACCGCTGCCTGACAGTCGGTCACATTTTGCTCGAATTCATTCTGACGGTGGCTATCAACAACAAGGCAACTCCTATGACTAATTGGGAATGGGACGCAAGCGTAGGATTGATCACCCTGTCGCTGGCCGCCTTTGGGGAGGGTGTATAGTGTGAAAGGCCGAAACACCCTAGGAACCAAAGGTTCACTACTGACTATGCGCTCCCCAAATTTCACCAGGCTCACTGTTCATGAACTCTTGGAAGTGCTTGCACAAAGGATAGTAACATCTCATCCTGTGTTCTTGGAATCTGACGGTGGCCTCACACAAGAGGGCCACCGCTGGGACTCGAGGTAAGTGAAAATAAAACGGATTTCTTTTTTCTTTTCACGTTACCTTACTTTATGTTTCATTCATTATCCAGTATTTATTGCAGTCGTACATGCATATGTACAACATTTCTTCTTATTTATGAGTTTAACAATGCTCCCCCTTGTTTTATTGAACCACATCAAATTTTATACCACTGACCGTATTATATACGGTACAATTAAATTGGCGAGTTCCGAGATACAAACAAATCGACTTACGAACGGGCACCAGGAACATTTAACACGTTCGTAACCCGTTCGTAAGTCGGTGACTGCACTAGATTCCACCTTGGGAGATCCCCCCCCCCCGAACCCTGACACCCCCCACCCTGCTCCACCATTCCATGGATTGTCGCGGTTCAAGCTGTCTCCTCTATACCGTCCGACTCGTTTGTTGAGTATTAGCTGGTCTTTTCTGCACTATCTCGTTGTTTCGCTGCACAGTTGTTCGTGCATGCACTGCACGAACAACGGGTTAGGGGGTAGTGGTAGTGGGGTTAGGGGGTGGCGGGGTTAGGGGGTGGCGGGGTTAGGGGGTGGCGGGGTTAGGAGGTGGCGGGGTTAGGGGGTGGCGGGGTTAGGGGGTAGTGGGGTTAGGGGGTAGCGGGGTTAGGGGGTAGCGGGGTTAGGGGGGTGGCGGGGTTAGGGGGTGGCGGGGTTAGGGGGTGGCGGGGTTAGGGGGTGGCGGGGTTAGGGGGTGGCGGGGTTAGGGGGTGGCGGGGTTAGGGGGTGGCGGGGTTAGGGGGTGGCGGGGTTAGGGGGGTAGTGGGGTTAGGGGGTAGCGGGGTTAGGGGGTAGCGGGGTTAGGGGGTAGCGGGGTTAGGGGGTAGCGGGGTTAGGGGGGTAGTGGGGTTAGGGGGGTAGTGGGGTTAGGGGGGTAGTGGGGTTAGGGGGGTAGTGGGGTTAGGGGTGTAGTGGGGTTAGGGGTGTAGTGGGGTTAGGGGTGTAGTGGGGTTAGGGGTGTAGCGGGGTTAGGGGGTAGCGGGGTTAGGGGGTTATCGGGGTTAGGGGGGTGGCGGGGTTAGGGGGTAGTGGGGTTAGGGTGTAGCGGGGTTAGGGGGTAGCGGGGTTAGGGGGTAGCGGGGTTAGGGGGTAGCGGGGTTAGGGGGTAGCGGGGTTAGGGGGGTGGCGGGGTTAGGGGGGTGGCGGGGTTAGGGGTGTAGCGGGGTTAGGGGTGTAGCGGGGTTAGGGGTGTAGCGGGGTTAGGGGGTAGCGAGGTTAGGGGGTAGCGGGGTTAGGGGGTAGGGGGGTGGTGGGGTTAGGGGGGTAGTGGGGTTAGGGGGTAGTGGGGTTAGGGGGGTAGCGGGGTTAGGGGGGGTGGTGGGGTTAGGGGGGTAGCAGTGTTAAGGGTTCACGGGAGGGTATGAGGGGAGAACGAGGCGAGAGGGTTAGGGGTTCGTGAGGGAGGGAGGGAGGGAGAGTTGTCGGGGTGGTTATTGTAAATGGGGCTTCGTGGAGCCTCATAGACCGGGAGACGTCATAAACCACTCCCGTAAACATTCACAATCGATTTCGTTTACGCTCCAAGCCGCGTTGTTTAAATGTCGTCCCGATCGTCGCGCCGTCCGTGTAAACCCTGGCGCCGAGATGACGAGAGCCAAACTCCGGCGCCTTTTTATGTTGTCCTCATCGCGGTTGCCGAGCACAGCAACAAACAGCACGGTTAAAAAAATTAAAAGTTGATGAAAAAAAGTGAATACGTTTCTTTTAAAATTTACGAATGTAAGACTGTGCCGACCTAGGGGAGTGGTGTCACTGATGTTCGCCGTGGGTACACGTGACACATAGGCACCCCAAAGACAAAGACCCCCGTATAGCCATAACAGGCTGTTGGGGCAAGTGCCGTTCGCCTCTGCAGGTCGGCACGGCACACGAGGGGGTGGGTGGCCAGCACCACTCCCGGCGCGCATTTGTCTCCCCAGTGGCGATCTTTACACATCGCACCAGGTACTCATTGGAGGCTGAGTCGACCTAGGGGAGGCCCAGAACCGTCACTGGTGTTGCTGGTTGTGAGTGGGAATCGAACTCGGTTTGCCGGGTTCGTGGGGCAGTGCGGCACTAACCCCTGCGCCACCGCTCCCCACAAAATGCACACCGTATATAACAAAGACAAAGATCCCCCTATAGCCTTGACATACTGTTGGGGAAAGTGCTGTTAGCGAGCACCTATAGAGGCCGGCATGGCACACCTGGGGGTGAGTGGCCAGCACCACGCCAGGCCGCCTTTGTCTCTCCAGTGGCGATGTTTACACACCTCACCAGGTACTCGTTTGAGGCTGAGTCGACCTAGGGGAGGCCCATGACCGGTTCAGATAATCGTCACTGGTGTTTGCCGTGAGCGGGAATCGAACTCGAGTCTCCGGGTTCGTAGCGCAGCATAGTGCTAACCAGTACACTACCGCTCTCCACACCGTATGTACACAGACACACACACAGACACACACACAGACACACACACAGACACACACACAGACACACACACAGACACACACACAGACACACACACAGACACACACACAGACACACACACAGACACACGCGTGCCCGCGCGGACATCGATTACATAAGCACCGTGTGCACCCACATTGTTTTTAACGCGGCCGTGTTGTTCACGGGCGTTTACCGACACAAATCAATGGGCATCGATTTCGCCGCCTTTTACGACTTGGTGGAATTGAATCGCCCGTAAAAGAGCAAATTCTAAATTGAATGCACGGATTAGAGCGAAAGAGACCGAGAGAGAGAGAGAGGAGGGGTGGGGGGAGAGATGCAGGACTAACGGATCGAATTAAGTCGCCTCGCTTAGCCAAATTGTCTCAGCGGCCCGTGAGGTCGTCATTTAAACCCCCCAAAAAACACAATTTCATTGATTTATTGACATTTCTTTATTTAACCCCAGCGTGGAACCCCGCTGAGATTCATCGCCTCTTTTTTTGCCGAATGGGATAATATGGAAGGTGGACAATGCGTGTGATGGGTCGGCAGTAGCGCAAGTAGGTTCGCGGATTTTGTCTCTTTGCCCTTTTCGCGTTTAGGTTAAAATGGGGGACGATGGCAGTGGAGGAGGTTGTTGGTGCGGCAAATGGGTCGATTCATCATCCGGCACGGCAAAACGGGAGGTGGCCGTGCGGCGAGTAAGAAGCCCGTGAGTTGGCGTGAAGCGATTCGAACGATCGGAATGCGAAGCGGGGAGGAGTGTCGCACGCAAAGGTGTCGGGTGAAATATCATGGGCAGCGCAAATCACGAGGCCACGATGGCCGACATCTTTGAGAAAGTAAATGGCCACATTGAGAGAGAAAGAGAGAGAGTACAGTAAGTAGGTGATTTCATGATTGCATCAACTTCATGCATTGTGACATTGGGGTTGTGATGGGAGGGGGGGGATATAGAATGTGGTGCAGCAAGTGGGATCCGTTCATTATCTCCGTTTTTGGGGTTAAGGCCGAGAGGAGGGTGTGGTGTACAGGGGGAGGTAATATAGCAAGTAGGTTCGAGAACCGACCGATCTGTGTGGAGCTTTGAGTGTCGCTCCCCTCGATTGCGTGGTGGGGTTTCTCCGGGTTCTCCGGTTTCCTCCCACACGCTGCAAAACACTCATTAGTGGGATCGGCCCAAACACCCCAAAGTGAGCAAGACCTTCCTGAATACGAGTCCTGAGACTCGGCGAGGCTTTCCAAGGTCAATCATATTAATTATAGTCAGGGCCGTCCATAGCGGGGGGGGGGGGCAGGCGGGAGCGGGGGGCGGGGGGGGGGGTCCGGGGCAAATCACACCGCGTGGGCCCCACGTGACGTTAGTTTTACGTCAAAACGCGCCCCCCCCCAAAACGCGGGGCCCGGGGCGGTCACCCCGATTCGCCATACCCTAGGGACGGCTCTGATTATAGTCTCAGTAATACGATACAATCTGGTTAATGGTGCAAATGAAACAGAGGCGAAAACACACACAACGAGACAAACAAGCATAGATTTCCCCCTCCCCTCCCCAATCGAATCCCCCAATTGTGAACCTTTTCTTTCTAATCGCTGCAGGCAGAGTTAAGGGAGGGTAGGGGGCTGGATCGCTACACGCCTAACAAACAACACTCCTTCACTGTGCACTCACTGCGTCTACATCAACACCATCAGTCGGCGGGGATATTGCATCATCATCGTCATTATCATCATCAGCCACGATCGATTCACGACTGGATTGAAGCCTCCTCGAGCCGTCGCTACCGATAACAGCCCCCCCCCCCGCAGCGCGTACCGGCTCGTCTGGCAACCGCGCAAAGGGAGTCGATCTCATTGCGCCGTCTGCGCAAGAGGCGGCGTCCTCTCGGACGCGTTCCCTCCGTTGGCCGCGTGGCGTCGAGATCCAGCGAATTCGCCGGACGTGAGCTTCCACGGCGGCGAGCCAGCGCTTGTAAGATGTAAGTCTCGTTCCTCTCCTCCCATCATCTCACCAACGACATAACTCCCCCACCCACCCACCCAGCCATCTCTACACGTCCCCCACTCCGCCCACTCCACTCTCCCCATGAGCACTTCCAGCAACCCACTCTGGGTGCAACCCTCACCTTTTAGAGACTGCAGTTCTCTCTCGATCTTCCTCCGGAGGTCCATCTCGTGGAGCAGGAATTTCTGAAGCTCCTCTGTAGGAGGCAGAATACACACACACGCACGCACATCCAAACCCATTAAGTTGTTGATTGATTGAATCGTGCTTACGGGACGGATTCATGCGTTCTTGGTGAAACTCACTCTTCGCCACGTTTATTTTGGGGGACAAAATTATGTAAACGTCTCCATCATCATCATCACCAGTACAGATAATAACAGCGTAGCGTTCATTTAGGAATATCCTCACTATAAGTCTCAAGGAACCTTTTCAGAATGGTCCTGCAATTGGAAGTTTGGCCATATCCAGTAAAAAAATTGTTAATTTACCCCGAGAAACTCCGAGGGGGTAGACACTCAAAGCTCCACACAGATGGATTCACGAACCCCCCCCCCCCCTCCCGTTTTGCACTGCCACATGCTGACCACCTGACAGATCTGGAACAATTTCCACAAGTCACCAATCACGACATCCACCGCCCCTTGCCTCCAAAGCAATGGATTACAAGCGCGCACCACGATGTCCAGCCACAACAGACAAAGATGCCCCGTGTAGCCTCTTGAAACACACTGTTGGGGCAAGTGCCGTTAGCGAGCGCAACATGAAAGCAGAAACGGCACACAAAGGGGGGGGGGGGTTGGGGGTGGCCAGAAATCACGCGCGGCCGCCTTTGTCTCCCCAGCGGCGGTGTTTACACGCCGTAGCAGGTACTCATTTGAGGCCGAGTCGACCTAGGGGAGGATCAGATAATCGTCACTGGTGCTGGTGGCAGTGAGCGGGAATAGAACTCGGGTCGCCTGATGCGCTAACCACTGCACTACCGCTCCCCACACAATAAAGACAATTATCCCCCGTGTAGCATTAACAGACTATTGGGGCAAGTGCTGTAAGCGAGCACCTATGAAGGCCAGCACGGCACACGAGGGGGTGGGGTGGCCAGCACCACGCCCGGCCGCCTTTGTCTCCCGAGTGACGGTGTTTACACACCGCACCAGGTCCTCATTTGAGGCTTAGTCGACCTAGAGGAGGCCCAGGACCGGTTCAAATAATCGTCACCGGTGTTGGCCGTGAGCCAGGAATGGAACTCGGATCAACAGGTGCGCACCGCAGCGCGCTAACCGCTACACCACCGCTCCGCACACAATACACAAAGATCCCCCGTATAGCCTGTAACAGAGTGTAGGGAGCAAGTGCTGTTAGCGAGCACCTATAAAGGCCGGCACAACACACACACAAAGAGAGAGACGCACACACACACCTCGTGCCGAGGAAGCGCTATATTATTTACAAGCGCGGGGCGCCCGTGCATCCTTCCCCTCGCCGCCGCCGCCTCTCTCCGCCTCTCTTCGCCTCTTTGGGCATAAAAAGTTAATGGAGCGCTCGGGCAGGCGCGGGGTGCGCCACGAGACGCGGGACGCGGGGGGGTGGGGTGGGGGGGCGAGGGGACGCGGGGGGGGGTTGGGGAGGAGGGGGGGGGTACTCATTGCTCGGGATTTACGAGGCTCCGACTCAACACAAGGGACACAAGAGCTGAGATTGAGGGGGGGGGGTGGTGGAAGTGGGGGGGGGGGGGGTAAGTGGGTGGGGGGGAGTCAGGAAGTGGTGGGGGTGGTAGGGGGGGGACTTCACCCCCCCCCCGTTAAACGTGAATCAGAATCTTTATTTATCCTCGAGAAATCCGATGAGCTGTGAAGCTTTTTTTCTTCCGCTCACAGATTTCCAGTCGGGGCGGGTCCGAGAGTCACAACGACCAACAATACAAGAACACCGCCCGTGGGAGTGCAAAGTATAGGACGGGTAAGGAAATCACTAAACAAATGTGTAAAATTAATTAAGTATATACGTTAAATTGCATAGGTGCAATACTGCGAACGCAAGAGGGTCATGTTGCGGCGCTCCAATTGCTCGCGGCTGGCTACGTACGGTGCGAAAGAAGTTCTGCACATACATATGTCCCTGATACACCACCTGCCACGGTACAGGTCACTAAAGCGAACGCTCCAGGTTCGGGTTTCTCAAACTCCAGCTCTCGTCACCCACCACGGTTCTCATTTTCACGTTCGCCGATCTCATCTGTTGAAATGTGAATCAAGTCATTACACGCTGCCCGCGTCTGATGGTTGGTGAACCAATAAGTTGGCGCGATGTTGAGAGAGCGCAGATTCAGGTGAATGAGAGAGAGAGAGCTGTGGATCTCCCGGCTCGCGTAAATAAGCAAACACACACGCGTAAGATCTTCATCTTAATGTGACTCAGCGATCTGTAATCAACGCGGGCCACGCAACAAAGACAAAGGACCCCCGTATAGCCTTAGCAGACTATTGGGGAAAGTACTGTGAGCGAGCAGCACCTATGAAGGCCGGGGTGGGTGGCCAGCACCACACCCGGGCCGCCGTTGACTCCCCAGTGGCGATGTTTACACGCCGCACCAGGTACTCATTTGAGGCTGAGTCGACCTAGGCGAGGCCCGGGACCGGTTTATGTATATCCGCCACTGTTATTGGTCGTGAGCGGGAATAGAACACGGGCGCAGTGCGCTAACCACAGCGCCACCACTCCCCACTTGCGGATCACACAGGCACAGTAATTCACACAATCATTCATCAAAATAGAGTCCAGGTCTCTCCGATAACCAGGGTCACGGCTCGATTCGAGGATCGATAAATGATTGTCTAGTTTTTACTGTCTCGTTCGAATCGATTCCACTTTTTCTCGTCTAATTTGCACAAGCTGAGGTCACTCCGTAGCTCGTGAACATAGCAATGAGTGCGTATACGAGTTGCATGTCATTTGCGCTCGCATGATTCAATGCACGTGTGAGCAAAATGGAATGTATTTGAAGTCAACGCATCCTTAAAATACCTGCTCGTACCTCTCGAGAGACCGATGTGATTACCCCCCCCCCCCCCCACGGTGACTGATTTCCACAAGTGTACAAATTGATTCACTTTTGTTGTTGTTTAAACGATCACGAAGCATCGCGTGATGAATTGAACACCCTGTAAGAGAAAGTGGGCACTGTCCGTACAACCACAGTCAGCGTGGCTCAGGACGCTGAATGGAAATAAGCGGGGCATACGTCTCGCGTGTATCAGAATCGGGAATGTTTATTTAGACTGGAGGAAGCCGATGAGCTATGAAGCTCTTTGTCACATATGTCCAGTATATTTATATCGAGAGAGAAAGGAAGTCGGTCATAGCCAGGGGCAAAGAGGATCATTGTTGAGCCTGGACTTGAACAGCACGAGTGGCAGAGGGAACGCAGTTCCAGACTTGGGAGCAGCATTATTAGTGATCTCCCACTGAGCGACGGTTGACTGCGATCCTTGCCAGAAGCCTCGCGTACGGCAGCAGAGAATTCGTGGGAGGGGAGTAGAGTGAGATGAGAGGTCGCAGACAATGTCTCGATGGGAGGTACGATAGGTTGAGACGAGAGGGGAGAGGTATGGGAGTGCGTGGAGGGGAGTACAATAGGTTGAGACGAGAGGTATGGGAGTGCGTGGAGGGGAGTACAATAGGTTGAGACGAGAGGACAGAAGTAGTTAGGAGGAAAGTGGACATTGCCGACTTTGAACTTGATCCACAAATTAGCCTGGGAGCCTGTGGGGCAAGGGGATGACTCCACGTCTCGCTTACAGATGTGGTGCGGGGTGAGGAATGTGCCAGTTGTTCATGTTGGCAACAACCACGGCGATGTGTCACGAACCCATGAATTCCCCGTGACTCCCTTTACCTCGATGGAATCATAGCGGCTTTTGAGGGCACCTCTCAGCCACTATGTGCGGAACATGCGTGGCACGTGTGCGGCAGGGCTTACCCTTGTCCATGCGCGTGATCTCGGGCTGGTAGTGTTGCTCCACGGGTGCCGGAGTGGCGTCACCTGCACCGCACACACCGCAAGGGCCGTGAGTTCAGCTCAGACAGCTCAGCGTTCGTCGCAACTCCGTTGCGCTAAATGTCCGCTCGGTCGGGTCAACATCTCGGGTCAACATCTCGGGTCAACATCTCGGGTCAACATCTCGGGTGCCGTGCGGTCTCGTCTCGGCGCGCCCACCGTTGTGCACGTGCGCGCCCCCCCCCTGCTCGATCGTGCGGTGGCTTCTGGGTGGGCCGTCCGCTCCGCCGCCTCTCAGTAGAAGGGGGTTCCCCGTACCTGGTGGGAATCGGACACAAAGCGGCGTGGTCAGTACACAAAGATGCCCCCCCCGCCACCAACTCCACTCCTCCCCCACCCACCCCCTCACCCCGGGAGAGCCTGAAAGAGGCAGACTTTTTGGGGCGAGTGTTGTCAAGGCCCCCTCCCCGGAGTTGTATTTATTTTTCGATTTAAAGCTTTCGTGACTGCAGGGATTCATCTTATTGGTTCTTTCGGTAAAGTCACGTAGAAGGGAAATAATAAAATAATAAAATAATATTTTCTTAATTAATAACTATTATGTTTTCTTTTTATTATTCTATTATTTCCCTTCTACGTAACTTTACCGAAAGAACCAATAAGTTGTATTTATTTGTTTCAGTTTTGAACTCGCAGTCACTGGGCCAGGCGATGGGACGGTTCACAAATGGAGCGCCGTCCATGAGTGGACCGAGTAGTTCGCCTCCCGTGCAGAGTGCGACCCCAAATCCGAGAGTCTGCGGCCACAGCCAGCTGGCTAGCAAGTCAATGTCACACGCTAATTTGGCAATTAAGGTGAGTAAAGAAAGGAGTTTCACGCTTACGTATCCATCGTAAACTAACGACAACGCGTACAATTCACACGTAGACAGCACTTACGGCGGTGGCTATTAGGAGCCTGATGTTACGTTTGTATTCGACTGATTATTTTACGCGGTAAGTTCGCTGAATAGAAAACGTGTTTAATGCATTATTGGCAGGATATAACGGTGGTCATAATGGCTAAATGATTTCTAACGACAGTTTTGTATTTTCTCAAGTAGACATGCATCTTAAGAGTGCGCGATCAACCCATCTCAAGCTATAAGCCTCGACTGTATGAATGCGCCTTGATAAATAAACGCGTGAAATTGCCGCGGCCTACATTTGTGAGTGGGTGGGTGTGTATGTGTGTGTGTGTCAACAAAGACAAAGACCCCCCGTATAGCCTTAACAGACTGTAGAGGCAAGTGCTGTTAGCGAGCACCTATGAAGGCCGGCACGGCACACGAGGGGGTGGGTTGGCCAACACCACGCCCGACCGCCTTTGTCTCCCCATTGGTGCGGTGTGCGAACAGCCACATGGGGAGACAAAGGCTGCCGGGTGTGGTTGCTGGCCCCCCATCCCCTTCGTGTGCCGTGCCGGCCTTCATGTGTGCGAGTCGCTAACAGCACTTGCAACTACTTTATGTTAACGTCTATATTGTTACCGTGTACATTGTCTGTGCAAGTCGCGTGTCAGTCAGTAGTTGCGCGTGTGTGGCGAGGGTTGGTGGGGCTAACTGAAACATTTCACGGCATCCGCGCCGCGTGCATCACGCCCAATGCATCATGATGATGGAGTAGGGATAACATTGTGCACACAGTACACACACACACAGTACACACACAGTACACACACACGGTACACACACAGTACACACACACACGGTACACACACAGTACACACACACGGTACACACACACAGTACACACACAGTACACACACACAGTACACACACACACAGCACACACACACAGTACACACACACAGTACACACACAGTACACACACACGGTACACACACAGTACACACACACACACAGTACACACACACGGTACACACACACAGTACACACACACAGTACACACACACACACAGTACACACACACGGTACACACACGGTACACACACAGTACACACACACACACAGTACACACACACGGTACACACACGGTACACACACAGTACACACACACACGGTACACACACAGTACACACACACGGTACACACACAGTACACACACACAGTACACACACACGGTACACACACAGTACACACACACGGTACACACACAGTACACACACACAGTACACACACACGGTACACACACAGTACACACATACACGGTACACACACAGTGCACACACAGTGCACACACACAGTACACACACACAGTGCACACACAGTACACACACACGGTACACACACAGTACACACACACACACACGGTACACACACAGTACACACACACACGGTACACACACAGTACACACACACGGTACACACACAGTACACACACACAGTACACACACACGGTACACACACAGTACACACACACGGTACACACACAGTACACACACACAGTACACACACACGGTACACACACAGTACACACATACACGGTACACACACAGTGCACACACAGTGCACACACACAGTACACACACACGGTACACACACAGTACACACACACGGTACACACACAGTACACACACACAGTACACACACACGGTACACACACAGTACACACATACACGGTACACACACAGTGCACACACAGTGCACACACACAGTACACACACACAGTGCACACACAGTACACACACACGGTACACACACACAGTACACACACACAGTACACACACACACACAGTACACACACACGGTACACACACGGTACACACACAGTACACACACACACGGTACACACACAGTACACACACACGGTACACACACAGTACACACACACAGTACACACACACAGTACACACACACACACAGTACACACACACGGTACACACACGGTACACACACAGTACACACACACGGTACACACACAGTACACACACACAGTACACACACACGGTACACACACAGTACACACACACGGTACACACACAGTACACACATACACGGTACACACACAGTGCACACACAGTGCACACACACAGTAGACACACACACAGTACACACACACACAGTACACACACGGTACACACACACACACGGTAGACACACACACACGGTAGACACACACACACAGTACATACACACACGGTACACACACACAGTACACACACACACTGCACACACACACGGTGCACACACACAGTACACACACACGGTACACACACACGGTACACACACACACACAGTACACACACACGGTACACACAGTAGACGTACACACACACAGTACACACACACAGTACACACAAACAGTACACACACACAATGCACACACAGTGCACACACATACAGTAGACACACACACACGGTACACACACGGTACACACACACACGGTACACACACACAGTACACACACGGTACACACACACAGTACACACACACAGCACACACACAGTACACACACAGTACACACACGGTACACACACACAGTACACACACACCACACACACACGGTACACACACACACACAGTACACACACGGAGTACACACACACAGCACACACACAGTACACACACAGTACACACACACACGGTACACACACACAGTACACACACACACACAGTACACACACAGTGCACACACATACAGTAGACACACACACGGTACACACACACGGTACACACACACGGTACACACACAGTACACACACACAGTACACACACGGTACACACACACAGTACACACACACGGTACACACACACAGCACACACACAGTACACACACACACAGTACACACACACACAGTACACACACACAGTAGACACACACACAGTAGACACACACACAGTAGACACACACACAGTACACACACACAGTACACACACACGGTACACACACACACACAAGACAACTATAGAGATCCCCCCTCCCCTTATAGTCTTAATAGACGTGTGGGGCAAGTGCTGTTAGTGAGCACCTATGAAGGCCGGCAAGGCACACTAAGGGGGCGGGTGGCCAACACTACGCCCGGCCGCCTTTGTCTCCTCTGTGGCGATGTTTCCACACCTCACCGGGTACTCATTTGAGGCTGAGTCGACCTAGGGGAGGCCCACACACACACGCACGCACCGGAGCGCTCTGCCGATCCACGTCCGTATTGGCCGAGCACGGGGGTCATGGGCGCGGGCGAAGGTCCATCATCTCGCTCCTCCTGCCAACAGGGACAGCAGCGTCATTGTCAACACCGCTCCAACCACAATCTTCAGCTTTATGTGTGTGGGTGTGAGACGCTTTGCTTGAAATCATCATCATCATCATCAGCAGCAGCAGTATCATACTCATAATCAACGTTGTTGGGTTAGATCGCGTTATTTATAAATGTGTCGTAACCCTCCACCACCCGACACGGCCAATCAGCAAAAAAAAAGTGTCACGTTGACAAAAGACAAATAGTTCACTGCTTTAGCCCACCGGTGTGTTGAAGCGTGAAACCAAAACATTGCAAATGTTGTGGTTTCACATAGTAAATGTTTTGGTTTCACGCTTTAACACACCGGTGGGCTAAAGCAGTGAACTATTTGTCTTTTGTCAACGTGACACTTTTTTTTGCTGATTGGCCGTGTCGGGTGGTGGAGGGTTACGACACATTTATAAATAACGCAATCTAACCCAAAAACGTTGATTATGAATAATATTGGTCGCGAAAGCCTACGTGTTAAACTGAGCAGTATCATAGTCAGCGGCGGCATCATCAGCAGAAGAATCATCGTTACCATCATCATAATCATTACCACCGCTGCCACCAAATATAAGTATGAAAATCTTCAGTAGATGTGTCGTTGTTCTCATAATTATAATCAGTAGCAGCATCAGCATCAACAGCAGCAGCAGCGGAAGCAATACTCATCATCATTAGCAGAAGCATAATCGTCATCATCATCATCATCAAGGCAATGACCTCCCCTATTTAAAACCCCCCATCAAAACGAATTACCGCACGGCCCCACGCAGCCAAGACGGGTTTCGCGTAAATGAGGGTCACCACAGCTAATGATCGCGATTAATTATTTCATTATCTGTTACTCGCATGCACGTGCAGACGCGCGCGCACACACAGCCTCAGAGACCCACACGGGCACACACAGAGAAACCGCGAAGACACACGCACACAGGGACACATACACACGGAGACTCGCACAGAGACACAGACACAAATACAAAGACACGTACACACGCACAGACACAAAAGACAAAGATCCCCTGTAACGCTTTAATAGACTGTTGGGGCAAGTGTTGTTAGCGGAACACCGAATGAAGGCCGGCACGGCACACGAAGGGGGGGGTTTGTGGCCAGAATCGATGTTTACACAGCGCGCCAGTTACTAGTTTATGGCTGAGTCACTCTAGAGGAGGCCCAGGACCGGTCCAGATAATCATCACTGCTGTTGGCCGTGATGGCAGCGCGCTAACCACTACACTACAGCTCCCCAGACACGAATACATACGCAAAGACAAAAATCCCCCGTAAAGCCTTTAATACACACACACGCGCGCGCGTACACACGCATGCCATGTTACACGCGGCTGCGGGTGACTATATAACGTTGCACGCTCATGTCAGCTCGTCACACACTGACTCAGCGTGACTGACCCATCAGCGGAACGAGATGAGCGCAACTGCGGATACGTAACCGGATTAATATTCCGTACGAGCAAAAAACGGATACACCGCTTCATGTACACGCGAATGAACAGACGAACGAATGAATGGATGAGCGAACGATTCAACAAACTACTGAACGAATGAATGACCGAGCGGTCGGCTGGCTGACAGACTCACGTGGTGCGAATCAGACACGGAGGTCTTCCCCCCCCCCCCAACCCCGCTATGGGTCGAATGAGCCTTAAAATGAGTAGCCGGTGGGGGTGTGTAACTATCATCACTGGGAAGACAAAGGTGGCCGGGCGTGGTGTTAGTCACCCCACCACCCACACACCCCCGCCACGCGTGGGTGGTGCTGCCCTTGATAATTGGTGCTCGCGAACGGGACACTTGCCACCAGCAGTTTGTTAAAGGCTATACGGGGAATCTTTGTCTTCTGTGCGTGGTTGTTTGCTCGCTTAACAGCACGGGACTTGAAGAGTTGGTTAACAGCTCTACGCGGGTTCTCTGGTGAAGTATGGTCAAACAACCCGCACCACACTCGCTCCACAGCCCCCACCCCCCACCAATGCAATATCCGATGCGGCGTGTGAATGCTTTCCAATAAAATGTTCTTATTTATCTCGGGAAGGCAAACTGAGCCATAGCACTCTGTTTCAGGAGGCTCCAGCTGTATCGGTTTTTTTACTTGAAGATTATTTGAGCCCAATTAATGATAAGTGTGTGTGTTATACAAGGGGGGGGGGCGGACCACCCGGAGTAAAGCCACGTGCGCAAGGGGGAAACGCTCGATCCCCGTTTGGCAAAGTATCTTTATCGTTAATGATATGATGATTATACGAGTATTATGTGCATCACGAGAAATATACTCGCGATGCACTAGTACTGCACAAGCATATACTGTATTAGACATTACAACTCAATTCTTAAGCAAGAGCTAATACAATTATTTACAAATTAAACAACCGCACATTTAAGTACATACACACACAGAGAGGCGAGGAGCGAAGTTCACAACCGAGCCTTGGTGCGTGTTCTCCGTCCGATGGTCATCATCGTGTTTTTTTGTTAACCGAGTAGAAAAAAAAACCGGAGCAAATGTTTTTTCCCCCCCATTAATATTTGATGAACAAAATCTTAATTAACGGCCGCGGTGTTTAGACCGCGTGGGGTTCTGCAATGGCTCGGAGTCACGGCGGAGACGAGCCGAGCGCAGTGGCGATGCCGTGGTTTTTTTTTTAAGGATCGCGAATTCATTCCCACCCTCATTTGCATACCGGTTTACCAGCTCCATTAGTTAATGAGAAGGGTTCCAGTGGCCCGCGGCAAGGTACACGTTCGGCCACTGACAGCGGAAATTATTCACGATGTCCGACTTTAAATTTCGCTCTCCCCCCCCTCCCGCCCTAAAACAAAACACAACTGGAGGTTGGAACGAAACGGTGCCCCCCCCCCCTTCGCCTCACCCCTCCCCCCTTAATCCCCCCCCCCCCGGCTCCCGTAGTCCCCGTCCTCACGGTCCAATTGCCCTTCCCGACACTCTCGCCACCCTCTCTCCAACCCGCCCCCCACCGCCCCCCAACAAAAAAAAACCCAGCAGGAGTTGTTTCCTTTTCGACAAATGAACAGCGGATTTCGCTGGAACTCGGCGGCGGAAAGCGAAGCGGTTTTATCAGCCTGCTCAGGACTTCGGGGGTGGGGTGATCTGCGTCCAGAGGGCATTTGCTACGCCGGGATGCTGTCGGCGCGAGGCCTGCACGTAGAAGTGTCGAGTGTCACGTTTGTTATGCGAGTATGTTGAGCTTCTTTCGCACCGTACGTAGCCCACCCTAGATACGCCCTCGTGGGTGACGGTGGTGGTGGTGGTGGGGTCTTTTTTTCTTCCTCTACAGGCACTCTAGATTTCAACACTCATCAGTTCCGTTGGCCGAATATCGCATTTCAGGACCCTTTTGAAAAAGAGTCCACACACCGTGAATAATTCCTGAGTAGTGAATCGTGTGTGTGTGAGATTCCCGCTCACGACCAACACTGTGTGACGATTATCTGAATCGGTTCTGGGTCTCGCCGAGGCCGAAGCAGCCTCAAATGAGCACCTGGTGCGGTGTGTAAGCATCGCCACTGGGGAGACAAAGGCGGACGGGCGTGGTGCTGGCCACCCACCCCTTCGTGTGCCGTTCAGGCCTTCATGGGTGCTCGCTAACAGCACTTGCTCCAAGAGTCTGTTAAGGCTATACCGGGAATCTTTGTCTTTTTTTCTATGCGTACATATACATACGTACTTACAATTAATTGTTATTCTATTACAGCACTGGTGTGGGGTCAAGCGCTACAAAGCAGTGGTTAGCGAACTAAATTCTGAGCCCTCGGTTCGTTCCCCGACCTCACGGCTAGCATCAGTGGCGAAGTGATATCGCAACTAGCCTCGGGACCAACTTCATCGGCCCGCAAATGACCAACGCGCCGACCTAGAGTCAAACAATCGCATGGCGAACACGGTACGGGGAGGTCTTCATTCGTTCAAGTTGATGTACAAAGAGATTTAACATCAAGATTGGATTTAAACGAATTGAATATTTCACGACTCGCACCGCCCGCGCGCTTTTGCGCGGGGGACACACGGCCGATGTGGCGGCTGACGTCATCACGCAGAAATGTTTCGATTTAAAGTTTTCGTGACTGCAGGGATTCATATTCTTGGTTCTTTCGGTAAAGTCACGTCGAAGGGAAATAAAAAAATAAAAAAAATAAAACATAATAAGATAAAATTCTCACGACGTTTCGGCCACAACGCAAGCAGCCGTCTTCAGGTTCTTCACCTGAGGACGGCTGCTTGCGTTGTGGCCGAAACGTCGTGATAATTTAATCTTATTATGTTTTATTTTTATAATTTTTTTATTTCCCTTCTACGTGTCATCACGCAGGTTTGCGCGGTGACGTCACCACCGCGCAGTTCGCCCACCCGCACGCCAGCCAGCAAAACTTTTTTTTTCGAATATAGTTTGGTATTTTAGCGTGTGATGTTCGATTCCCTTAGTATTTACGGGTATCTTTTTTTTTTTTTAAACAAATGTTTCTTTAAGTTGCTTAACACATTTTTAGCCCGCGCGAGCCGAGCTGCTGAAACCCACGTCACGTTTGTATCCTGCGCTATTTTCTTCTCCCCAGGTCTCGACTTGAAAAGGCGACTTTCGTCAGTCTCAGAGGGTTCTCACCTGGGCTTAAATAAAGGACGCCCCTCTCTGTGTGTGTGTGTGTGTCTGTCTGTCTCTCTACGCCCGCCCGCTCTCTCGCTGTTTTGCCTTGGATTCCATCTATATGCTAAACGCGGCAGAGTTGTAAGCGCGGAGCCTCTGACAGATAAGGGCGCCTACCCTTACTTATAGAGCCGCTGCCAGCTAATTTGATCTCCTCCTACACACATGGGCACACGCACGGGCACGCACACGGGCACGCGCGTACACACAGCGCACGCGCGCGCGTACGCACGACACACACACACGCACGCGCGTGCGGATACAAAAAAAACTCAACTCATTCGTCAACTGTGTGGCCTTCAAAGGAATATATATGAGACGCGACGTTTCGGGCGATACCCCTTCTGTCATAGTAAACAGACATCGATAGGGGCATAAAATGATTTGTATAGGTATAGGGTGTGTATGCTGTATTTAAGATATCCATATATTGTATAGGCTACGGTGTGTAAACTTTATAGGCTATGTACAGTATATATGTATCCTGTGTACATCATCAACACAATCATGGGAATGTAGCCTGAATCAGCGTCTAAAAGTGTAGGAAGAGGTTGGTTTGCGTTCACCTGAAGCAGTGACAACAAAGACAAAGATCCCCCGTATAGCCTTTACGCACTTATGGGGCAAGTGCTGTTAGCGAGCACCTATGAAGGCCGGCACGGCATACGCGGGGCCAGCACCACTCCCGGTCGCCTTTGAATCCCCAGTGGCGATGTTTACACATCGCACCGGGTACTCATTTGAGGCTGAGTCGACCTAGGGGAGGTCCAGGACCGGTTCAGACAATCGTCACCGGTGTTGGGCGTGGGCGGGAATCGAACTCGGGTCCGCCGGGTTTCGTGAGCAGCGTAGCGCTGACCGCAATTTTTCGAACAATTTTGAAGAGAGCTGTCGTCCGTCTTTTGTAATCCGTTACTCCGACCTCTTTGGCGTCGCTATCGCTTATTATTAATATTAATCGACTTCTAAACTTCTTCCGCTCATTCTTCTTCCGCCGTTCAATTTCAAATAAATCTTCATTTTATTTTACACGGAAGATCCCGCGTGGCCAGTTTCTTAGCTAGTTTCGATAGCAACGACCCGCAGCCACGGACGAGATGGTTATCATTGGGGTGTACAGCAGCCCAGCCAGTAGCCAGCCAGAAAACTCGAGGCACGGACTACATATACACGTATTATTACTAGTATGGTGAATCATAGTGATCCATACCGAGTGTCGAGTTAAATCAATAATTGTGACGTCTTCATCTCACTAGACAATACTCTCTTGTGTATGGAGTGAGTGCACAAAGTCACGACTGAGCGAGCCGATTGATGCAACTTCTATTGTTTGTTTTGGAAGGACACGCAACACTGAAATGTGGCACAACTATATACATATAGCCTAGTCTTTGTGTACAACGAGAAAAACGAAACAAAATCGTAAAAATAAAAAAATAAAAAAAATTGCGCCCTCTAAGAATGACGGCGTTGGAGGTTCAACCGTGATTTCACAACTCGGAGCCAGTTGCCTCTCAGCCTGAAGTTACACCTCCCCCCACCCCCCGAGAATCGCGCAACAAATACACAACTTACAAATATTACAAAGACAAAGATTCCTCTTGTAGCCTTAACAGACTGTTAGCCAGCACCTATGAAGGCCGGCACAGCACACGAAGAGGTCGGTGACCAACACCGCGCCCGGCCGCCTTTGTCTTCCCAGTGGCGATGCTTACACATCGCACCAGGTATTCATTTGAGGCTGAGTCGACCTCGGGAAGGTCCAGGACCGGTTTAGAATAATCGTCACTGGTGGTGTTGGTGGCAGGGAGCGGGAATCCAACTCGGGTGGTCGGGTTCGCAGCGCAAGGCAGCGCTAACCGCTGCGCCACCGCTCCCCATACAAATGTAACAAAACACATCACCACCCGCTGTCGATGGGACCAAGTGATACGCCTCCCCTAGAGCGTGACGCTAAAGTCGACAGAAAGCGGCTACTGTTACCAGTGCCGGATTAAGCTAGTGCGAGGCCTGTAGCATATGTTGTTATAAAGGGGCCTTAAATAAAAAATAAAAGACGTAAATATTAAAACACAATTGTTTTACTTGCACAGTAAAGTAATTATATTTTTTCATTTGCTATTCGACCAGATAATTCCACAAATCACTAACCTTAAACACCAAGTCGTTCATAAAAGTTGAAGGCGGTATAGTACTGTAGTAATAGAGCAAGTGCAGAATCACTGAACCGGAATTGATAGCTTGAAAGTGTTTAGCGCGGGGCCCTTGAAAGTGCGGGGGCCCGTAGCTACTACATATAGTAGCTACTACAGATATAGTAGTAGCTACTACATATAGCTACTAGTAGTAGCTACTACATATGTAGCTACTTTTGCTACGACGATAATCCGGCACTGACTGTTACCAGTTACGAAGTAGAATACGTATAAAGCTTGGTACAAACAAATAAAGATAACACTAACAACACTACTACTACCACGCTGTATACGTGTCCTACTCAGCAGTGATTAGTGCACATACGCCAGACAAATGTGGTACAGCAATTCCGAGTCCACTTTGAGCGCTGCAGACTGCATGGGCAAGCGCTGCTCGCGAGCACCGAGATTCGGCTTTGCAGAAAGCTGCACCATTACACGCAACACGACTAACGCAGACAGTATATATTTATATATATTTCCCCCGGCCGTCTTTGTCTTCTCGGCGTTTTATGCTCACACGACGAGGGCACCAGCGAGTGTACTTGAATTTAAGGCTGAGTCGACCTACGCGTGTGTTCGTATAATATAGTTTTTTTTACACATAAATTGCACGTTCTACCGCTTTTTATCGGCATGAACGTCACACTCCACAGGGCTTTCCTTCCCCAATGAGGGATCTCTTGAACTAAACCCGTTGAACGATTTTTTTTTACTTTTATTTTACCAGGCAATGCCCACTGAGCAAGTATAGATTTTTCTTCATAAACGACCTGGTTCTCACAAATGATAGCCCAACAAAGTGGCTTATAAGGTGGAAAGTTATAGCAGCAGCCACAGCGAGAGAGACACCGCAAACTCCAAATATCCAGCAGGCGTCAGGGTCGGAATCGAACCCACGACCTCCTGCATGCCAGGCGAGGTAGTTAACATCTCCTAGCCACCGTGATGATGAGAGAGAGACACACACATAAACTCCAAATATCCAGCAGGCATCAGGGTCGGAATCGAACCCACGACCTCCTGCATGCCAGGCGAGGTAGTTAACATCTCCTAGCCACCGTGGTGATGAGAGAGACACCGCAAACTCCAAATATCCAGCAGGCGTCAGGGTCGGAATCGAACCCACGACCTCCTGCATGCCGGGCGAGGTAGTTAACATATCCTAGCCACCGTGGCGCCCCATTGAAACCAATCAGCCTCCGCGTGTCATCACTTTTGGGGCTATGAGGATCCACCAGGGCTACACTTGTCCACGTTGCACCCATCAGACACCCTCACTCTCCATCACGTTCCACCTTACTCTGCCTTGCCTACCCTCTCTGCAAGATCAGCTCCATTCCCAGGCCCTGTCCCTTCCATCCATTCCATCGCCTTCCTCACTGAACGCCGTCGGATTGCATCTTAAAGCGCCCTGTAAAGAATCGAATATTTTTAAAAAATATTCTACTTTCGAACCTTTCTCTGTGAGTTCACGAGAGTTGACATCGTTCTGTAAATCTGCGTCGCCAAGTGTGTGTACACCGTCTAGAGGGTACACGCCTCTGTTTTACACGTGGCATACGAGTCCGTGTTCACTCACGGAATCTAACAGTGGACTTTAATGACAACGCACAGTTTGATGTGACATTATCGTCATTGATGCCGTCACGTGTGTTATTCAATATGCACGCTCCTATATTCACGTCTGTAATTAGACGCATATGTACCTGTGATTACATTGCACAGCACAGGTATTGACTATTGGAAGTAAGTGGGCATGGGCAAGGCACGCCTAGAGATAATAATTATTCTTTATTTTATATAGCGTCATTCATGCTAATAGCATCCCGTAACGCTGCACATTGATTATATATAGAAAAACTAAATTCCCATACACAGCTACTACCAAGCAAATGGAAACCCTACCGCTAAACAAAACCGAAAATTATAAACAAATTGCACCGGAACACAAAAAAAGCACAAACAAAAAACGATTACGACGATGTTGATGACGTTCGTGAGGATGTCCGGTGGTCGAGACTAACGACGCAGTGGCGGCAGCCAAAGGGAATGGAGAACAACGCACGAGAGGGGACATCCACACCGAGGAGACGGAGCGATGTGGATCTGTGGCATCGCGTGGCCGTGAGAGATGCCCACGGCCTGGGGAAACCCCACACAGGGAGGGCGCCACGGCGGCGAGATGTCAACTACCTCGCCTGTTATACGGGAGGTCGTGGGTTCGATCCCGACACCTGCTGTATATTTGGAGTTTACATCTCTCTGCCCCCCCCCCCCCTTCTTGTGGTCGCGTGGATTTTTCTCCGGGACCTCTGGTTTTTCTCCTTCACATTTAGAAACCACGTGCGTTTAAGACTATTTGGCTGCTATACATTTCCACGTGATAAGCCACTTCGTTAAGCTATCATTGTGTGACCAGGTCGCTTCTGAAAAAAGATGTGTATTGCTCAGTGAGCCTGAACTGATCAAATTTAAAAAAATGTGTTCATAGTTACAGCAGTGGATCGATCATGGCTCACTATGATGCTGCTGGTGATGATGCCATGTATTTACACCGTCACAATGTGTGTAATGCGTACCTAAGTACATACACCATATGCCTTCATCAACACTTTTGATTTCTATTATTATTTCTATTTTTTTTACCTACGTGACTTTACCAAAAAAAAAACCTAAGAGTATTCATCAACACTGCAAACAGACCAAGTGTATGGTACGGTACTGGACATTATGATAGTTACATTTTTATATTTCACGGCCGTTTGCCAGTCCTCTGCTAGATGAACGACTTTCCACGTCGTATCAGTCATAGACGCTGATTCACCATACTTCACCATGCTGGTTATTGCAGATTGCTGAAGATGGGGCTGCGGGGGCGGGGGTGAGATATCATGAGCTACTGATTTTGGCCGTGGCCGGAAATTGTACTGTGCTAACCACTGCGCCACCGCTCCACCTCCCGGACCAAGTTATCCGACTTAAACATTGTTGGATGAATATTTACGGAATCCCAGTCAAGTTCAAAGAGTCTCCGACTAAACGGAGCAAAGTAGGGGAAACTTATCTGCTTTCGCGGGCCTGAGGCAGCGGTTGAAATTCCACATTGCCGCGGCGGTCGGTAGTCAAAACAAACTACGACTAGCGATAACGTGGTACCGATTTTATCGACCCTCATGAGAATAATGGGACGTGTTGATCGCAACTAAACATTTAGATAATTATCGAGAGCTCTGATGATAGCGACGCCCAGATAAATAAATATGTATCCAACTGTGTGTATTTACAAAGACTCCCCGTGTAGCCTTAGCAGTCCATCGTGGCAAGGGCTATGAGTAAATGCCCAATGAAGACTGGCACGCCACATCAGAAGGGTGTGAGGTCAGCACTAAGTTCCGGCCGGCTTTGCTTACACAGGGCAACCGGGTACTTTTTTAATGCCGAGTCGACCTAGGGGAGGCCCCAGACGCGCTTCGGATGTTCGTCCCCGATGTTGGCCGTGAGCGGGAATCGAATTCGGGTGGTCGGGTCCGTAGGGCAGTGCGCTGACACTACCGCCCCCCCCCTCTCGTGTGCGTTGGATATACGCAAACATCTCACAAGCAACTGTGATTCATTGACTGACGTACATTGTAATGATGTTCTTAGAGGGCCTGAAATTCTGTAGTCCAGTTAATACTCACAGTTAGAGACATCGGAAGTGTGTGGTCACCACACTTCCGATGTCACCACATCTACGCCTCTATATAAAGAACGAAACAGGTGGACTTCTGCGCAAATCTGGCTGTCGCCTGGTGAAGCTAGTTGTAATTACTGGCGAAACGTCGTACTCTGATTGTAAATGTTGTGGCTTGGCTCTCCAACACACCGGCGTGCTGTACTAGTGACCTTACTAGTTGGCTGTGTCGGGTGGTGGCGGTTTCTAACGACACATTTCTATATTTACGCGATCTAACCCAAACAATCTCTATCATAAAACCCAAACCAGTTCGAATGTTGTGCCCCCCCAAACAAGGCCGCACAGGCTTGACTGATTTCCACTCACAGGGCGACAAGTCAGCCGCGAGTTCAGTGTCGTGTCTAAACGCGGCACACACAAATACAAAAATACAGGGTTGTCCATCATCGGTGAACCAAGTAATTCGCCTCCGGTGGAGTGTGACGCTAAATCCGATAGAAAGTCAATGAAAGCTGCTAGCGACGAACTCACCCCCCCCCCCCACTTCCAAATCCCACTCCCCCCGTACGCGCAGCGAGGGCGACACGCGCCGGGTTCACGCGGCGAGCGAGTAACGCGCGTGACAGCGTCGTACACGCGGCGCTAGAATCCGTGTTGTGGCGACGACGCGCACGCACAGACGCGTCGCGAGATCACCCACGTGGAGACGATGGACAACTTGTCACGACAAAGACAAAGTCGCCCCCCCCACCCCCCCGTTATAGCCTTCGAAGACTGATCGGGGCAAGTGCTGTTGGCGAGCGCCTATGAAGGACGGGCGGATGCCTCGCGACAATTTACCCCCTGAGCTGTCCGGGGCTTGGCTCCGGAAAAATGTTTACCCCACCCCCCTACCCCCTTCCAAGCCCACACCGGTGTCGGGGTCCGAGGGGGGGGGGGGCGCGGGGTGTGTGGCGGATGGGTGGAGTGGATTCAGCTAGTGCGGGGCCTGTAGCATATGTTGTTATAAAGGGGCCCAATTTTTTTAAAAACCTATTCATATTAAAACACTTTTTTTTTTACTTGCACAGTAAAGTAATTGTATTTTTTTCACTTTCTATACAGCCAGATAATACGACTAATCGCTAACCTTAAACACCCAGTCGTTCGTAAAAGTTGAAGGCGGTATAGTACTATAGTAAGAGAGCAAGTGCAGAATCACTGAACCGGAATTAATAGCTTGAAAGCATTTAGCGCGGGGCCCCTGAAAGTGCGGGGCCCGTAGCTACTACACATGTCGTAGCTACACGTGTTGCTACTTTTGCTGTTAGGATAATCCGGCACAGGCGGGTAGTCAAGCAAATATTACGCGAGACATTTAAACTCTTGCACGGGTGTAGCGTACAAACTCAACGCACGGCAAACAACTTGCACGCGTCAAGGGAAAGCGTATCTGTAACTGCGTGCGGATGCATGCACGTATACGTGGACTGATGCAAGACGCGATATTTAACGTTTGGTCGGCGCAATGCACGAAAAATGATGAACACCTCAACACGCGCATCGGCGTTATCGTCAACATCATCGTCGTCATCATCCGTGAGGAATAATTAATCAATGCAATTCTGTACGCGAACGAGTCGCGCAAACTTGTTTGACCATACTTCACCACTGGTCGCTCTCTCTCTCTCACCTCTCGTCGAGCAACTGACTTGGTATGGGTGCCCCGATCCCGATCAGTACGGTGCCAAAGAAGTTCAACACACGTGGACACATGCCCTTACAAGGCACGTCAAGCCGGCGCCCCATCGCGACGAATATGTGAAGTGTAACACGCGTGGGATGCACCTGTAGCAAAGATGAACGTCTCCCCACGTCGCCTTCAACAAGATACCTGGGGCAGGTATGCGCGTTCACGAGGAGCACCGATGAAAGCCAGAACGGCACACGAGGGCGGGGGGGGGGGTGGATGGCCAGTAACCACACCCGGCCGCCTTTGTCTCCCCAGTGGCGATGTTTACTACGCATCGCATTGGGTGTCCCGTTTGAGGCTGAGTCGACCTACGCGAGGCGAAGGATCGGTTCAGATATTCGCCACTCATTTTGGCCATGGGTGGAAACCCAACTCGGGCCTCTGCCGGGTTCGTAGCGCAACGCATTAAACGCCACGCTACCGCCTCTCCACATCTGTGACACACAACGACACAGATTCCCCGTGTAGCCTTAACAGACTGTAGGGGCAAGTGCTGTTAGCGAGCACCTATGAAGGCCGAAACGGTACACGAGGGGGTGGGTGGGCCAGCACCACGCCCGACCGCCTTTGTCTCCCCAGTGGCGATGTTTACACACCGCACCAGGTACTCATTTAAGGCTGAGTCGACCTAGGGGGGCCCAGGACCGGTTCAGATAATCGTCACTGGTGTTAGCCGTGAGCGGGAATCGAACCCGGGTCGCCAGGTTCATAGCGCAGCGCGCTAACCGCTACACTACCGCTCCCCACAACACACGCACGTATACACACGCGTGCACACACACACACATATATAGAGACATACGCACATAGACCCTCTCATACGCAAAGACAAAGTTCCCCCGTATAGCTCTTATCGTACTGTTGGGGCAAGTGCTCCGAACGAGCACCTATGGAGGGGCTATGGTGTGGCCAACACCACACCCAGCCGCCTTTATCTCCCCACTGCCGATGTTTACGCGCAGCACCGGGTACTCGTTAATGGCCGAGCCGACCTAGGGGAGTCCCCCGCAACCACCCACACGGCCCACTCACCCGGTCGCTTCTCTCGGGGGAGAGGTCCGCGCGGAAGCGTGGCTCTGGCGGGCTGGCCTCGACCCGGAGCGACGTGGCTGGGCGTCTCTCCTCCGGCACCTGCTGATGCTGATGATGATGCTGCTGATGCTGCTGCTGCTGTTGATGATGATGGTGGTGGTGGTGATGGTGGGAGAACGCGCGCTCCCCGACCGCCGTCACCTCGTCCACCTCCACGGCGTCGTCTTGGGGCAGGAGCTCCTCCTCCACCTCGTCCTCCGCCTCCGTCTGCTTGTGAGACTCCACGTCCACGTCTTGCTCGCTCTCCGCCTCGCTGCACGCGCCGTCGCTCAGCATCTCCGAGTGGTAGGACGACGGTTCGCTCAGGAGGTCCGGGGACAAGACGCAGTGCCTCCCCACCCCGCCACCACCTCCTCCACCTCCACCACCTCCCCCGGCCGCCACCACCACCACCCCGCCACCGCCACCGACACCGCCGAGGATTCCCGCGCCGCCGATGCAGCCGATGCCGCCAGCGCCGAACGCGTCGCGGTTGCCGTAAAGTTTCGCGAAACTCTCCGCGTCCTTCACCACGGGCCGGAAGGCCGACAGGTAGCTCGTGGTCGCGACGCCGCCGCCGGGCGCGCTCTGCTTGCGCATGGGAGACGCCGCCGAGAGGTGCCCGTCCCCCAGCGAGGAGGCGCGCGTCTCCTCCCCGGAGCGGTTGTCCTCGTGGCGCGAGTGCTCGCTCTCCGCGAAGCTGATGTCGCTCTGCTCCGAGCCGTCTCCCCCGCCTCTCTGCTGCTCCCCGTGCCGCTTGTGCGCCTCGGATAGCAGCTGCTGCTGCTGCTGTAGCGCGGGCGGTGGCTGCAGCTGCGGGTATCCGGGCACGGCGCTCAGGGTGGCGCCGTTGCGAGTCGGCCAGAACATGTGGAAGGACGGGTAGACCACCGCGTCTTTGAGGCCGCCGTGGGGTGGCCAGAAGATGCCCGAGAAGTTTGGGTATTTGGGGGGTTGCTGCGGAGGGGGTCCGACGGCCGCGGCAGCTGCGGCGGCCGCGGCGGCGGCAGCGGCGGCAGCGGCTGCCGCGGCGGAGGCGGCGTCGTCCTTCTTGGGGCAGAGGCCGAATGCGGGGAAGCCGTAGGGACTGGGGAAGACGGGCGCGGGCAGCTTCTGCAGGACGCTGCCGAACGTCTTGCTGGGCACGGGGATCACGGGGTAGCTGCGCACGCCCTCGGCCAGGCCCAGCGCGGCCGCCTCGTCCTCGTCGCACGGCCGCAGGCGCTTGGGGCCCCCGGCCATGGTCTGGCTCAGCATGGGACCCAGGCCGAATCCGTGGCCGCGTCCCGAGCCACCGCCGCCTCCGCCACCTCCTCCTCCACCTCCCCCGCCTCCTCCTCCGCCTCCTCCTCCTCCTCCGCCGCCGGAGATCCTGGAGGAAGGCGGCAGCGTGCGCTTGCGGGAGCCGCCGTTGAACATGGCCTTGACGTCCTCCCAGGCGTGCAGGAGGTCGTCCGAGTGGTTCTTGTCGGTGAGCCGCATGTGTCGGCGCCACGAGTTGAAGTTGGCGGCGTCGGGCTGCGTGTACTTGGCGTCGGGCGTGCGGTGCGAGTGGAAGATGAACTTGTTGGGCGAGAAGTAGAGGCCGCACGAGGTGCACTTGATGCACTTGGCGCGCGAGCTGTTGTAGCGCGCGGGGATGAAGCTGCCGCGGCAGCCCCAGGCGCAGTCGTGCGACACGTCGAAGGCGAAGTTCTCGGGCAGCCGCGGCGGCGCGCACTCGCCCAGGAACGACTTGCAGAGGCGCTCGGCCTCGCGCTTCGTGATCATTCCGCAGCGGCGCGACGACACGGGCATGGCGCCCGCGCGTCTCAGCACCTCCAGCTGCACGGGCGTGCACTGCACGCAGGTGATGCCCAGCGCCACGCGCCGGTTGTGGATCTCGTTGTAGCTGAAGTTCTTGAGCAGCGTGTTGGAGATCTGCGCCAGGCACAGGCGCTCCTGGCCGTCGATGACGAGCGACACGATGGGGACTCCGTAGAGGGTGACTTCGCGGACCTGGTTGGGTTTGAGCGAGGGTCCTCCGCCGCGACCGCCTCCGTAGTGCGGCTCCATGAGGCGCATTTCGGGTGATTTGGGAGCGCCCTGCGGGTGCGGCCCACAACCCGGTCCACCCGCGGCGGACATGTGACCCGAGAGGGCTTCCATGGCGAGACGGGAGTAAGCGATGTCCGTGGGTTTTTTTGTGATCGCGTCTCTCTCTCTCTCTCTCTCTTTCACTCTGTCTATCTCAGGGTCACTTAACAAATCACGGGTTTATTTTTCGTTCCTTCGTCCGCTGGCTCCCTCCCTCGTTCACCCCCCTCCGCTCCCCTCTCGCCCTCCTCCCTCCCGCTCGCTCGTCCGCTCGCTCGCTCGCTCGCTCGCCCGCCTGTCGAAAGACGTATCGCGCGCGGTTAAATTAAATACATTTTCATCCTCAATAAAGCACGCCATTATACCGTAAAGCGGCGCTTTCGCATAAAATTCAGGAGGTGCAAAGAATAAAATATACCGCGGGCTAAAAATTAATGTATCAGTAAGCCGAATTCATAAACGGGCAAAAACACCCGGCGCGACTCGCGGAAGGCGCGCGCGCGCGCAAAGTTAATAATGTATGTAAACAAATTTCAGCAAACGTTGTCTCAATATGCAATCCTTCACGGGGAAGTGCGCCTTCGTTTTTGCGCGTCGCATAATGATTTGTTCCCGAGCGGGGGACGGTGTTGCGTGAGAGAGGAGCGAGGGCGCGCGCACGCCGTGGCACATTCCCTCTCGTGACGATGTCTTTTGTTTCGCCTCCTCCTCCTCCTCCTCCACCCTCCTCCTCCACCCTCCTCGTCTTCGCTACGATGGGGACGTCGGGATATGACGGCGGGGGAGGCAGGGGAGGGGGTGAGGGAATCTCCGCCACCCCGCCCCGCCCCCCATCACGCATAGCTGCTGATGCACGAAAGCTTTCCAAATGAATGGAGCCGCTTTGTGTTGTGTATTTGTATGATTGTAATATGCGCGTGTTGCGTGTTGCGTGTATAGGACGATGTGATGAGAAGTGTACGCTCTACGTGCAGTGGCATATGGGAGGGGGGGGGAGGGGGGGGGGCGATGGTGCAGTGGTTAGCGCGTCGCGCGCGATGAATCCGCGACGAGCACGAACTCAATTCTCCGCCGAGGCGTCGAGGAGGCAGCGTCAGTGGCGAGTGATACCCACACCGGGCCCTGTGCACCCATCCACCCATCCACCCAGCCCCCACCCCACTCTCAGTCGTGGATTGACTTTCATCCAGCAGTGGATGAACTGAAAGGCTGTAAATTAATATGAGTGAGTATTCATCCACGTCACGAGAGCGCTTTACACACACACATGCACTGATTGCTCGCTGTGTAAGCAACTTAAACATTCCATGTTGATCGCCTCCGTTAATTGCCTTGATTTGGTTCTATATATATGTGTGTTTAGTTTGTGTTTATGATGTCTTTCGAGGCCTCCCCGTATCAAGAGCGATTATCATGATTAGATCTTTGCCGTTGTCATTATGCTTACGACTACGCGTTGATGATGTGTTGATTTATTGCACTCGTATTTGTTTATGCAAAACCCAGGGTCTCCCTTTCGAAAGTCTCCTCGTCTCTCCGGGCTCACCCGGTTCATTATAACAACAACAATAACAACAACAATAACAACAACAATAACAACAACAATAACAACAACGGCCATTAATGGGTGGTGCCCAGAAATGGTATTATGAACATACAATGATCGTTGATGTTAAGTAAACAAATGTGGGCGTAAATATGATGGTGAATTGGCCACAAAAATCTAATAAAAATCATACTTAGCACTGCCTAATAACCGAATATATAATTACACCCATACCAGGCGAACGTTTCGGGTAACGAGCCATATGTACGCATATACACATGCAGTGATTGATGCTTCGTGGCGGAGTGCTGGTTGTAGATATCACACAACAGACAAGATCACGCACGCACTAATACAAAGACCCCCCATATAGCCTCAACAGACTGTTGAGGCAAGTGCTCATTGCGAGTAACACCTATGAAAGCCGGCCTCGGCACACGAAGGCATCACGCCCGGCCGCCTTTATCTCCCTCGTGCCGATGTTTACACATCGCACCAGATACTCATGTGAGGCTGAGTCGACCTAGGAGAAGCCCAGCACCGGTGCAAGATAACCGTCATTGGTGTTGGTGACCGCGAGCGGGAATCGAACTTGGGCGGCTGTGGTTTGTAGCGCAAAGTGCGCTGACCGTTGCGCCACCGCTCCCCACGCGCGCTCACACCATCACACACCTTATGCGGTCTTTGATGAAAACGTCTCAATGAGCGCTAAATGATTATCCGCATGGGCATCTTCTTTTGTTTAATTCGTCCGTAAGCATCGCCGCCGAGCATTATCGCATGGACACACGTACTTATTAATGCACGCCTTAATCTTATGTATACATACTAAGTATATGTATTTTTTATCGAAAACATATCAATAGAATTCGCCGGTAAGTGTATATACATTTAAACATTATTTCGATTTGCGCAGCGTGTGAACGGTGGAGGAGGCACGTGTATAATACTAATAATAATATTATTATATATTTTTTTAATTATATAAAACACATTAGCAGATTATGTGTTCGGGTAAGGTAAGGGTGGTGAGCTGGGAACGTGGGCTCCGAGAGGATTAGCAGCGCATTTAAAGCGAAACGCCAGCGACAAGGCTTGGCGTAATCCTTGCGAAAATTAATGAATTAGATTTTTTGATAAATATATAAAAGAATACATATTTGTTCTATGTACAAAATAAATAATGTAAAGGAAAGTGGGAGAAAGGGGGAGAGCGCGGAGAGGATGGGTGGGTGATGCTTCGTTCAATAAAAGCTGCTTCCAAGACGCGGTGTCAACTTCATCAACTCGTCGCCGTGGTGGAGCTGTCCATGGTACCTGATCGGATTTACTAAGAAGTAGCTACCACCCACCCTCAATGTGCGTGTGTGTGTGTGTTACACACGTGTGTGTGTTACACGTGTGCGTGTGCTACACACACACTTATATACATATAAATGCTCACATACATACGCACACACGTGCATACACACAACAGATTGTTGGGGCAAGTGCTGTTAGCGAGCACTTATGAAGGTCGGCACGGACAACGAGAAAGAGGGTGGGGTGGCCAATACACCATGGCCGGCCGCCTTTGTCTCCCCAGTGTCGATGTTTTTGGACACCGTATGAGGGAATTATTTTTAAGGCTCAGTCGAACTAGAGAAGACGCAGAACCGGTTCAGATAAACAACCGTACATAAACGCACGCACCCCGACTTGCACACACTTACACACCTTGTACAGACAGGCACACACACATAAATATTCGCTAACATAATAGTCATATACAAAGAGAAATGTCCCCCGTGTAGCCTTAACAGACTGTAGGGGCAAGTGCTGTTAGCGAGCAATTATGAAGGCCAGAACGGCACACGAGGGGTGGGTGGCCAGCACCACGCCCGGCCGCCTTTGTCTCCTTAGCGGCGATGTTTTCACACCGAACCAGATACTCATTTGAGGCTGAGTCAACCTAGGGGAGGCGTAAAACCGGTTCAGATAATTGTCACCGGTGTTGGTCGTGAGCGGGAATTGATCTCGGTGCAGCGTGCTAACCGCTGCACCACCGCTCCCCATCCATATACACTCTCACACTCTCATGCAAACGTACAGCTTGACTCACAGAAATATGCACCCTTCTGACACTCGCATACAGCTTCTTACACACTCACCCGCGAACACGTGCTTGTACACACACCTTAACATACATACACATACACACCCACTCTTACACGCATGCATGCATAGGTATACCGTCACATACAACATGCGTACACGTATCGACACTCACTCTCCCCGTCTGCTCCGAACCGTATACGGTACCCGTGAAGACACTCTGACACACGAACACAGAAAGAATATAAACCCCGCTCACGTTAATACGCCGACTCATACACACACACACGCACACATGCTCACGTGCGCGCAATCACTAGCAGGCGCCATACTCTCTTAAAAACGCACGTGCACGCGCACCACAAAACGCACGCGCGCGCGCGCGGGTATATAAATACACTCCGTCATGCACGCGTACACAAATTACCAAAGTTGAATCGCGACCACCAATTATTGCCGAGCATTGCATTGTGTTCGTGCGCTCTTTTCGATTTGTCGCAAGGCGGAGTTGTTTTTCGCCCTCGTCTCTGTTCGCTCCGTCGCTGTTGCTTTGTTTGTGTCATTTCCAGTGATCCAGGTCACGCGAGTAAATGGGACTCGTGTCGGTCCCTTGAGTTCTCACCACCTCGCTAGACAACATCGATACTTGATACGTCTACGCTTAAGTAGACACACCGTGAAACACGCGTGTTTCAACTCTCTGCCTTACTGTCACAGACATACCCCCCCCCCCTCCCACACACACATATATATCCCCCACACACACACATATATATACAACCACACACACAGACGAACACTGTCATACATGCACGTACCCTCCATTTCTCTCTCACAAATACACACACACGCACAAAGACAAAGATCCCCCCTATAGCCTTAAACCGATTTTTGGGGAAAGTGCCGTTAGCGAGCACCTATGAAGGCCGGCACGGCACACGAGGGGATGTGGGGCCAACACCACGCCCCACCGCCTTTGTTTCCCCAGTGGCGATGTTTACACACCCCATCAGATACTAATTTGAGGCTGAGTCGATCTAGAGGAGACCCAAGACCGGTTCAGATCATTCTCACATCGTGGCCGAAAGCGGGACACCGAACTCGAGTCGCCGCGTTCGTAGCGCCGCGTTCTCACCGAGACAATTCCGCTCCCCACACGAGCACACATGACGAACAAAGACAAAGATCCTCCGTGTAGCCTTAGCAGACTGTTGGGGCAAGTGCTGTTAGCGAGCGCCTTTGAAGGCCGGCACGGCACACGAGATGGTGCGTGGACAAAACCACGCCCGACCGCCTTTGTCTCCTGAGTGGCAATGTTTACACACCGCACCAGGTACTCATTCGAGGCTGAGTCGACACACACATTCAGATATACACACGCACGCGTACACACACGTAACTCGGCACGCGTGCACGCAATTGTTTTTTAAAATGTCAAACCACTCCGCACGCTGATTCTGAGAAGTAATAATCAATCACTCGCATATCTCCCACCACGCCCGCCCGCCTCCCAAACTTAACAGACGAAAAGGCAACTGTCTCAACCCCTGCCACTGAACTTAACGCGAAGCACACGCCGCATACAGACGCACGTGGTCGTGCGTTTAGAAAAAAAAAAAAAGATTCAGAAATGCTCGCCGCTCGTTTCACTCGAAATAAACGAATCATTTTACGTCGTCGAAATTACGACGACGACGACAACGACACCTCTACAAAAAGCACCATCGCAGATATTTAAGAGATGATATTTTTTGTTGTGTGTCGTGAGCGCGGCGCGGTGTTGTTAGTTGACCGAGTGCATCAGAGGCGATGACCGCACAGCGAAGCGAAGCGCAATGGCCCTGGCACCCTTGTTAAATGAAATCCGGGAGAGAGCCCGAATTGCATCGACGATCGCTTAATATCATCACGTGGAACATGCGACGCCGTTTATAACTGCACGTTTGCGGGTGGGTTATTATTTTTTACAAATATTTTTTCTACTGCTGAAATCAAAATATAACAAATCAGTTGGGGGTCCGTGGTGACCGACGTCTGATTGAAATAACCGTCGCGATGGCGCACCGGGCTGGACAGGGCCCCCATCCAGCAGTAGATAAACAAGAGGATATCCACGCCACGTTTCACGCTACGCAAAAATCAGCAACGCACACGGCAACACATGCGACATCAGCGCGAGCGACACGTGACTCGTCGGAGTGACGGTGACAGGTACCTGGACGGCGGTGGAACTTGATGCAATTTCAATCCGGTTGTTCGCCGTCACATCTCCATCGCTGCGTCCTTTAAGAAGGGGGGCTTGCGAGGGGGGATCTGGGGGTCGTTGGAAGGGGTGGGTGGGGGAGAGCGATGTGTGGGGGAGATGCAGCGATCTTGGCGGCGGGGTTGGTGGTGGTGGTGGGGTGGGGGATGCTGGGATGAGATGGATAAGTATGGGATGTGATCTTGAACCCGGGGCCGGGGGGGATCACCAACGCTCGAGAATCATGCGGCGGTGGTGGAGCAAATGTTCAGCAATCCGCCGCCACCTTTCCTTCTCTTCGCCGGTGTCGTACTGCGTGCGCGAGTGTTGCGTTGGGTGTGCGAGTGCGTTAAGCGCGTGTATTGTAGCTATATGCGTGTGTGTGTGTATTGTAGCTGTGTGTGCGCGTGTGGAGCGGACACTGCGCACCGAACCTCAGGGACGATATCGCGTCCGCGAGGGCTGTCGCGACAGCTGTTCCCACGGGCGCGGCCGCCCGACGCGACCCCACGTGAGCGGCGAATAGCGGCGAACAGCGGCGGTGGCGACGACGGGGATTACGAAGGATCTCACGGGCGCGAAGGCTGTGCGATAGACGCGGTGCTCGCACCTGCTTTGCGTGAAGGAGAGACGACGATTGTGCGGGTGATGGGGGCGCTCCGAGGGGGGGGGGGGGGAGGAGGGTGTTAGGGGAAGAGCGCGCGGTAGAAGCCCCGCGGTCGCGAATCGCACGCCGCGTCCGCTCGCTCACGAGTTGTGCGGATCGCGCTCACGCCGAGTGAATCTGTTAAACGCCGCTGCCCTCCTCCTACACCCCCTCCCCTCACCGCGCCCCCTCCTCCTCCTCCTGCCTCCTGCTGCTGCTGTCTCCCCTCTCCCCACCTCCTCCTAGCCCCCCCCCCCTTCCCACACACCGCACTCCTGTTACTCGTTCTCCCTCCCTCCTCCACCGCGCCCTCCACTCTTCTCGTATCTGTCCCTCCCTCTCCTCCTCCTCCTCCTCCCCGTGTAAACGCGTTCACGCACCTCCGTGTAAGTCCGTAGCCTCTCTCCCCCCCCTCCCCAAGCGCGTACGCTCTCATCACATCACATCCCAAGCCTCCCTCCCACTCCCTCCCTCCCTCGCTCCCCGGGCCGCGCGCGACGCGTCGCGATCAGTCTAGCGACACCTCGGATGTCAATCCGACCGTCTCCTCTCGCCTGTCAGTCCGTCAAAGATCGGGACGCCTGCGTGCCAAAGGGCCCACCGTGTGTTCCCCGCGTCCTCCTACGATCTCGATTGTCTCTCGCCGTGTATCCTCTCTCGCTCGCTCGCCGCGGAGACGGGAGGACGCACAGACGGAAGAAGGCTCCTGCTGGTGATGCTGATGGTGCTGCTGCCGCAACTGGTGTTGATAATGCAGGTAAGTCCGTACGTAGAGCGCTTGATCCGTAGCTGTTTAACAACACACGCTCACACGCACGCGGCTACGCGTGGACACACTCACGTGAACTCTCAATTAAGCCCCCCCCCGTCATCACCCTCACACGACGCATGCCTTTTGCCGAGTCACAGTTGATGGTGAATTATGATGGTGACGATGATGGTGGCGTGTGATGGGGAAGAGCGTGATGATGAATCTGCTGTGATACTGGGTGCATTACCAGCATCGTCGGCAAGCACGCGCATTGTACATACGAACGCGCGCGCACGTGTACACATACAAGCCCACACACACACACGTGAACACTCAGAGACATAAGTACGCGCACACGCATCTACACGGACGCACACACAGGCATACTGAAGATCCCCATATGGGCTTTAACAGACTGTTGGGGCAGGTGATGTAAGCGAGCACACACAAGGGGGTGGGTGGCCAGCACCACGCCTGACCGCCTTTGTTTCCCTTGTGGCGATGTTCACACACCGTACCAGGGTACTAATTTGAGGCTGACTCGACCTAGGAGAGGCCCAGGACCGGTTCAAATAATCGTCACCGGTGTTGGCCGTGAGCGGGAGTCGAACCCGGGTCCCCAGGTTCGTAGTGCAGCGCGCTAACCGCTACACTACCGCTCCCCACATACACACACACACGCGTAAAACACACAGACGCACACACATCGCCGTCAATTACACTTCGCCATCCCGCCCGAGGCTAACATATGCACAGTATCGATCTGTCGCTCTGCTCTGGACGCATACGGATCGACGACATCACGTGGTTCCTCTGCGCGGGCCCCTCGCTCTCGAAATATGATCTCATTGCTGCAAAACAGCCTCTCGAGAAACACGCTGGCCACACAGATGGGTCACTTCGCTACGTTGAGAAACCCATTCATAGTCTGCCGCCGGTCGCTATATATATGTCATCGACAGTATATATATGTATGTTTTTATGATCTTCTAATGATTAGTGGTAATGTTGTTGTTGTTTTTTTTAAAAGCGATTTTACATTCGTATGAGAAATGCATCAGCGGCCGTCCAGCCATCGTGATTTATGATGAACAGCTCAGTCTCAATCCACTGCTGGGCCGGGGGGGGGGGTATTTGACCATACTTCACCACGCCGGCCAAGAGGGTTTTTGGCCAGTAATATTTTTCGACCAAAATTTTTTTTTTCGTGTGAAAACGTGACATTGGGGTGAATACGCTTTCTTCAACATTTATAGCTGCCACTGACTTGACAAAATAGCGACGGTGCCCTTTATTAAGCGAGGAACAGTCCCACTGAGTTTCAAGAATCGTTTTCGGGAGGTTCCTGTTACATTGGGATGCTGAACCACCAGTGCCATCAATGGTTGGTGTCTGGGCGTTTGGGCGTTTGGGCTCCGTGTTGGAGCAAAGCGGAGAACCCAGGAGAAAGGCCACCACGCACACGAGGGGAGATCGACCGAACGCTCCGCGCAGACAGACGCAATGCCCAGACAGATGCAATCAATGAAACGTGTCAAACTGACCGAGCGCATTGCTGCGTCTCCTTCTGCTGTACTGCAAACCTCGCAGCAGCATCATGACCCCGACACAAACGCCTGTGGCAAGCCCCTTGGTGGAGGTGTCACCCGTCCACGCACGAAGCAGGCTGCCCTCCCTGCTTCGTTATCGATATCCGACGAGATCGGCCCCTTCCCTGCGATGCGGACGTTGAACAAATGTTTGAACGGAATCCTCATCTGGCCGAACAACAACAGCAACAACAACGACGACAACAGAGGACGACGATAATAATAACGCAATTCATAATCAGAATCTTGATTTAAACTGGACGAATCCGATGAGCTATGAAGCTCTTTTTTTCTTTCTCACAGATACCCAGTGATTGGTTGCGGGTCAGCAAATGACAATTCATTGCACGTGCAAATATTTCGCTGAAGACATCCGGCGAGCGTCACAACCCCCGGGGCGAAGAGCCGGGCTCGATGTCACTCAAAAGCCACGCGAGAGAAGTTAAAGAGATGGGGTGGGGGGGTGGTGGTGACTTTAAGTGTCTCTTAATAGTCGGTGTGGATTAAACGCTGCCGCTGCTGCTGGTAATGTGAAGCAGCAGTAGCAGCAGCAGCGGCAGCTCCTGGTACTTGGTGTAGACAGGATGACGAGGATGATGATGACGACGATGATGGTGGTGAGGTTGTGAGTCGCTCTACAGCGGAGAGTTCCGCCGTGAGCGGTAGGTGAGTGCAGGGTGACAGGGGGCTGCCACGGAAGAAACGGGAGTGTACATGGGCCTGGTGGACAGAGGAGGAGGAGGAGGGTGAGGAGGGTGAGAGGGGGGGTGAGAGGGGGGTTGAAGCTTCTGCGGATTGCTCAGCGGTCACTCCCAATTGTTTCAGATAAATAGCGACATGGAGCGGTGGCCCAGTGGTTAGCGCCCTACTCTATCGACCCGCACACGGCTAACATCAGTGGCCAATGATATCACCAACCGCGCACTGACCTGCGCGGTGAAGTATGGCAATAAGACCTCGGGGAGGGGAGGGGGTTGGCTTCATCCAGCAGTGGATTGTGCCGAGGGGCTGTGAAATTTGGAAAACAAACGACGTGGCGTGACGATTTGCCCGGTGTTACTGACAGGCGCTTTGTCTGCCCTGTTCAAGTTGCCCATCATGAAGCCACACGTGGGTGGATATTGTCTCGTCTCGGGCGCGGGTGCGGGTCGCGGGTTAAGTTCTCGTAAACGGAGACGACACGAGCCGCTGTGTTAAAATAAATATGCGTGCGCGTGTGTGTGTATACACGTGCGTGTGTGTGTGTGTATAGGGTAGCGGTAGTGTTGCGGTTAGCGCTACGCTGCGCTATGAACCCGGCGACCCGAGTTCGATTCCCGCTCACGGCCAACACCGGTGACGATTATCTGAACCGGTCCCGGGCCTCCCCTAGGTCGACTCAGCTTCAAAATGAGCACCTGGTGCGGTGTGAAACCATCGTCACTAGGGAGACAAAGGCGGTCGGGCGTGGTGCTGGCCACCCACCCCCTCGTGTACTGTTCCGGTATTCATAGATGCTCGCTAACAGCACTTGCCCCAACAGTCTGTTAGAGGCTACACGGGGGGACTTTGTCTTTTTTATGCGTGTGTGTGTATGCGTGTGTGTGTATGCGTGTGTGTGTATGCGTGTGTGTGTGTATGTGTGTGTGTATGCGTGTGTGTATGTGTGTGTGTGTATGTGTGTGTGTGTATGCGTGTGTGTGTATGCGTGTGTGTATGTGTGTGTGTATGTGTGTGTGTATGTGTGTGTGTGTATGCGTGTGTGTATGTGTGTGTGTATGCGTGTGTGTATGTGTGTGTGTATGTGTGTGTGTATGTGTGTGTGTATGTGTGTGTGTGTATGTGTAATTTAAACCTTCAACCATTAACCCTGGACACCAATACCCCCGGGTTGAATATCGCCCAGTGGTGGCGGAGAGGGGAGGGGAAACTACGGTGTGTGTGTGTGTCAGTGTGTGTGTGTCAATGCGTGTGTGTGTCAGTGTGTGTCAGTGTGTATCAGTGTGTTTGTGTCATTGTGTGTGTGTCAGTGTGTGTGTGTGTCAGTGTGTGTGTGTGCGTGTCAGTGTGTGTGTGTCAGTGTGTGTGTCGGTTATGTGTGTGTGTGTCGGTTATGTGTGTGTGTGTCTGTGTATCAAAGTGTGTGTGTGTGTGTGTCAGTGTGTATGTGTGTGTACATGTATTTATGTAAATGTAGTTATTAGCGTGGGAGGGTGTATGTATGTGTGTGTATGTGTGTGTATGTAAGTGGGGACGCGGTAGTGTAGCGGTCAGCGCCACGCAGCGCTACGAACCCGCCCACCCGAGTTCCGATTCCCCGCTCACGGCCCAACACCAGCAACATTTTTTTTTCATGAACAAGTCCTGGGCCTCCCCTTGGTCGACTCAGCCTCAAAATGAGTTCCTGTCGCGATGTGCGGTAAACATTGCGACCGGGGAGACAAAAGGGTGCCGTGGCGTGGTTTTGACCCCCCCCCTCCCCGCCTTCAGAGGCGCTCGCTAACAGCACTTGCCCCAACAGTCTGTTAGAGACGACACGGGGGGGGGGGGGGATGTGTCTCCTTGTGTGCGCGCGCGCGCACTGCGCGAATCGCAGCCGGTCACGTCCCAGCCACGCACGAATGTTGATTCTTAGCGAATAACATTAACACGACCCGCACACACAGCACACACAGCACACACAGCACACGCAGCACAATTTCGTGACGAGAGGATTGCCATTGAACATTTTGTTTCTAATCGGCGGCCACGGCAAGACTCACTGCAGGGAAGTCACTGCTCCCTCCTTCACCATTCGCGTTAAAAACGCGCGTGGAGTCTCGTCTCACCCCCCCCCCTCCCCCCCCCCCCGACTTCCCCTTTTTGTTTCGGTTTGTTCCCCAACACACACGGCGGTAATTGCGCTGATGACCCCCCCCTCCCCTCCCCGCAGTAGCGAGCGGCCGCCGGTCTATCAACTCTACCCCAGCTACGACGACCGCTAACCTCATCATCATCATCATCACGCGCGCGTGATCGCTCTCGTTGTCTCTACGTTAGATCGGCCGTTGGATCGTCCTATTTTTTAATTAGTTTCTGAGAAACGTTCATCTGCCGGTCCGATACCCTTTTTTGGGGCGAGAACGTGCCGATTTATAAATACATGGAATCTAAGACGATCTATATATGTGTGTGTGTGTATTAAACGTGTTGCGGAAAGAGAAACAACTAACCCGCAGAATGGTGAAGTATGGTCAAGTGTCCCCCCCCCACGAGTGGAGGTTTGTTGTTATTTTATGTAGATTTTTTTTTATGTAGATAGATATATTTTTGCACCGTAATCTCCTGATCATTGGACGCTCCGGAAAGTAAGACGCACCGCAAACTCCTTGTGCCCGGTGTCAGTAAAGTTACGAGAAATCTCGTCGCCTACGAAGACAAATATCCGCTCTATAGCCTCGGCAGACTTTTGGGGCAAGTGCTGTTAGCGAGTAGCACCTTTGAAGGCCGGCACGCCCGACCGCCTTTGTCTCCCCGGTGACGATGTTTAGACACACCGCACTATCGGGCACTCATTTGAGGCTGAGTCGACCTCGGGGAGGTCCAGGACCGGTTTAGATGTTCATCACCGATCTTTGCCACGAGTGGGAAATAGAACTCGGCTCGCGGAGTTCGAAGCTCAGTGCGCTAACCGCTACCCCCCCCCCCCCACACACACAAAGACAAAGATCCCCTGCATAGCCTGAACAGACTGTTGGGGCAAGTGCTGCTTTGCGAGCACCTATGAAGGCCGGCACGGCGCAAGAGGGTGTGGGTGGCCAGCAACCACTGCCGACCGCCTTTGTCTCCCCAGTGGCGATGCTTACACAACCACATCGGATACTCATTTGAGGCCGAGTCGACCCAGGCGAGCCCCATAAACCGGTTCAGATAGTCGTCAGTGTTGTTGGTAAACCGTGAGCGGGAATCGAACTCGGGTCGCCGGGTTCGTAGCGCAGCGCTCCCCCAGCAGCCCCCCCCCCCCCCCCCCCAACAAAGATCCCCCGTATAGCCTTAACTGAGTGTTGGGGCAAGTGCGCGCGTACACACATCTGCCGGATTGGAGGACGCATCAAATACAAGGCACGCAAGCGCGTCTTGTGATCCGGTCGGTGTAAATCTGACCCCCCCCTATCATCCCCGACTGGGGGCGGGAGAGAATCTGTTCGCTGTCACACGATGGCAGCGATTCGCTCTGCGGCGGTGGTGTGTAGCAGATCTCGCGTGTGCAGGCGGTGCAACTGCGCCGAGTTCCACGGCTCGGGAGGGGCCCCGTGGCGTCGGGCTACGAAGGTTGGGGGGGGGGGAGGGGGGCTGGTTAAAGTGGCGGATCCATTTCATTCTCCGTGCCAAGAACCCATTCAAACCACGCCCGAGAGCGGACGTGTGTTGGACTTCTTTCGCACCGTACGTAGCGAGTATATTGCTCATCTAAACAACGTGGCAGGTATAGTTTTTATATTTTGCAGTGGTTTAAATAACTCGCGCGTTGTTAACTTTTAGGGCCAGCGTGTTGCAACCCCCCCCCCTAGCCACTGTCAATAAAGCATACAGATATTATACCCGAGTCATGAACGCCGATACACACATATGCAGCACACACGCAAAAAAACACACAAAGACAAAGATTCCCCCGTGTAGGCTTCAACGGACTGTTGGGGCAAGTGCTGTTAGCGAGCACCTATGAAGGCCGGCACGGCACGCGAGGGGGTGGGTGGCCAGCACCACGCCCGGCCGCCTTTGTCTCCCCAGTGGCGATATTTACTACACATCGCACCAGGTACCTATTTGAGGCTGAGTCGACCTAGGGGAGGCCCAGGACCGGTTCAGATAATCGTCACCGGTGTTGGCGGCCGGAATTGAACTCGGGTCGCCGGGTTCGTTGCGCAGTGCACTGACCCCTACATTACCGCGCACACACACGCACACACGCACACACACACGCACACACATACACACACACGCACACACACACGCACACACATACACACATACATACACACACACACGTACACACACATACACGCGCACACACGCACTAACACGCACACACACGCGCACACACACACACGCACACACACACACACTCTCACCTGTCGAGCGAGCAACGTCACGAGCACACCTGTGTATGGATTCCCATCGAAGACGACGTAGCCGGGTGTCCGATCGGACCATCCGCAAGGCCCCCAACACGAGAGGCGAGAGGGGTGGCCGTGGGCTCTGTCTGGTGACACATCGTCGTTCATTGGGCGAACGCGGGGTACGCGAGGTGGAACATCCATCGTTCGTTGCAACTGCCGGGAAAATTGTCCCGAACGGAACTGGTTTCGCGCGCCGCTGTCGAATGTCACTCGCCACCGACGCTAAACCGTGGCCGGGAATCGAACTCAGCTGACCGGGTGGGATTGTAGCGCAGTGCCTTAACCCCTCCCCCCACCCCACGGCACTGCCCCCCCCCCACCCCCCCTCCCCCCCCGGTAGCCCTCAGCGCTGAGCACATTTCGAGTGGGACTGCAATGATGTCTAGGAAATTAATTGTGTCTGATCACATTTACAGCGATCAGCGTTTGGCTTCGTGTGGGAGCCAACTCACTCAACGCTGCCCTCTCCTGGCCACGCCCCGCGGCCACGCGCCTACAACACCTGGCAAGGTCTACAGGTAGTCACATCACCTGGCACCTTGCAGGTAGTCACATCACCTGGAACCTGTACAGGTAGTCACATCACCTGGCGAGGTCTACAGGTAGTCACATCACCTGCAAGGTCTACAGGTAGTCACATCACCTGGCACCTTGCAGATAGTCACATCACGTGGCAAGGTCTACAGGTAGTCACATCACCTGGCACCTTGCAGGTAGTCACATCACGTGGCAAGGTCTACAGGTAGTCACATCACCTGGCACCTTGCAGGTAGTCACATCACCTGGCAGGGTCTACAGGTAGTCACATCACCTGCAAGGTCTACAGGTAGTCACATCACCTGGCACCTTGCAGGTAGTCACATCACGTGGCAAGGTCTACAGGTAGTTACACCACCTGGCAGGGTTTACAGGTGGTCACATCACCTGGCATGGTCTACAGGTAGTCACAACGTGTGAGCGCTAAGCAGGCTGACGGCCGCTTAGCTTCACGAGATCGTGCGAGACTGCGCTCATTCAGTGTTATCCTGCCGTGGGGAGCGTGACGGTGCGACCTGCCAGACAGCACAGGTGTGGAGTACAGGTGCGTGTGTGTGGAGTATGTTTAGGGTATGTTGATTGTTGCGTGGAGCAATGTCTGGATCTCGATGTGTAGGGTATGCGCATAGGGTACGTGTGTATGGTATGTGAGTAGGGTATGGGTGTGTGGTACGTGTGTGTGGTACGTGTTGAGGGTAAGTGTGGAGGGTATGTGAGCAGGGTAGCTGTGTAGCCTACGTGTTGAGTGTGTGTGTGTGGGGGGGGGGGTACACGTGGAGGGTACGCGTGGAGGGTACGTGTAGAAGGGTACGCGTGGAGGGTACGTGTGGGGGGTACGTGTGGGGGGTACGTGTTGAGTGTGTGTGTGTGGAGGGTACGCGTGGAGGGTACGTGTGGAGGGTACGTGTTGAGTGTGTGTGTGTGGAAGGGTACGTGTGGGGGGTACGTGTGGGGGGTACGTGTTGAGTGTGTGTGTGGATGGTACGCGTGGAGGGTACGCGTGGAGAGTACGTGTGGAGGGTACGTGTTGAGTGTGTGTGTGTGTGGGGGGTACGTGTGGAGGGTACGTGTTGAGTGTGTGTGTGTGGAAGGGTACGTGTGGGGGGTACGTGTGGGGGGTACGTGTTGAGTGTGTGTGTGGAGGGTACGCGTGGAGGGTACGCGTGGAGAGTACGTGTGGAGGGTACGTGTTGAGTGTGTGTGTGTGGAAGGGTACGTGTGGGGGGTACGTGTTGAGTGTGTGTGTGTGGAGGGTACGCGTGGAGGGTACGCGTGGAGAGTACGTGTGGAGGGTACGTGTTGAGTGTGTGTGTGTGGGGGGTACGTGTGGAGGGTACGTGTTGTTGCGCGGGGTGGTCTCTGGGCCTGGCTGTGCGGCTTGTTGTAATTAGCAGGTAGCGCGCGCCGTGTTCCTACAACGCGCCAGGCAGGAGGTCGCGTTTGGGTTCTTCCTGCGTAAATTAAACTGTAATTACTCATTTTAATCAAACGCGGGCAATTTGGATTAATCAAAGCGGGGAGATAGCGGGGGGGGGGAGGAGGAGGTGGAGGAAGGGGGGGGTTGAGTGGAGAGATGGGAAAGAGGCGGGGGACCCCATCGGCGCACACACGCAGACGCGCACGCACGCGCACGCAGGCACGCGCACGCAGACGCACGCGCACGCAGGCGCACGCGTGTTACACAGCTGGGCAACACACGCAGACACTTCCAGTGAGATAAAGACACAAAAAACGAAGATCCCCCGGATAGCCTTTAACAGACTGTTGGGGAAAGTGGTGTTCGCGAGCACCTGTGAAGGTCGGCACGGCACACGAGGGAGGGCAGGGGTGGGGGGGGGGGCGGTTTGGTCGGCACCACGCCCGACCGCCTTTGTCTCCCTCGTGGCGACATTTACGCACCGCAGCAGGCACTCGTTTGAGGCTGAGTCGACTTAAGGGGAGGTCCAGCCCCGGTTCAGATAATGGTCACAGATGTTGGCCGTGAGCGAGAGTGGAACTCGGGTAGCCTGGTTCGTAGCGCAGCGCGCTAACCACTGCGCCACCGCTCCCCACACACGTCCACAGGCACACACACACGGGCACACACAACCGCATGCCCCGAGGCTGTGTATGAGGGAGGGCTGATCGCTTGGCCGATAGCGGAGCGCTGCTTAAATTAATTGTCTTTTTGCAGACCCGTCCTGTCGCAGTATGATGATGTTGTATGTGTTTTATTTTTATTTATTTTTTACCGTGATGGCGATGGTGGTGGTGAATACGATGATGCATGAGCCAGTCATGCTAATGTCCCTGTATCCACAACTTAAACCTATCAGCAATTATGAAGATAGTGGTGATGATGATGTTGGTAATACTGATGATGATTGTGGTGATGGTTGTGATGGCGATGGTAGTGATTATGATGGTGATGATCATGATGGTGGTGATGATAGTTGTGATGATGGTGATGACGAAGATGATGGTGATAGTGATTATGGTGGTGATGGTAGTGATGATGACTATGATGATGATGGTCGATGGTAGTGGTAATGATGATACTGGTAGTGATGGTGGTGGCGATGTTGATGGTGGTAATGGTGGTGTCAATGATTATGGTGCATCCACAAACAACCGTCCGATCATCACACGCGCATTCACGTGATATTTAAATGATCGAGCGCCTATTAAAGGCTGCGTCACGGCCTCCGAAGAGGCGATGGAGCCGGCACTCCTCCCAGCCGCCGTTGTCTATCCAGTGCCGATGATTACACACCTCACCAGCTACCTAGGGGAGGCTCGAGGCCGGCTCAGATATCGCTCTCCTCTGACGTTCGCCGTGGCCGGGAATTGAACTCATGCGGCCGAATTACTTGGTGCCGGTTGAAAGCACTAAATCACTGCGCCGACTGCTTCGCCGTTACACCCACGGCCCAGGACGGGCACAACACCGTGAACGAAGATGACGTTAATTCGAATAGTTAACACGTTCACCTTATACCTAATTCTAAATACAATACATTATAGGGGTATAGCAAACGCGAAGCGGGCGCTTCAGCAGCTTTCGATCGGCTTTCGCGTCGCACTCCACGGGAGGCGAATTACTCGGTTCACAATATGATTGAGGGTGGTATATTATTTGAGGCCGAGTATGCTGCTGCTGCTGCAGCTGCCCCCCCCCCCCCACGAGTCGAACCAAATCGACCTGCGCGCGGTCATCCAAAGGGATCCCGGTTCGGTGTGAATTGTCTACGGCACTTTGTAAACGCGGCCTCGGCTGTCGTTGTGTAACATTGGAGGGTTCTAGCCCTTCGGCAGACAGCGTGACAGGTCACACCAAGTCGCCAACTCACTCGCGATAGTCACCCGCCGCGCGCAGTGAATCATTAAGCGCGGTGCAATGGTTTGCGCACTGCGCGGCTCGGAACCCCCGACGACCTGAGTTTGATTCCAGGACACGGCTAACTCCATCAGCGGCGAGTGCTTCGTATATGTGGACCGGTCCGACCAACTAGGATTGACCAACAGGGTGAAATATAGTCGAAACAATCTCCTTGATCCACGTAGCGTGGGGAGGGAAGTCCTTCATTCAGCAGCAGTGGGTTGTACATTATCCATGCCGAGACAATGATTACATTAATTTTGCTTGTCATGAGCCAAGTGGCATGGTGAGATGTGCACACAAGTAGGCTCGTGGGTAGGATAGTGCTGACAGGTGTTGACACGTGTACATTATCTGTCTAGACGTGTGTTCTATCCGCAGATGCGTCTAACATTGGTATCAACTAAAAACACAACTTTTAAGTCACCAGGTAAAGCCCGCTCAGCTATCGGCTCGGTATCAGAGGCGACCCGGCCCCACACGTGATGATAGCTGATCGCAGTGGCTTACATCGTCATAATCACACGTGGGAATTTATAGAATGTATAGGATTATTTAAAATTAGTATTTATATAATTTAAATGTGGAGGTAGGGGCGGGGCTAAACCGGAGGGGCCCGGAGAAAAATCCACGCGAGTACCACGTGGAGGTGGGAGAGAGAGAAAGAGAGAGAACACACGGAACTCCAAATATACAACCAGGGGCATGGTCAGGGTCTGGGTTCGAACCGACGTGACCAGCATTGCGAGAGGAGATAACGTCTCCTCCTCATCCTCCTCCTCGCCACCGCGGTGGCGCTCCCTGTGAGCGCGAGAGACCCGAGGTGAGCACAGGTAGGGGGGGCCTTGAGAGAAAGAAAGAGAGAGAGCGAAATAGAGAGGAGAGGGAGCGTCGTAGGCAAGAAAAACAATTTGTGAAAACGCGGACAACCACAGCCACGATGCTGAGCGTGCGAGGGCGAGCGCCTTCTACTCGGCGAGTAATTAAGAGCAGACCGCGTCCGCTGTCTCAGTAATTATTCAAGCCCTGCCGCCGCAATTAGCTTGGCGCGGCCGCTTATTTAACGACGAAGGCGTCGCCTTTCCCCCTGGCTCTGATGCGTAAACGTCGAGGTTCCCCGCGACGGCGGCGGCGGCGGCTGCGCGCGTGAGATGCAGATGCGCGAGACGCGCCGACACGCACGCGCCAAGGAGGCTCTCGCACGTGTCACGCGCGGCAGGCACCGCGGCGTGCGCGCGCGCGCGTGCACGATGTTGAACTTCTTTCGCGACGTGCGTAGTCGAGCGTAGCCAATGTGGAGGTGAGTGGATACTGGGATGCCGCGTGTTGTGTGATATGAAAAAGGGCCGTTACCCGAAACGTCGCCTGATATAATTTGTTTTAAGGCCACAGTGTTATTGACGAATGTGTTGCATTCGTTTTGTTTCCATATGGACGCAGATGCGTCAACCCATATCCCATCATAGGCACACGCACTCACGTATACCGCACGTGCACGTGCACATGAGCTACATACGCGTACGTGAGATCTTTTAGTCAATCCACTACTGTATGAAAAACTTCACCGTCGTTGGGGTTCATGCGACCATACTTCACCACGCTGGTCAGCGCGAGCTGGTGAAGGCGGGGTGGGGGGGAGGGGGTATATAGGTGGCTGCGTAGACGTGAGTCGGTGACCATACTCCACCACGCGGGTTCGTGAAGGCGGGGGAGCATAGGAGTATACCGTAGGCGCGTACAGTCTGTGCGAGTAGGTGAATGTTCCTTTTCGTCGAAAACGGGCATCGATATTTGTCAATCATCAGCAGCAGCAGTGGGGGGGGGGGGTATCGAAGATTGCGTGTCCGTTTATAATTTCACCCGTCCCGTAAATACAAATACAAAGACGACAAAGATCCCCCGTGTAGCCTTCAGACTGGAGGGGCAAGTGCTATTAGCGAGCACCTATGAAGGCACGGCATACGAGGGTGTTGGTGGCCAACACCACGCCCGGCCGCCTTTGCCTCCCCAGTGGCGATGTTTACTGCACACCACACCAGGTACTCAATGAGGCTGAGTCGACCTACGGGAGGCCTAGGACCGGTTCAGATGAATCGTCACCGATGTTGGCCGTGAGCGGGAATCGAACCCGGCTCGCCAGGTTCGTAGCGCAGCGCGATAAACGCGACACTACCGCTACATATACAGGCATATACATACACACATAATTACATAATTAAAAATGCTTCATTTGCAATTTATCCAACGTATTTTTTCTTTATGCGGGCAATTAGCACTAATTGCGCTCAGCGTTTCAAAGTCGGTAATTAGTGTTGTTGTTGTTGTTGTTGAACGTGTAGCTCGTGTGAATGTTGCGCCGCGTGTAAACCCCAAGCCGCATCCCAAAGTCGCAGGGTTCACGATGTTTTTTTTTATTTAACTGCACGGAAATCCCAATTTCAAAGTCCTACACACTTAGCGCGGCGGAGTGCGCTTTCAGCGAGCACCTATTAAGGCTACCACGAGTCCGACCCTATATATATACTGAACATCTGTGACAAAGACCTTTAGAGCTCATTGGATTCCTCCGGTATGAATAAATTGTCCGATTCTATTCTACCCATTTCCACTGCGCAAATACAACTAGCTACACGCAGCACGCGCTCACTCACACTGACTCACCGTGGTGAAATATGGTTAAACACCCCCCCCCCCCTCCCGTGACTGTCCACGATTGTGCGTATGTAATTGTTGACGAATGCAAGTCACCTCGTGGTTTCTGTACGCCCACGCGGGCATTAAGTCCTGTCGGCCCAGTCGCCCTTCGGGACTCAGGGTCAACCAACCAACAGCATTTTGCAATTTGTTTATGCGCGGAAACTCTGGACCGGGTCTACGCCCTTCTGGGCGGGGGGGGGGGCTCATCGGCGGCGTTCAGCTTGACGCGCGTGCCAAGCACAAGCCGCCGCCGCTGCTGCTGCTGCTTCGCAAGATGATGGGGATGGAGTGACGGCGGCACGATGGATGTTTAGCGCATTCCACCCTGTGATCCGGCTCACCTGGGTTCGATTCCCGGCGAGTGATTTCTCAACCGATCCCCATTCCCCAACCCGCGTTGACCAGCGGGGTGAAGTATGGTCAAACAACCTCCACGACCGAACGGCGTGGAGGAAGCCTTCATCCAAGCAGTCAATTGACAGAAGGCCGCGTGTGTGTGTTGTAAAAGGCCGTCGTGTTATTGACTGTCCTCGAGCTATTCGATGTTGCTGTTGATGGCCTTGGTAAGAAAACGATGATAGCGAAAGTAACATATGATTAAATGTGATTTTGGGATACGCGGTGGGGGGGGGAGCTGTGTGGAGCTGCGTTGGTTGCTACCGGATTCACAGCGGGGCAGCGCGCTAACCAGTGCGCCACCGCTCCCCATCCATCGTGCGTGTCCGTCCGTGTCAACTGCAATCCACCCACTTCTCTTCATCTCTCCGCGTGCCTCTCCGCATACAACGCCGTACAAAGACCGTTTATTTAGAACATGTCATTTGATGCTCAATAACAATCGCGTGATGAGAACGACGACGACGATGGTGACGGCCGATTATGATCATCATTATTACATTTTAAGTGTTCGTTCTCCGGCGGCGTCTGTTGTACGAGTACGTGGTGCCCCCACCCCCCGCCCACTCGCGCGCGCGCAGGTGCAAACGTCGCACAAGTTGCAACACCTGAAAGCACAGAGCGCACAGACACCACACACACGCGGTAGGGGAAGGAGGAGGGGGCAGGCGGCCCTTTCCTTTGAGTGGCACAAGTATTGCGTTACAGAGCGGCGCTAAACGGGGCGTACGGAGGTCGCTCCGCGCTCCGCAGTAAACATTGGAAGGCTATCGGAGCGGGGCAATTAGGGCCTCGTTTGAAATCGCCCCCTCGTAATTGGCCGGCTTAGGGAACGGACGGCGCGGCCGCCAGCGCGCAGCCGTCGCGCAGTCTGTCTGTTTGTGGAGGCGCACGCACAAAGACAAAGATCCCCCGTATAGCCTTAACAGACTGTAGGGGCATGTGCTGTTAGCGAGCACCTATGAAGGCCGGAACGGCACACGAGGGGGTGGGTGGCCAGCAACCACGCCGGTCCGCCTTTGTCTCCCCAGTGGCGATGGTTACACGGAGCGCCGGGTTACCCGTTTGAGGCTGAGTCGACCTAGGGGAGGGCCAGTGCCGCTTGAGATAATCGTCACCGGTGTTGTCCGTGCGCACACACGCACACTCACGCACGCGTTAGCTTAGCTCGTATATACAACACACACGCTAAACAAGCTGAGCTTGAGACGGGCGGTATTCAGTTACAGAGCAGAATGAACAAATCATTGGAGCATTGATGATGGAGGATGAAAACGATTACATTGTTGTTTATTTATTGAGTGAAGCCTCGTTCTGAAAGCCGTCTTCAGCAAGGTGCCGCTATACTCTTGCTGATGTCTGAGCCGATTGCGTTCCACGTCCTGATCATTCGCGTTTGCTTGGCAATGTGTGCGAGCAAACTGTAGTGCCCGCAGAGAAAGATAACCACGCAAATCAGCATTGGCGCGGTAAAACGTCCACTCGAAATCTCGACAACGGTTAGCAGATCCGAGCATCTACTGCCGTATCTTTAAACTATTTTAACTTTTTTCAGAAGCGACCTGGCCATACATGATCGCTCAACGAGGTAGCTTCTCATGACGTGGACATTTATAGCAGTCGAATGTTATATAAAGGCGCGTTTATAAAAGTGGAGGGGGGGGGGGAAACGGAGAATCCGGAGAAAAATCCAGGCGACCACGGGGAGAGAGAGAGACACGCAAACTCCAAATGTACAGCAGGCGTCAGGATTGGGATCGAACCCACCTCCTCCTCCATGCCAGGCGAGGTAGTTAAGATCTCGCACACCGTGACGCCCCCAGGTGTTCCATGGCGGACCCCCACCCTACACAACTCCGTGTGCATTCCCCGCGCAAGATTCCCATCCAAGAGACTGACCAGGTTTCGAACGACCCCAACGAACTTCGGAGCGCTGATGAGATCGGGCGCGTTCACGGGCGATTTGGTGGAGCGCGCACGTGTTCCTGCGAGGCGTGGTCTGATCTGTATCCCGCGATAGATAATTGATCAATATTTTTAGTTCAATAAAATAATGTGATCCCTCCAATCCTGGACTCCCGCCACACACCGGGCATCACTGCTATACATGTTTAACAACAACAACAACAAAATATTGTATTTCTCGTGTGCATACTAGACACGTGACCGCCCGGCACGGCATAAAGGAAGGCCACCATCCAGCAGTGGATTGAGATTCGGACCCTCGAGTGCAAAACATGTTCGGGGTTGCGGAATCGGCCAAAGGTCCCAAGGGCAAGGGCCCCTCTTGGAAAGGCGTCTTGAGACTCATTCGATGATTCGTTTTCTTCTTACATTATTGATAAATATTTTTATTGTTAAATAAAATAATGTAATCCATTTAATCCTGCACTCCCGACACACACAGGGCATCACTGCTAAATGTGTTTAACAAAAAACAAAAACCTTTAATTTCTCGCGTGCATACTAGATATTTCGACGGAATAGTATAAAGCCGCAACCGTGAACGTAAACGCTTGCACTGATTTACACGCAACAGTTTCCTCAAGTTGTATGCAACGCTGATTTTACCACCCAGTATAATATATATATAACCATCGGCCACGATCAGTCCACTGCGGGATGAAGGCCGTCGCAAGCATAGAATACAAAAATAAGCGTAACAATTTTCACACGTATACTGTACATGAATGACGCAATTAATATACATGTCCCGATGAGCGCTTATGTACGTCCGTCTGTTGAACTTCTTTCGCACCGTACGCAGCCAACTGTGAGAAAGTGCCGAATTAACAAACGACCCCCACCCCCCTCCGTAGACCTATCGGAGCACGTGCTGATTCGCGAGCCCCTTTTACAAACAACGGCGAGTCGGCTGCAGTGTCCGTCCTTCGTTTGCACGACGCACTAGCTACGCATTTGCGGCTGAGTAGACCTAAAGGGAGGCGGAGGTGATGGGACCCCTCCCCCAGGACCGGTGCAAATGTGCGTGCAGTTTATTGATCGTGAGCGGGAATCGAACTCGCGTCGCCGGGTTCGTAAAGCGCGAACGCGCGGAGCTGCGACGCGGCTCCAAGCGTCGTCACGGAGGCGCTGCGAGGGAGGGAGGCGCAACATCTTTGTCGGAGATATTCTGCCGCGGTGATTTTATGTCAAAACAAAAAAAACACGCAAATTCGTTTTAACTTTACGAACGACTCGCGGCGATGCTACTCGTGACACGGTTGTTGAACGTTGATCGACGATGGTAATCGACGTGGAGGTGCCGTGAAGGGTCTCCGAATATCGTAACACAGAAGCTATATGTGTGTGTGTATGTATGCTCAAGTATATTGATTCACACGTGCGCTATGTTTATGAAAATTATTACCAACACACACATTGATATTTAAACATACAAAGACAAAAATATCCCGTATTCCCTTAACAGACTTTTGGGGCGAGCGCTGTTAGCGAGCACCTATGAAGGCCGGCACGTTCCTATGTTATGTATGGTGCACCTATGAAGGCCGGCTCGGCACACAGAGGGGGTGGGTGGCGAACACCACCGTCGACCGCCTTTGTCTTCCGATTGCCGATGATTACTTGGCGCGAATGTGCTCATTCGAAGCTGAGTCGACCTAGGGGAGGCCCAGGACTGCCTCGGACTGCTTCAGAATCGAACTCGGGTGGTCGGGTCCATAGTGCAGTGCGCGCTAACCACTACAACACAGACTCTCCCCCCCCTCCTGCACACACACACGCGCACAATTACACACACACACACGCGCACACAGAATTATCGAGTCGCATTTCGACTAAGACTGTCATTAGCGAGCGTTTATTTTCACAACTCGGCACGAGCTGACCGCTGTGCCGTACAGCGAGCCTGACACGCGACCCGCGTCCACTTGGCGACCGCTAAAGCCACTCTTTAATGTCGTCGTGTTTATAGATGGAACCACAAATCCGGAGTCGATTGCAGCCGTCGGGATCAGGTAACCCCCCCCCCTCCTCCTGCGGCTGCTGCTGCTACTGCCGATGACGCAGCGCCGAATTCACTCGCGAGACGCGATTGTTTATGATGGTAACAAACAAACAAAAAACATCGCCAATTGCAACGTCCCTTTAATTCGTCGTTGTTTGCTGTTCCGCGCGAAACAAGCCGAATTGTTGATTTCTGATGCCGCGTTCCGAGCGGGCGTGAACCCGCGGCTCAGCGAGAGCGCGCGCGTGTCACGAAGACAAAGATTGCCCCCCCCTGCCCCCCCCTGCCCCCCCACCTGCCCCCCCTGCCCCCCCCTGCCCCCCCTGCCCCCCACCTGCCCCCCCATGCCCCCCCCCTGCCCCCCACCTGCCCCCCCTGCCCCCCCTGCCCCCCACCTGCCCCCCCTGCCCCCCCTGCCCCCCACCTGCCCCCCCTGCCCCCCCCTGCCCCCCTGCCCCCCCACCTGCCCCCCCTGCCCCCCACCTGCCCCCCCCCTGCCCCCCCCTGCCCCCCCGCGTAGCCTTTCACAGCATGTCGTGGCAAGTGCTGTCGAGCGAGCGCGTGATGGAGGTTCCGCGCGGCACACATGGCAGGCACCACGCCCGACCGCCTTTGTCGCCCGGGTGACGATTCTTCCACATAGCACCGAGTTAGTCATTTTAGGCCGAGTCGACCTAAGGGTGGCTCAGGACCGGTTCAGATATTTTTCGCCCGTGAGCGGAAATCGAACTCGGGTCGCCGGGTTCGCTGCGCAGCGCGCTAACCGCTGGCGTACAAAGGCAAAGACACGTGCATACGCAAGCACGCAAACATACACGAACACATACAAATACTAACTTTTAAGCATACACGTGCATACACAGGGATATAAACGCGAATTCTCCGACACGCCCGTGCCAATACGTACAAGAACATACAGATGGACACTTGCACACACGCTTACATGTAAATTATACATTGTATTGAAGTTCGCCTGGGCCAGGAATCAAACCCGCGGCGTAGTCTTGTTCTCATAAAATGCACGCAGCGCGCGCACAAAGACAAAGGTCCCCCGGATAGCCTCAACCAATTTTTAGAGCAAGTGCTGTTCGCGAGCACCTTGTGAAGGCCGACACGGCCCACGAGGCGGTGGGTGGCCAGCACCACGCCCGGTCGCATTCGTCTCCCCAGTGGCGATGTTCACACACCCCACCAGGTACTCATTTGAGGCTGAGTCGACCTTGGGAAGGCCGAGGACCGGTGCAGGTAACCGTCACTGGTTGTTGTTTTCCGCGATCGTAACTGCTACACCGCCGCTCCCCACACATATACAAAGACAAAAATCCCCCGTACAGCCTTAACAGACTGTAGGGGCAAGTGCTGTTAGCGAGCACCAATGGACGGTATACGAGATGGTGGATGGCCAGCACCACGCCCGACCGCTTTTGTCTCACCCAGTGTCGATGTTTACTACACACCGCACCAGTTACTCATTTGAGGCTGAGTCGACCTAGGGGAGGCCCAGTACCGCTTTAGATAATCGTCACACCGGTGTGAGCGGAAATCGAAGCCGGGTCGCCGGGTTCGTTGCGCAGTGCGCTAACTGCTCCACCACCGCTCCCCACACATATACGAGCGCACACACACGCGCGCGCCCACAGACGTACACACACACACACAGAGCGCAGCGGCAGCGCTGCTAACCACGACGCTACCGCCCCCCCCACTCTCCCCCGAAAGCGTTGCAACACTCCTCCGCCGACACACGCCGCACGGAGCCGCGTGCGCGTCGCGGTGTCGTGACGAACCCTCATTAGGGGGGGGGGTGGAAGACACCGATAGGTGTGTTTGCGAAGTCGTTTCCGAGGTTCGGGTTACTAATTTGCTCCCGCTAATAAATCTCCCCCGTAACGCGCACTACTCGGCTCTCTGGGATCCTTCCAGGAGCTCGCAGCAGCCAGCAGCCAACATTGGCGCTGCATCAGGCGCCCAATTAAGGCGCGAGACCGCCCAACGCTCTCCGCTCGCGTTGTGCGGCGCCTCCACGCATTTAGCCTCCAGCCAAAACTCAATATTTCGAGTAATTATGATTTTAAATCATGGCGCGCCATATGCTCCCCCCTTCTGCTAAACATCTTTATCGAGACATCGTCTCTTCTATTCCGACGTAGCAGCCCGACCTCGCTCGCTCGAATGCTCGTAAACGCGCGCGCGCGTGTGTGTGTGTGGCTGTGTGTGTGTGTTTGTTTTGATTGTCAATCAACGCCTATCGTTCCCCACGATCGCAATCATCGTCTATTAGCGGCACCACTCTGAGATCATTCTCGCACCACCACCAACAACAACAGCGCCGCCGCTTCGATGAACATCATCATCATCATCACCACCACGCCCACCCACCCACCATCACCTCCACCACCGCCGCCTATCACCATCGCGACTACCACCAATATCGCACTCCCACCACGGTGCCCTATCGCCACCACCAACCCACTGACATCACTACCGTCATCATCACTCCACCAGCCCCACCCTATCCACCATCGCACTATTCCCTCTTTACCACCAAATAGAGCCCCTTAACAAACTGCTGGGGCAAGTGCTGTTCGCGAGCACCTATGAAAGCCGGAACGGCACACGAGGGGGTGGGGGGCCATCACCACGCCCGACCGCCTTTGTCTCCCCAGTGGCGATGTTTACACACCGCACCAGGTACTCATTTAAGGCTGAGTCGATCTAGGGGAGGCCCAGGACCGGTTCAGATAATCGTCACTGGTGTTGGCCGTGAGCGGGAATCGAACCCGGGTCGCCAGGTTCATAGCGCAGCGCGCTAACCGCTACACTACCGCTCCCCACCTGCACCACCACCACTACCACCACCCGCACCACCGCCACCACCACCGCCGTTCTATCGCCACTACACCTCCAACCAACCCTTCGCACTTCGTCGCAACCAACCATGAAACTCTCCCCACCAATCCCTCCCGCCACACGCCGCTCCCCACCTTCCTCCCCACTCCCAACCCACCCACCTTACCCCCCCCCCCGACCTCACCTCGCCCCCCCCCTCCACCACCTCCCTCCGCCCCCCTCTATTGCTGCTAGCGCCTTACACAGAGGTATCTGTTATGGGAAATGAAAGGCGCGGCAGGGAGATTAAAGCGGAGAGGACACGCCAGCCATTGTTCGTGGGGGACGCGCGCGCATCGGTGGAGGTGCGTGGGATGATGGCTTTACGGCAAGGGAGAGAAGGGGGTGGGGGAGCGGTGGCGCAGTGATTAGCGCGCTACGCTACTGTGAACCCCGCGAGACGAGTCACGATGCAAGGCGGCGAGCGGGTGTCACGAATCTGGTCCCGGACCACCAGGCTCCTCCGATTCGCCAAACGCGGACTGACCAGGCGTGGTGAAGTATGGCCAAACAACCCTCCACCTCGCCGTTACCGACACGGCGTGATTGGGGAGAGGGGAGGGAGGTTGCCTTTAATCCAGTAGTGGATTGAACGCGTGCCTTGTCATGTTTGTTTTACTCTTGCGTTAGTTGGGAGTGGCTCGAAGGATGGAAGAGAGGGTTGGGGCGGACGTGGACTCACGAATTGCGATTGGTTCGTCCGGGTAGATGGATGGTTGGGATGGAAGCCCAGGTATGCCTCGGCAAGGTAAGGTAAAAGTGTAAAAACAACGAGCCTACCTTTACCCTACCTTTTACCTTACCACAATACAATCACTCTACCCTACCTTTTACCCTTTAGCAGGTAAGGTAAAAGGTAAAAAGCAACGAGCCTACCTTCTACCCTACCCTTTACCCTTACCATTTGGCATGTCGACAGCTTTACCTTTCCCCTTTTACCCGGTAAAAATGGTACAATTACTTTACCTTGCCGAGGCCTAAGCCCATGGACGAGATGGAGGGCTGCTGACAGGGGGAGGGGGGGGGTGGGTTGTGTGTAAGTGTAGCTGTTGGGAGATGGTGTTGATGGTAAATACGGCGTGGCAGCGGGACGGTGGGGGTGGGGGTTAAAGAAAACATAGGGGGGAGGGGAGGAGGAAACGGAGTGGGGGTTGTGAGATTGTGGAGAGCATCACGCGAGCGGGAGTGCAGCAGCAGCGGCAGCAGCGTCGTCATCGGAAGGGCCCCATCTGCCGCTCGGCAAACTCATTCGGGTTCCTTTGTTGCGCAGGCCCGTACACCTCTGCCATCCTCCGCCGTCTTAATGCACCGCTTGAGTCAATCAAAGAGGGCGCCTTTTAAAACTTGCATCGTTTAAACGGCAAAGAACCTCTCTCTCTCTCTCTCGCCCGCTCTCTCTCTATCTCTGCTGCTGCTGCTGCGTGTTTTGTCTGCGTGCGGAGAGAGGGGGGCGGGAAGGAGAGAGGAGAGAGTGGTCAGCCGAGACTACATCGGACGCTCTCCTCGCGCTTGGCCGTTCAACTTGTCGACACTTCGCGTCACCAGTCGCCTCTCGTCGTGGTGGCTCGGGGAGCGGTGGGGCAGTGGTTAGCGCACCGCGCAAAATGAAACCGGCGAGCTGAGTTTTGATTCCCACGGCACCCCGACGGCGAGTGACCTCGGCTGCTCCTCCCGTACCCTTCGCAGAATGAGGGCGACTCGGCATCGACATGAGAACCCGTCATCAGGTGTGGTGTCTGCCGAAGACAAAAAATATCCATATCTTTAAAATAAAACCATCGGCTACTGCAGGAGACAAAGGCGGTGCGGACGTGGTCACGCCGATCACACTCACCCCCTCCGCATCATCTTAATAACAGGCGCTCGCTAACACCATCTGCCCCCAACCAACAGGCTCTGTGGAGCTCATCCGGCGATGTGATTGTGTGTTTTGTGTCTGTCCCTGTCTCGCTTGCATCCACTCTCTCCCCCACCACCTCCCGCTTTCTCCTCCACCGTCCACCACAGCCCCCCCCCCACCCCGCCCCCCCGCCCCCAGATCCCAACAATATTATTCTATTTCCCACAACTGTAATAGATGAGCGAGTGGAGTCAAGGCCTCGAGGAGTTAAAGCGAAGGGGGGAGAAAAAGGAAACGAGGTTGGGATGGCTCGAGGGGGGAGGGAGGGGGGGGAGGGGGGAGGGGGGAGAGGAGGGGGGAGGGGGGTGAGGAGGGAGGGTGATGAAGTGTAGCGCTGTGGGGGAAGTGTTGAGAGAATATATTACACCCCCTCGCCCCCCCCCCCAACTTGCCTCCCCATACTTATCCAAAAACTCCCACCCAATCACCATCATCACCATCATCATCAAACCCACCTTCCTCCAGCTCACATTTGTTTTCCACCAAGCTCGAACAACAATCATAACTAATGATGACTCAATGGCTTTTGTCAATCCACTGCTGGATGAAGCACCCCCCCCCCACTCCCTCTCCTTTCCTCACGTCGTGTCGGTGATGGGATGCTGTTTGGCCATTCATCACCGCGCTGCAACACCAGTATAGCTTCGGCTACCCAGCTCAGAGCGGGTCGCGCGCTAACCACTGCGCCCACCGCTCCACCCGTCCATTCTGTGCATTCCGTTCCCAATTTTCTCAACTCCCCACCCCCCTCGCCCTCCTCCTCCTTCTCCCCCTGCACCCCGCACCCATTCCCACAACGCAACCTGCTCAGCCGTCACTCCCTCCCGCTGATCCCCACTCGCTGTAAATTGAATACAGCGGAGTTAGTGACAGAGCTGAGACGCTGTCAGTCGATTGATTCTGAGTTGAGTTGTCCCGTTGCATCTCACTCCCTCTCGCGCTGTCTGTCCTTCCTGGAGCGCCGCGCGCCGACACGGGATCGATCGTTGAACCTTGAGGCGGAGGATTGAGACGATCAGATCTTTGTTACGCAACTGTCTTCTTAACCGCTTTGATTTTCGGCTCATCCGAGCCGAGCGTCATCATCATCAGCAGCAGCAGCAGCATGATGATGAAGATTATCAGCAGCATAGTAATCCTTATCATCAGCAACAGCATCATAATTAGCACACACGCATTGAATTATGTCATCGCTCCATCTCCTCGGAGGACAACCTCTTGGGCGCGTTCCATTCCTTGGCTGTCACTCCGTTATTACCCTCGACCATCGATTATCACCGTCCCTTGTAGCTCCCCCCCCCCTCCCCCCGCACTTAACTTTGCAGAACAGTTTGCATGGCGTCATTAACCTGGGTATGTTTTCTAATCCTCCACCGGCCCGTCTCAATGTAATCGATATTTGTATTTGAAAGTTTAGATGTGGAAACAGAACAGCAATTAAAGATAACCGCAGCGAGTGACTTTCACTAAGTTGTAAAACATAAATAAAAGGAATGATGATGATGAATTGCATGCCGGGTAATGTAGTGTAAATGGTGGTAATGCGTTAATTGTAAATTATGCACAGCGATAGATGTGTGATTGCGTTTCATTAATTACGCATAAATACAATGCTGCTTTTGCCCGCTTTAATCACCAGCAGCAGCAGCGCGTGGATTGTAAGACACGAGCGGTAAGTAAAAATTATTAACATTATAAACGCATATATTAACACGACGCTTCTCATCTCCATTTCAAAATGTATGCTAATATTGAATCTGCATTGAATCAAGGTCTCGGTGTCCCTTTGGTACTTTCAAATAATGGTAGGGCACGTACATCACTCCGTCATGTATTAATTCACTCCATCATTCATTCATACATTTATTCAATCGCCGTCTTTCAGTCACATCTTCATTCACTCGTTCTCTCCTCGATTTGAAAAACTATTTCCTTCGTTCGCTCATTCATTTACTCTTGCATCCATTCACACTTTCAATGATGAAAGCGTTCCTTACATTCATTCACTCATTCATTCACTCGCCCATTGATTCATAACCCGTGAGCCGAGCCAAATATTGCTAATCGGATTTGAAGCTTTCGTGACTGCAGGAATCCATACTCTTTGGTTCTTTCGGTAAAGTCACGTAGGGAGAGAATAATAATAGATCACGACGTTTCGATCGCCACACAAGCGGTCATCCTCAGGTGGACGTCCGTAGTCCTACTCGCCCACGACCGCTTGTGTGGTCGTCCACCCGAGGACGACCGCTTGTGTGGCGATCGAAACGTCGTGATATATTTTTTATTTTCTACCTACGTGACTTTACCGAAAGAACCAAAGATTATTGCTAATCGGCTGCACGGAAATTTCCGCATCGCAACATTCAGTCTTCTACCCCCCCCCCCCCCCCGACGCCCCATCGTGTTCATCGTGAGTTGGAATTATATTTAGTCAATCGTCATCTTCCATGAGCCATCACCTAACCACTGCTGGATGAAGGCCCCCCACGCCATCGTCACCCCTCGCGGTCCTGCGACGCCACGAAGCAATTCCATCTCAACGATGCGCAAGAGCTGATCTCATCGCTTCATCCCGCACGTGGCGTCATCACCACCACCACCACCAACACCACCACAACCACCACCACCACGACGACCACCACCACGACCACCACCACCACGACCACCACCACGACCACCACCACGACCACCACCAACACGACACCACCACCACGACCACCACCACCACGACCACCACCACGATCACCATGACCACCACCACCACCACCACCACGACCACCACCACCACCACGACCACCACCACCACGACCACCACCATGACCATCACCACCACCACCACCACCACGACCATCACCACCACCACCACCACGACCATCACGACCACCACCACGACCACCACCACGACCACCACCATCACTACCACGACCATCACAACCACCACCACCACGACACCACCACGACCACCACCACCACGACCATCACGACCACCACCACGACCACCACCACCACCACGACCATCACAACCACCACCACCACCACGACCACCACCACCACCACCACGACCACCACCATCACTACCACGACCATCACAACCACCACCACCACGACACCACCACCACCACCACCACGACCACCACCATCACTACCACGACCATCACAACCACCACCACCACGACACCACCACCACCACCACGACCATCACGACCACCACCACCACCACCACCACCACGACCATCACAACCACCACCACCACCACGACCACCACCACCACCACCACGACCACCACCACCACGACCATCACAACCACCACCACCACGACACCACCACCACCACCACGACCACCACCATCACTACCACGACCATCACAACCACCACCACCACGACACCACCACCACCACCACCACCACGACCATCACGACCACCACCACCACCACCACCACGACCATCACAACCACCACCACCACCACGACCACCACCACCACCACGACCACCACCACCACCACGACCATCACAACCACCACCACCACGACACCACCACCACCACCACGACCACCACCATCACTACCACGACCATCACAACCACCACCACCACGACACCACCACCACCACCACGACCATCACGACCACCACCACCACCACCACGACCATCACAACCACCACCACCACCACGACCACCACCACCACCACGACCACCACCACCACCACGACCATCACAACCACCACCACCACCACGACACCACCACCACCACCACGACCACCACCATCACTACCACGACCATCACAACCACCACCACCACGACACCACCACCACCACCACGACCATCACGACCACCACCACCACCACCACCACGACCATCACAACCACCACCACCACCACCACGACCACCACCACCACCACGACCACCACCACCACCACGACCATCACAACCACCACCACCACGACACCACCACCACCACCACGACCACCACCATCACTACCACGACCATCACAACCACCACCACCACGACACCACCACCACCACCACGACCATCACGACCACCACCACCACCACCACGACCATCACAACCACCACCACCACCACGACCACCACCACCACCACGACCACCACCACAACCACGACCATCACAACCACCACCACCACGACACCACCACCACCACCACGACCACCACCATCACTACCACGACCATCACAACCACCACCACCACGACACCACCACCACCACGACCATCACGACCACCACCACCACCACCACCACCACGACACCGCTCCGCTGCTCCCGACGCGCTTGACCACGTCACCGTGAAATCGGAGTTGTCGCCTCTCCGTCGACGTGAGCCGTACGAAACGAACAAGATCACCGCGATCATCATCATCATCATCTAAATGATCAGTGATCGTCTTTCCACTGCTGTGGAGTAAAAAGGCTCCCCGGGCACCGTTTGCCCGCCGCTCACGACGGTCAGGCCGACGCCACGGCTCCTCGCCTCGCTCGTGCCGGAGCGAACTGATCGTCACATCTCTGCACCGCTCGGGCGCGTGGCCCCTTCCTCCCGCTGCCGTTCCATCGCTGACAATCCCTTCCCGTGATGTGCCCTCCGCCCAATGCGACCAAGTGGATTCTGGAAAAAAAAAACATCAAGTCAATCGGATTTGCTTCGATCATTAACCACAGGGGCCGTCCATAAATGACGTCACGCACCTAGGGTGGGGGGGGGGGGTCAGACATTTGCGACGATGTGTGACGAGACAACACGTTCTACTTAATTAAATAGACTTTTGAATAACATCAGAGTGCAGCGGCACTTTAAATACGCACTACAATGGCAATGTTTAAAGCGATTTGAAGCATGTTTTATTTTTTTGGGAAGGGGGCCTGAGCTTTCTGACGTCATATTTGAGGGGCGGGGTGTGACGACGGGGTGGGAGTCAAAAATTGTCCAAAATCGCGTGACGTCATTTATGGACGGCCCCACATACGCTCGACCGACCCAACCGCGCGCCCGACTCTCCGTGCTTTGGATGGTGAATCTAGAGGCGCAGCCCTGCAATTTTTGCCTCGGCTGGAGGGAGTTCCACTCGATCGAGAGTGTCCGTAGGCCTACTCATCCACGCCGGGCAGACGTGTTGGTGGGAGCACGCATACCAACAGCGTAACTGCCTGTGCCAATCTCTTTGTAAGGCTCGATCGTCTTCTCACTCCCAGCAGTGTGCGTGTGGCCGGGTAGGTGGCAGGTAGGTGGGTAGCGTGGGAGATGGAGGGGTAGGTGGGTAGGTAGTGTGGGAGATGGAGGGGTAGGTGGCGAGGTAGGTGGATGGGTAGTGTGGGAGATGGAGGGGTAGGTGGGTGGGTAGTGTGGGAGATGGCGGGTAGGTGGGTGGGTAGTGTGGGAGATGGCGGGTAGGTGGGTGGTTAGTGTGGGAGATGGAGGGGTAGGTGGGTGGGTAGTGTGGGAGATGGAGGGGTAGGTGGGTGGGTAGTGTGGGAGATGGAGGGGTAGGTGGCGAGGTAGGTGGATGGGTAGTGTGGGAGATGGAGGGGTAGGTGGGTGGGTTGTGTGGGAGATGGAGGGGTAGGTGGGTGGGTAGTGTGGGAGATGGCGGGTAGGTGGTGGGTAGTGTGGGAGATGGAGGGGTAGGTGGGTGGGTAGTGTGGGAGATGGAGGGGTAGGTAGCTGGGTAGTGTGGGAGATGGAGGGGTAGGTGGGTGGGTAGTGTGGGAGATGGAGGGGTAGGTAGCTGGGTAGTGTGGGAGATGGAGGGGTAGGTGGCGGGGTAGGTGGCTGGGTAGTGTGGGAGATGGCGGGGTGGGTAGGAGGAAAGGGGAGGCGCGCCCGGGTAGCGCCGCTTTATTTTTGTTACGGGAAATTCGCTTTGATGTGCTTGATGTTTTGAGCGGCTGTAATGAGCGCAGCGCCGCGGGCTAGTGCCGAGCTGAATTAAAAGCTAAATATTTACCAGAGACACGACTGCGGGAGGCGAGAGGCCCTGTGCCCTGGAGCAGTCGCCATCAGAGACCCCCCCCTCCATCCATCTACCCCCCCCTCCTCCTCCTCCCACCATGTACAGCCCCCCCCCCCCTCCTCCATCCATCCCCTGACTCCTCTCCTTTCCCCAACACCTGGTGCCCGTGTGTGTGTGTCGTGTTGGGGAGCGGTAGTGTCGTGGTGAGCGCTACGCTGCGCGATGAACCCGGCGACCCGGGTTCGATTCCCGCTCACGGCCAATACCAGTGACGATTATCTGAACCGGTCGTGGACCTCCGCTAGGTCGACTCAACCTCAAATTAGTAACTGGTGCGGTGTGTAAAACATCGCCACTGGGGAGACAAAGGCGGCCGGGCATGGTGATGGCCACCCACCTCCTCGTGTGCCGTGCCAGCCTTCATAGGTGCTCGCTAACAACACTTGCCCCAACAGTCTGTTGAGGCTATACGGGGGATCTTTATCTTTGTGTGCGTGTGTGTGCACGCGTGCGTGTGTCTGTGTGTGTGTGTAGGGAGCAGCGGTGCCGCGCCGCGCTACGAACCCAGCGACCCAAGTTCGATTCCCGCTCACGGCCAACTCCAGTGACGATTATCTGACAACCACCTACGACCGCCTTTGTCTTCCCAGATGTATTGACAGGTGACACCAAGACATCTCCGACGAGCAAGGATGATATTTTCTCATTCGATACTTTCTGGAGCGCTCATGCTCGGCTGGCTGTCTGGCTTAGAGCAGAGATCATCGGCGTAAGGCACTACCACTAGAGTACAAGATATGATAATCCACACTAATCCTATATTATTGTGCCAAGATTAATTTCGGAATATCATTCTGGACTGTTTCAGCTAAAATGTATCTCTCCTGTAGAGGGGGACGGTTGGTGCCAGAACCACACCACCCCCGGCCCCCTTTGTCTTCCCAGATGCATTTACAGGCGACGCCAGCTGCTTCAACTTGCGTGCAAGGGCGAGTCGAGCTTCGGGGAGAAACGGCACGGGATCAGACGCCCGTGGACTCGTGTTCTGTTCCGAACGATGATGTGAATCCGAGCCGGGAATCGAACCTATCCGTGTAGATAGAATTGTAAGTCAGTGCATGAAGCATTGCGTGCATGTACGCACAACAAAGACACAGATCCCCCGTATAGCCTGTTACAGACTGTCGGGGCAAGTGCTGTTAGTGAGCACCTATTAAAGCCGGCACACCGCACGAGGGGGTGGATGGCCAACACCACGCCCGGCCGCCTTTGTCTCCCGAGTGGCGATGTTTACACAAAGCACCAGGTACTCATTTGAGGCTGAGTGGATCTAGCGGAGGCCCAGGACCGGTTCAAATATCCGCCACACGCTAAACCACCGCACTACCGCTCCCCCACCAACGCGACAACGTGCACGCATGTCCACGCACACACACACACAACACTCGCAAATGTGCGCGTACGGACACATTTACGCGTATAAATAACAGCACGTGCATAGCCACAAGCATACCACCCGTGTGCATACAGTCGCGCACGTACCGCTACGCATGCACATACTATACACGTAAACCATGCACGCACATAGACACATACACGCGCATACACACGGACATGCACGCACTCTCATGCAGTACACACCATACCGCCGTGGCTGTGTGTATGTACAATTGCGCCTTCTTGCAATTGTAACGAGAAGTTATTGTTTTTTTTTGGAAACTGCAAGGGCTACCTTGCCAAAAAAGACGCTGGTATCAATTGGACACCGATCAGCTTAAAGGCGACTCTCGCGACAATCTATATATCTACGCGGTTTCAGTTGCACGTGCGATATAACGCGTATTGAATACATTGCATCAACCGCAGCTGTCTCATTCGTAAAGGTATTTTAATACAAATAAATACTTTAACGTGTTTTTGTTCAAATATCAGAAGATTACTTCATGCGTAGGATCGATATCGCGCGCGCCGAAAGTACAAGATAACGCTGCACATATATATACTGTACACACAGACATATAGTAAACATTGTGTTCCCTTGCATGTGTGCGTGTGTACACGTGCACACACACCCACGCGCGTGTGTCTACCCAGACATACGCCGTTAAACCCGGCAACCCTGGATTCGATTCCGTGCCACGGGATACCATCAGTGGCGAGTGACATTCGAACCACCCGTCTTGAGCCCTACTCCTAGGTAAACTCGGCCTTAAATAAATCGCGAACGCACGTCATCGTCGTCGTTAATGCCCAAAGGCAAAGGAGGCCCGGGCGTGATCTACCAGCCCCTTGCCCCACCCCACACCAAACCATGTTCCATCCCCAGCACCTTAATAGGTGCTCGCTAACAGCACTGCCTATTTGCGGCGTTCCCACGAACACTCCCTCACTTGATACAGCAAATCTGGCTGTGACGGTCCCACCTGATGACGGAGACTTGTGTTGCCTCCGAAACGTCGTGATTTTTATTATTTTATTTTTTATTAATTTTAATTTCATTTTTTACCTACGTGACTTTACCGAAAGAACTAAGAGTATATACTTTAAAGCGCGCCAGGCCCAGTACACCAGGCTGAAAGAAAAAAAACCTCTCACTTTGTATTCGTTCGGAATATCATTCATCTCATTACAGACTAATCTCCGGATTGTAATCTTCGGATTATAAGACGCTCTGGCAAGTAAGACGAACCCAACGCTTGATCCCGATGTTTGCGAGGTTATACAAAGAGGGGCGCCTCTCTCTCACGCAAACAAAGACAAAGATCCCCCTATAGCCTTAACAGACTGTAGTGGCAAGTGCTGTTAGCGAGCACCTATAAAGGCCGGCACGGCACACGAGGGGGTGGGTGGCCAACACTACGCCCGGCCGCCTTTGTCTCCGCAGTGGCGATGTTTACGCATCGCACCAGGTACTAATTTGAGGCTGAGTGGATCTAGGGGAGGCCCGTGACCGGTTCAGATAATCGTCACCGGTGTTGGCCGTGAGCGCGAATCGAATCCGGGTAGCCAGGTTTGTAGCGCAGCGCGTTAACCGCTACACCACCGCTCTCCACACACACACACTGACACACACACACTGACACACACACTGACACACACACTGACACACACACACGGGGACACACACACACATGCCTATTCTAAGACCCACCCGCAACACCTTTTGTTTTTTTAATACATGCAGAAACAAAATTAGAAAAAAATACGCGTCTTAAAATACGGAGAATACGCTCGATGTCAAATACTGTGAGTAACCCCGCCCGTCGTGGGGCTACTTGTTCTCAGGACGCGAGTTGGGGGAGACGCTGCGACTGAGTGAAATGCCGGTGGCCACGAGATGCTGCGAGCGAACGAACGAGCGAACAGGAGACGCCTCCTCCTCCTCTTGTCCACGTGCGGGGTGAGATGTGAGATGAGATATCAATTCCAAATCTACCCCCCCGCCCGCCCGCCCGCCCATACGCATTCACTGCTGTCTAACTTAACTCGTTCATCGCACGGACGCGCGCACGCGCGCGACACAGCCCCCCCACCCACCCCACCTTCCCACACCCTCCCCCCCACTTCCACCCCCGCCACCCCCACCGCCCCCACTGATATCCTCGAGAGCTGTTGGGACGAGCGTAGTCAGCGAGCACCTCTTAAGGCCAGCACAGCTCACGGCCAGATCTACGCGCTCAACCGTCCTTGTGGCTGTAACTCCCCTAGCGCTGGTGTTGTCACGATGATGGCTGAGTGGACTTAGGGGAGGCCCACACAAACACCCACCTTCACGCTCAAAGGCAAATGTGCACCACACTCTCCCTACTCGCCACGTCGACTGTTGCGCAAGTGCTGTTAGCGAGCACCTATTAAGGCCCGAAACGGTGGCGTGGTCGGAACCACGCCCGGCCCCATCCTGCCAGCCACAGTCGCGATGCTTACACACCGCACCGTAGGTATTCACTGAGTTAAGGTTGAGTCGACCCAGGGGAGGCGCAAGACCGGTTCAGATATGAGTCGCCACTGATGTTAGCCGTGGCCGGGAATGGAACTCGGGGTCCGCAACGCGCTTCGCTAACCACTGCGCCACCGCTCACCGTAACGCACCCATACGCACACAGGCAGACGCGCCCGACAACACAGAGGCCATCCGATCGAAACGTCAGCTGCCTGCGTTTGGGACTCGTCAGCAGAGCCAGATGTGCCGGTTTAGCGGATGACATTGATAAGAGCACTCCCTCCACAACGTTTCGGGCAATGGCCCTCTATCATAGCGCTTTGCCACTCACCCCGTGGCCTCCTATATAGACGCGGTATTTATTTGAAGGCGGCGTTGTTGTTTGTTGTTGTTCGTTGTTGTTTGTTGTTGTCGTTGGCCGTGCTTGTGCACCACCACCAAGACTGCCAACGCGGGCAGCATCCCCAAAATCAACGGTTGACATTTAAGGCGCCGTGATTCGTTGAAATAGATAAAAAAATAGATAAATGCATAGACAAATAAATAGATAAATAAATAGATAAATAAATGCCCACGAATGCCGCCGGTGACAGCGACTCCGCGCAGCGAACGGGCTGCGGACGCACGCGGAGCGACTTGTGTTTAGTCTCTTCCCTTCCTCCTCCTCCTCCTGCTCCTCCTCCTCCTCCTCCACGCACACCACCACCACCACCCTCCCCAAGCCTCTCCACGCACCCCCTCGCCGCATCTTAACCATTAACTCAAGCTCAGCTGCGCGCGCTCCCAACTCAACTTTCTATTGCATTATGTACTTCATTAGTTCCACGTTCCACAACATTACGCCGATTTTGAGCAATGCACGAGTCTGCACGCTCTGAGAAAATCCCAATTTTTTGTTACGTGCCCTCCCACCCCCACCCACCACCCTACCCCCACTCACCCCCCCCCCCCCCCCTTCTTTCCCCCGGCTACTTACCCCGTAACCCCTTTATTATATATTTATATACTTTATGTTACATCTATCCTGCAGGGGGGTTGACATTCGCGCCGCGTATTTCCAAGCACTCTTCCTTTGCATCTCTCTCATCTCTCTCATCTCACTTTCGTCCAGAGGTGGGACAAAGTCATTGTTATGCAAGTCCAAGTCGAGTCGCAAGTCATCAAATTCATGACTCGAGTCTGACTCGAGTCCAAGTCACATGACTCGAGTCCACATCTCATAGGTGGGACAAAGTCATTGTTATGCAAGTCCAAGTCGAGTCGCAAGTCATCAAATTCATGACTCGAGTCTGACTCGAGTCCAAGTCACATGACTCGAGTCCACACCTCTGCTTTCGTCCATGTGTACCGAACTTCTCTCTCTCTCTCTCTCTCCCTTCTAGCGGCACTCCCGCACACCGCCGCACCGGACCGCCCCCAACCTGCCCCCCAATTCCTTCCCGACCCAGCGCATTCATGATGCAAGGTGGTGATGCCATGTTAAAGACTGCACAAAGGCGCCCGGCCAGGGATATGGGCCCGCTAACTTCGCTCGTTCCGAGTATGTTCAAGACTGCATGCACGGGAGATCTATGTGTGCGCGCGCGTGTGTGTGTTAGGGTGTGTGTGTGCTAGTGTGTGTGTGTGTGCTAATGTGTGTGTGTGTGCTAGCGTGGGTGTGTGTGCTAGCGTGTGTGTGCTAGTGTGTGTGTGCTAGTGTGTGCGTGTGTGCTAGTGTGTGTGCTAGTGTGTGTGTTCGTGTGTGTGTGTTAGTGTGTGTGTATGTTAGTGTGTGTGTGTGTGCTAGTGTGTGTGTTAGTGTGTGTGTGTGTGCTAGTGTGTGTGTGTGCTAGCGTGGGTGTGTGTGCTAGCGTGTGTGTGCTAGTGTGTGTGTGTGCTAGTGTGTGCGTGTGTGCTAGTGTGTGTGTTAGTGTGTGTGTGTTAGTGTGTGTGTGTGTGTATGTTAGTGTGTGTGTGTGCTAGTGTGTGTGTTAGTGTGTGTGCTAGTGTGTGTGTGTGCTAGTGTGTGTGTTAGTGTGTGTGTGTTAGTGTGTGTATATGTTAGTGTGTGTGTGTGCTAGTGTGTGTGTGAGGAGCGGTGGTGTAGCAGTTAGCGCGTCTGCGCTACGAACTTGGCGACCCGAGTTCGATTCCCGCTCACGGCCAACACCGTCGGTGACGATTATCTGAACCGGTCCTGGGTCTCCCCTAGGCGGACTCAGCCTCAAACGAGTACCTGGTGCGATGTGTAAACATCGTTACTGGGGAGACAAAGGCGGCCGGGCGTGGTGCTGGTTACCCACCCCCTCGTGTGCCGTGTTGCCCTTTCGAGGTGTTCGCTAATGGCACACTGGGCCAACAGTCTGTTCCGGATCTTTGTCTCTCTGCAAAATGAGACGCGTGCGTTTCACCACCGAGAGGAAATGAAGTCACGTGGAATCCATCGTCCTGCGAGCCTCTCCCCGAATTCACATTCCCCGGCAGCGCGTCCTTATGAGACAAAAAAACAACAACCCCCCACGTCTTTTGGGAAGTAAACAAGCCAGTGTGAAAAGTGGCTATACGCCTTCGAAACGAAAGGGGGGTCCCAATGTTCAGCACGCTCACTCATTGCGATGCGATCTACAGGAGCGGTGGCGCAGTGGTTGGCGCACTGCAGTTAAGCATCAGCGGCGCGTGATCGGGTGCCTTGCATCTCACCAGCCCCCAAATGTGGTGAAGTATGGTCAAACAGCCCCCGTGACCAACACGGCGCGGGGAGACCTTCAATCCAGCAGTGGATTTGACAAAGGGCCGCATATTACTGGCAGTTAATAAAACTACTCAATGTATTTATAACACGAACAACAACGACGACGTGACGCAATAACTACCTGTGATCTTTATGTGTGGCCAGGTTTGAAGAGACCCGTACCAAGAACGTCATGGGGAACGAACAAACGAACCCCGATTGCAACTGCGGGGGAGTAGGGTAGGTGGGGGGTGGGGGGGCGTGGGGGGGGGGCTACACGGCCCCTGGACCCCCCCCCCCCCTCTCTCCCCTCAGGACCCCCCTCGCTCCGCTCCGGGCGGCCCCACGCGACGCTCAGACTCGTAGATTGCGACATAAATCACAGAGGCGCGCGGCCTCGTTCACGGCAAGTTTAATAAAAGCTGCTTTTGGGCACAAAAAAAACCCCTGGAACGCACTTCATTTAACCGCTGCGCCGGACACCCCATAAAAGTGTGACCCCAATAAATTACTTTTAGGGTCGGCATGGCTTCCCCTATCGATCCGTGTGCGTGGGGGTCTATCCCCTTGCGAGTCCCCACCTCCACCACCCCCTCCTCCTCCCCCTTGCCCCCGCCGCCACCCCTGTCCAGTATTCGCTCCACCCTGACCCCGCCATCACACACGCGCACAGACGGCCACACACACACACACAGCCAAAGATCCCCCATATAGCCTTTACCGGGCTGTTAGGGCAAGTGCTGTTCGTGAGCACCGGCACAGCACACGAGGGGGTGGGTGGCCAACATCACGCCCGGCCGCCTTTGTCTCCCTAGTGGGGATGTTCACACACCACACCAGGTACTCATTTGAGGCTAAGTCGACCTAGGGGAGGCCCAGGGCCGGTTCAGATAATCGTCACCGGTGTTGGCCGTGAACAGGAAACGAATTCGGGTCGCCGGGTTCGTAGTGCAACGGGCAAACCACTACACCACCGCTCCCCAGTCACAAACAAATACAACGATCCCCCGTGTAGCCTTCACCGTCTGTAGGGGCAAGTGCTGTTAGCGAGCAGCTATGAAGGCCGGAACGGTTGCACGAGGGGGTGGGTGGCCAGCACCACCGCCACGGGCGCGAGGAATGAACCACAGACAGGCAGCGAGGCCGCAGCCACGCGGCAAATCAGCGACAAATGACGCCCTCTCAAAGCTCTGGAATCCTCTCTCTCTCGCTCTCTTTATTTTACGATCAGTGGAAACAAGAAGATGCTCGGTGTAGTCGGCACTTTACTTCGTTCATCATTTCGTAATTTTTTTATTTTTATTTTTACTTTGCTTTATGTAAACCCCCACCTCTCGCTCACTCTCTCGCTCACTCTCTCGCTCACTCTCTCTCTCTCGCTCTCTCTATATACACAAAGGTAGGTATTCTCGGCGCATGTATGAGTCTCCACAAGAATACAGCCCTCAGCGTTGTCCCATAATTACGCGCAAGGTAACGTGCGCGTGTCGACGGAGCACGAGGAGGGCCTTTGCGGTGGCGGACGCAACTGGCCGGTTCAGATGAAAGTGTCCTCGCGGTGCCCGATTGGTGCGCCTTAAATGTTTGCGACATCGTTTGCGGGCCGGTTTGAAGCGGTACGTCGCACGTGGGACCGTGGGCCTTGATACAATGAAGTCGCGGGCTTGTGGCGAGGCAGCGGATCGTAGATGTCTCCCTACCCCTGTCTTAAACCAAGAACATTCTTACGCCTGGTCCCCTCGAATTCATTCAATCCCTCCACCTGTATTATTCAAACAGCGAAGGAGATTAGCACACGCCTCTTTCTAAAAGCTGGAATACAACGGCGAGTAGATGAATTGTACAAAAAAACATATAGAGTCAGATGCGGAGAGACATCCTCATGTATAAGATTTATGAGCACATACAAAGTAATCTTTCAAATATACGTGTAATCATGAAGTCTCTGCCGTGTGTCAACCCACTGCTGGATGAGTGTCTCTTCATGCCGTATCGGTCGCGAAGTGTGGCGGGAGGGGCTGATCTGACCATACTTATAGATTTTAAGCTTTCGTGACTGCAAGGATTCATATTCTTAGGTTTTTCGGTAAAGTCACGTAGGTAAAAAATTAATAAAAGTAAAATAAAAATAAAATAAAAATCACGACGTTTCGGAGGCAACACAAGCCTCCGTCTTCAGGTGGAACCGTCACAGCACGATAGCTGTATCAAGTGAGAGTTCCACCTGAAGACGAAAGCTTGCGTTGCCTCCGAAACGTCGTGATTTTTATTTTATTTTTTATTTTACTTTTATCAATTTAATTTTTTTTACCTACCTGACCATACTTCACCACGTTGGTCAGCGCCAGTCGGAGAAGGCGGCCGTCGCCGTCGTGGGGAGCGTGGAGGTGCAGTCCAACAGTTGACGTGTTCGCCGCACTTGCCCTCTGCTGTCCCCCGCCATGGAGACCCGCATCAGACGACAACACCCGCGACGGACTGGTGGCCGCCACATCCAACGATCATTCAGCATCGACCGCAGCTTTCGCTTCCGAGATCTGCCGCTGTCGGCAACCATTCCGAGTTGAGCTGATCACGGGGCTCTGGAGAAGACTGCGCGGGGCCGTGGGTTTGCATCAGCGATGGGACCCTTCTGACGTGCTGTGAAGAAGGACCATCGTCCGAAACGTCGCCTGTGATATATTTGCTCTCCCTTTTGTAAGGCCACGTTGTTGTTTTTTGTTTTTGTTTTTGACGAACGTGTTTATTTTGCACGCTTTTATTGATTTACTGTTCTTGTGCATCACCGCCATCGCGGCAGCGTCGCCGAATCATTCGTTTGACTTCCCAACAGCTGTGTAGTGTCACGATGCATAATCGATTAATCAATTAAACCGATTATCATTAAGGCTGTCGAATCGCGCGCGCGTGACTCTTCGGCGCGTATTGCGCGTGGACGCGTCGAGCTGACGGACGGACGATGCGATTTTGCCGGTGAGGAAACTAAACACCGCACAGGGGGCAACACAATATACAAAATGAGACGAGGAACAACAACAAACAACACCCCCCCCTCCCCCAATAACACGGATCCGCCTCGCGACACAAGTCATCAATGCTGGGGTCACGCAGTAGGGACGCGAACGCACTTGATCGCTTCTTGTGCCCGGTGTCAATACAGTTAAACAAATCCTGCTGATGACGATCGCTTGTGTTGTGATCGAAACGTCGTAGTTTGTGGGTATTTGCTATGAACCATCTACGTGACTTTACCGAAAGACCCAAAGAATGTCTTGATTTGAAGCTTTCGTGACTGCAGGGATCCATCGACTAATTATACAAATCTCATCGCACGCGCGCACACACACAACTATCGGATTATAAAACACACCCCCTAAACCTTTGCTTGAAGGTACGGGGGGGGGGGGCGGTCTTATAGTCCGGGATGATACGAAATGAAATATGATTTCGATTTAAAGCTTTCGTGACTGCAAGGATTAATCTTCTTGGTTCTTTCGGTAAAGTCACGTAGAATGGAAATAATAAAATAATAAAAATAAAACATAATAAAATAATTCTCACGACGTTTCGGCCACAACGCAAGCAGCCGTCCTCAGGTGAAGAACAGGTATGTCTCCCGACAGACTTATTTATTATGTTTTATTTTTATTATTTTATTATTTCCATTCTACGTGACTTTACCGAAAGAACCAAGAAGATGAAATATGATCATTATTATTACAATAATGTAACTGACAGCCCGTTGCCAAACCGCTATTGAAATTTGACAACAACAAAAAAATCCAACGATGACCGTTGGGAAATTGTCAAATTTGATCTCCACGAAGCGTGACCCGGAGGTTGAATGGTTCCCTTCATGAGCGGGGGTCAACGTGGAGGTCTCCCACTGCCTTTGGCCGCGTGCTCAATGCGTAGCCAAGTAGCCAGTGCACACACGTCAACGTTGGGCGCACGTTGGCACGCGGTTAGGAACCCGTCGGTCTAACGTTGGCTCGACGTTTGCCCCACGTTGGCCCAAAGTTTCCACGCGTTACGAGCAAATTTTTGCCGCCGTAGAGTGTGACGCTAAAGCTGATAGAGAGCAGGTCTAAGCCCGCCGAGGGATCAGTTGTATGTGTAATGTACTGTCTATGTATATATATGCGTGTTTGTGTCCAATAGTGGCCGTTAGACCTATTAAATGGGCGTGTGTATATAGGGCGCATCGCTAAAACGGGGTTATGGTCGAGACCGGCGACGGAATGGCAGCCGGAGGAGGGAGCGAACGCGTTCGAGAGGACGAGAGGATGTAAGGATATGGCGTGGCGGAGGAGATGCACTCGTGTGTGCGACGGGGCTCGAAGGAGCGTGGCGTCGCGCGGCCGTGAGGGATGGACAACGGCGTGAGGAGACATGAATCTACACGTGGAAAAGGGAGCTCATCGGATTCCTCCGCTAGAAATGAATAAATATTCTGATCCTGACTACCCAGTACCAGGCCTCTCGCGTTTTCATCCCTTCAACTCAGCGGTGTTGGATATCATCTCGGGCGTTCAAGATGCCTTCGACTCAAAACCTTATAATCATACCCGGCCGTTTACGGTGAATTATTCTATTTGAGTCTTCCACACCAAAGGAAAGCCTCAACAAGGGATTCACACGGCGTAGATTTCAACAAAACGCGTTCGCTCCGACCACTCGTGTAACAAAGCCCAAAAACGCTCCCAGATAGCCACAGAAGGCAAGTGCTGTTAGTGAGCACCTATTGAGGTCCGTACGGCGCACGAGCGGGGGTAGTGTGACCAGCAAACCACGCACGGCCGCCTTCGTCTCCCCAGCGCTGATGTTTGCACACCGCAGCAGGTCATCGTCTGACATGACAAGGTGGGAGGAGCAGCACAAGTTCAGATATTCGTCACTGAACATCAGTGCCGGATTGTCCTCGTAGCAAAAGTAGCTACACATGTAGCTACGGGCCCCGCACTTTCAAGGGCCCGCGCTAAATGCTTTCAAGCTATCAATTCCGGTTCAGTGATTCTGCACTTGCTCGATAAATATAGTACTATACCGCCTTCAACTTTTATGAACGACTGGGTGTTTAAGGTTAGCGATTTGTAGTATTATCTGGCTGTATAGCAAATGAAAAAATACAATTACTTTACTATTGAAGTACATTTTTACGTGTTGTAATATTTACGTGTTTAATTTTTTTATTAAGGGCCCCTTTATAACAACATATGCTATAGGCCCCGCACTAGCTGGCAATCCGGCACTGCTGAACATCGGGAACGCACGCGCGCGCGCGCACTCGCCGCGTCATCAACTCAGCGCCCCTCCCCCGCCTGGCCCAAACACCCCACCCCCAAACCCCCCACCCCAAACCCCCCACCCCCAAACCCCCCACCCCCCAAACCCCCACCCTCCAAACCCCCCACCCTCCAAACCCCCCACCCCCCAAACCCCCACCCTCCAAACCCCCCACCCTCCAAACCCCTAACCCTCCACCCCCCAAACCCCCCACCCCCCAAACCCCCACCCCCTAAACCCCCCACCCTCTACCCCCCCCCCCCCATCCACTCCCCCCCACCAAACAACTTATTCACCGTTGCGCCCAACGCCGCGCTCTGATTGGCTGCCGCAGCACGTGAGTGACGGCCCCAAAATAAGATTTCGATCGCAGGCAGCGGCCGCGGCGAGATGGGTCTTGCGCGGCGCCAGCATTAAACGCTGACACTTTAATTACTCGCTATTGATACAACAACAAACAAAAAAAAACAAGTCGCCTTAATGGCTGTTTACAGGGCGGTCACGTCGCGCTGATGAAGTTGGAGCCGTTGTAAATGGTGGTGGTGGTGGTGGCGGTGGTGGTGGTGGCTGTGTTGGGAGCGAGCTTAGGGTTAGTGTTGTTGCGAATGGAATGAGTGAGTTGTGCGTAGCTGGGTTAGCGCGCGCTGCGCTACGAACCCGGCCACCCGAGTTCGATTCCCGTTCAAGGCCACCAACACCACGTGACGATTATCTCAACCGGTCCTGGGCCTCCCCTAGGTTGACTCAGCCTCAAATGAGTACCTGGTGCGATGTGTAAACATCGTCGTTGGGGAGACAAAGGCGGCCGGGCGTGGTGCTGGGTACCCACCTCCTCGTGTGCCGTGCCGGCCTTCATAGGTGCTCGCTAACATTATTTGCCCCAACAGTCTGTTCAGGCTATACGGGGGATATTTGTTATCGTTATCATTTCTAGGTGTATATCTGTGTGTTGCGCTGTGTAGGTGCCACTGTGTGTTTGTGTGCGACAGTGTGTATGTGAGTGTGTGTGGGGGAGCGGTGGTGTAGTGGTTAGCGCACTGCGCTAGCAAAACCGGCGAGCCGCGTTCCATTCTCGCTCACAGCCAACATCGGTGACGAATATTGAGACCGGTTCTGGGCCTCCCTTAGGTGTCCTGAGCCTTGAATGGCTACCCGTGTAAACATCGACGCTGTCTGACTCGTTCGTCATGTCTCGTTAACTCTATCACCTCCGTTTCATTATCCTGTCGAGGTTTTAATTTGCATACAATTAACCATGAATTGTCCATAATCAATTCTCAGGCGCATGATTTGATGCGCGTATTACCACCGTAAGAATCGATTTTAACCAATGAATCGTAGACGTCGTCTTCATCGGAAACCTCTTATAGAGGACATTGCTTTAGAAAAATCTTCATCATCATTAGCCATGATCTATCCACTGCTGGAAGAAGGCCTCCGCACGACATAGCCACCTCTCGCGGTCCCGCGATTTCACAATCCATCCAGCGAGTGCACACGAGATGATTTCATCGCTCCATGCGTATCGGGCATGTGCCAACCGTTGGCTGCCACTCTGTCTTTAGTCTCAACCATCCACCGCGACGTGTCCAGCCCAACCCCATTAACATCTGAGTCAGGATGATGATGATGATGATTATGTTGTCTCTAACTTCAATATGTTCACCATTGGTACCTCATTTGCCAGTAAAAAATATGATATTGTTTTTTTCACCCTTTTATCTGCCAACAAAACTGACACCTTTTTTTACGAGGAGTCATGTTTGCATAGACCACAATACCTGCAGTCATAATGCAAACAAAAAAACACAACAAAAAAGGTGTCAATTTTGTTGTCAGATAAAAGGGTAAAATAAATGTTTATCATATTTTTTACTGGCAAATGAGGGACCAATGGTGTAAATGCTTAACCCGAGCTCTCATACTCTGATGGTGCATTGTCTTTGAGTTGTGCGCCTTTTGGCGTCATCTGGTCCAACCCATGTGAGACTAGGCTCTAAGGAAAGCTGTCTCGGGTGTGGACCAATCAACTTCAAGGACAGTGCATACATTATCAGAGTTGTGTTTTTTTTGCATTATGACTGCAGGTATTGTGGTCTATGCAAACATGACTCCTCGTAAAAAAGGTGTCAGTTTTGTTGCCAGACAAAAGGGTAAAAAAAACAATTTTCAATATGTTATTTAGTCCAGGCGTTCGTCTTCACCTCTCTCTGTAATTCCAAGCATGGAGTCGTACTAATTTACATCCCTTTGTTAAATTGGATGATGGACTCTGGACGTTGTGTGTGTCAAAGGGATTGTTTAACCATACTTCACCACGCTTGTCAGGGGGAGGGGGGACTGGTGATATGGAAGATTAGGGCCAGGATCGGTTCAGCCATCACTGGCCACTAACAGCCGTGCACGGGAATCGAACTCAGGTGGGCCGGGCTTCAGACTGCGGCGCGCTAATCACTGCGCCACCGCTCCCCCCGGTATACAGCACACTACGCATATGTATCTTGAATAGACAGCGGCAATTAGCCAAGCATACACCAAAAAAAAGTCTGCGCAGATTTACGACCCCGTATTATCTCGGCCCTGCCTAATAATTAATTGAGCGTAATTACCTGTAATTAATCAACTGCGAGATTATCAAAACATCACCGCCTTGTAATTACACCATCTATCAACACAACTTTAGACGCCCTCGCTTAAAGTTATTACAGTGGCAAGTAAATTGCCTAATTTGTCAGCCAGGGTGGTGGCCTCCTCCCCGAATCGCATTTGCATGGCGTCCTCCTCTTGCACCAACAAGTCAACACATTCGTCAACTACACTGTGTGGGCCTTGGGTTTATTTTCGGTAAAGTCACGTAGGTAAAAAATAAAATTTAAATTAATAATAGTAATAAACTTGATACAGTAAATCTAGCTGTGACGGTCTCACCTGATGACGGAGACTTGTGTTGCCTCTGAAACGTCGTGATTTAGTATTTAAGTTTATTTATTTTATTACTTTTATTAATTTGTATTAAATTGTTTACCTACGTGACTTTGAATCCTTGCAGTCACCAAAGCTTCAAATCTAGAATAAATACACTGTGTGGGACTTGCAGAATTTTGTTTTAAGACGTTGCATACGGTACATAATAGGCGACGTTTCGGGCAAATGGACCTTCTTTATGGCACGTAAATACGGTACGCGGCCAGAGAGACAGAGTGATAATAAAGCAGGTCACGTCTTCGTTTTTGCCAATCATGGGCGGACCCACCGTGCATCGCCATAACAGGTGGCGTGGTTTGTCGGCTGCGTGGGAGGCAGCGGCTCAGTGCCGGGCAGCAGAGGGCAGTGCAGTGCAATCCGTCGTTGTACTGCACTTCCTATGCTCCCGCCTCGCGCTTTTCGCACTGACAAATGAGTGCAGCGCCACCTCCTCCTCCTCCACCACCTCCACCCACCCCTTTCTTGTACTCTGGCCAAAGTGCCTTACGCCCATAACCCCCCTTCGACCGAGGCAGCCCTACCTCGCAGCATTCCGGAAAATATTCGGGAGAGAAATGAAACCCCTGGTGATGACGATTGTGATGCGCGTGATGACGATGGTGGCGGTGGTGTGATGATGATGATGGACGACGGTCACGACCGCGAATGTCACGCGACGATTTGAAAACAAGGCGGCCGCAATTTGCGCATTGGTGCCGCCTTTGTCGAGACCCACGACGAGAGACGGGATCGTGTTCCTGCAGTCTTTAATGTATTTATAACGTCCCCCTTTATTCTTTTTTTTTAAGGACGTAAATTAAATAATGTATGTTGAGCGTCTACCCGCCCACCCACCCACCCACCCCCTCCCCTAGCGCGCTTGTCCACTTTGTTTATCGGGCGCTAAAAGGGCTCGGTGAGCGTCAGAATCGAGGCGATGGCACGGCTGGGGGCTGTCGCGTTAAGTAACTCGTCAAGCCGCTGCGGCCGCGCATTCAAGGGGGTGGAGGGGGGTGAAGGAAGCGCGCTCGCTCCGTGCGCAGAAGTGCCGGATTATCCTAGCAGCAAAAGTAGCTGCTACTACATATGTAGTAGCTGCATATGTAGTAGCTGCATGTGTAGTGGCTGCATGTGTAGTGGCTGCATGTGTAGTGACTGCATGTGTAGTGGCTGCATGTGTAGTGGTAGCTACATGTGTAGTGGTAGCTTCATGTGTAATGTAGTGGTAGCTACATGTGTAGTGGTAACTACATGTGTAGTGGTAGCTGCATGTGTAGTGGTAGCTACATGTGTGGTAGCTGCACGTGTAGTAGCTGCATGTGTAGTGGTAGCTACATGTGTAGTGGTAGCTACATGTGTAGTGGTAGCTACATGTGTAGTGGTAGCTACATGTGTAGTGGTAGCTACATGTGTAGTGGTAGCTACATGTGTAGTGGTAGCTACATGTGTAGTGGTAGCTACATGTGTAGTGGTAGCTACGGGCCCCGCACTTTCAAAGGCCCCGCGCTAAACGTTTTCAAGCTATCAATTCCGGTTCAGTGATTCTGCACTTGCTCTATCACTATAGCACTATACCGCCTTCAACTTTTATGAACAAATGGGTGTGTAAGGTCAGCGATTTGTCGTATTATCTGGCCGTATAGCAAATCATAAAATACAATAACTTTACTATGGAAGTAACATTTTATGTGTTTTAATATTTACGTGTTTAAAAAAAAAATGTAGGGCCCCTTTATAACAACATATGCTACAAGCCCCGCACTTTCAAGGGCCCCGCGCTAAACGCTTTCAAGCTATCAATTCCGGTTCAGTTGATTCTGCACTTGCTCTATCAATATAGTACTATACCGCCTTCAACTTTAATGAACGACTGGGTGTTTAAGGTTAGCGATTTGTAGTATTATCTGGCTGTACAGCAAATAAAAAAATACAATTACTTTACTATACAAGTTAAACATTTACGTGTTTTAATATTTACGTGTTTTTTGTTAAACAATTTAGGGCTCCTTTAGAACACGTGCTACAGGCCCCCCGCAAGAGTTTAATCCGGTACTGTCCGTTCTTCGTGCACTCGCACGCATCGTGTCCAACAATGCAACGAGCACTTTGCTCTCCGCGTGAACGACGACAACGCCTAATGAACGCGTGCACGATGGAAATGAACTCCGAATAACAACGACCACAGGGACACCTTTAACAAAATAAAAAAAATATATATATTTTTTTTAGTTGATGATCTCAAGCGGTGGTTTCTTAACCTTTACTGCAGCCTTACACCCACCCCCCCCCCCCTTTGGTTCTCAATCGTAAACAAAATATTCGTTAATAAATACATAGGTCTGATGAAACAAAGTAGTTGCACTTACGAGCCCGTGCTTAATTTGTGTTTTTTCGGATTATTTACCTTCGAAACAAATCTGGCCACGTCTCGCACCCCCCCAGAAAGGGCATCTCGCACCTCCGGTGAAGAACCACCGATCGAAACAACGGTACGGTCACACGTTCGGTTCCATTTGAGTTGGTGGTCTCGACAAGGCTGAGAGGCTTTGCACGCAAGGCGTCATTGGGGAAGCCGTGCCTTCGCGCTGCTGTTTGTGAGCGCATCCTGTGCGTTTTTTTGGAGTAGTTTATCCGTACATAAATACCATTACGCAGTAGTCCATCGCCTATTGGCGATAGGAGACGAAATTGATCAATGCAGATATTGTCCAAGTAGATTATTGCCCCGTCTCAGCCGTCTTCGTGCTTGCACACACGGAGGCTACACGTATCACCATAATCAGCCATCATCAATCCACTGCTGGATGGAGGCCTTACCACGCTGGTCGCCATCTCTCACGATCCTGCGATGCAATGATCCACTCGGCACCCGCACACGAGGAGCTGACCTCATCGCTCCATCTCCGCGGTGGATGTACCTCTAGGACGAGTTCAATTCATTGCCTGCCGCATTCCGTCATTTGCTTGGTTCACTGACTATTGAGATCTTAGTTGGGTGTTTTGTTGTTGTTGAGTGTTTGACAAGAGATATGAAGCGATGCAGAATTCGAGGCTCAACTTTTTAAGTGAAACCAATCAACGTCCGGACTCATTTTCAGCGGGCCCGTGATGAACATGAACTAGACGATGTTTGTGCCACGTTTCGGCTATCGAGCCCTTCTCTAATATTCTAAGAATTTATATCAATAAAAACAAGTTTTGCCGCCTGCATGGCATGCGTGATTGCGTCACCCTCATCCCACAGCGTTAAGCCGAGTTCGTGCGAACTGACGGCACGCCCCCCTCCCCTCCCCTCCCTCCCACCCAGCCACCCACCTTCCACCCCGGCCGTGTATCCCACGCAAACGCGAGGGCAATGCTCGCGTTGATTATTGCGGTTAGAATGTGTGCAGCCCTCTGTCAGTGGACTGCTCAGTGAAGGCCTCCTCGTGCCGTGTCGGGTCACGGGATTTGTCACGGTCATGAATGCGAAGGCGAAGAGTGCACGGTTATTGTTAGTGTTGACCGGCTACCCGGGGGTCCGGCCATAGCAATGTGGAACTTCCACTTCGGGGAGTGAACGCTGTTAAACCAAAAACAAAAAGGCTCGCGTGAGCGAGTAGATGGGGGCGAGGTGACTCTCCAGCATTGAGAGCGGAGTGACTTTGGGATGACGACCGCGACGACGATTTGGGCTGTTGGGGTTTGAACCGCGATGTTTCGCGGGCGAGGCCTCGTGTTTTTGTTACGCTGCCAGCGCGCAATGATGCGCAGTCGATGGGGAGGGTGGGTCGGGGTGTGGGGTGGGGGGGAGTGCTGCCTCTTTCGCACGTGGCGAGTATCTACAGGAAGCGTTTATCACCCTTCGCACACGCAGATATTTCTCGTGTTTTACGACCAGAGCTCAGCAAGAGAGCGCGTGGCTCCTCCGTCTTAAACGCCGCGGGTGTGGTCCATTAGCGGGCAATTGGGGAGGGAGGGGGGAGTTGTGTTTTTCTTTCTGGGATGGGATGAGTGGTTGGTGGCGTTGGTGGTTTGTTCTGATGGTGGTGGTGGTGGTAAAGATAGAACTTCATAGGTGCTCGCTAACAGCACTGATCCCCAACAGTATGTTAAGGCTACACGGGGGATATTTGTCTCTGTTGGTCATGATGATGATGAGGGAAGTAATGTTGTTGATGAGGATATGATGGTGGTCATGATGATGAAGGTGGTGATGATGATATGTGGTCGTGGTGATGATTATAATGATGATGATTAATTTATGAATGGGGGTGGCTGTGATCGTAGTGGTGGTGATGGAGGTTTGGTGGTAGTTTTGGTAACCATGTTGATGGTGGTGGTGTTGCTGACGAAGAGTATGCTGACGTTGACTGTGAAGATATGAATGATGATGATGGTGGTGGTGGTGTTGACGATCGTTGTCGTGGTGGTTGTGTCGATAACAACGATCGACGTCGATGCTGACTGAAACCGGGGATGGTGACAAAGATGAAGATGATGGTTGTGGTGTTGAAGACGTGACGGTGATGATGATGATGTTGGTGGTGGTGATGGAGCTAAGTTGCTTGATGGGTGAAGGGGGGGGGGGGGTGGAAGTGGGGGGGGATGCACGGCTGATGTCAAGGAAGAAGAGCGGGCGCATTAACTCCGCTCGGACTAAATATTTAATGGCCTCGCGCCGGACGCGCGCGTGATGATGCACGGCTGCGGATATCGCTCCTCGCCGATCGAAGTTTATTGAAGTGTTTGAAGAGACGAGGCGCGATCGGCGGTGGTGGCGGTGGTGGCGGGCGTGTGCTCGGTGGCAGATGACGGGGAGCTCTGCGTGCTGTTATGAGCTGCCCGTCGGAGGCCGTCGGACTGCGAGGGGGGCTACGTACAGAACGAGACAGCGAGCGAGAGAGCGAGCGAGAGAGCGAGCGAGAGAGCGAGCGAGAGAGCGAGCGAGAGAGCGAGCGAGAGAGCGAGCGAGAGAGCGAGCGAGAGAGCGAGCGAGAGAGCGAGCGAGAGAGCGAGCGAGAGAGCGAGCGAGAGAGCGAGCGAGAGAGCGAGCGAGAGAGCGAGCGAGAGAGCGAGCGAGAGAGCGAGCGAGAGAGCGAGCGAGAGAGCGAGCGAGAGAGCGAGCGAGAGAGCGAGCGAGAGAGCGAGCGAGAGAGCGAGCGAGAGAGCGAGCGAGAGAGCGAGCGAGAGAGCGAGCGAGAGAGCGAGCGAGAGAGCGAGCGAGAGAGCGAGCGAGAGAGCGAGCGAGAGAGCGAGCGAGAGAGCGAGCGAGAGAGCGAGCGAGAGAGCGAGCGAGAGAGCGAGCGAGAGAGCGAGCGAGAGAGCGAGCGAGAGAGCGAGCGAGAGAGCGAGCGAGAGAGCGAGCGAGAGAGCGAGCGAGAGAGCGAGCGAGAGAGCGAGCGAGAGAGCGAGCGAGAGAGCGAGCGAGAGAGCGAGCGAGAGAGCGAGCGAGAGAGCGAGCGAGAGAGCGAGCGAGAGAGCGAGCGAGAGAGCGAGCGAGAGAGCGAGCGAGAGAGCGAGCGAGAGAGCGAGCGAGAGAGCGAGCGAGAGAGCGAGCGAGAGAGCGAGCGAGAGAGCGAGCGAGAGAGCGAGCGAGAGAGCGAGCGAGAGAGCGAGCGAGAGAGCGAGCGAGAGAGCGAGCGAGAGAGCGAGCGAGAGAGCGAGCGAGAGAGCGAGCGAGAGAGCGAGCGAGAGAGCGAGCGAGAGAGCGAGCGAGAGAGCGAGCGAGAGAGCGAGCGAGAGAGCGAGCGAGAGAGCGAGCGAGAGAGCGAGCGAGAGAGCGAGCGAGAGAGCGAGCGAGAGAGCGAGCGAGAGAGCGAGCGAGAGAGCGAGCGAGAGAGCGAGCGAGAGAGCGAGCGAGAGAGCGAGCGAGAGAGCGAGCGAGAGAGCGAGCGAGAGAGCGAGCGAGAGAGCGAGCGAGAGAGCGAGCGAGAGAGCGAGCGAGAGAGCGAGCGAGAGAGCGAGCGAGAGCGAGAGAGCGAGCGAAGAGAGAGCGAGCGAGAGGAGAGCGAGCGAGAGAGCGAGCGAGAGAGCGAGACGAGAGAGCGAGCGAAGAGAGCGAGCGACGAGAGCGAGCGAAGAGAGCGAGCGAGAGAGAGCGAGCGAGCGAGAGAGCGAGCGATGAGAGCGAGCGAGAGAGAGCGAGCGAGAGAGCGAGCGAGAGAGAGCGAGCGAGAGAGCGAGCGAAGAGAGCGAGCGAGAGAGCGAGCGAGAGAGCGAGCGAGAGAGCGAGCGAGAGAGAGCGAGGCGAGAGAGAGCGAGCGAGAGAGCGAGCGAGAGCGAGCGAGAGAGCGAGCGAGAGAGCGAGCGAGAGAGCGAGCGAGAGAGCGAGCGAGAGAGCGAGCGAGAGAGCGAGCGAGAGAGCGAGCGAGAGCGAGCGAGAGCGAGCGAGAGAGCGAGCGAGAGAGCGAGCGAGGAGAGCGAGCGAGAGAGCGAGCGAGAGAGCGAGCGAGCGAGAGAGCGAGAGAGCGAGCGAGAGAGCGAGAGAGCGAGCGAGAGAGCGAGCGAGAGAGCGAGCGAGAGAGCGAGCGAGAGAGCGAGCGAGCGAGCGAGAGAGCGAGCGAGAGAGCGAGCGAGAGAGCGAGCGAGAGAGCGAGCGAGAGAGCGAGCGAGAGAGCGAGCGAGAGAGCGAGCGAGAGCGAGCGAGCGAGCGAGAGAGCGAGCGAGAGAGCGAGCGAGAGAGCGAGCGAGAGAGCGAGCGAGAGAGCGAGCGAGAGAGCGAGCGAGAGAGCGAGCGAGAGAGCGAGCGAGAGAGCGAGCGAGAGAGCGAGCGAGAGAGCGAGCGAGAGAGCGAGCGAGAGAGCGAGCGAGAGAGCGAGCGAGAGAGCGAGCGAGAGAGCGAGCGAGAGAGCGAGCGAGAGAGCGAGCGAGAGAGCGAGCGAGAGAGCGAGCGAGAGAGCGAGCGAGAGAGCGAGCGAGAGAGCGAGCGAGAGAGCGAGCGAGAGAGCGAGCGAGAGAGCGAGCGAGAGAGCGAGCGAGAGAGCGAGCGA